>NW_026705366.1:0-676862 GCF_029867415.1 Vicia villosa
TCAACAGATTCAAGTTTATATGGGGTTTCACCCTCATATCCTATGCCAACTCTCTTGTTTCTACTAACTGCATATATCATAGAGGCTAGCTGACTTCTGCCAATACCTCTAGATAGAAACTTTCTAAAACTCAAGTCATATTCCTTAAGAATATTGTTCATGCTTGGAATAGACTTTTCTGAACTAGAAGATGATTCAACATCTTTAGATAGTTTTAAAACTTTTTCCTTAAGTTAAGAGTTTTATAATTCAAGCTTCTTACTTTCATATTCAAAGAGCTTCTTCAGCTTTTTGTATTTGATACTAAGTTGAGCCTTGATTTCCAGAAGTTCAGTTAGACTAGAATCTAACTCTTCTCTAGAAAGTTCAGAAAATACCTCTTCAGAATCTGAGTCTGATGTAGATTTTGATTGTTCATCAACGGTGGCCATCAGTGCTATGTTTGCCTGCTCATCTTCAGAGTCTGATTCTCGGTCAGAAGAATCTGATTCATCCCAAGTAGCCATCAAGCCTTTCTTCTTTTCAAACATCTTCTTGGGCTTTTCCCTCTGAAGCTTTGGACACTCATTCTTGTAATGTCATGGTGAAGGATAGAAAAACACTTAGAAAGGGGGGTTTGAATAAGTGTAGTTTTAAAACTCTTAAGATAAAAACAACTTGCACATTTATTTTTATCCTGGTTCGTTGTTAACTAAACTACTCCAGTCCATCCTTGACAAGGTGATTTACCTCAACTGAGGATTTAATCCACTAATCACACAAGATTACAATGGTTTTCCACTTAGATAACCTCTAAGTCTTCTAGAGTATTTTAATCACACCTTGATCACTCTAGGAACACAATGCTTAGATAACCTCTAAGACTTTCTAGAGAACCCGATCACAACTTGATCTTCTCTAGTTCTTTACAAATGAATGTAAACAAATTCTTACAAGAGTTATACAATGCTTCTTATAAAGCTATAATCACAAGTATGATATTTCTCTTAAGTTTAAGCTTAATCTCACTAAGATATTACAACAGTAATGAAGTGAGGTTGAAGATGAAGTTTGAGAGCTTTTTGAATTTGACAGCGTTTCTGTATGTTTGCGCAAAATATCGTATTCAGCTTCTCATCAGAACTTTTATTTATAGGCGTTTGAGAAGATGACCGTTGGGAGCATTTAATGCGTTGCGTGATCCGTACAGCATTGCATTTAATGTTTCACTCTTTTGTCAACTACCTCGAGCCTTGCTTTTGCTGCGTCTACTGACTTTGTCGTTAATAGCTTCGAACGTTCCTTTTGTCAGTCAGCGTAGCCTACTATCCTCTACTTGCTTCTGATCTGATGTTTGTATGAACAACGTTTGAATTTCATCAGAGTCCAACAGCTTGGTGCAGAGCATCTTCTTGTCTTCTGACCTTGAAGTGCTTCTAGCGTGATACCATAAGAACTTCAGTGCTTCTGCTTCTGATCTCAAGTTCTTCTGAAGCTTCAATAGACCATGTTCTGATTCTGCTTGACCATCTTCTGATGTCTTGCCAGAGCATGTTCTGATGTTGCATGCTGAACCTTCTGAGTCAGTGCTTCTTGCGCTGATTTTGTGCATACTCTTTATGTGATTCCTGAAATGGAAATTGCATAGGATTAGAGTACTACATTATCTCATACAAAATTCATATACATTGTTATCATCAAAACTAAGAATATTGATTAGAACAAATCTTGTTCTAACAATCTCCCCCTTTTTGATGATGACAAAAACATATATAATTGATATGAATTTGCAATCAGAATATCAGATGGCTAAAGACAAATACATAGTTATAGCATAAGCATATAAACATAGAGTGTGAATATCTCTCCCCTTGAGATTAACAATCTCCCCCTGAGATGAATAATCTCCCCCTGAAATAAATACTGGAAGAAATTTATAAATAGAGGACTTCCATGAGTATTTTCCATTTCAGTTGAGACGTTTACATAAGCTTAGAACTTCAGAACCTTTAGAGCTTCTGCTTCTTGCTTCCATAGGACAGCTTTAGAGCTTTGAATTTCTTCTAGAATCATTGCATGCTTGATTGTATCAGAACATTCTTGAATGTACCAGAGTGTCATTAGAGCATCTCTACATCCTGAAATGTTTCAGAAACAAACTAGACAACAAGAGTCAAGGCATGAAAGAATCAGAACATAAAATATGTTTCAGAGCATATACTATGTATCAGAACACATAAAATGCATCTGAACATAAAATATGTATCAGAGCACATAAAAAATGTATCAGAACATATAAGTAGTTAGAATGTGTTAGAGCATATTCTATCACAAGAATATCAGAACATTCTTCCTTCTTGCTTCTGATCTTGAAGCTTCACAGCACTCAGCTTGCTTCAATTTCCATGAGCTTGTTTCTATATAGAATTAATTTTCCCCATGTCTTTGCTTCTCATGTTGAGATTTTTAGAATGTCTTCAATCCTGCAAAACACTCAAAGACATAGAACTTGCAAATTCTGTTAGAAATGTGGAGACTTACTCCCAGTAACTGATATAGTAAATCAAATCAATTATCACATTCTCTCCCCCTTTTTGTCATAACATCAAAAAGCATAAAAGATTCAGATGAAAAAACAAACAATATGAGAGAAGATAAAAGATTTCATTCAATTAATCAGAAGATACAAGGGATGAGAAGACAGATGCACAAAACAGATGCAAGAAAAAGGAGACATCTAAGACCAAACGACTACGACTAGCCTAGTTTAGAAACTATCTTAGCTAGAAGGCCATGAATCTCATTGTTGCTTTCAGTCTGCTTCTGTATAAATGAGCGAAACTCATTGTTGGTATCTTCTTGCTTGTCCAGGCAAGAAGCTAGATCAGCTTGATTCTTTTGAATAACCTCTAAAGTCTTCACCAGAAGAGAGGTTTCTCCAGAAGAAGCTTCACAACTTCTGTTCAGTGGAACAGCATTCTCAACAGCAGCATCCATCGTGAGATCATCATCATTATTTTCCTCAGCAGGAATACTCTCAGCAGGATGTATCTCAGCATCAGCTTCTTCCCTAGAAGCATCTTCTTCATACACAAGAGCAGGAAGATCAGAATCTCCATTCTCAAGGGCTTGAAGAATGGCAGCTAGATTCCTTAGAGGAGTGTGAGCATCAACTTCCGGAGGAAAGACAACTTCTGGAATGACCATATTTGGGGACTTCTCAGAAGGGTTCTCCCTTAGAAAGTTGAACAACCACTGGAAGTCTCTAGTCAACACAGAATAATGAGGCTGGAAAACCACAATCTCTCTGCAATGGTTACCATCCAGCTCATCTACATACATCTTCTCATCAAGAGATCTCCAGCTTCTGATGGGGTGATAATATCTGCCATCATCAACTTCCAGGAAGTATCTGTGGTGTCGTTTTTTTACCTCCCCGTTTCACTTGGGAGGACGACACGCTAGACCCTTCACGCAAAATTTGGAAGGAGAATGCACCCGGGATGGGATGAATTTTGTTTCAGTTCTTCCTACGATATCACATGAACTTTCTTATTGTCCTACGAGTAGGAAAGGGGAAAAAAGATCTCAACTAAACCCTAGGAGTTTGCTAAGTGTGGGGATTTCACCTAGACTAGAAATTCTGGAGTTCGGGGGGTCGGTTATACATAGGGAAGAGTTTAAGCACCCTACATATCCGTAGTACTCTACGGGAACCTTCTCTGTGTCATTGTGATTGTGTTTATTGCTAATGATTGGGAAAGTTTCTCCTTTGTGTTAGGAGAAGGAATTGAATTGAATGAGAAAAAGACAGACAGACAGACAAACAAACTGACTATTTTTGGTATTTTATTAGCTTGCTGAGATTCCTTGTGAACCTCATGCCTACATATCCCTAGTGGAAGTCAGAGCTTAATGTAGTTCGGGGAACTAACTAGGGAAATTAATAGATTTTTGGTGCCTTGCTTGAAGCTCAAGGGTGAAGCTTTGAATTAAATCTCTGTTTACAATAAAGAGACATGAAATCATCTTTACAGAGAGGTATTTCTACTATTCCACCACAAACATTTTAAAAGTGACAGAAAAGCTAAAAAATGATGTTTCATTAAGAGGGGAGTCTACTTGGTTGATCAAGTATGACAGCCATCGTGCCTCTAAAATGAAAGATTATCAACCAAATTAGGGAAAGGGTCGTACAAGTCTGGGTGTGTTGCCAGAGCATGCCTTTCAGTGTCCTAAATGGGAGAAATAATGATTTGTTTGAAATGATGATTGTTTGAAATGATTGTTTGTTTGTGGTGAGATAAGAGAAATATATACCTATGAAGATGAGCTATGTCTATCTATTGTTTGAAAGATTTGATTTTTTTAGCTGGCTTGAATGAGGCCCAAGCTTGAGGCTTTTGATTGATTTATTTGTTTATTGAAAGATAACTCTACTGAGGAGAATTTAAACTAAAGTTTTTGTGTTCTGTACAAAGCCCAGAATTGAGGCTGACTCTAATTGGAGAGTGTTTATTTGATGAATTTTATTTGGTGTTCTGTACAAAGCCCAGAATTGTGGCTGACTCTACTTAGGGAGACTCTATTTTTGTGTGCCTTGTATGAAGCCCAAGGTTGTGGCTAACTGCTGAGAAAACTGAGTTTTTTAAGACTATGGATGACTCTATTTGTGTGCCTTGTACAAAGCCCAAGGTTGTGGCTGACTCTTAACTGAGGAAGTTTATAAATTTGTGCCTTGTATGAAGCCCAAGGTTGTGGCTACTCTAGCTAGGGAAAGATTATTTTCTGCCTTGTACAAAGCCCAAGGTTGTGGCGGACTCTTAAAGAAACTGAGTATGGAAGACTCTATGGGGAAAAGATCCTTGAGATTAGGAATCTTTGACACAGGGAAATATGGTTTATCTGCCTTGTACAAAGCCCAAGGTTGTGGCTACTTAAAAATGAAAGACTCACTGGGGGAGTTTTATTCTGCTAGAGGTTTTAACAAACTAATTTATTTTTATGTTTTTTGGAAGCTAACCCTTTCCAGGGATTTTGACTCAGTTGGAGAAATAGTCTATTAAAAGACTGGACTTTTTGGAGGCTAACCCTTTCCAGGGGTTTTGATTCTTTTGGGGAATTTATCTTTAAGAATGAATCTTTGGATTTGAAGGAGTGATTTTGGAGGCTGACCCTTTCCAGGGGTTTTTGTTAAAATGAAGGAATGTGTGGAGGCTAACCCTTTCCAGGGTTTTTTTTTAAAATGAAGGAATGTGTGGAGGCTAACCCTTTCCAGGGGTTTTTGTTAAAAATGGCAGAAAGATTATCTAGTGGAGACTTCTTGTTTTAAAGCCCAAGATTAAGGCTGACACTGACTGAGAATAAGCAAATAAAGATCCTAGACTCTGCTAAGGAAGATTGATGAAGATAAGGGTGACAGAGACTGTCCATGTCTCTCATTCCAAAAAGTGTACTCAATATGAGATTGAGACAAACTTAGCTTGTTTAAAGTCTGGTTTAAAGAATGGAGGAAACTCACCAGGATAGGCTAAAAGGTAACTAAAGACCTGTTCCTATGTTTATAAGAAACCTGATGGGTCCTTGTATACAAGCTCAAGAGGAAGCTGGAAATGCTTTTAAGAAGCCTGTGGGTCCTTGTACAAAGCCCAAGAGGAGGCTAATCGAGGGTCATCGAGGGTCCTTGTTATAGCACAAGCGAAAGCTATGTGGTTTTGAACTTATTTTAGCTTTAAGCAAATGGGTAAGAGGTTTCACCGGGAATAATTCCTCTTTGGGTGGATGTGTCCTATTTTTTGTTCTAAGGTTTTTACCAAGATGTTTCACCGGGAATAATTCATCTTGGGGGTTTGAACTACAGATCTCTAATTAGGAACGAGCCTTCACCGGGAAGACATTCTCAATCCTAGGCAATATTCCTATAATATATATATAGTTTAACTGTCCTAGGGTTTACACTCAAACGTAGTTCTAAACAATATATAAACAGTTCTATATTTGACAGTAATTTAAATAAAGACTGTAAATTGAAAGCTTGTAAAGCCTAACCTGGATGGAGTGGAGGCCTTTGAAGAAGTATGTACAAAGCCTTACCAGCAATTTTTGTTGTTTTATTGATAACAGTTGAATATTTATTATAAACAGTTAATGGTTTTGAAAACAGAAGAAGTGAAGATGGACAAAGGTCACATAGGTATCTGAAGAGTTTCACCGAGAATAATGCCCTTCAAATACCAGAAGAATGTTTTGAAAACAGAAAGAAGATTTTGTAAATACAATTTTTTGAAAACAAACTAAGAAAAGAAAAAGGTGTTGGGACTTACACTCTATTAGAGGCCCATTGAAAATATTTACTGTTTATGAGAAACAGTTGAAAATGATTGAAATGATATAAGGTTTTGTTGTTTGAAAACCTTAATCATTCGTTTAATCGGAGATTAAAAATAGTTTTGAAAATTGACAAAAGTCAACTTAATTAAGGTAAAGATAAAATCTAGACCTAATTAAGACCTACATGATTAGGGTTTTATCATAGAATTATTCCGAAAGTAGTTAGGTCAAAACAAAAAAAAAGTATATTTAAAGTATTTAAGAAAACACTTAAAAACATACTATTTTAAACCTAATAAAAACACATGAAATAAATAATATTTTTATGATTTTTTTGATTATTCATAAAATATATATATTAATCAACAAGTGTTTAAAAAATGAAGTCAAAATGAATTAATTTGATAGGTTAAATAATTGGTTAAAGTTGTGAAGGAATTAAGTGAGAAAAGTGATAAGAAATAAGGTTTTATCCTCTAGAAGGATTGAACTCACGCCCTCCAAGTCACTAACTCAAAATAACACCACTGGGCCAACGCGCGCTTGGTGTTTATAACACACATCCAGTTCATCATGTTTCCAAACAAGTGGTAAATCATTGAAAAATAAAAGAAACAAAAAGTCTGGGGCGAGGGGGATTCGAACCCCAGACTTGAGGCATGAGGAGACTTAGAGCGCATGTGAGGCCACTAGGGCAAACGATGAATTCGTTTATAAAACGCATACCATTCAAAATAAAATAAACCTAGCCCATAGATTTGAATTTTGCGCGCCACAACCATGGTCGTCTTCTTCCTCGAGCTCTCAAATTTTGAATTTGTGAACTTGCTCATTTCTCAACCAAACAGGGTGATGTAAACATCAATCTTACTCTAAATTTCCTCACGAATCCAGATATGTAACTAACATTTATTTATATTAACTACAGCTACCTAATTTCTCAGAAAATACGAAGAATGTATGAACCCTAAATTTAAAATTAAAAGACAAACAAAATGAATAAATGAATGGTGATAGAGGGTTTTCAATCCTCTGATGATGCTGAACAAGATAGTATCGAGCTTTATCACAAAGAGTACTTAAATTAAAGAGGTGGAGTTCAAAAACTTACCTCTGAAAATGGAGGTCGTGAGGATGATGAGGAACACCTGGGCTTGTGTGAGTGATCCTAAAAGCTTCCTTGGGACTCAGTGATGCTAACTGAATGCTTATTGTGGCTTCAATCCTTCTGAATTGCTCTACCCGACACCTTCGATTTGAGCTTCAAGTAAACATGGAGGATGATGAATCTTCAGTTACAGATGAGCTACAGCCATCTGAACAGCTTCACTATGCCCTAAGGAACGTGTCTGGATGCTTGGCCTTACTTGAAACCTTCTGAATTGCTTTATGGACCTCCAACTGCAACAGCTCCAAAGTGAATGCAACAATGGTGTTCCTCCACCTACAGAAGTGATCCAGGTGCTTGGATCACCTCAAATGAGCCCCCTTGAAATGTTAGAATGCTTACTTTCCAAAGAGAAGCTCTGGTTTGAAGAAAACGATTCTTCTTGCCAAAGAACTTTGAAAAACCATAAGCATGAGAAGAGAAAGAGAAAGCAAGGAATAAGGTTGCTTTGGTGTGAATTGTATGAAGGATAGCACTTGTATTTATAGGCAAATGGTTCAGTATAGTTGCAGAGGAGTGAGCTTGCTTAGTGAAGTCATTTTGGTTTCTTAAGCATGAAGAAAGTTTGAAAATATCCAAGTGTGATCATTGCATTTTCGAGCTATCTCCCTATCCATTTATTCCATCTGATCTTAGGGGACATTTCTGATGCAGAATGAGCTCTAATTGGTTGGTGGGAAGATTCCTTTGATGATTCATCAATTTGCCATAAATTCCTAAATGTAATCATTACATAATCACATGTTCTTGTTTTGGGAATATTCTTCAATCTTCATGTTATGGTGAAAGTGAATGCATGGCATGTTTTCAGATGTGTTATGGGTCGTGTAGCATCCATAAGTGAGGTTATATGCACAAAATTCCAAAGTTCCAAAATGATGCATGACCTATAATTTTACTTCATGAGGCCAACTTTGAACATGCATAACTCCTAGCTCAAAATGAATTTGGAGAAGGTTGAGCACAATTTGGAATGCCCTAAACATTTACTTCCAATCATTAGTTTATTGTTTCTTCAAAATCATTTGGGAAAATTGTGAAAAATGAGCCCAAAGTTGGATGAAAACCAGGTTAAAAACACTTAGAAAAATTTCTAAGTTTTTATAACCTAAAGCTTGAAAATTCCAAATCTCTTAAATGATTGATTCCTTGAAAAAAGTTGCATTGTAAGATGTTGTTTTATTTTGCAAGATCTACAACTTTCATGTTGGAAGTTTTTTGAGTTGTGTAGGTGAAATTTTGAGTTCCCACAATGCCCTCAAAAACCCTAATTCCCGACTTTTTGCTCCTTGATGAATCTCTTTGAATTTATTTGGTCAAATGACTTTAATAACCATATATTGATGATATTGATCTTTAAAAGTCATGGTTTGACCAAAAATCTTAAAAGTCAAAGGTGATCCTACAGAGTTGACTTTTTCCTGATAAAGTGAGATTTTGGACTTTTGTGTGGAATCAAGATCTTCTCCTCAAATGAGTGATGTAAATGGATTATATTGAGGTAGTAGAAGTCCTTGAACCATGTCTTGAGTTTTGGATCCATGTCCTGATTAAAAGTCAACTTTCTTTGTGAATTAGGTCAAAAACCCTAATTGTCGACCAGATGAAATTGATGACTGTGGATCTTGGATTGGAGTGTAATGTCCAATGGATATTGTCATATGAACTATTTGAGAATGATTGAAGTTTTTGAGTGATACTTTTGAGTTTTCTAGGGTTCCCCAAATGTGATCCCTGATTTTAGTCCCTGATGGGCTCAAAACCTTAGACTGGTGAGGTAAGCAATCCTGAGTCCAGGTGATGGGTATATAATCAATCATCGGTGGATAGAATGAAGCTTTTGAGTCCCATAGTTGCGTTAGAGTCCATTCCTTTTTCTGATTGATCCTTTGCCTGAGTTCTTTTGTTCCTGAACACCCTCGACTAAGTATTAGATGAATAAATGACTACTCTGAGTATCTATTTTGTCTTTGATGAAAAGTTTAAAAGATATGACATCTCAGGGGGGTCAAAATTAGGGTATGACAGTATCCAGAGGAACCAGGTGCATCAGCCACGAATCTTCTCTAGACTTCCATAGCTGCAATCTAAAAATCCTGTCGAAAGCTTCTCCAAAGGTTTCGAGTAGAAACATCATCTAGGTTGTTATAGAAGGCATCTATCAAGATTTCCAACCTTCTGGTGAATTCAAGTTTGAACAACTCAAGGTAGATGTGAGAGGGAGGTTCAGGAGGATTGAAGGTGAATTTGTAGTCAGGGTAAAGAAGGCAGTATGGTTTGGATTTTCTGGAAGGTAAGGGATGGGATAGAGAAGGTGTAGATTCTATGGTAAAGGTGGAGGAAGATGGAATATCAGAAGGTGTTGGGGGAATGATATTTAGTGGATTAGGGTTCAGAACTTGTATAGAAGGAGGTGGTTGGGGAGTATTTGGTATGGTGAAGGTGTTATGAGGTTCAGAAGGAGGAGGCTTACTCTCAAAAGAACTAGCAACTCTCAAGGCACGAAGAGAATCCCTAATGCGCTTCTCTCGATACTCTTTGGAATGAACCTTGTCAGGATCATAGGATAGCTTTGGCTTCTTGGCTGCCTTTGATTCTGCTTCTGAAGCTTTTCTTTTTAATCTCTTTTCCTTCTTCTTCTGTTCTTTCTTCTTTAACTCAACCAACGATGGAAGAGTTCGTCCTCTGATCCATGCACGATCAACATAAGATTGAGCAAGAACACATGTCTTCAAGTAGCGCTTAACAGACTTGTGTAGCTCTTCTTTGAATAGCTGTGAGAAGTTCTCAACAGGAGATCTTCTGGTCAAAATATCTGGAGCTATTCTTGGAGTAGAAGTTACCTCCGGAATCAGCAGTATCCTTTTAAGATCAAGCGCATTCAGAACATGTCCTTGAAGGACAGTAAAGAACTTTGGTGTGTCAACATCTCTTAGAGCATTCATCAAATCACTCTCTACTAGAATATCTGAGATCATTCTAGCAAGAGGAATAGTGTTCTTCTTGAACTCGGGAAACTTCTTGCATTCCGCATCTCTAGATTCTTCAACATTCGTTTTCAGATGTTGAAATAGAATAGATGAGAGAGAGACTTTAATACCTTTCCCAATGCAGAAGAGAGCATACTTGTGATCCTGACTCACATACTTGGCAGTGATAGCTCTCTTTCTATGATAGAAAGTCTCCAGAATAATTTCAGCCCAAACTTTGTAGAACGGCTTCAACAATGTAGTTTGATTTGGTGAAGCTTTAAAGGCAGACAGTTCTTCATCAACTTTCTCCCAAGGAACTCTACCAGGCTCAGCGCATGTGATTCCTTCTGAATCATCAAGATTATAAAGTTTCCTTATCAACTTCTCCGTTATAACAATTTCATGCCCTAGCACAAAAGAGATGATAGCAGTAGGAGTAACGGTTGCATGCTTCCAGAAATCCATTACCAAGTGAGGATAAACTGGTCCAATCAGTCTCTCAAAATAGTTTGACCATCCTTGAACCAGCATCGTCTCCTTGACATTGAAACCATGTTCCAGAAGACTTTCAAAGTCCACCATTGTTTCAGTTAAAATTTCCAGTTCTCAATTTGGAAGAGAACAGGTCTTCAATGGACAATAACCAAACTTGCGATGAACACAATGTGCAGAAGACATTTCAAGTTCCAGACTTGAAGATGAAGACATTTCAAGTTCCAGACTTGAAGATGAAAGCATGAAGAGACTTTGAGATTCGGTTAGAATTAGGGTTTATGCAACAAGGAGGGAAAAAGAGAGAGATGAAAACGAAGAGACAATGTATGAAGAAAGAGAATGTAAAAAGATAAATTGTAATGAGGATGAGTTTTTATAGGGACGTATTTGAAATTAAATGCAATGTGTGTTTTAAAAAAATTGCATTTAATGAGAAATGACGTTAGGAGAGATAATGTAACATTTGAAGAAATTTGCACAGTTACCTAGGGAGGCGTCTCCTCAACTATACGCATGCTTGTCCAAATAGAGTGAACACGTGTTCAGCATCTAGAAAGCTGGTGACAGCTATTTTGCTTTAAAAGAACTTCGGAATCAACTCATCCTTACCTAAGATACACGTTGGATGCATAGGAGTCTTTGCTTCTTTGCTTTCAGAAAGATTAAACTTCTTCAGAAGTTCTTTCACATATTTGGTTTGGTGAACATAAGTTCCTTCTGATGTTTGATTGATCTGGATCCCAAGAAAATACTTGAGTTCTCCCATCATGCTCATTTCAAACTCAACCTGCATAGACTTAGCAAACTCCTTTCCAAGTGTAGCATTAGTTGTTCCAAAGATAATATCATCAACATAAATTAGACAAATTAAAATATCCTTTTTTTAAAGGTTTTACAAAAGAGAGTAGTATCCACTTTTCTTCTAGTGAAACCATTATCCAGAAGGAAAGAACTTTTTCTTTCATACCAAGCTCTAGGAGCTTGCTTTAATCCTTATAATGACTTCTTTAATTTAAAAACATGTTTTGGAGACTTAGCGTCCTCAAAACCAGGAGGTTGGTGGACCTAGACTTCTTCATCTATATAACCATTTAAGAAGGCACTCTTAACACCCATCTAATATAGAGTGATGTTATGTTGAGTGGCAAAAGAAATTAATAGATGAATAGATTCTAACTTGACCACTGGTGCAAAGGTTTCTGTATAGTTAATACCTTCTTGCTGACTATAACCCTGAGCCACCAGTCTGGCTTTGTTTCTTACCACTTCTCCCTTTTCGCTTAGCTTGTTACTGAAGACCCACTTTGTACCAATGATGTTAAATCCTTTTGGTCTCGGAACAAGATCCCATACATCATTCCTTGTAAACTGATTTAGTTCCTCTTGCATGGCAATTATCCAGTCTGCATCTTCTAGAGCTTGATCAACAGAAGTTGGCTCGATCAAAGAGACAAGACCTAATTGACATTCTGCATTGTTCTTAAGGAATGCTCTTGTTCTGATAGGATCATCCTTCTTTCCAAGAATGACATCTTCTGAATGAGCAGAGGTGAGTCTAGAAGATCTTCTGACTGTTGGCTCTTCACAAATTCTGAGATTCTCTAAAGATGCAGCAACCTGATCTTCTGATCCTTTGCTTCTGAGATCTTCAGCTTCTGAAACTTTGCTTCTTGGTTCTTCAGCTTTTGATATATCAATATCTAAATCTACAAAATTCTCAACCTGCTTTGGCTTTTCAAGACCAAGCTTATCATCAAATCTGATATTGATTGGTTCTTCAACAACCAATGTTTCAGTATTGTATACTCTGTAGCCTTTAGAGCATTCAGAATACCCAAGAAGAAAACACTTATGTGCCTTAGAATCAAACTTACCAAGATGATCTTTAGTATTCAGAATAAAACAAACACATCCAAACGGATGAAAATATGAAATGTTGGGCTTTCTGTTCTTCCACAATTCATAAGGAGTCTTATTAAGAATAGGTATTATGGAGATTCTATTCTGAATATAGCATGCAGTGTTTATTGCTTCTGCCCAGAAATGCTTAGCCATATTGGTTTCATTGATCATGGTTCTGGCCATTTCTTGTAGAGTCCTATTCTTTCGTTCTACAACTCCATTTTGCTGTGGAGTTCTAGGACAAGAGAAATCATGGGCAATACCATTTTCTTTGAAGAACTCCTCAAAGAATATGTTCTCAAATTCACCACCATGATCACTTCTGACCTTTATGATTTTACACTCCTTCTCAGATTAAATCTGAGTGCAGAATTCAAAGAACACTGAATGAGACTCATCTTTGTGTTTTAAGAACTTTACCCATGTCCAGCGGCTATAATCATCTACGATGACTAATCCATATTTCTTCCCTCTGGCAGATGCTGTTTTGACTGGGCCAAACAGATCAATGTGCAGAAGTTCTAGCGGCCTAGAGGAAGAAACAACATTCTTAGACTTGAATGCAGGTTTGGAGAACTTGCCCTTCTGACATGCTTCGCAAAGAGCATCTGATTTGTATTTCAGATTAGGGAGTCCTCTGACCAGATTTAGTTTGTTAATCTGAGAAATCTTTCTCAAACTAGCATGTCCTAATCTTCTGTGCCAGACCCATTGCTCTTCGGAAACAGACATAAGACAAGTTACCTTTTGATTCTTAAGATCTTGAAGATCAGTCTTATAAATGTTATTCTTTCTCTTGACTGTAAATAGGATTGAGCCATCCTTCTGACTTACAGCCTTGCAAGACTTTTGATTAAAGATTATGTCATAACCATTGTCACTTAATTGACTTATGGACAAAAAGTTATGAGTTAATCCATCTACCAGAAGAACATTAGTTATAGAAGGAGAGTTACCAAAACATATGGTTCCTGAGCCAATTATCTTGCCCTTCTGATCTCCTCCAAACTTAACTTCTCCAGCAGATTTAAGCACCAGGTCTTTGAACATAGACCTTCTTCCCGTCATGTGTCGCGAGCACCCAGAGTCCAGGTACCATGACATGCTTTTCTTTGTCTTCTTTGTTGCCAAGGATATATGCAATAGAAATTATCTTCTCCTTAGGTACCCACAACTTCTTGGGTCCTTTTTTGTTAGTTTTCCTCAAGTTCTGATTGAACTTGGGTTTAGCATGATAAACAACAGGAGGTACAGCATGATATTCCTTAGGTTTAGCAGCATGATATTTTCTAGGTTGTGTCACATGCTTCTTAGTGTGTGTAACATGAAAGCTTTTGGCATGTGAAGTGAGCCTAATATCATGTGAGTGGCCAAACTTGAACTGATCATACAATGGCTTGTATGTGATTTTCATATCATCTACAGGTTCAAATTTGTGTGGGGTATCACCCTCATAGCCAACGCCAATCCTTTTGTTTCTAGAAACACCATATATCATAGAAGCAAGATGACTTCTGCCAATACTTATAGATAAGAACTTTCTAAAGCTCGAGTCATATTCTTTCAGAATATGATTGAGACTAGGAACTGATTTTTCTGAGTCAGAAGGAGATCCAATATTTTTGGATAATTGTAAAACTTTTTCCTTCAGTTCAGAATTTTTCACTTCTAGCTTCTTAGTTTCAGATTCAAATAGCTTTTTCAGATTTTTGTATTTGATACTAAGATGAGCCTTGAGTTCCAGAAGTTCTGTTAGACTGGAAACTAACTCTTCTCTAGATAGTTCAGAAAATACCTCTTCAGAATCTGATTCTGATCCATCATCAACTGTGGCCATCAGTGCAATGTTTGCCTGCTCGCCTTCAGAGTCTGATTCTGATTGTGAATCTGAATCATCCCATGTTGCCATAAGACCTTTATTCTTATGAAACTTCTTCTTGGGATTCTCCTTCTGAAGTTTTGGACACTCATTCTTGTAGTGACCAGGCTCATTGCATTCATAGCATGTGACCTTCTTCTTGTCAGATCTTCTGCTTCCAGAAGATTCTCCACGTCCAGGCTTCTTAGAACTTTTGAAGTTCTTGAACTTCCTATGCTTGCTCCTCCAGAGTTGGTTTACCCTTCTGGAGATCATGGACAGTTCATCTTCTTCTTCTGATTCTGATTCTTCAGAATCTTCTTCTTCAGCCTGAAAAGCGTTAGTGCATTTTTTATAATTAGATTTTAATTCAATAGACTCACCTTTCTTCTGAGGTTCATTAGCATCCAGCTCTATTTCATGACTCCTCAAAGCGCTGATCAGCTCTTCCCAAGAGACTTCATTCAGATCCTTTGCTATCTTGAATGCAGTCACCATTGGGCCCCATCTTCTAGGCAAGCTTCTGATGATCTTCTTGACATGATCAGCCTTTGTGTATCCCTTGTCAAGCACTCTTAATCCAGCAGTTAGAGTTTGAAATCTTGAGAACATTTTTTCAATGTTTTCATCATCCTCCATCTTGAAGGCTTCATATTTCTGGATTAAGGCAAGAGCTTTAGTCTCCTTGACTTGGGCATTTCCTTCATGAGTCATTTTCAATGATTCATATATGTCACAGGCAGTTTCTCTGTTTGATATCTTCTCATATTAAGCATGAGAAATAGCATTCAGCATAACAGTCCTACAAATGTGATGATTTTTGAATTCTTTCTTTTGATCATCACTCATTTCTTGTCTTGTCAGCTTTACTCCTCTAGCTTTCACTGGATGTTTGTAACCATCCACCAGAAGATCCCATAAGTCACCATCTAATCCATGAAAGTAACTTCGAGTTTATCTTTCCAATATTCAAAGTTTTCACCCTCGAATACTGGTGGTCTAGTGTAGTCATTGTTACCATTTCCATTATGTTTCTCAGTAGAGCCAGATGTAGATGTAGGTGGTGGAGTTTCAACCATCTTGACTTAGTGTTTTTCTCTTCCTGAATCTTTTCTAACACGGTTAAGTGCTTGCACCTTAGAACCGGCGCTCTGATGCCAATTGAAGGATAGAAAAACACTTAGAAAGGACGGGGGGTTTAATAAGTGTGACTTTAAAAACTCTTAAGATAAAAACAATTGCACAATGATTTTTATCCTGGTTCGTTGTTAACGAAACTACTCCAGTCCACCCCCTTAGAGTGATTTACCTCACCTGAGGATTTAATCCACTAATCAATCTTGATTACAATGGTTTTCCACTTTGATACCCTCTAAGTCTTCTAGAGTACTCTGATCACAACCTGATCACTCTAGGAACCTTTTTACAAATTAATGTAAACAAATTCTTACAAGAGTATTACAATGCTTCTTAATAAGCTATAATCACAACTGTGATATTTCTCTTAAGTTCTAAGCTTAAATCTCACTAAGATATTATAGTGAAGTGAGGTTGAAGATGAAGTTTAATAGCTTTTGAATTTGACAGTGTTTCTGTATTTTTGCGCAAGAGTTGTGTATTCAGCTTCTCATCAGAACTTCTATTTATAGGCATTTTGAGAAGATGACCGTTGGGAGCATTTAATGCGTCGCGTGATCCGTACAGCATTGCATTTAATGTTTCACTCTTTTGTTAACTACCTTGAGCCTTGCTTTTCCTGCTTTAACTGACTTTTCCTTTAATAGCTTCTAACGTTCCTTTTTTCAGTCAGCGTAGCCTGCCATCTTGTACTTGCTTCTGATCTGATGTTTGTAGATACAACGTTTGAATTAATCAAAGTCAAATCGCTTGGTGCAGAGCATCTTCTTGTCTTCTGACTTTGAAGTGCTTCTAGCGTGATACCATAAGAACTTCAGTGCTTCTGCTTCTGATCTCAAGTTCTTCTGATGCTTCAATAGACCATGTTCTGATTCTGCTTGACCATCTTCTGATGTCTTGCGAGAGCATGTTCTGATGTTGCATACTTGAACTTTCTGAGTCAGTGCTTCTTGCGCTGAATTGTGCATGCTCTTTATATATTTCCTGAAATGGAAAATGCATAGGATTAGAGTACCACATTGTCTTATACAAAATTCATATATATTGTTATCATCAAAACTAAGAATATTGATCAGAACAATTCTTGTTCTAACATTCCCTAATGTACCTCTTCTTGGTATACAAGGGGGAATTACCTACAACCCTATTCTTGCAAGGCGTCAATTTTGTTACCCCATGAAGGAGCTACCTGCTAGTATTCTTGTGTCAGGAATCTTTTATCATAATTAGGATGGATATTCGGATATGAGAAATTGGTTTGTGTGTGCTTTGCACCATATTGATAGGAAGAGACATTTGGGAAAGAATAAATGTGTTGCTCTCAAAGACTAAACTGATTGGGTTCAAGCTAGAGCTCACACTCTTCAAATGCCTTATTTACTCTAAGTGCCCTCTCTACCTGTTGCTCCATCATCATCTTCCACTATTCCCATCAAGAGTAGTGAGGAACACCAAGAGCTCGTGGCTAGGATGAGATTGGAAAGAGATACTTGGGAAAAGAAGTTTCATGCTTCGGAGATTGAGAAGAAAGAGCTGAAGAAACAGTTGAAAGAAAAAGATGATATGCTTTATTTTCAAGATGGTTAGTTGATGGAAAAGGATGATCGGATCCGTCGTCAGAAAGAGCTACTTCAACAACATGGTGAAAAGCGGAAGAGACAACAACAGGATTTATTTTCCTCTGGTAGTCATGAAGATTCGGTTGCATGGAAGGAAATTGCCAACAAGCTGATGGTTGAGAAGACTCACCTGGAAGCCTTTTATGTAGATGAGCTGGAGAAGCTCCGTAGGAAGCTGCAAAGAGGAGCTGGATCTTCGTCAGAAGTGTTTCCTTCTAGATTTTAGTCTTCTTCTTCAGCCTAAAAAGCGTTAGTGCATTTTTTATAATTAGATTTTAATGCAATAGACTTAACTTTCTTCTGAGGTTCATTAGCATCCAGCTCAATTTCATGACTCCTCAAAGCACTGATCAATTCTTCAAGAGAGACTTCATTCAGATTCATGGCAATTTTGAAAGCAGTCACCATAGGACTCCATCTTCTTGGCAAGCTTCTGATGATCTTCTTGACATGATCATCCCTTGTGTATCCCTTGTCAAGAACTCTTTATCCAGCAGTTAGCGTTTGAAATCTTGAGAACATTTTCTCAATGTTTTCATCATCCTCCATCTTGAAGGCTTCATATTTCTGGATCAAGGCAAGAGCTTTAGTCTCCTTGACATGGTCATTTCCCTCATGAGTCATTTTCAATGATTCATATATGTCATAGGCAGTTTCCCTGTTAGATATCTTCTCATATTCAGCATGAGAGATAGCATTCAGCAAAACAGTCCTACACTTTTGATGATTTTTGAATTGCTTCTTTTGATCATCATTCATCTCTTGTCTTGAGAGCTTTACACCACTAGCTTTCACTGGATGTTTGTAACCATCCACCAGAAGATCCCATAAGTCACCATCTAGACCAAGAAAGTAACTTTCAAGTTTATCTTTCCAATATTCAATGTTTTCACCATCGAATACTGGTGGTCTAGTATAACCATTGTTACCATTTCCATTATGTTGCTCAGCAGAGCCAGATGTAGATTTAGGTGTTGGATCTTCACCAGCCATCTAAGTTTTGTGTTTTTCTCTTCCTGAATCTTTTCTAACACGGTTAAGTGCTTGCACCTAGAACCGGCGCTCTGATGCCAATTGAAGGATAGAAAAACACTTAGAAAGGGGGGGGGGGGGGTTTGAATAAGGGTAAGTTTAAAACTCTTAAGATAAAAACAACTTGCACAATTATTTTTATCCTGATCCGTTGTTAACTAAACTACTCCAGTCCACCCTTGACAAGGTGATTTACCTCAACTGAGGATTTAATCCACTAATCACACAAGATTACAATGGTTTTCCACTTAGATAACCTCTAAGTCTTCTAGAGTATTTTGATCACACCTTGATCACTCTAGGAAAACAATGCTTAGATAACCTCTAAGACTTTCTAGAGAATCCGATCACAACTTGATCTTCTCTAGTTCTTTACAAATGAATGTAAACAAATTCTTACAAGAGTCATACAATGCTTCTTATAAAGCTATAATCACAACTGTGATATTTCTCTTAAGTTTAAGCTTAATCTCACTAAGATATTACAACAGTAATGAAGTGAGGTTGAAGATGAAGTTTGAGAGCTTTTTGAATTTGACAGCGTTTCTGTATGTTTGCGCAAAGTATTGTATTCAGCTTCTCATCAGAACTTCTATTTATAGGCGTTTGAGAAGATGACCGTTGGGAGCATTTAATGTGTTGCGTGATCCGTACATCATTGCATTTAATGTTTCACTCTTTTGTCAACTGCCTCGAGCTTTGCTTTTGTTGCGTCTACTGACTTTGTCGTTAATAGCTTCTAACGTTCCTTTTGTCAGTCAGTGTAGCCTGCTATCCTGTACTTGCTTCTGATCTGATGTTTGTATGAACAACGTTTGAATTTCATCAGAGTCCAACAGCTTGGTGCAGAGCATCTTCTTGTCTTCTGACCTTGAAGTGCTTCTAGCGTGATACCATGAGAACTTCAGTGCTTCTGCTTCTGATCTCAAGTTCTTCTGATGCTTCAATAGACCATGTTCTGATTCTGCTTGACCATCTTCTGATGTCTTTCCAGAGCATGTTCTGATGTTGCATGCTGAACCTTCTGAGTCAGTGCTTCTTGCGCTGATTTTGTGCATACTCTTTATGTGATTCCTGAAATGGAAATTGCATAGGATTAGAGTACCAAATTATCTCATACAAAATTCATATATATTGTTATCATCAAAACTAAGAATATTGATCAGAACAAATCTTGTTCTAACACATGGTTCCTTGCACTCATAGCATGTCACCTTCTTCTTGTCAGATCTTTTGTGTCCTGAAGATTCTCCTCTTTCAGGCCTTTTGGAACTTCTGAAGTTCTTGAACTTCCTTTGCTTACTCTTCCAGAGTTGATTTACTCTTCTGGAGATCATGGAAAGTTCATCTTCTTCTTCTTCTTCTTCTTCTTCTTCTTCTTCTTCTGATTCTGACTCTTTAGAATCTTCTTCTTCAGCCTGAAAAGCGTTAGTGCATTTTTTATTATTAGATTTTAATGCAATTGACTTAACTTTCTTCTGAGGTTCATTTGCATCTAACTCTATTTCATGACTCCTCAGGGCACTGATCAACTCTTCAAGAGAAACTTCATTCAAATTCTTAGCAATCTTGAATACAGTCACCATTGGGCCCCATCTTCTGGGCAAGCTTCTGATGATCTTCTTGACATGATCAGCCTTTGTATATCCCTTGTCAAGCACTCTTAATCCAGCAGTCAGAGTCTGGAATCTCAAGAACATTGCTTCAACGTTTTCATCTTCCTCCATCTTGAAAGCTTCATACTTCTGGATTAAAGCAAGAGCTTTTGTGTCCTTGACTTGGGCATTACCTTCATGAGTCATCTTCAAGGATTCAAAGATGTCATAGGCAGTTTCTCTGTTTGTGATGATTTTTGAATTGTTTCTTTTGGTCATCACTCATTTCTTGTCTTGACATCTTTACTCCACGAGCATTTACAGGATGTCTGTAACTATCCAAGACTAGATCCCATAAGTCACCATATTGACAAAGAAAGTATTTTTCAAGTCTATCTTTCCAGTACTCAAAGTTTTCACCATCAAAAACTGGTGGTCTAGTGTAGCCATTGAAACTATTGCTTCCATTACCATTGTTGTTTTGTTCAGTAGGAACAGATGTAGCTGATGTATCACCCATATTGACTTTGTGTTTTTCTCCCTAAATCTTTTGTCTAACACGGTTAAGTTCTTGCACCTAGAACCGGCGCTCTGATGCCAATTGAAGGATAGAAAAACACTTATAAAGGGGGGGAGGGTTTGAATAAGTGTGACTTCAAAAACTTATAAGATAAAAACAATGAACACAATTATTTTTATCCTGGTTCGTTGTTAACGAAACTACTCCAGTCCACCCCCTTAGAGTGATTTACCTCAACTCAGGATTTAATCCACTAATCCAACTGATTACAATGGTTATCCACTTAGAAAACTTCTAAGTCTTCTAGAGTATACAGATCACAACTTGATCACTCTAGGAATTCACCACTTAGAAAACTTCTAAGTCTTCTAGAGTCTACAAATCACAACTTGATCACTCTAGGAACCTTTTACAAACAATGTAAAATAATGTTTACAAGAGTATAGATTGCTTCTTATAAAGCTATAATCACAACAGTGATATTTCTCTTAAGTTCTAAGCTTAACACTCACTAAAATATTCCAAGAGTTTGTGAGGTTGAAGATGAAGTTCGTGAGCTTTGATTTTGACAGTGTTTTAGTATTTTGCGCAAGTGTTCTATTTGCTACTTCTGATCAAAACTTCTATATATAGGCGTTGAGAGAAGATGACTGTTGGGTTGCATTTAATGATTTGCGTGAATAGTACAACGCTGCATTTAATGTTTCACACTTTTGTCAACTACCTCGAGCCATGCTTTTGCTGCTTTTACTGACATTGCCTTTTGTAGCTTCTAACGTTCCTTTTGTCAGTCAGAGATTAGACTTAATAGCCTGTCATCTTGTACTTTCTCATACCCCAAAATTTGCCCACCATATTCAAATATTCAAATTATTTCAAAATTGGATTTTTTATAAAATTTTGAGGTCATTTACATTGACGTCTTGAATTTTATAAATATTCGATTTAAAGTCTTTTTTAAAATATAATAATTTACTCTTAAATTATTTATATTTTAATAAATAGAAAAATATTTTTCCATGCTTCATACACTTTCAATTGGCTTTTATTTCAAACAAATAATATAGCGCAATTGGTAAGGAGGTAAAGGCTTGCAAGTACAAAGTCTCGGGTTCGAATCCCACTTCTAACACTTTTTTCTTTTATTTGTTGCTAACTATAGTTTTAATTTTATTTTCATTTATATTAAAAAATCATTTTTTATCATTTAATTTTTAATTTTCGTATTAATTAAATATGCATTTTTTAAAATAAGCAATTTTAACTTTTTATGCATTTTTAGTCAAAAAAATCACCAAAAATCATAAAATATTCAAAAGAATCCAAAAAAAGAAGTTTTTAATCTTATTTGTCCTATTTTTAGGACTTTTTATAACTTAGGGAACAAGTCAATCTTATTAAATTAGTTTGATTTAATTTTTTATTAGAGTTAAAACAAATTGATTTTTGGGCTTTGATTTGGTCCATAGTTTTACTATAATTATTTTTCTTCTAACCTAATTCATGATGATAAATAGGACTAACAATTCTAACCCTTACTCCGACTCTCTCTCTTCTCACAAACACAAAAAATATTTTCTCCTACTTCTCCTTCTTCAGGGTTGCAATTCCGGTTGTAACACAGTAATAAATTTTCCAGCCTATCAGTCGAATTCTGAAACTACTGCTTCGATTTGCTCCGAATTTTTTCCAAAATTTAAGAAAAAAATCGTAGAACAATACACCTTTAGAATAGAATTCTAAAAAATTTCGACCCTCAAAATCGTAAATTCCTCTTTTTTCTATTCTATTTGATTTAATTTCTATTTTCATATTTTCAAAAAAATCTAAAAAAATATGTAATTTCGTGTTCTTATTTTATTTGATTTATAATCAGGTTTTTATATTTTTTTGACTTTATTTTAATCACTTTTCTATTTTTCCATTTGTTTTCTTAACCGTAACATTGCGTTGGTTTATGAACAGGTTTTCTATGGATTGACCAAGATGATGGTACCCCAATTGCTTTTTTGGCCAAAAACCTTTTAGTATTTGGCCAAATCAAGGTTATTCATATTTGGCCAAAAACCTTTTGGTATTTGGCCAAATCAAGGTTATGCGTAATTTTGTCCATAATTTAATTTGCTAAACCCCAATTCTTTTCTTGTGTTATTATTATTACTATTACTAATATTCTTATTATTATTTTATTTTTGTAGGTACCTCATTTGGCCAAAGGGAAGCAGGTGTCAATTCTTCCTTACACTTATTTGTTTGCTTCATTGCCCTTGAAAACCTTGGTAAAATCTCTTTTTTTAACCATTAACCCTAAAATATACTCCCTCCGTCCCAAATTATAAGAGAAATTCACTTTTTAGATTCATTGAATAATTAATGTATCTGGTCTGCATATAGACCAGATACATTAATTATTCAATGAATCAAAAAAGAGAATTTCTCTTATAATTTGGGACAGAGGGAGTATATAATAGTAGATGTTGTCCATTTTCATGAATTAGGGTTAGGATTTTATCACATTCTTTATTTTTAGGCTAATAATTATTTTTAGGCCAATAATTATTTTTAGCCTAATTAATTTATTTTTAGGCTAATTAATTTATTTTTAGGCTAATAATTATTTTAGGCTAATTAATTTATTTTTAGGCTAATAATTATTTTTAGGCTAATTAATTCAATTTTAGGTTAACCTTTAGAGATTTAGTGTTTATCGCCCCAAATACTTTCACCCCTTCATTTTCCCTCGCGATTTCTTTTCTCACCTCATACTCCAATGTTTGACGCATGCTTGTTTCAATTCCCGGCCTTTGGGTAAAACTTGTTTATTTATTTATTTTTTGTCATTTAAATTCTAGAAAATGTGTATAGGTCACAAAAAGTTTTCTTGTAATAGCCTTAGGTTTATATTTCTGCCTTTACATTTCTGCCTTTATTTTTGCATTTATTTTCCGCCTTTTCCCCCCGGTTTTTGGTTTGTAATTCCCCCTCCCCGAAGCCTTGTAATAGCGTAGGAACTTTTAATTCTGCCTTTATTTTTAACTGTGTGGTTAGTAACCCTAGGGAGTGATAAACCTTGAATTGAATTTAGAATCACTAACTTATACAAGATAAAATATCCGAACTGAATCACTTGATTGTGGCACACACACACCTTTATGGTAACCCTTCTTATGTTGTCTATTGCCTTTTAATTGCGATTCTATAATAGTCAAGTACCTCAGATACGAGGATACCTAAAGCAAATGTTGCCCTCAATTCATAAATCATCATAAGATCATATGTCCCTTCGAAGTTGCCTAACAGAAAAATGATCTTGTCCCTCGATGTTGCCTCGGTAAATGATGATTGTCCCAATTGCTAAGGTATCCTCGCTGGTTGCCTAAAGAATAATGACTATTCTATCCTTCCCTAAAGACTACCTACCCTCTATATGGTAGGGACAGTTTTATGGCGAATGATGCTTCCTCGATGACCCTTTACATCCAATGAAAGGACTTCCTACCCTCTTAATGGTATGGATAGCCCTTTCAGACTGAAAAGCTAAAAGAATAATTATTCTAACTTAGGGTAGGTGCTCCAGATTTCTTACTCTATTCAAATTCAAATTCAAAATTCCAATCTCTTTTTCCCACTTATTTTCAAATATTTTCAAAACAAGGCTACGCTTATTTACAAGCTAAAGTCCTTAAACGAAGTCTTTTCCTACTCACTCACACACTACACTTCAGATTTGTAGATAACAACGTTTGAATATCAGAGTCAATCAGCTTGGTGCAGAGCATCTTCTTGTCTTCTGACGTTGAAGAGCTTGAGCGTGATACCATTCAGAACTTCAGTGCATCTGCTTCTGACTTCATGTTCTTCTGATGCTTCATAGTTCATGTTCTGATTCTGCTTGACCATCTTCTGATGTATTGCCAGAGCATGTTCCGATGTAGTCATCCAGAACCTTCTGAGTCAGTGCTTCTGAGCACTGATTTGTGCATACTCTCTATATTTTCCTGAAATGGAAAATGCAAAGGATTAGAGTACCACATCATCTTATACAAAATTCATATATAATGTTATCATCAAAACATAGAATATTGATCAGAACAAATCTTGTTCTAACAAAATCTTGAGGCCTGGCCATTAAGAAACTTAACCCACAAAAATATATATGGACATCTCGCCCTCACATTGTGTAGTGATGCCGATCGATCTACCGTGTTGAAAGCATTCGAAAAATATATTGTAAGCATGGGCAAAGAACCATCTATATGTGCTTACTTAACACTCTATTTACATTGACAAAATGATATCCGCACCACCTCTTACCCAAACCCTAAACTTTTATAATGTTTATTATCATAGTTAAAAAAATACTCAAAAATATATATAATATAAAATTATAAAATAAAATATGATTATTGCATGATAACTTCACTACTAAGAAAAAACACATATAACAACGGTATAATAAAGGTTGAACAACCGTTGTTAGTTTGGGTGTAGTTATAAGTGGATTATTTACAATTACGATCTATTGCTCGTGGTAGTAAATTGGATATCGCGCTACATACAACCACATTTATATTAAAAAATCATTGTTGTATGTCTTTTAATAAAATTAAAAAAATGCATCAGTAGAACAACAACAACAACAACAAGAACAACTGTTATAACAAGAAGAAGAAGAAGAAGAAGAACAACAACAACAACAACAACAACAACTAACATTGCTCACTCTAATTCATACTTTCCTTGTCTCATTCAAGTTGGAGAAGAGATGATGGAGTTCTGAAATTGGTTAATGAAAGAAATTATGTTTTTTAGTTTTGTTTATGAAAGAAATGATGTTTTCGAGTTTAGTATAGTGGAGAAATAGAGTGTCCTAAATGAAAGATAACGTTCTGAGGTAGAAGATGAAGTTTGTCTAAGTTGGAAGTTCCTCTAAGTTTAAGGTTTCTCAGGACCACTAATAGAAGTGTCTTGAGCATTGATAATCACTAAATAGACGACCAAGATTTGTTTAAAAGACGGTGAAGAAACTCAATAAGCGTGCTACATATAACAACGATTGTATTAAATAATAATTGTTGTCTGTCTTTTAATATATAAAAATGCAGCAGTAGAACAACAACAACCGCAAGATTCTAACTCATGCAATGCAGTACATACACAAACGGTTGTATTTTGATAAAATATAAAAGATGCAGTAGTAGAACAACAACAACGACAACAACAATAAGATTCAAACTCATAATCATGCACCACTTTTTACCACGATTGAGACTTCCAACTGTGGTGAGAAGTGGCTTAAAAATAAATAAAAAACAACGGTAGGATTCGAACTCATTACCAAACGTCACTTTTTACCACAGTTGAAATTTACAACTGTGATGAAAAGTGGATTTAAATATAAAAATAAAAATAAAAGTCTAATTGAATATATTCTACCACAATGAATTATTTGACTATGGTGAAGTGAAATTCGACCACATTGAAAAAATACTTTTATAGTATAAAGACTAAAAATACATTTAACAAAACAACAATGTTTAAAAAAAAAATAGACAGAATCTTATATTTAGAAATGGACGTTCTTAGTATTTTTTTTAAAGTTTTTAAATTACGTCACTCTACCTCTTTAAATACTTTTCTTTGAATTACCAAGACTTGTACTCTCTTCTTTTCTGAACCTACCACTTGAATTGATAATTTTTTTAATTTGAAAATTATAATTCTTTTTCCATGATAGTCTAAATAAAGATTCACAATTATATACAACTAAGTATAACTCTAACTTTTTTATTGAATTTTACTATACTTTTTTATGAGGATGTTCTAAATTGGTGGGCTACCCAACCATTGATTAACAAATCACAAAAGGATGAAAGAATGGTCATACTCAAAATTTGAAAATGAGCAATTCAAGACTCTGGTCCCTATGATGAAGACTCTTGCCACGAGTTGTAGAGAAGGACCCCATAACAGAGACCATAATATTTTTGTATTCGAATTTAATGACATGTCATTGGAACTAGTTTATTTTATGTTGGATGTATTTTATATGGAGTCTTTAAGGGGTGTTTAGTTTCTGTCAAATATTCAATGCTATTTTTAAATTATGTAAGGACATTTATGAAAGTGACAGCATGATACTTAAACATCCACATGAAAACATAGGAAAATTCATATATTACGGCTACTAGCCCACCAAATCAAAGATACTGTAGGCACATGACCGATGTACATATTCAGCCACAATTAAATATAAGGTGTTTAGTAAGTTAAGGACGGATCTGATTGTGATCAGGATATTCTATAAATGGAGTAGGGGATTTAGACTAGAGGAATTTTTTTTTTGACAAACTAGAGGAAATGTTAATGGTGTATTCAGCTGTCAAAAGCTTGTAATTGGTTCCTCTAATCTGACTTCACAGGAGGTACTCTTAAATATTAAGACATTTAAGCTATCAAAATTCAAAGGTAAAAGTTGTTTTTTAAGTTAAAAAATATGTATTTGTTGAATAAACTTTAATGTTATGTTAAATGAGTTTTTATTAATAAGTTAGTGGAAAAACAAAGAGTCTCTTGTAGTTGGAAGGTCAAGAGATAGTGGCATATTAAGAGTATTTATCTGCTTTAATTTCCTAGTATAACAGAAGTCTTTTAGGTCTATATAAAGACTTGATTGTATTTTCATTTTCAACAAGTAAAGTGTAGTTTTAAAGTAAGATATCCACCACTGGAATATAGTGAGAAAAGTGTCCAGTGCAGTTTTAAAGCATATCTTCCACCAGTGGAAGTATAGTGTTAAAAGTGTCCAAAATTGTTACAACTGCAGTATAGAAGTAGCAGTCAGTTTTTTACAAATTGGCATCAGAGCTAATGGCGAATACGATGAGTTAAATGCCGCTACCACGATTAACGAAGGTGAATTACGAAAATTGGAGTATCCAAATGAAAGCTCTTCTTGGATCTCTAGATTCGTGGGAGACAGTCGAAACTCGTTTCACAGAACCAGATAATATCGCAGGGTATACAGCGGCTCAAACCAAGGCGTTGAAAGAGACACGTTCGAAGGATAAGACGGCGTTGTACATCTTGTTCCGAGCTGTTGATGAATCAGGCTTTGAAAAGATTGCAGGTGCAACGACTTCGAAACAAGCATGGGACACGTTAGAAAAAGTATACAAAGGAGCTGACCGAGTCAAGCAAGTTCGTCTTCAAACTCTTCGAGGAGAACTGGAGAGAATGAAGATGAAGGAGTCGGAAACTGTATCAGAATACATCACGCGTTTGCAAACAGTGGTGAATAAACTCAATCAAAATGGAGAAACAATGACTGATGCTCGTATTGTCGAAAAGATTCTGAGATCTTTAACTGATAACTTTGAGAATGTTGTGTGCGCGATAGAAGAGTCGAAGGACCTTGCAACGCTCACAGTCGAGGAGCTGGCTGGTTCTCTCGAAGCACATGAACAACGTAAGATCAAAAAGAAGTAGGAGACAAACGACGAAGCAGTTCAGACCAAGGAGTCCATCAAAGAAGAAAAGGTGCTCTTTTCTCAAAACTTTCGAGGAAGCGGACGTGGCCGTGGAGGTCGTGACAGTGGTCGAAGTGGTCGAGGCAGTAACTTCGAGAGAGGACAGTCGAGCCAGCAAAATTGGCGTGGCAGAGGACGTGGTCAAAGAGGTGGTCGGTCGAACTACTCCAACATCGAATGTTACAAGTGTAACAAACATGGTCATTATGCTAAAGATTGCAACTCCTACAAATGCTATAACTGTGATAAAGTGGGACATCTTGCAAAAGATTGTCGAGTTGAAAAGAAGGTAGAAGAAACAACTAATCTAGCTTTTGAAGCCAAAGCGAATGAAGGCTTTCTGTTGATGAGTAAAAAAGAAGTAGACGCGAATAATGATAATATGTGGTACCTTGACTCATGGGCAAGCAACCATATGTGTGGTCACAAACACCTGTTTAAAGAAATGCAAAAGATTGAAGATGGTCATGTGTCTTTCGGAGATGCATCAAAAGTGAAGGTCGAAGGCAAAGGTACGATTTGTTACTTGTAGAAGGATGACTTGACTGGGTCAATCCAAGATGTGTACTATGTACCAGATCTCAAGACCAATATTTTGAGTTTGGGGAAACTCACGGAAAAGGGTTATTCGATATTCATGAAAGATCGGATATTACACTTGAAGGACAAGCTAGGGCATCTGGTTGCTCAAGTCGAAAAAGGGAAAAATCAAATGTACAAACTAAACTTGAGAAGCGTTCGAGTAAAATGTTTGCAAGTCAATGTTGAAGACAAAGCATCGCTGTGGCATCTACGTTTTGGTCATCTACATCATGCTGGTTTGAGAATGTTAGCAAAGAGGAACATGGTGCACGGGCTACCAGACATGGACTATGAAGGAAATTTTTGTGAAGAATGTGTGCTTAGCAAACAAACAAGAACCTCATTTCAAAAGAAGGCAGAATATCAATCTAAAAATATTCTCGAACTGATTCAGTGTCAAAAGGTATTTCATTTCCTTTATCAACGATTTCTCACGAAAGACCTGGGTTTATTTCTTGAAAGAAAAATCTAAAGCACTCGAGGTGTTCAAAAATTTCAAAGTGATGGTGGAGAAGGCAACTGACAGACACGTCAAAGCCGTTCGATCTGACAGAGGTAGTGTGTATACTTCGACAGCCTTTATGAAGTATTGTGAAGAGCAGGGCATAAGGATAAAGGAAGAATCAAACAGTTCTCGACATGGTTCGATCAATGCTTAAGAGCAAGAACATGTCGAAGGAATTTTGGGCAGAAGCTATACAATGTGCCATTTATGTTCAGAATCGATGTCCACATTCAAAGTTTGAAGATCCAACACCACAAGAAGCATGGAGCAGACAGAAGCCAACAGTTTCTCATTTCAAAGTATTTGGTAGTGTGGCTTATGCACACGTACCGAATCAACGAAGAACAAAGCTTGAATACAAAAGTCAGAAATACATATTCATTGGATATGATGAGAAGACAAAAGGGTACAGGCTGTTTGATCCCATAAGCAAGAAGGTGATAGTGAGTAGAGACGTTCAAGTAAACGAAACGAATAAGTGGGGCTGGAACAATTTGACAGAAGTTATCGTCAAAATTGGAGAAACATTAGTCGCTGTACCGACAAGCACTTCAACTGACTTTGAAGATTCTGACGATGAAGATGAACCTCTACAACCTAGAATGCGAAGTCTGCAGGATTTGCATGATACAACAGAAGAGGTGCATCTTGTATGTCTTTTGGTAGATACTGAAAACATTAGCCTCGAAGAGGCGATGCGAGACGAAAAATGGAAAATTGTCATGAACGAAGAGATTAAGGCCATTGAACGTAACAACACACGGGAACTAGCAGAATTACCAAAAGGAAGTTACCCCATTGGTGTGAAGTGGATATTCAAGAAAAAGATGAATGCTTAAGGCAAAATAGAACGGTATAAAGCGCGGCTTGGTGCGAAGGGATACAAACAGAAAGCTGGAATTGATTGTGACGAAGTATTTTCTCCTGTTGCAAGAATGGAGACAATTCAATTACTTATATCACAAGCTTTTCAATTCAAATGGCCAATATTTGAAATGGATGTCAAGACAACATTTCTAAATGGTGTGCTCGAAGAAGAAGTTTACATCGAACAACCACCCGGATACATGAAAGCTGGAAAAGAAGAAAAGGTGCTAAAGTTGAAAAAGGCGCTTTATGAGTTGAAGCAAGCACCGCGAGCATGGAATACACGAAACGACACATACTTCAAAGAGAATAGTTTCAAGCAATGTCCTTATGAACATGCTCTGTTTGTAAAGAAGAATGGAGGTAATTTGTTACTCGTTGCTCTCTATGTCGATGATCTAATTTTCTTGAATAACAACAACCAGATGATAGAAGAATTCAAGGGCACAATGACACGTGAATTCGAGATGACAGACTTATGTCTGATGAGATTCTTTCTTGGTCTGGAGGTTCGACAAGAAGAAACAGGAATTTTCATTTCACAGGAGAAATATGCAAAAGAAATCTTGAAAAAATATAAGATGGAAAACTGTAATCTGATTTCGATGCCAATGGAACCAGGTGCAAAGTTGTCGAAATTTGATGGAGGAGAATGCATCGAAGCAAGCAAATATCGAAGTTTGGTAGGAAGTCTTCGATATCTCACATGTACAAGGCCAGATCTTTCGCTTAGTGTCGGAATTGTAAGTCGACTCATGGAGGAACCAGTATATACACATTGGAAGGCATTGAAAAGAATCCTTCGATACATCCAAGGAACTGTGTCACTTGGAATGTTTTATTCAAGAGCGGAAGATTACAAGTTGATTGGTTATTCCGACAGTGATTGGTGCGGAGATGTAGACGATCGAAAAAGCACCTCAGGATATGTGTTCTTTATGGGAAATACCGATTTTACATGGATTTCAAAGACACAGCCGATTGTAACACTCTCGACATGTGAAGCTGAATACATAACAGCATCTTGGTGCGTTTGTCATGCAATATGGCTTAGAAGATTGTTGAGCAAAATGGAGCTAAAACAGGAAGGTGCAACTGTAATACAAGTTGAAAACAAATCAGCAATTGAGTTAGCAAAGAATCCAGTGAATCATGAAAGAAGCAAACACATCGACGTTCGCTTCCACTTCATTCGAGAACATGTGAAGGAAGGAAGTGTCGAATTGAGGCATGTAGCAAGCAAGGATCAAGCAGTAGATATTTTCACAAAACCATTATCGAAAGAAATTTTCGACAGAGGCAAGAAATTGATAGGCATGGTGGATGTAGAAACATTTAAGTTTACAGGGGAGTTTTGTTGTATTTGTTTTTTAAGTTAAAAAATATGTATTTTTTAAGTTAAAATTCAAAGGTAAAAGTTGTTTTTTAAGTTAAAAAATATGTATTTGTTGAATAAACTTTAGTGTTATGTTAAATGAGTTTTTATTAATAAGTTATTGGAAAAACAAAGAGTCTCTTGTATTTGAAAGGTCAAGATATAGTGGCATATTAAGAGTATTTATTTGCTTTAATTTCCAAGTATAACAGAAGTCTTTTAGGTCTATATAAAGACTTGATTGTATTTTCATATTAAACAAGAAAGTAAAAAGTGCAGTTTTAAAGTAAGATATCCACCAGTGGAATATAGTGAGAAAAGTGTCCAGTGCAGTTTTAAAGCATTCCACCAGTGGAAGTATAGTGTTAAAAGTGTCCAAAATTGTTACAACTGCAGCATAGAAGTAGCAGTCAGTTTTTTACAGTATCTTGGTATGACGTCTTTATTGACCTTTTATAGCAAGATTTTATGATTTTAAGATCTAGAATCGTCTGTCTTGAATTGCTATTCAAAAGAGAACATATGTCATTATATTATTCGTTACATTGTCTAATGGTCTTTATTTAATTATTGGCTTTGATCATGTATCTCTTTAGGGAATGTCCATCCTAGATTTCGTAGTCCTAGAATCTTCTCGTGGATTAGATCTAAGAAGGTGGCGATATTGGTCTGATGTCATGGTGATGACTTATTATTTAGTGATTACTTAATCTGACGGTCTTCAGATATATAAGCTTATAGACAACTAGATATTTGGTTGAACACGGCTAATTGGCCATTATGATCAGACCATAATAGTAGCAACCCAATTATGGTTTGGAAAAGCCAAACTAAAGTTTTCCTCTATGGTTTTTGGGGTTTGGTTTGCCGATGATGGTTTATTTATCCTTGATATTTGTAAATTTTCCTACATTGGTCCTTTAAATCTATTGTGAGTTGGCATCGTCAATTCCTATGGACCATAGGGTGTTGGGATTGTCGTTTCAAGAAGGGTCATTTTGTATGGGCACCGTTAGTCCATGTTAGGTCATTCTTTAATGTATATTATGTTGTGAAATTTTCTAATGAATTAGGGTTATTTTATTATTTCATTCTCGATTCATAGCATCTCTCCAAGAAATTAAAGGTCTTTGTAGGTCTATCCTTGTGAGTTCTAGGTTTGTGGTCATTTAATGCTCTTTACCCTATATCTAGATGTCATGCCTAAGTGGCCTTTTGTGTAATGATTTATATCATGCCTAAGCTCCCTCTTGTGATTGGTTTATGATGGTCTCATTCTTTAATAATAGGAATTATCAATGTCCGTTCTTTTTTTTTTCATTCTCTGTTTTTCATTGTTTATTGGTTCCAACTTTTTTTCCCAAAGATCTTGGCTCTCCTTAGAGGTACCAATTTCTCCTAGTTTTTTTTTCTGTGTTGGAATTTCATATCTTTGGCAAACTACTTTACAGGTGATTGTGTGCGATCCTTGTTGTTGCATTTGGTGCTTGTGTATTCATTTTTGGCACGTTTCACTTGTTTCCTATGTATTATGGGTTTTGCATACGTGTTAGGGTATATTTGTGCCTTGTATCCCCTTTTGTGTTATACCCCTGCCCCCCTCTTATTCACTTTATTGATGATGGCTATGATATCTATTTCTCATCTCCCTATTAGTTTTTCCTTGATGTTTCTCATTATCATATATGATCTAGAGAAAAAATAATCTTATATCAGGGAAATGTTGAGTTATATGGGATAATGTTGATATATGTCTCATGCGCTCTTCAAGGGTTATGAGTGAACTATATTGGTACCCCCTGATAGATTTGTTCGTACTGAGTTTTTACCCTAAACTAAGCTAATGAACTGTTTAGAGATTTATGGCTTATATCAATAACCAAAACAAAACTTTTTTTTTGGAAAAGCTTAAGAAACAAAATACATAAATTTTATGACATGTTTATCTCAATAATCAAACTCGATCTCTTAAGAGCATCACACCCTTTAGAATACAAATGACCAGCACAACCACTTACGAAAACTTCTTCCTCACAAGCAAAGCTTCACTTACTACCACTAAGGCAATATGAAGGGGGGGGGGGAATCTAAAGAGAAGGAGAGAGCCCAAGAAATATAAAGATGTTGCAAAGTGACGTGGTTTGAAGTGGAAGTGGGTCTCCTTTATTTATGAGTTGGAAAACTAAAAACAAAAAATAATTTATGGATCGAATTAGATAACACATTTTTAGTCGATTGATAGGTCCAAAATAGAAATGTTAGATATATATGTTGTGAATTCAATGCCAATGACGAAGTATAAAACAAGGAAAGATTAAAGAATAAGGAAGAAGAAGAACACAAGAATTGGGTATATCTGTTATTCTTTTACTTTCTCTTAGAAAACAAGATTACAAGTTTACAAGAATAACAAATAACCTCTCTCACCCTAACTTAGGATTTGCAGCGTGCAATGATGAGAGACTAGTATGCTATTTATAATAAAACCTAACATACTAACTAATGGGCTTTTTCCACAAGGCTCGTTACACAGGCGAACTTAATAAACAAGCTAACTTAACAAATTAGGATTTGAACACTAAGATCTAATTTAACATGCTAGCAATCCTAGCATCTTCGACACCTGTATGCTAGATCCATCTTCGACTACAGCATGCACATTTCGACACCAGCATTTGAACAACCTTCGACTTCATGCTTAACCCTGTCGAACTGTCGAGTCATATCATCAACAAGTTTAGTTTGATATGGTTCTTTCCCTTTGGGTGTTTCATAACCAATTCCTTTTCTGTTGTTTCTACTAACACCATAAATCATTGAAGCCATTTTGCTCCTGTCTATGCATCTAGCAAGAAATTTTTGAAAACCAGAGTCATATTCTTTTAGAATATCTTTTGAACTTGAAGCAGTATCTGAATTACAGATATTTTGAATTTTAATTCGTCTATGAGTTTAAGATTACTTTCTTTAAGTTCAGAATTTTCTGCTTTAAGTTTCTCAGTTTCAACTACAAAACTATCTTTAAGTTTCTTGTATTTGATTATGAGTTTACTATGGTTTTCCAGAAGTTCTGATAAGCTTTCTACAAGCTCATCTCTAGTAAGTTCAGAGAACACCTCATTAGTTTCTGATTCAGAGCCAGGGTCATCTCCTATGGTAGCCATTAATGCGAGGTTGGCATGTTCATCTTCTAAGTCAGATTCTCCTTCAGAAGATTTTGAATCATCCCATGTAGCCATCAGACTTTTCTTCTTTTCGAATTTTTTCTTTGGCCTTTCTCTCTGCAGCTTGGGACAGTCATTCTTAAAGTGACATGGTTCTTTACATTCATAGCAGACAATGCTTTTTCTGCTAGGCTTCCTATGTCCAGAAGATTCTGCTTTATTTTCTGGTCTCCTGTAGTTTCTGAACTTCCTTTGTTTATGCTTCCATAATTGATTTATTCTTCTAGAGAGAAGAGATAACTCATCTTCTTCTTCTTCTGATGCAGAGTCACTAGAGCTTTCTTCTGAGGCTCGTTTTCATCAAGTTCTATCTCGTGGCTTCTCAATGCACTGATAAGTTCTTCAAGAGATACATCATTTAGATTTTTTGCAACTTTGAACGCAATAACCATTGGTCCCTATCTTTTGGGTAAAACTTCTGATTATCTTCTTGACATGATCTGCTCTGGTGTATCCTTTGTTCAAAACTCTCAAGCTAGCAGTCAGAGTTTGAAATCTTGAGAACATGGTTTCAATGGACTTATCTTCTTCCATTCTAAATGCCTCGTACTTCTGGATGAAGGCCAGAGCTTTAGTCTCTTTAACTTGAGTGTTTCCTTCATGAGTCATTTTGAGAGACTCAAACATATCATGTGGAGTATCTCTGTTGGTGATTTTTTCATATTCTGCATATGAGATAGCATTCAGCAATATAGTTCTAGCCTTGTGATGATTTTTGAACTCTTTCTTTTGTTTATCACTCATGTTTTTCCTATCAATCTTTTTACCAGCATCTACAGGATGTGTGCAACCATCTAACACAATGTCCCATAGTTCAGCATCTTGTCCTAGAAAGAAACTTTCCAGTCTATCTTCCAGTACTCAAAATTTTCTCCATCAAACACAAGGGGTATGTTATTTTGCTCATTTTCCATAGTGTTTTCCTTCAGGATCTTTTACTGACACTGTTAAATGTTTGCACCCAGAACCAGGAGCTCTAATACTAATTGAAGGGTATGAAAACACTTAGAAGGGGGTTTAGATAAGGGGTTTTCTTTCGCAAATGAAAATTCACATGGTATTTTTATCCTGGTTCGTTTGAACTCAAACTACTCCAGTCCACCCGTCAAGGTGATTTCGCCTCTCTCAACAAGGACTTAATCCACTATAACCAAACTGATTACAAATGCACAACCAACTGGTGTGACTAACAATACAATGTACAAGCCAACTGCAAGTGACTAACACCTCTAAGACTAACTAGTCCTAGCCTTCTCGAGAAATTTGACCGAACCACTCTCTCAAGGAACAATTACAAATAAGAACTTCTAACAATAGTGTTTCAGATTGCTTCTTAAAAAGCTTTATCACAACAGTGATCTTTCACTAAGTTTAAGTACAATGAATATGAATCTCAATAAAATGATATGAACAAAGTATTTACTTTCAGCATAAGATTTTTCGTGAGCAGTGATCCGCTGTCGCGCGCGGATCAAAAACGAGTTGTTTTGAATAAAACTGTAGATAGCGACAAGTGACTCGAATATCGTCTCTCAAGGATTCTTAGTTATTACTAACTGAAATCGAATTGGGGGTTGGTTTGGTTTCTGATTAACAAAAAGTGATTATTGAAATAAGCTGTTTTGAAAAAGTGATTATAAAATTAAGCCAATCTACTATTTTCGGTTCCGGCTTATCATGGGTTTCTACCTTACCAATTCCCTAAGCGGCTTCGATCTCTATTCGATTTCAATATCAATTGACAAGCGCAAAAGATATTAAACATATTGGATTCCTATTCCGAATTAAGCAAACGGATTAATACAATCGCGAATTAAGCAAACACGATATAGAAACGCAATTTAACGACGAAGCGACGCAAACAACGATTAACAGTTAGGAATACAATCATACGAAATTAATCAAAATATTCCACGAAATAACAGATTAAGCAAATGAAAATTCATAGAATATAATTGAAAGAGAAACGAAATTGAATTGATAAAATAAAAACCTCAAAGCTTTTGGAATTCGATTACAGTAGATCGACTCTGGATGTTTAGTTCTCCATTCAAGCGTACAGAGCAAAAGAGTGGAAACAAAATTGTGAATAGTAAAACGTGATAAACAGTAACACGGCTGCTAGACCTATTAGGAATCAGCCAAAAAACGTTTATGACCCAACTGGGTCAAATGACAAAACCAGGCCCACTACTAAACGACCCAAAAACTGAAAATTAAATAGTGCTGCAGCTTTAAACGCAATTCTGGGAAATATAGGTTCCGATTCTGACTTTGACTCCAACATAAAAGTTGTAGCTCTTTCTCTTAGCTTTCCGGCGATTATTAGAACGCCTCAATCGGACTCCTGGAACTCCAGATATGATCGTTTCCGTGCAGACTGTTAAAGCTGAAAATTAAATACGAAAATCAAATAACAATAAAAATAAACTAAAATATAAAAACATGTTAAAATACAAAAATAAGACAAGCAAACCATGGAAATGTATAAGTACAACCGTAGAGGAATGTGCATCAAAATGCACTGATCAAATTCCCCCACACTTGAACTTTTGCACTCCGAGCAAAATGAAAAACAAAACAAAGAAAGCACAAATACATCAACAGTTACTCATCCTAGGCTACCAATCTTCTTCCGGTAAGTTTGCATCGACAGGTACTAATCTTGCACACTAAGGACATCGTAAGAAAACTAACCACAGATATGCAGACATAAGCCTCCTAAATACACAAACCAATTCAAATCATATTATTATACCATAGCCTAACTTACTCATCCTTTTTGCTCTTTTTCATTCAAGCGCAATCACATTAAGCCCGTTATCTCCACACACTTATAGCAAGACGACCGGTTAGTGACTCTGATCCTTTTGCACGGGGTTCTGGTACTTGCGTGGCATAACCCTTTGCTTACTCAAATGTAGTTGCGGGGGATCGGACCGTAATCCTCCCTACCAAGTTCAGCACCAGAAACCGCTGAACCAACTAACAAAGAGTTTTGAAAACTTTTTTTGAAGATTACACAACCGTTGGGTTAAGTGACCGGGTGAGGGTCACCAAACTTAGAAGGTGTATTACCTTTTCCTTATTTTTTTTCTTTTTTTTTTTGTTGGAACATTCACTTATATTCATCGGCTTCCCTGCGTAAAGTGTGTGAGAGATGGTGCCGACTGCTGAAATAAACTACTCAAGAGCTGTCAAAGAATGAGAAATTAAGGCTAAAACATAATAACAAATTCAAATCAATTTCCATATGCCGGAGACTTACGGTGTTAGAACAATACCGATCTTGTGAATTTTTCCCAAGTCTCCGCAAACTCGACTCAAATCAGTCTGTAGCCTAAAACTTATAAACCGATGCATATTTATTTATTGATTGAAATTAAACAAAATACTAACAAAAACAAATAAAAAATTGAAAGAAAACAAAACAAATAAATGATTCTCTCCCCCACACTTAAGACATACATTGTCCTCAATGAAAGAACATTAATATAAAATAAGAGTGAGAGAAAGGAAAGAACACACCCGAGTAGTCAAGGAGGATAAGTGATCACATAAGCTGCCTTTCCCAAAGAGAGATCTTCTATATTCTCTTCTTCCAAAGTGGGGCTCTCATGGAGTAGCTTCAGATAATTCTCATCGTCCTTAAAAAGTGGTTTAGCTCCTTCGCCTTTTATTCCAGGATCAAAGAATGTTCTTCTAAAAGTAAAAGTGTCAAATGGGCACGTGAAGATGCTCTCATCTTTCACAACATCAAGGAACCAAAGGTTATGGGGCTGCCTCACTACTTTTGCTGCATCTTCAAGTGAGATCCTATGCACACACATGGACGAACTAATATCATAAATGTCATCCAAGGTCCATCCAATTCCTTTGGTATGCTTATTCAAAACCTGCAAAAACTTACTTTCTTGATCAAAATAAAGTTTAGAAGAAATTATAACCGGAAGTTTTTCATTCATCTCTAAATAAGTATATTTAAGATTTTGAGGAATTGGTTTCAGCTCCCGGGAAGGTGGTTGTTCAATGGATGGTTTGATCCGGGCAGCCGGGGTGTCGAGAGCTTCATCTACATGAACAACTTCATTTGCAACCTCATCTGTAGTAAGAATATCAACTTGCAAGGCAACCTCAATTTCAGTACAAACAGAGCAAATTTTAGTGTCAGTACAAACATCACAAGAGTAAACATCATCAAAACCAGACAATGATGGAAAATCATCTGCAAACAAATCAGTACAAGTATCAACAACATTTTCAGAAAGAAACTCTATTTGAAAAACAGAATGCTCTTCCAAGCGTTGTTGGTTTGATCCTTGAGCTTGCTGCATGGCATTCATCAAAGTGGCAAGTTGTCCAATCTGTGTTTGCAAAGTCTGGAGAGTAGAATCTACTTGCTGTTGATACTGAAGATTATTTGCAGCCATTTGTTTGACAATATCCTCTAGTGAAGGTTCGGAAGGTGCAGAGCACACAACCTGAAATTCCTTCAGATGCTTATGCGGATCCTCACCTGCAAAACCATTAAACCTAGGCAACAAATGTGTTAAACCATATTCCAATTCAAAAGGTGGATCATCTTCAGGATAGTCAATACATAAACCATTATAGTTCACATTAGGGACAGCCAACTGCGTTAGTGTTCTTTGTTCAGCCATGAGTTCAACAAACACCGAAATACCGATAAAGTCCCATACATGCAGAAACGAATAGAAAGAATAAAAATGATTAAACTAAATTCAGAAAAATATAAAAACACGAAATTTAATCTAATTAAGACAAATAAGAATTTTGGGATTTTTTTTGGATTTTTTTGACTCTATGAAAACAGTAAACAATTCATTAAAAATAGAAAAACGATGAATTTGGCGATTTTGGGTCGAATTCCCTTACTCTTCTAGAGTAAGGGAGTATTGATCTCACAATTTTTCTACTTCCAGTAGGCAAAAACGTTTTACAAACGAATACAATTTTTGCAAAAACTGACTTTTTCGACTCTAAACGCGGACTGACCTAAACCGTGAGGAAACTACGGCCTAAATGCACGAACACTAAACCTAAGACTCTAAAATCAATTAATAATTACAAGAATCCCCGGCAACGGCGCCAATTTGATCCGCTGTCGCGCGCGGATCAAAAACGAGTTGTTTTGAATAAAACTGTAGATAGCGACAAGTGACTCGAATATCGTCTCTCAAGGATTCTTAGTTATTACTAACTGAAATCGAATTGGGGGTTGGTTTGGTTTCTGATTAACAAAAAGTGATTATTGAAATAAGCTGTTTTGAAAAAGTGATTATAAAATTAAGCCAATCTACTGTTTTCGGTTCCGGCTTATCATGGGTTTCTACCTTACCAATTCCCTAAGCGGCTTCGATCTCTATTCGATTTCAATATCAATTGACAAGCGCAAAAGATATTAAACATATTGGATTCCTATTCCGAATTAAGCAAACGGATTAATACAATCGCGAATTAAGCAAACACGATATAGAAACGCAATTTAACGACGAAGCGACGCAAACAACGATTAACAGTTAGGAATACAATCATACGAAATTAATCAAAATATTCCACGAAATAACAGATTAAGCAAATGAAAATTCATAGAATATAATTGAAAGAGAAACGAAATTGAATTGATAAAATAAAAACCTCAAAGCTTTTGGAATTCGATTACAGTAGATCGACTCTGGATGTTTAGTTCTCCATTCAAGCGTACAGAGCAAAAGAGTGGAAACAAAATTGTGAATAGTAAAACGTGATAAACAGTAACACGGCTGCTAGACCTATTAGGAATCAGCCAAAAAACGTTTATGACCCAACTGGGTCAAATGACAAAACCAGGCCCACTACTAAACGACCCAAAAACTGAAAATTAAATAGTGCTGCAGCTTTAAACGCAATTCTGGGAAATATAGGTTCCGATTCTGACTTTGACTCCAACATAAAAGTTGTAGCTCTTTCTCTTAGCTTTCCGGCGATTATTAGAACGCCTCAATCGGACTCCTGGAACTCCAGATATGATCGTTTCCGTGCAGACTGTTAAAGCTGAAAATTAAATACGAAAATCAAATAACAATAAAAATAAACTAAAATATAAAAACATGTTAAAATACAAAAATAAGACAAGCAAACCATGGAAATGTATAAGTACAACCGTAGAGGAATGTGCATCAAAATGCACTGATCAAGCAGCTCTTATTCGTAAGTTGTTATTTTTCTTTTTCAAATGATCTTTTATTTATAGCCTTTGGAAGTTGTTGATTGTTGCTTCCTCGTAAGGTGTTCCACAATAAATGTTTGCGTCTCGTGTTGGTTAATTAAGCTTTGCATGCATCTTAATATTTGTTCCTCATAAATGCTTCAACATTCTTTTAATCATTATGTCTCTAACGGTATTTTATCTTGTATCTGAACTTTGCATTTTGATTTTCTTTTTCTTCACAAACTTCTGTCTTTACTTTGTGAATATAACTTCTATCAGAATTTGTCTACAGTGGATGGTGCATTTAAAAGTCTTCATGCATTAGAGTTTTAGCGTGAGCTTTACATAAAATCCATGTTCTGATGGTACTTGAGTTGGAACTTCTTCTGAAATAAGAAACATATAATTAAAGTACCATATTTACTTATACAAAATTTAATTAATTGTTATCATCAAAACACTAAGATATGATTAGAACCAAACTATGTTCTAACACATACAACCTGCATAATCAGAGTCGACATATCCTTTAAAAAAGTAAAAAAATTCAGAAACAAGGAAATTTTTCATTAATGATAAAAAGAAGTACAAGAACCAATTACAGCAAACAGAAACTTCTAATAATTAATGTCGAAGTCTTCACAGGTAAAGGAAAAAGCTTCACACGGCTCAGCAAACAGAACTTCGTCGTTGTTTGGAAAGTCTGCATTGCGAAGAATTTCCACTACTACGGCAGATTCAAACATAGCGGATAAGACTCGATCATAAGGGATGTAGAAGTTCTGACCACATTTGAAAGCCAAGAGAGATCCTCTCAAATGACTGAAGATGATGGAAGGAAGGTTTATTGGATGGCCTTTTTCAAGGCGATGGATGAGAAAACGATCTCTAGAGTGCAAGATCTTGTGAAATTTTCCTCGAGGCAGCAAGTTGAGGAGAGCAATACGAAACAAGACGCGTTTTCTGCGAGACGGAAAAATGGGTTGTTTAGAGTACGTCGAGCAGACTTGCTTAGATTATTTGGGACACCAAATGCATTTATGTAATCAAAGAATGTTAAACATGCAGCATCTGGGTTCGAGGGACAGCCGATGGTTGCAGGAATGGATGCTTCGGTTATGGTGAAGGGAATCCCATGAATGGTTGAAGTGATGCTTAGATTGTCATTGCCGACAGAAGCATGATTCAGAATTCTTTCACCAAATTGGTGAAGATGGGACCAATAAGGAGGATGCAATACTTTCCCCGTCCTTGTTTTCCAAAACAAGCAATGTAGTATTCATTGCTTTGGGACAGCCAGAGAAATTTGTTTTTAAGGACACTTAGAGATGTTTGGGAGGCCATGAGAGATAGAAGAATTTTGAGAATAACGAACAAAGATTAGGTTTAGGGAGGTGATAAGAATTGGTAATGGATGTGAGTTTATATATAGGGATGAAGAAAAGAGGAATGAGAACGGATAACCGAATGAAATAAATGTAGAAATTTCAATGCTTTATAAAATGATGAAAAAATATTGGAATAAGCAAAGGATATTAGCTTCATGATTAATGATATTAGGAAAAATGTAAAGGATTTAATACAACAATTACCAATGCCTCGTGCCTTAATAGCCTGCACGCGTGACCTTTCGGAAATTTGAACATGTGTTCAACTCCTAGGGTTAGCGTGATACAGCGGTTTTATGTAATGAACTTTTGAACCAAGTAGTTCAGATGTTTCTAAATGGTTTAAATTCTAACTTTTGAAGAGTTATGAATCAGATAGTTCATGTTTAAAAAAATGTTCTAAAGGCATTTCAGATATTTAACACAACTTCATTCGGGACAAAATTCCATACTAATATTTTTCAGAATGAATTTGAATCTATCTTCAGAAAGAGGTTTGGTGAAGATATCAGCCCATTGATGGTCTGTATCAATAAAATTTAAACTGAGTATCCCTTTCTGAATATAGTCCCTAATAAAGTGATGCTTAATCTCTACATGCTTAACTTTAGAATGTAAAATAGGATTTTTTTGAAAGACAAATAGTTGAAGTATTATCACCGAAAATTGGAATCTTACGCTCATAGATGTGATAGTCTTCAAATTGACTTTTCATCCATAGCATCTGAGTGCTACAGCCTGCAGCAGCTACATATTCTTCTTCTATAATAGATAGAGCAATTGTTGCTTGCTTCTTGTTGTACCAAGAGATCAAATTCTTTCCTAGAAACTGACTGCTTCCAGAAGTGCTTTTACGTTCCACTCTGTATCCAGTAAAATCAGCATCACAATATCCTACTAAGTTGTAATTTTTGGATCTTCTGTAAAGCAATCCAACATTAGTAGTACCTTTCAGATACCTCGGAATTCGCTTGACAGCCGTCAAGTGAGATTCTCTAGGATCTGATTAGAATCTTGCATATAAACATATACTAAACAGAATATCTGGTCTAGATGCAGTTAGATAAAGTAGAGATCCAATCATACCTCTGTAGAGTTTCTGATCTACCTTTTTACTTACCTCATCTTTTCCCATAATGCATGTAGGATGCATTGGAGTTTTGGTTTCTTTACTTTCTGATAGATGGAATTTCTTTAGAAGTTCTTTGACATACTTTGTTTGATGTATGTAAGTTCCTTCAGAAGTTTGATTAATTTGAATTCCCAAAAAGAATTTAAGTTCTCCCATCATACTCATCTCAAATTCTGCTTGCATGGACTTAGCAAATTCTTTTCCAAGAGAAACATTAGAAGTTCCAAATATAATAACATCCACATATATTTGACAAATTAAAATATCATTTTTTGAATGTCTTACTAAATAAAGTTGTGTCCACTTTTCCTCTGGTAAATTTTTATCTAGAAGAAATGAACTTAATCGGTCATACCAAGCTCTGGGAGCTTGTTTCAGACCATATAAAGATTTCTTAAGTTTAAAAACATGTTTTGAATATTTTGAATCTTCAAACCCAAGAGGTTGATGGACATAAACTTCTTCTTCTATGTAACCATTTAAAAATGCACTCTTAACATCCATTTGATACAAAGTAATGTTATATTGAGCAGCAAATGAAATTAATAATCTAATAAATTCTAACCTGGCGACTAGGGAAAAGGTTTCATTATAGTCAATACCTTCTTACTGACTATATCTTTGTGCAACCAGTCGTGCTTTGTTTCTGACAACTTCTCCTTGCCTATTTAATTTGTTTCTAGATACCCATTTTGTTCCAATGATATTGAATCCATTGGGTCTTGGAACTAGATCCCATACATTATTTCTGGTAAACTGATTCAGTTCTTCTTGCATAGAAATAATCCAATCAATATCTTGAAGAGCTTCATCAACAAAAGTTGGCTCAACCATAGAAACTAATTCACATAGAGATTCTTGATTGTTTTTGAAAAATGATCTGGTTATAATGGGGTCATCTTTCTTTTCGAGTATAACACCTTCTGGATGTGCTGAGGTGAGTCTAGAAGATCTTTTCTGAGGTGTTTCTGCAGAAATTCTCAAGTTCTCCATAGATGATGTAATTTGAGGATCTTCTAATTTGTCTTTTGCTTCTGAATCTTCAGAGTTTGTAAGTTGAACTTCCATATATGAAAAATTTTCAGCTTGCTTTGGCTTTTGATGTCCAAGCTTATCATCAAATCTAACATTGATTGATTCTTCAATAATCAGAGTTTCTGTATTGTATACTCTCTAACCTACCTTTTGATCGTTTAGAGTACCCAAGCAGAAAACACTTTTGGGCCTTAGAATCAAACTTGTTCAGATGTTCTTTAGTGTTTAATATATAACAAGTACATCCAAAACGATGGAAATATGAAATGTTGGGTTTTTTGTTTTTCCACAATTCATAAGGAGTCTTTTCAAGAATAGGTCTTATAGAGATTTTATTTTGAATATAACACGCTGTGTTCACTGCTTCTGCCTAGAAATGTTTAGCCATATTGGTTTCGTTAATCATGGTTATGGCCATTTCTTGTAATGTTCTATTCTTTCGTTCTACAACTCTATTTTGTTGGGGAGTTATAGGACAAGAGAAATCATGAGAAATGCCATTTTCTTTAAAGAACTTTTCTCATAGTTTGTTCTCGAATTCTCCACCATGATCACTTCTAACCTTTATGATTCTAAACTCCTTTTCATTTTGAACTTGGTTACAAAAATCAAAGAACACAGAATGTGATTCATCCTTGTGTTTTAAGAACTTATCCCATGTCCATCAGCTATAGTGATAACATGAATTTATATAGTATATTTGACTTAATTATCATAAATAATGTTAGTATTTTCCCTTAATTATTCTATTTTATTTTAGTATTACACCGGTATTCTTCTTTGTTTCAGGTATCATGCCCATCCAAGAAATATTCGACAGAGGAAGAAGAATCGATGAAATAAACGATTGAAAAAGCAATTGAAGAAAGAAGGGGGAGTGAAATAACCAAGTGGAGGTGCAAATAAGAAATGCAATATGAAGATGTTAAGCCCAGCCCACGAAGGAGCTGGATTCCCACTTACTGCAAGAAGGAGACGCCCGTCTCTAGGGCCCAATGGGCCGTTTCCACATCAACCAAGTGAGACGTCCATCTCACACCTTTCCCACCATGTCACCAAGTGAGACGCCCGTCTCCACCCCCTCACCCAAAAGAGACGCCCGTCTCTTGACCAGTTCAGGGAATTCAGTCCACGTCCCCTATTTCTGTGCTACTTTCCAAGTCAGTTGAGGGCTATATTTGAGGAGAAGAAATCGGGAACGGAAAAACATGAAGGAAAAGGGAGTCATTGCGTATTACTATAAAAGGAGACTGAAAGGACCTTTTAGAGGGTCCGAATTTTAGCAGCAAAAGTGCAGTATTAGTTTCCTTGTTTTTGCAATTTCTTTTAGCAATTTTCCTTTCAGCATTCTACCTTTCTTTTATTTTTCTCACAATAATTTCTACACCAAAAATTGTGTGAATCTTTAATTGGTCTAACCTTACGTTAGATTCAAATTCCTTTTTTTTATTCCTAGGTTTTTACTTTCTATTGAATAATATTTGATGAACAATCCAACCGACATGTGTGAAGGATAGAAAAACACTTAGAAAGGGGGGTTTGAATAAGTGTGACTTTAAAAACTTGTAAGATAAAAACAATGAACACAATTATTTTTATCCTGGATTTGTTGTTAACGAAACTACTCCAGTCCACCCCCTTAGAGTGATTTACCTCAACTGAGGATTTAATCCACTAATCCAACTGATTACAATGGTTTTCCACTTAGATAACTTCTAAGTCTTCTAGAGTATACAGATCATAACTGGATCACTCTAGGAATTCACCACTTAGATAACCTCTAAGTCTTCTAGAGTCTACTGATCACACTGATCACTCTAGGAACCTTTTACAATCAATGTAAAAATAATGTTTACAAGAGTATTGATTTGCTTCTTATAAAGTTATAATCACAATAGTGATATTTCTCTTAAGTTCTAAGCTTAACACTCACTAAATATTACAGGAGTTTGTGAGGTTGAAGATGAAGTTCGTGAGCTTTGAATTTGACAGCGTTTTAGTATGATGCGCAAGAATTCTATCGCTGCTTCTGATCAGAACTTCTATATATAGGCGTTTGAGAAGATGACCGTTGAGTTGCATTTAATGCTTTGCGTGAATAGTACAGCTTTACATTTAATGTTTCACACTTTTGTCAACTACCTCGAGCCATGCTTTTCTTGCTTTTACTGACTTTGCCTTTTGTAGCTTTTAACGTTCCTTTTGTCAGTTAGAGATTAGACTTAATAGCCTGTCATCTTGTACTTGCTTCTGAACTCAGATTTGTAGATACAACGTTTGAATATCAGAGCCAATCAGCTTGGTGTAGAGCATCTTTTTGTCTTCTGACTTTGAAAAGCTTGAGTGCAATACCATTCAGAACTTCAGTGCTTCTGCTTCTGACTTCATGTTCTTCTGATGCTTCATAGTCCATGTTCTGATTCTGCTTGACAATCTTCTGATGTCTTGCCAGAGTATGTTCTGATGCAGCCATCCAGAACCTTCTGAGTCAGTGCTTCTGAGCGCTGAATTGTGCATACTCTTTATGTATTTCCTGAAATGGAAAATGCAAAGGATTAGAGTACCACATTGTCTTATACAAAATTCATATATAGGCTCTGTTTGGTAAGACAATTTTTCGAGCTTATAGCTTATGTCTTATGTCTTATAAGCTCATATGATAATTTAGATCCGTTTGGTAACGGTCTTTTCATCACGAGCTTATAGCTTATTTTACTAGCTTATAGCTTATTTTCCAGACGCTATTTCAAATAGCGTTTTAGCTTATTTCTTATAGCTTATTACTTTTTCTTCCTTTTTTATCCTTATTATTTCAATTAAAATCCATTTTTAACCCTTATAATTTATTTTAGTTTAAAATAAAATAATTATATATTAAATATCTTTTATGTCATTTACCAAACACTTTAATGAGCTTATAAGCTATCAGTCTCAACCATCCGCTATAAGCTATAAGTCATCTGTCATCAGCCATCAGTCATAAGCTATAAGCTATCAGCTAGCTTATCAGTCAACCGCTATTTTTACCAAACAGACCCATAATGTTATCATTAAAACAAGAATATTGATCAGAACAAATCTTGTTCTAACAATCTCCCCCTTTTTGATGATGACAAAAACATATATAATTGATATGAATTTGTAACCAGAATATCAGATGACAAAAGACAATTTCACAGATATAACATAAGCATATAATCAGAGTGTGTGAATATGTCTCCCCCTGAGATTAACAATCTCCCCCTGAAATAAATACTAGAAGAATTTTTAAATAAAAGACTTCCCTAAGTATTTTTCCATTTCAGTAGAGACTTTCACTTTCTATAGAACTTCAGAATATTCAGAGCTTCTGCTTCTTGCTTCCATAGGACAGCTTCAGAGCTTTGAATTTCTCCTTTGTAATCAATTGAATCATAGCATGCTTGATTTGTATCAGAACATTCTTGAATGTATCAGATCATTTTTATATCCTAGAATGTATCTGAGCATACTAAACAAAATGTATCAGAGCATGAATGTATCAGAGCATGAATGTATCAGAGCATTCTTAAGAAAAAAATGTATCAGAGCATTCTAAAAAAAATATATCAGAACATTCTTCTTGCTTCTAATCTTGAAGCTTCTTAGCACTAATCTAGCTTTAATTCTCCAAGAGCATGCTTCTTTATAGAATTGCTTTTCCCCATGTATTTGCTTCTCATGTTGAGCTTCTTCAGAATATCTTCAATCCTGCAAAAAATCTCAAAGACATAGAACTTGCAAATAATGTTAGGAAATGTTGAGACTTAATCCCAGCAACTGATATAATAAACCAAATCAATTATCATGTTTCTCCCCCTTTTTGTCATAACATCAAAAAGCATGAAAAGATTCAGATGATAAAAGACACACGGAGTGAAGAAGATAACATTTCATTGATTAAAAAATATCAGACGGTACAAAAGATTGATAGAAGCAGATGCAAGATAAACAGATGCATAGAAACAAAGAAAACAACTAAGACCAAAGACAGACTACGACGGGCCAAGCCTATTAGCTAAGATGGCCAGAAGGTTTTTAATCTCAGTAGTGTCTTCCTTCTGAGTCTTCATGAATGATCTGAACTCGTCATAAGTATCCTCGTGCTTGTCTAGACGGGTAGCTAAGTCAGCTTGATTCTGTTGAAGAGCCTTCATAGTGTTTATCAAAACAGAGGCAGAAGGTCTAGCAGAAGAAGCATCAAAGCTATTGTCCATAAGATGAGGATTCTCAGCATTTGCTTTGATCAGTGGTTTTCACACATATTTTTATCGTTGTTTTTAAGTATGTTTAAGTTTTGTTATTGAGTGTTTTATTTCTTTATTCGTCATTTTATGCTTTGGTTGTATGTTTTAATGTTTCCAGGTTCATATGGAGAAACCGGAGTAAATCAGTGCGAAACTCGGAAGTTTTGAGGAAGTTCAGAAAACATGCTACAGGAGGCCTGACACGGGTGGCCGTGTTGCCCAACACGTGCCGTGTCAGGAAGAGAGCTGGGAGCAAAGTTTGAGAGAAAGGAAAAACAGTGGTGCAACACGGGTGCCCGTGTTGCTCAACACGGCCCGTGTTGCTAAGTCTGGGACCAATCAATAAAAATAAATATACCAGGGGACCAACACGGGTGCCCGTGTTGCTCAACACGGCCCGTGTTGGGTTTGACGCTGATTTCAGTGAATTTTATGATTTTGTTCAGTGGTTTGCCTGCAAGGGTGTTTTTGGTATTTCCAACCAACTTAAGTGAGTCTGCACTATTTAGGAGAGCTTTCAAGATGAATTAGGGATCTTTTGGCCACACGAAGAATTGGAGGATTGAGAGAAGAAGCCTATGCAATTGGAGAAGAACGGAGAACTCTCATGAGCGGAAGCCATTGAAGATCAAAGTTCATCATCTCTATTGTAATGTCTTTATTTGATATCTTTGTAATTTCTTTGGATGATATGAGTAGCTAAACCCCCCAATGCTAGGGGGGTGTCCCTGATTAACATTTGTGATGATTTTGAATTCCGAATTTCAATAACATGTTTCTCTTTTACATTCAATAAAAAAAATATTAAAAAAAAAAAAATGGCGCCGTTGCCGGGGACTGCCGAAAATTGTAGAGTTTCTAGTTTTATTTCAATTAGAATTTTGTTGCTCTGCGACTAAAATTTTATTTTAAAAAAAAAAAAGAAAAATATTTTTATATTATTTTTGTTCCTCATTCTAATAATTGTCTAATCTGTTTATGCGAGGCAAGGCCTCAGCAGAATTTCCTTTTGACGCAGAAATTGAAAGGACTTTTCACGCAAGGCGCAGACAAGCTCATCAAGCTAAGCTGGAATCTGAGGAAGAAGTAATTACAGTCCATTCTGGTTCAGACACCGAAAGTGAAGAAGAGATCATGGGCGAGGTACCACCACCAGAGAGACTCCTCGGAGACTGTGGAGTTGCAAATACACCGGGGGGAAGACAAACAATTATCAACCAACCGGTGAATGTTCCTAATTTTCAATTGCACCCAAGCACCATCACTCAGCTCGAAAGAAAGCCTTTCACCGGAAGGGTTAATGAAGATGCAAACAAGCACTTACAGAGGTTTCTGACCATGAGTACAACTTTAAAAATCGAAGGTCATACAGAAGAGGCCAAGAAGCTGAGAATGTTTCCATTCACCTTGGCAGAAGAAGCAGAAGAGTGGTTTTATTCCCTTCCAGCGGGCAGCATTACATCATGGGGAGAGATGGAAAAAGCTTTCTTAAATGAGTATTTTCCCGCCTCGGTATTTATAAGGAAGAGGTATGACATTCTGAATTTCAAGCAGAAGGAGGGTGAGCCCTTAGGAGATGCATACAAAAGATTCAAAAGAATTCTAGTAGCATGTCCCACTCACAATATGGACAAGACTGAACAGATGCAAGTATTTGTCAATGGGCTCAGAATGAAAACAAAACAGTTAATTGATACAGCAGCTGGAGGCTCAACAAATTTCACAACAGCCTCAGGCATCATCAAAATCATTGAAGCAATAGCTGCAAATGAGCATTTGGAATTGTATGACAGGTGTGCTAGCAAACCGGAAGGAATCATTGATCTCAAGCTGGAGACTTCTAAAACTCGGGTTGAAGATGCGATAGCCGCAGAAGTTGAAAAGAAGTCGAAGGCTATGAATATAGGTAAACAACAGGTGGCTCAAGTTCAACAAGCTCAACCTGTCAGCTGTGAAATCTGTAATGGCCCACACCAAACGGTGTACTGTTTTGCTACTCCCAAGCAGATTGAAGAAATCAAATTCCTAAGGCAAAACAACCCGTATTCTAACACCTATAATCCAGGGTGGAAGAATCATCCAAATTTTGCTTGGAAAGATCAACAACAACAAGGTACCCAGAAGGCAGAGTGGGAAGTGGCAATTGAAAGATTAGCTGGGCAGTGTTCTCAGTTCCAAGAAGAAACAAGAAACAACCACAGAAACACTGCGCCCTCAATTAAAAATCTGGAAGTTCAAGTGGGGCAGATAGCACAGCATCTCACTCTACAGGCACAAGGTACCCTTCCGAGCTCAACTGTGAAAAATCCGAAAGACCAGGAGAAGATTAATGCGGTTACTACAAGAAGTAGGAGAGTAGCAGAATCTGAAAAGGAAAAAGAAAAAGAGGAAATAGATGACCCCATGGTAATAGAGGTGGATTTGGAAATAAGAGAGAATCCAAAAGATCCAGAAGTTGTGGTACCGCCGGTTAAACCAATTGAAGAAAAAAATAAGAAAGACGCTGAACCTGTGATAAAACTGCCCTTCCCTTCCAGAGTGACAAAGAAGGGTTCAAGAGAGAAAGACTTTGAGAAGTTTACTAAATTGTTCAAAAAGTTAGAGGTAAATCTACCATTCTTTGAAGCACTTGAGCACATGCCTTTGTACAAGAAATTTATGAAGGAGGTGTTGGGGAAAAAGAGATCACTAGGAGAAGAACCAAAAATTGCAACGGAAAAGTGTGGTATAGTCTCAACAGCAAGGAAGATCCCAATAAAGAGGAAAGACCCTGGGGCAGTGGCGATACCATGCACCATCATGAATATAGCATTTAAGAAGGTACTCCTCGATTCTGGGTCTAGTGTGAGTTTAATGCCTTTGTCCATTTTCAAAAAACTTGAATTGGAAAAGATTAGTGAAAGTAAGACCCAGTTAAGGTTCGCCGATCACACCGTTAAGAAATCATATGGGGTGGCTGAAGATGTACTAGTGGAAGTTGATAAATTTGTATTCCCTGTTGACTTCCACATCATGGACATTCCGGAAGACGAAGAAACTCCTATCCTTCTTGGGAGGCCATTTTTGTTGACAGGCCGCTGCAACCTCGACATTGAAAAAGGAACGCTGACGCTGAAATCTTTTGATGAAGAAGTAACGTTGAAGATGTTAGGAGTCAAAAGACAGAGGGCGGTTGTGAATGATCAAACTTCTGATGGTATGACAGAAAGTGAGGAAAAGAACAAGAAGTCTAAACAGCTCCAAGAAAAAGTGTCAAGCATAGCCTCCCGGGTGGAACCATCTTATGTAGTTGTCAAAAATCTTAAGAAAGCTAAGGAAGTCAAGAAGAAGGTGGAGGAGAAAGAGCAAGGAAAGAAGAAGAATGTGGGAAGTAAATTAAAGAGAAAAGCGGTGAATGCTTTTCGTCTTCATGAGTTAGTGGTTGCGAAAGTGACAAGCAACAAGGTTTGGAAAAGGAAATACCCTCCATAATAAAGGGTAATGGACCGTCGAGCCATGCGACGTTAAACGAAGCGCTTCGTGGGAGGCAACCCACGGTTTTAATAATTAATTTCTCTGTTTGTTTATTTTATTTTCAGGAAATAAAAGAGGACGTCTCTGGTGAAAGCTTGGAAGTGATCATTAGAGTGTGATACCCTCTGTGAGTCACCTCTCTCGAACTCGTTCTGAAACATTGACGTCAATGTTTAGTTCAAGTTTGGGGGAGGCTCTTCTCTTTGCATTTTATTTTTATGTTAGTTTTATGTTATTGGTATGATGTGAAACCATAAAGTGAATTCTGCCCAAATTTTTACCGAAATTTTAAATTTTTTGTTGAAGAAGTTTTGATCCTAAAGAGCGATCGGGAATAGTATATAGAGATGAAGCGAGGATTGTTTGAGGACAGGAAGTGCGGAATAATGTGACAAGAGGTTTGTTTAAGTACCCTTGGTTCCCTGAAAGAGATACGAGTCTAACGTGTAGATTTGCACCATAGTACTTGTCTCCTGAGAAGTACTTCTCGAGTAGTTTATTGATACAGTCTAGCATAATTCGGATTCACTTGCATGATGGCTGGTTGAGAAAAAAAAGAGAGAGATATAAAGTTGGTACCAAATGATGAAAAGGCGGTAAAAGGCAATCGGCTGGCTAAGTTGGGTAACCCTCACCCGGTTATTCAGCCCAAAGGAGATTGATCCCCAAACGTCGTCCAAAAGGACAATATATAACTGCAAGGTTTGAAAATTTCATCGGTAATAAAAAGTAGCCAATGCTGCTAGTTTGGTGCCAGAAAAAAATAATAAGAAGCCTTGATCTGTCTCATGCAGGTGATGATTATTATAAGAAATGCAGTGCCTTAATATGATTGTCCGAATGAAAGAGGAGGAAAATCGGAAAGAGACTTAAGTGCAAAGCATAGTTGGAGAGGTATCCGAAACGGGAGCTTGAGGATTACTGTGGTAACAAAACTCGTCGCGTCATGTGAATGCCAAATCACTATTTCTTGATCAATACAGACAGATATCTCACGTATGAACACCGTGTGCTTTGAAGGCCATTAACTTTTGTAATTGTCGCTTGAGGTCAAGCAACGGTTTAAGTTTGGGGGAGTTTGATCAGTGGTTTTCACACATATTTTTATCGTTGTTTTTAAGTATGTTTAAGTTTTGTTATTGAGTGTTTTATTTCTTTATTCGTCATTTTATGCTTTGGTTGTATGTTTTAATGTTTCCAGGTTCATATGGAGAAACCGGAGTAAATCAGTGCGAAACTCGGAAGTTTTGAGGAAGTTCAGAAAACATGCTACAGGAGGCCTGACACGGGTGGCCGTGTTGCCCAACACGGGCCGTGTCAGGAAGAGAGCTGGGAGCAAAGTTTGAGAGAAAGGAAAAACAGTGGTGCAACACGGGTGCCCGTGTTGCTCAACACGGCCCGTGTTGCTAAGTCTGGGACCAATCAATAAAAATAAATATACCAGGGGACCAACACGGGTGCCCGTGTTGCTCAACACGGCCCGTGTTGGGTTTGACGCTGATTTCAGTGAATTTTATGATTTTGTTCAGTGGTTTGCCTGCAAGGGTGTTTTTGGTATTTCCAACCAACTTAAGTGAGTCTGCACTATTTAGGAGAGCTTTCAAGATGAATTAGGGATCTTTTGGCCACACGAAGAATTGGAGGATTGAGAGAAGAAGCCTATGCAATTGGAGAAGAACGGAGAACTCTCATGAGCGGAAGCCATTGAAGATCAAAGTTCATCATCTCTATTGTAATGTCTTTATTTGATATCTTTGTAATTTCTTTGGATGATATGAGTAGCTAAACCCCCCAATGCTAGGGGGGTGTCCCTGATTAACATTTGTGATGATTTTGAATTCTGAATTTCAATAACATGTTTCTCTTTTACATTCAATAATCAAGCATGAGAACATCATCTTGATTTTCCATTGCAGGAGATTTCTCAGCAGGATGATTCTCAGCATCAACTTCTGACACAAAAGCATCTTCAGAATACACAGGAACAGGGATCTCAGCATCTGGATTTTCAAGAGCCAGAAGAATGTCAGCCAGATTCTCTAGAGGTGTTGGAGCAACCAGTTCTGATGGGTATTCAACTTCTGGATATACCATATTTGGTGCTTTAACAGAGGGATTCTCCCTAAGCCAGTTGAATATAGACTGAAAGTCGCCTGTCAAAACATTGTATTGAGGCTTCCACACAACCAAAGCCAGTGGATGCACTTCTTCAAGCTCATCAACAGATTCCTTCTCTTCAAGAGATTTCCATCTGGTGATGGGAAAGAAGTAGCTTTCTTCAAAGTCCCTAAGAAATCCAGAAGGACCAGGAGCATCAACCATACAAGCTTCTTGAAGCTTCAGAAGGTCAGAATGAATCTCTCTTCTGAAAGCTCTCCAGAGATTCCCAAAAGCAACATAATCCATGTTGGCATTATGTGCTACCTTCAATGCATCTAAACCTGTCTATACCTTAAGCTTTAAAAATTCAAAACGCACAGATTTTGAATTTGTGGTTGAATCTCTGGTTGAGAGAGTGGGGGAACTTCTGTTGGAACAGATTTTGAACTTAAAATAGGTACAGAATTAGGTTCATAAATATGAATACCTGAAGATCCCTTCTTGTGAGGCCTCTCAGATTCATCTCCAACTGCCTTCCTCTTCTTCTGAATCACCATCTTCTGCTTTCCTTTTGAAATTTCTTTCTTCCTTTCTTCGTCCTTCTTTTCTTCTTCTTTCTGTTCTTCTTCTTCCTTCTTCTTTTCTCCTTCAACAACTTTCTTTTCTTCTTTCTTTTTCTTGTCTTTCTTCTTCTTATCTTTCTTCTTTTTCTTCTTCTTTTCTTCGTCTTTCTTATCATCCTTCTCATCATCCTTCTTATCTTCCTTCTTCTGCTTCTTCTTTTCTACTTCAGCTTCTTTCTTCTATTCCTCAGCTTTCTCTTCATTTCTCTTCTCTTCACTAATAGATGGAAGATCTAGCTTTCGCTTTGTTCTTCTTTCTTGCTGCGGCGCAACTTCTAGAAAGACTTATGATACTCCATCCTTAGTAGTCAGAAGCTTCTGCTTGCTTATCCCGATAGGAGCATTTACAGAACCATCTTGTTTGAGAATATTAAGATAATGAACCTTAACATTTGGTTGTTCATTTTTGAAGAACATCTCAAAATCAGCTAAAACCAGACCCCTTCTGTTTCTAACACCTGGATTTGCTTGAGGAGTAGAATCAATAGATTGAATTCAGCCCATTTTCTTCAGAGTATGAGCGTTCAGAGCACTCCCAATAATGGTGTAAGGATTATTGATTACTCCAGCAGATTCCAACTGTTCAACCATCTTGGTTTGAACCAGGAGATTTGTAATGATCCTCCCAAAAGGAATAACATTCCTCTTATGCTTCATTCTGTTTTCATCTCTGGAATCTTTTACAGCATTCCACAAGTGATTGAAAGTGATGAAAGGGATATCCACCTTTTTCTGCGTACCAAGGCAATACATGATGTATTATTGGTCTCTATTGATGAAGTCTGATGAACTCGTTGATTTCCTGTGGTAGAAACAACCTAGAAGAATCTTTGTCCATATCTTGTATATGTTCTTCAGATCCTTAACTTTCTTTGATTTCTTCCTATCTGTAAAGATTTCAGCGTAGACAGCATTCCAATCAGTTCTTGGAGTTGCTTCAGTTTCACCTGCAGAATCCATCAACCCAAACAACATTCTCAAGGTGGTTTCAGTGATGGGGAAGAATCTACCATGAACGAAGGAGACTATAGCTTTAGGAATAACAGTTGCATGAATCCAAAATTCCTTCACTAGGTCTAGATAGACTGGTCCACATAATTCATAGAACAATGGTGCCCATCCTTGAAACACCAAATTCTCTTTAAGATGAATTTCATGTTCTTCCAAATTATCAACATCTACCATTAATTCACAGATGACTTCCAACTGATCCAAAGGAATCGAACAAGTGATTTTTGGAATAAGTTGTTGCTCTTGTTCTTGTTGATGTTGTTGCTGAGGAGAAGAAGTAGCATTCTGAGAAGAGGAGGAAGCCATGGAAGCACTTCTGAGATTTCTGGGTTTTCTTTTAGGGTTTAAGAAGAAAGAGAAAAGGTTGCAGAAATGCATAAACAAGAGAGAATGAATGTGAAAATTCTGGTAGGACAGACTCAGAATGTCATACGCAAGGTCACGACACCTTTTCTGTCATCAGCTTAGCTGAGGCAGTACATACAGATCCCCCAAATTTTGATTACTTCTTGCATTCAGAAGTCCATGAGTTGCCAGGATCATATTAGTTCAGTTAACACAAATAACTCTGTTTTGCATAGGTTCTGTGACAGCACAGTCATTAAACCAAACATTGATGTCATGCACAGTGTTATGACATCAAAACTGAACAAACAAATAAACAATGCAGAAACATAAACAACACACAGAACTGTTCACCCAATTCGATTCTAACTAACCTACTCTAGGGGCAACCAAGCGAGGAAGGAAATCCACTATCAGTAGTCTTAATTTGAAGCTAAACTCCCCCGTTTACAATTTCGCACTTAAACCCTACCCAATGAAATCTCTACCTAGGTTCTCCCTAGATATGTAATATCTACATTCCACTCCCAATCATAGCAATGATGTCTAGCAGTCAACAACTCAACCACTTCATCGACAGCCTAATTCTCAACACTACAAACACACATAAACAAAATATCAACTTGAAGTTGCTTACAAGCTTCCTCTAAGAACAAATCCTCACTCATTACTTCACAGCTTCTGAGTGATTACACTAAACCTCTCACCTACAGGCTTTGAGGCACAAATCAGTGACCTTCCCACAACCTGGGAGGTTCACCTACACGGCTAACCCTGATCACTACATCTTGTTAATATTCGGCTAGCTAACTAAACTAGGTTACAAAGTTTCCTATTTAAAACCTGATCCTAATTGGACTTGGGCTTACAAATCGCAGCACTCTGGTTGTTACAAATATGCAGAAAATATTCTGCTACAAATTAGGTCTTTTAATCTTGAGTTTCCTAAATTAGAAACTGTTGAATCCAATCTTCTGATCTGATTCTTCTAAATCTTCAATCTTCTGATCTGATTCTTCAATTATTCTTTTGACCTGTAAATGTGCACCACATAGGATTACATAATATTCATAGAATATTTTGTATCTGTTTTAACCCAAACTGAATCTTTCTTCCTCAGTTCTGCAGGCGCGATGTCATGGTTGAAGTCATGACATTCCATATAACATCTTGCTTTAGTACCTGTTTTGTTCTTTTCATTTTTGTAAGACTTATACACTATTACTTCCAGCTGCTATTATGTTTTAGCCAAGCATGGATGCCAATAAGACAATTCTACATAGCAGAACATTAACAGAATGCGTGAAAAGAGAAAATGAGGTTATGTGAGATGTATAAATAGACACAGATTTGAAACAAAATGCAATTAAATTTTGAGAATGAACAGTTCCAGAATGCAGAGAATCAAATGCATTTAATGTTGAGTTACGTTAGGGTAAAACGTGATATTTGAAATGATTTGCACAGTTACCTAGGGCGACGTCTCATCAACTGCATGCATGCTTGTCCCTTCAGAGTGAACACATGTTCATCTTCTGGAGTAGCTGGTGACAGCTGTTTTGCTTTAAAAGAGATTCTGAATCATCTTAGACATATGAAACGTTAGCAATAACAGAATCAGAATATCTAATTGATCAACATTTTCAGAACTTCTGATAAGAAAATAAATGATCATTTCAAATCTAATCCATATATCAGAACTTCTCATCTTTTCACTCTGGGCATAAATCAATACTGATATTCTTCAGAATGAACTTAAACCTATCTTCAGCAAGGGGTTTTGTAAAGATATCAGCCCATTGATGGTCTGTATCAACAAAGTTTAAAGATAGAACACCCTTCTGAACATAGTCCCTAATGAAATGATGGTTAATCTCAATATGTTTAGCTTTGGAATGTAAGATTGGATTCTTAGATAAACAGATAGCAGAAGTATTATCACGGAAGATAGGAATGTTACTCTCATATATCTGATAATCTTCTAGCTGACTCTTCATCCAGAGCATCTGTGTACTACATCCAGCAGCAGCAACATATTCTGCTTCTGTTGTAGAGAGGGCAATTGTAGCTTGCTTCTTGCTGTACCAGGAGATCAGATGACTTCCAAGAAATTGACAACTTCCAAAAGTACTTTTCCTTTCAACTCTATCTCCAGCGTAATCAGCATCACAAAATCCTACTAAGTTGTATTCTTTAGATCTTCTGTACACTAAACCAACATTAGTAGTACCTTTCAGATACCTCAGAATTCTCTTAACAGCAGTTAAGTGAGATTCTCTAGGATCTGATTAGAATCTTGCACACAGACAAACACTAAATAAAATGTCAGGTCTAGAAGCAGTAAGATATAGAAGAGATCCAATCATACCTCTGTAGAGCTTCTAATCTACCTTCTTACTTACCTCATCCTTACCTAGGACACACGTTGGATGCATAGGAGTTTTTGCTTCTTTGCTTTCTAAAAGATTAAACTTCTTCAGAAGTTGTTTCACATACTTGGTCTGATGAACATAAGTTCCTTCAGAAGTTTGATTGATCTGGATCCCAAGGAAGTACTTAAGTTCTCCCATCATGCTCATTTCAAACTCAGCCTGCATAGACTTAGCAAACTCCTTTCCAAGTGTAGCAATAGATGTTCCAAAGATAATATCATCAACATATATTTGACAAATTAAAATATCCTTTTTAAAGGTTTTACAGAAGAGAGTTGTATCCACTTGTCCTCTAGTGAAACCATTATCAAGAAGGAAAGAACCTAATCTTTCATACCAAGCTCTAGGAGATTGCTTCAGGCCATATAATGATTTCTTTAATTTGAAAACATGTTTTGGACACTTATAGTCTTCAAAACCAGGAGGTTGGTGGACATATACTTCCTCGTCTATATAACCATTTAAGAAGGCACTCTTATCATCCATCTGATACAGAGTGATGTTAAGTTGAGTGGCAAAAGAAATTAATAAGCAAATAGATTATAACCTGGCCACTGGTGCAAAGGTTTCAGTATAGTCAATGCCTTCTTGCTGACTATAGCCCTGAGCAACCAGTCTGGCTTTGTTTCTTACAACTTCTCCTTTATCGCTTAACTTGTTTCTGAAGACCCACTTAGTTCCAATGATGTTAAATCCTTTTGGTCTTGGAACTAGATCCCAAACATCATTCCTTGTAAACTGATTTAGTTCTTCTTGCGTGGCAATTATCCATTCAGCATCCTCCAGAGCTTGATCAACAGAAGTTGGCTCAATTAGAGATACTAGACCAAATTGACATTCTGCATTGTTCTTAAGGAATGCTCTTGTTCTGATAGGATCCTCTTTCTTCCCAATGATAACATCTTCTGAGTGAGCAGATTTGAGTCTAGAAGATCTTCTGATAGTTGATCTTCTGAAACTTTGCTTCTGGGTTCTTCAGAGTCTGAATTAGAGATCTCTATATTTGCAAAATTCTCAAACTGCTTTGGCTTTTCAAGACCAAGTTTATCATCAAATCTAATATTAATTGATTCTTCAACAACCAATGTTTCAGTATTGTATACTCTGTAGCCTTTAGAGCGTTCAGAATATCCAAGAAGGAAACACTTCTGTGCCTTAGAATCAAACTTATGCATATGATCTTTAGTGTTCAGAATATAACATACACATCCAAATGGATGGAAATAAGAAATGTTGGGCTTTCTGTTCTTCCACAATTCATAAGGAGTCTTATTAAGAATAGGTCTTATGGAGATTCTATTCTGAATATAACATGCAGTGTTAATTGCTTCTGCCCAGAAATGCTTAGCCATATTGGTTTCATTGATCATGGTTCTGGCCATTTCTTGTAGAGTCCTATTCTTTTGTTCAACAACTCCATTTTGCTGTGGAGTTCTAGGACAAGAGAAATCATGGGCAATACCATTTTCTTTGAAATAAATCTCAAAGAATCTGTTCTCAAATTCACCACCATGATCACTTCTGACCTTTATGATTATACACTCTTTCTCAGATTGGATCTGAGTGCAGAAGTCAAAGAACACTATATGAGACTCATCCTTGTGTTTCAAGAACTTTACCCATGTCCATCTGCTTTAGTCGTCTATGATGACTAGTCCATATTTCTTCCCTCTGATTAATGCTGTTTTGACTGGGCCAAAAAGATCAATGTGCAGAAAGTTCTAGCGGACTAGAGGAAGAGACAACATTCTTAGACTTGAATGCAGGTTTTGAGAACTTCCCTTTCTGACATGCTTCGCAAAGAGCATCTGATTTGTATTTCAGATTAGGGAGACCTCTGACCAGATTAAGTTTGTTAATTTGAGAAATCTTTCTCAAACTTGCATGACCTAATCTTCTGTGCCAGACCCACTGCTCTTCACTAACAGACATAAGGCAAGTAACCTTCTGATTCTTAAGATCTTGAAGATCAATCTTGTAAATGTTGTTCTTTCTCTTGCCTGTAAATATGATTGAGCCATCCTTCTGACAATTAGCTTTACAAGACTTTTGATTAAAGATTATGTCATAACCATTGTCACTTAATTGACTTATGGACAATAAGTTATGAGCTAATCCATCTACTAGCAGAACATTAGTTATAGAGGGAGAGTTACCAATGCTTATGGTTCCAGAGCCAATGATCTTGCCCTTCTGATTCCCTCCAAACTTAACTTCTCCAACAGATTTAAGTACCAGGTCTTAAAACATAGACCTTTTTCCCGTCATGTGCCGCGAGCACCCAGAGTCCAGGTACCATGACATGTTTTCCTTTGTCTTATTTGCTGCCAAGGATATCTGCAACAGGAATTATCTTTCCCTTAGGTACCCATATTTTCTTGGGTCTTTTTGGGTTAGTTCTCCTCAAGTTCTGATTGAACTTGGGTTTAGCATAAAAATTAACAGGAGGTACAGCCTGATATTCCCTATTCTGAGCATGCTTCTTGGTGTGTGTTATGTGGAAACTCTTAGCATGTGATGTATGCCTAATATCATGGGGGTGGCCATACTTGAATTGATCATACAAAGGTTTGTATGTGATTTTCATCTCATCAACAGATTCAAGTTTATATGGGGTTTCACCCTCATAGCCTATGCCAACTCTCTTGTTTCCACTAACTGCATATATCACAGAGGATAGCTGACTTCTGCCTATTCCTCTAGATAAAAACTTCCTGAAACTCAAGTCATATTCCTTAAGAATATTGTTCATGCTTGGAATAGACTTTTCTGAACTAGAAGATAATTCAACATCTTTGGATAATTTTAAAACTTTTTCCTTAAGTTCAGGATTTTCTAATTCAAGCTTCTTAGTTTCAGATGCAAAGAGCTTTTTTCAGCTTCTTGTATTTGATACTAAGTTGAGCCTTGATTTCAAGAAGTTCAGTTAGACTAGAAACTAACTCTTCTCTAGAAAGTTCAGAAAATACCTCTTCAGAATCTGAGTCTGATGTAGATTTTGATTCATCATCAACAGTGGCCATCAGCGCAATGTTTGCCTGCTCATCTTTAGAGTCTGACTCTTGATTAGAAGAATCTAAGTCATCCCAAGTAGCCATCAAGCCTTTCTTCTTTTCAAACTTCTTCTTGGGCTTTTCCCTCTGAAGCTTTAGACACTCGTTCTTGTAATGACCGGGTTCCTTGCATTCAAAGCACGTCACCTTCTTTTTGTCAGATCTTCTGTGTCCAGAAGATTCTCCTCTTTCAAGCCTTTTAGAACTTCTGAAGTTCTTGAACTTCCTTTGTTTACTCTTCTAGAGTTGATTTACTCTTCTGGAGATCATGGAAAGTTCATCTTCTTCTTCTTCTAATCTGACTCTTCAGAATTTTCTTCTTCAGCCTGAAAAGCGTTAGTGCATTTTTTATTATTAGATTCTAATGCAATAGACTTACCTTTCTTCTGAGGTTCATTTGCATCCAGCTCTATTTCATGACTCCTCAGGGCACTGATCAGCTCTTCAAGAGAGACTTCATTCAGTTTCTTAGCAATCTTGAATGCAGTCACCATTGGGCCCCATCTTCTGGGCAAGCTTCTGATGATCTTCTTGACATGATCAGCCTTTGTATATCCTTTGTCAAGCACTCTTAATCCAGCAGTCAGAGTCTGGAATCTTGAGAACATTGCTTCAATGTTTTCATCTTCCTCCATCTGGAAAGCTTCATACTTCTGGATTAAAGCAAGAGCTTTTATCTCCTTGACTTGGGAATTACCTTCACGCGTCATCTTCAAGGATTCAAAGATGTCATGAGCAGTTTCTCTGTTTATTATTTTCTCATATTCAGCATGAGGAATAGCATTCAGCAGAATAGTTCTTGACTTGTGATGATTTTTGAATTGTTTCTTTTGATCATTACTCATTTCTTGTCTTGACATCTTTACTCCACGAGCATTTATAGGATGTCTGTAACCATCCAAGACTAGATCCCATAAGTCACCATCTTGACCAAGAAAGTAACTTTCCAGTACTCATATTTTTTACCATCAAACACTGTTTGTCTAGAGTAGCCATTGAAACCATTGCCATTGTTTTTTTGTTCAGTAGGAACAGGTGTAGCTGTTGAATCACCCATATAGACTTTGTGCTTTTCTCCCTGAATCTTTTATCTAACACGGTTAAGTGCTTGCACCTAGAACCGGCGCTCTGATGCCAATTGAAGGATAGAAAAACACTTAGAAAGGGGGGTTTGAATAAGTGTGACTTTAAAAACTTGTAAGATAAAAACAATGAACACAATTATTTTTATCCTGGATTTGTTGTTAACGAAACTACTCCAGTCCACCCCCTTAGAGTGATTTACCTCAACTGAGGATTTAATCCACTAATCCAACTGATTACAATGGTTTTCCACTTAGATAACTTCTAAGTCTTCTAGAGTATACAGATCATAACTGGATCACTCTAGGAATTCACCACTTAGATAACCTCTAAGTCTTCTAGAGTCTACTGATCACACTGATCACTCTAGGAACCTTTTACAATCAATGTAAAAATAATGTTTACAAGAGTATTGATTTGCTTCTTATAAAGCTATAATCACAACAGTGATATTTCTCTTAAGTTCTAAGCTTAACACTCACTAAATATTACAGGAGTTTGTGAGGTTGAAGATGAAGTTCGTGAGCTTTGAATTTGACAGCATTTTGGTATGATGCGCAATAGCTCTATTGCTGCCTCTGATTAGAACTTCTATATATAGGCGTTTGAGAAAATGACCGTTGGGTTGCATTTAATGCTTTACGTGAATAGTACAGCTTTGCATTTAATGTTTCACACTTTTGTCAACTACCTCGAGCCATGCTTTTCCTGCTTTTTATGACTTTGCCTTTTGTAGCTTCTAACGTTCCTTTTGTCAGTTAGAGATTAGACTTAATAGCCTGTCATCTTGTACTTTCTTATGAACTCAGATTTGTAGATAAACCGTTTGAATATCAGAGTCACTCAGCTTGGTGTAGAGCATCTTCTTGTCTTCTAACTTTGAAGAGCTTGAGCGTGATACCATTCAGAACTTCAATGCTTCTGCTTCTGACTTCATGTTCTTCTGATGCTTCATAGTCCATGTTCAGATTCTGCTTGACCATCTTCTGGTGTCTTGCCATAGCATGTTCTGATGCAGCCATCCAGAACCTTCTGAGTCAGTGCTTCTGAGCGCTGAATTGTGCATACTCTTTATGTATTTCCTGAAATGGAAAATCCAAAGGATTAGAGTACCACATTGTCTTATACAAAATTCATATATAATGTTATCATCAAAACAAGAATATTGATCACAACAAATCTTGTTCTAACGCTGTGGTGGAAGTTCGAGTACTTGAAGATCCAAAGATTTATTCCAATTTTTATTATTCAGGTTTCTTATTTATAGCTTTTATTTATATTCTATTGCATGATCTTTATTGTATGCCAATTAATATGCCTAAAATTATAAACCTAAATCATTTATGCATGTTTAATTTAAAAAGTATGTCTGCTAAATTTCCCAGATATCAGTATGTAAATAAATATAACCAAGGGATCCGAAATAAATTGGCCTAATTGTTGTTTTATTAAAAATCAACTTTCTCTGGTTTAGTGTCTAATTGAATGTGTTAAAGTTTATAAAATCAACAGAGCGGAAGTTTGAGATTTAAAATCTGACTAAGGTTTAAAATCAACAGAGCGAGAGTTTGAGGTTTAAAACCAGATAGTGGACACTAGGCATTAGTTTTAAGGACAGGGAGAGCATGTTAAAACTTATTAGATATTTATTTATTTTCAAAAAGTGTTTTTAAACTCGGCGGGACAGCGAGAGCGTACGTTAGGGAACATTAGCATAATCTGAGTCAATAGAGTGAGAGTTTGAGACAAGGGGTTTTAAATGAATTATATTTACATGAAAAAGGCATTTTACTAATTCTGTTGTTTTCAAAAATCGTTTCTAAATCTGATGGGACAGCGAGAGTGTATATTATGAGTTAGGATCGTAGTCTAAGTCAATAGAGCGAGAGTTTGAGAGGAGGAGTTTTAAACGAACGTATTTAATAAAGATTTTTGATTTGATGGAAAACCTGGCCAATGAAACTTCAGATCACCTAAGTTAGACGAATTACATACCGATATCCGTGCATTAATATTTTATCTAGATTTAAGATTTTAGTTTCCCCTTACAAAACAATTAAAATATCACTGGCCGTAGCTTTACAGAGTAACTTTAGATAACGGTAGATCGATTCATAGTCCCTGTGGATTCGATATCTTTTAAAACTACACGACACGACTGTGCACTTGCAGTTTTCCGACTAATAGACACATAAAGTCGCGATCAAATTTTTAGCGTCGTTGTCGGGGACTATTTAAGTAGATTTCGTAACTCGCTGTTACACCGTAGAGACTAGGGCAAAACCTTTTCTTTTTCTTTAAACGATTGTATGCCAAATACTCGTTTACAAGGAGGGGAATTAATAAAACGAATCAATGAAATCGAACGCTTTATTAACGTAAGGCGTCGAATACATCATCTTCCCGAAGTAGAACCAATTCCAATTTCCCAAGAATTGATTCCTACCCCTGAAAATCTAATTCAGAAATTAGAAATGGCCTAAAATCGTCCGCTTTGAGATTATGCTACCCCATCTAAAGTTGAACCGCACTCAAGTATCGTACCTCCCACGATTGAGGCAAACAACTTCGAACTAAAACCTTCGCTAGTGCAAGCTATCCAGCAGAACCAATTCTCTGAAGCCCTATGAACGATCCAAATCTCCATTTATCTGTGTTCGTGCAATACGCAGACACTGTCAAGGCTAACAATGTCAGTCTCGAGTCAATCCGATTACGTCTTTTTCCTTTATCCTTAAGAGATAGAGCTAGAGAGTGGCTTCAATCTCTACCCTCTAACTCCATAACTACCTGGGACGAATTGAAGAGAGTTTTCTTAGCGAGATATTTCCCGCCCAGTAAAACCGCAATGCTAAGAGGTCAAATCAACGGATTTACCCAAAAAGATAGCGAATCACTTTTCGAAGCCTGTGAGCGATATAAGGATATGCTAAGACTTTGTCCTCATCATGGACTTGAGCCATGGTTGATCATCCATACTTTCTATGACGGTCTGTTGTATAACACCAAACCCCATGACGAAGCTTATAACCTCGTTGAGAACATGGCGCAAAACCATTACCAATGGGAAGGAGAACGAACCGCTGTAGAAAAATCTCAAACCAAAGGAGGAATGTACGAAGTCAGTGGTATAGACCGCGTTAACGCCAAAGTGGATGCTTTGACTCAAAAGATCAAAAACCTAACCATAACTCCTGCAGCCACCGCGGCTGCTGTAGCAGCTAATTGCGAGATATGCGGATTAACTGGACATGTCATTGCTGAATGCCAACTGTTGACAGGTGTTCCACCTGATCAAGTAAATTACGCTCTGGGAAACCCTTACTCAAACACGTACAACCCTGGATGGAAAAATCATCCTAACTTTTCGTATAAGAACAACAATGCGTTGTACGCACCTGGAAAAGCACCTGTTGTCCCACCTGGATATCAAAAAGCACCCGTAGTTGCTCCAAAAGCCCCTAGGAAGTCGAACCTAGAGATCATGATGGAAAACTTCATAGCTTCCCAAGTGCAAACTTATAAAGAATTCCTTAATCAAAACATACACAATAGTGAGCAACTAAAACAATTAGCGAATAAATTAGATGCTTTGGATACACAAAATAAAATGCTTGAAACGCAGATTTCTCAAGTAGCATAACAACAAGCGCCTACTGCTGCCCCTGCTGGCACATTTCCCGCTCAACCACAACCAAATCCGAAAGGACATGTGAATGCCATTACACTACGAAGTGGAACAAACTATGAAGGACCAACTGATCCTAGAGCTCAAAACGCACCCATGTCACAGCAAGAAACGAACCAACCTAAAAAGACATCAACTGATGACCAACCTGCTAAGATAAGTCAGAATGAAACTGAAGTGGAGGCTGAAAAAGAGAAACTTTACGTACCTCCACCTCCATATAAGCCACATATCCCGTATCCTCGGAGATTAGCTAAATCTAAAACTGAAGCGCAATTTAAAAAGTTTGTAGAACTTCTGAAACAACTTAACATAACAATACCTTTCACAGAAGCTATAACATAAATTCCTTCTTATGCTAAGTTTCTTAAAGAAATCCTATCCAACAAGAAGAAACTCGAGGATAATGAAACAGTAATGCTCACAGCTGAATGTAGCGCAATTATCCAAAACAAAATGCCTCCAAAATTAAAAGATCCTGGTAGTTTCTCCATACCTTGCATAATAGGAAAAACGATTATAGACAAAGCCTTGTGCGATCTAGGCGCCAGTGTTAGTTTGATGCCTCTTTCAATTTGTAAAAAGCTACACTTAGGTGAGCTAAAACCTACGAGAATGTCCCTCCAACTAGCAGACCGCTCAGTTAAGTATGCCATAGAAATGTTAGAAAATATCCCTGTACGAGTAGGTCAATTCTATATCCCAACTGATTTATCATCATGGATATCCAAGAGGATTCTAATATCCCAGTCATATTAGGGAGACCTTTCTTAGCAACAGCTGGTGCTATTATAGATGTCAAACGAGGAAAGTTGACTTTTGAAGTAGGAGAAGAGAAAATTGAGTTTATTCTCTCTCACTTCTTAAAAGCACCCGCAATAGATGACACTTTTTGTTTCATGGACGTCACTAACAAATGCGTCAAAGAAGCAAAAATTGAACCACCCGAAGATCCAGAAATCTTAAAAACTCCCATGACTCACACATCTAACAATGACTCGGACGATGAAAGCCAAAACTTAAGTTTAAGCGAATGTTTAGCGCCAACACCCGACCTTACACCTTGTCCAAAGAAATCGGCCGTCGAACTCAAAACACTGCCTAAAACCTAAGATATGAATTCCTAGACACTGAACTCGAACGAACTGTGATAGCCAATCTGAAAGGAATAAGTCCCTCTATCTGTATGCACCAGATCATGCTTGAGGAAGATTCGAAAACCTCTAGAGAACACCAGAGAAGACTTAACCCGATCATGAGCGAAGTGGTTAGGAAAGAAGTATTAAAGCTATTAGAAGATGGAATAATATACCCCATATCCATAGTAAATGGGTTAGCCTTGTTCATGTAGTGCCGAAGAAAGGAGGTGTCACAGTGATTAAAAATGAGAAGGGTGAAACCATAACCAAACGAGTTGAATCAGGCTGGCGAATGTGCATAGATTATAGAAAACTGAACAAAGCCACCTGAAAAGATCATTTCTCCCTCCCATTCATAGACCAAATGTTAGAACGCCTAGCTAGACACTCCCATTTTTGTTATTTAGATAGATACTCTGGTTTCTTCCAAATCCCAATCCATCCTGATGACCAAGAGAAAACGACCTTCACCTGCCCTTATGGAACTTTTGCCTATCGACGAATGCCATTTGGATATTTGCCAACTTCCTTGACAACACTATGGAAGTCTTTATGGGCGATTTTTTCGTATGTGGTCAAAGTTTTGGGGGATGTCTTGCGAATTTAGAAAAAGTTCTAGAATGATGCGTTAAAGCTAACCTGGTACTAAATTGGGAGAAATGTCACTTTATGGTGCAAGAAGGAATTGTATTAGGACATATCGTGTTAAATATAGGAATTAAAGTAGATAGAGCCAAAATAGAAATCATCGAAAACCTTCAACCTCCGAAAACCGTAAGAGAAATTTGAAGTTTCTTAGGACATGCTTGATTTTACCGATGTTTCATTAAGGACTTCTCAAAAATTACTAAACCATTAACTGAGCTATTAATGAAAGATGCCGAATTTATTTTTAACGACAAATGTCTAGAAGCATTCTACACCCTTAAGAAAGCTTTAATTTCAGCACCCATTATGCAACCCCCTGATTGGAACGAGAAGATAAAAAAACTCCACGTCATATATTATGCAAGTAGAACTATGGTCGAAGCTCAGATGAATTATGCTACAACCGGGAAAGAGCTTTTAGCAATAGTCTTTGAGCTAGATAAGTTCCGTTCCTACCTAGTAGGAGCCAAAATAATCATATACACTTACCACACTGCTATTCGATACCTGTTAACTAAGAAAGATGCTAAACCAAGGCTCTTGAGATGGATACTGCTGTTACAAGAATTCGACTTAGAAATTAAAGACAAAAAAGGAATCGAAACGTTGTAGCAGACCACTTATCTCAATTAGAAAATCTAGAGCCTGAAACCATACCAATTAACGACGATTTTCCATACGATAAACTTATCGCTCAATTGGAAGGAGACACAAATGACGAACCAACAGCGACCACCCTAGACATTACTAACACGCCATGGTATGCGGATTTCGTAAATTATTTAGCCGCTGGTGTACTCCCTCCTGACTTAAATTACCAACAAAAGAAGAAATTCTTCCATGACCTAAAGCACTACTATTGGGATGACCCTCTACTCTTCAAGAGAGGCGCCAACGGAATCCTTCGTCGTTTCATACCCGAAGAAGAGGTAGAAAGCATCATAACGCATTGCCATTCAGCCCCCTGTAAAGGCCATGCAAGTACGTCTAAAACTTGCGCAAAAATTCTATAATTTGGACTCTATTGGCCTAACCTATGGAAAGATGTACATGCTGCCATTATAAAATACAATCGATATCAACGCGCCGGAAACATTTCAAGGCGCGACGAAATGCCTCAAAAGAGTATTTTAGAAGTCGAAATATTTGATGTCTGGGGAATAGACTTCATGGGACCATTTCCTTCTTCGTTTGGAAATAAGTATATCCTCGTAGCTGTCGATTATGTTTCAAAATGGATTGAGGCTATGGCCTCTCCCACAAATGACACACGAGTGGTAATCAAACTTTTTAAGAATGTGATTTTTCCAAGATTTGGCGTGCCAAGACTAGTAATTAGCGATGGAGGCTCCCATTTCATCTCAAAAATTCTAGAGAAACTTCTTCTTAAGTATGGAGTAAAGCATCGAGTAGCGACACCTTACCACCCGCAAACTAGTGGACAAGTGGAAGTATCGAACAGAGAAATTAAACAAATTTTAGAAAAGACTGTTGCTACATCTAGGAAGGATTGGTCCTCCAAACTGAACGAAGCTCTATGGGCATATAGAACCGCATACAAAACTCACATAGGGACCACTCCTTTTAAACTCGTCTACGATAAATCTTGTCATCTCCCGGTGGAATTAGAACATAAGGCCTATTGGGCTATTAAAACGTTAAATTTAAATTATACCGCCGCCGGTGAAAAACGCATTCTCGACATAAATGAATTAGAGGAACTTAGACAAGATGCGTATGAAAACGCTAAAATTTATAAGGAAAGAACGAAAAAATGGCATGATAAGCGCATATTTAGGAAAACTTTTAATAAAGGCGACATAATACTATTGTTTAACTCTAGGCTTAAATTATTCCCTGGAAAATTACGCTCTAGATGGTCCGGCCCTTTCGAAGTAACTAACACCTTTCCGAGTGGAGCGATAGAAATTAAAGGAAAATCGGTCGAACCCTTAATCGTAAATGGGAAACGTCTTAAACATTATCATCATTTCCGAGATGATGAACATTCACAAATTTTAAAATTAGACGAGCTGCCCACTCAAATTAACGATTAACTTTTCGCGGTAATGTCGAGCTTACGACATTAAACAAAGCGCTTCGTGGGAGACAACCCACATCATTTTATTTCTTTTATTTAATTATTATTCATTTTTTATTTATTTCATTATTTCTAAAAAAAATTTACCTCTTTTATTTTTATTCATTTTCATCTTTTCATTTTTAATATTAATTATATTTACTACTACCGAAATTTTATCTCTTTCATTTTTTGTTTGTTTTTCTTATTTTTCATTTTCCTTTTATCTTTTCTTATGTTTATCTTTTCTTATATTTATTCTTTTTTCTTCTTTTCGGCATCCGGCCTATTCTGACTAAATTTTCATTTTATCAACTTACTTTTCAGGCTAACTTAGTTAACTAACTTAATTCACGATGCAAGAAGTTGATGCTATGGAAGTTGTGTTCAGAGGTAGAGGTCAAGTAGGACGTTATGCAAAGTTAGCAGAAAGGAGGATGGACCTGACTATGTACCCGCATAGCCCTACTATGAAAGATTTAGGGATTGAAGAGAGTGTGATGTATCTCTTGAACTAAATAGGTTGGACAGGTTCTCACCTGATGAGGAGGTTCAACTCGTACCACAAGCTGACTTTGGAATTCTTGAGTTCCCTAACATACTTGCCTAACTAAGGAATGGGAACAAGAAGAGGAGTAATTCTTTTCAGACTATTTGGACTTGAGTGTAATTTTAATATCCACAATTTTGCTGCTTTGTTGGGACTTCCCAATGGATTGGATGCATTTACTGTAGTTCAAGAGGAAATTTTTGCATACCGTGAGCTCGAGCGCTTTTGGGGAAGTATTACTGGAAATGATGATCCTGAAGAGCATGAATTTCAATCTGAAAATATTCATAATCCTACCTTCAGATATTTCCACAAGAGAAGAGTTATTTATCATGTTATGTGCTTCACAAAATTGTCTGGTTAATGCTGTCACTTTCATACTAGCAAACTTTGAGCGTATTAGGTCAGATGAAGTTTCACCTATTTTGATCGGAGGATTAGTCACGATGATAGCGAATGTTATAGGTTTGAGACAACCACTACTTGAGCTGACACCACTTGGTACCTACCAATCCATGGATATTGGATTCTGATTTAACAGAGGCATTATTGGAAACCTCGGTCCCAATCACTTTGAGCTGCTAATTGATCAACAAGTCATGGACCAATTCACCTTTCCTAACCCAAGAACAAGTGTGCATAACCCATAAAATTGGCTCTATTATGGTCAGATTCCAGAAAGACAACCATCCCTTGAGACTCCACAAACCTATGAGCATTTTGATGAATATATGACTGAAGCTGAATATGAGCCTGAAACTCCTCCCGGTTATCATGACGTAGCCTCTCCTTCTCAGACTGAACCTGAATATGAACCTGAAACTCCTCCCGGTTACTATGAAGTAGCTTCTCCCCCGCGCCCCGATCCTCTTGCGTGTCCTGTTGCATCTGCTGAATCAGCTGCCCCGAGAAATTCTCCGCGCCCAATAGACCATGCTTATCACCCGATAAGTCATGGCCAAGCTATTGATGCACTGCAACATGAACTTCAGCATGTGCGCGAAGAAATTCAATCCATGCGTTTAGATCTTATTAGATTTATGGATACCGTGAATGCACGGTTAGCTGATGTGTTGCAACACATCTACTCGATTGCACCACATGCAAAAGATCAAAATTGTGGCTGAAGATGAAGATGTCTGAGGAAATTTTTATCGTTTTAGTTTTTAGAATTTTTCAGCATTATTTTATTTCAGTTTAGTACTCTTAGAATTTTATTATTCTGCACTATATTTTTATCCTGGTTCGTTTGAACTCAAACTACTCCAGTCCACCCGTTAAGGTGATTTCGCCTCTCTCAACGAGGACTTAATCCACTATAACCAAACTGATTACAAATACACAACCAACTGGTGTGACTAACAATACAATGCACAAGCCAACTGCAAGTGAATAACACCTCTAAGACTAACTAGTCCTAGCCCTCTCGAGAAATATGACTGAACCGCTCTCTCAAGGAACAATTACAAATAAGAACTTCTAACAATAGTGTTTCAGATTGCTTCTTAAAAAGCTTTATCACAACAGTGATTTTTTACTAAGTTTAAGTACAATGAATATGAATCTCAATAAAATGATATGAACAAAGTATTTACTTTCAGCATAAGATTTTTCGTGAGCAGCTCTTGTTCGTAAGTTGTTATTTTGCTTTTTCAAATGATCTTCTATTTATAGCCTTTGGAAGTTGTTGATCGTTGCTTCCTCGTAAGTTGTTCCGCAATAAATGTTTGCGTGTCGTGTTGGTTAATTGAGCTTTGCATGCATCTTAATATTTGTTCTCATAAATGCTTCAGCCGTCTTTTAATCTTTATGTTCCTAATGGTATTTTATCTTGTATCAGAACTTTGCATTTTGATTTTCTTTTTCTTCACAAACTTCTGTCTTGATTCGTGAATATAACTTCTATCAGAATTTGTCTACAGCGGTTGGGGCATTTAGAAGTCTTCAAGCATTAATAGCGTGAGCTTTACATAAAATCCATGTTCTGATGGTACTTGAGTTAGAACTTCTTCTGAAATAATAAACATATAATTAGAGTACCACATTTACTTATACAAAATTTATTTAATTGTTATCATCAAAACACTAAGATATGATTAGAACCAAACTATGTTCTAACACATACAACCTACATAATCAGAGTCGACATATCCTTCAATTACTGCTTTACTATCTTCACCCAAGGATCCACCATAAATTAGAACCCTATTCAGAGACCCATTTATGTACCTTAAAATCCACTTCAATACTTGGCAGTGAGCCTTTCCAGGATTCGTCATGTGCCTGCTTACAAGACTTACTGCATATGTTATGTCGGGTCTAGTATAGACCATAGCATACATCAAAGAACCAACTATATTAGCATATGAGATGCTATTCATATAGGCTCTTTCGACATCAGTACTGGGACATTGATCAATACTCAGCTTGAATTGAGGATTTGTCGGAGTCACAAATGGCCTCGAATTCGACATACCAAAATTTTCGAGAATCTTTCGTAGATATGCCTTTTGAGATAAGCCTAACTTTGACTTCTTTATATCTCTCCGAATGTCAATTCCAAGAACCCTGGAAGCAGCTCCCAGATCCTTCATATCGAACTCCTTATTGAGTTCAGCCTTCACCCTCTTTACATCTTCGACATTGTTGCTTGCTATGAGAATATCATCCACATAAAGCAACAAAATAACAAATGAATTCCCAGGTCTAAATCTGAAGTAAACACAGTGGTCGAACTGGCTTCTAACGAAACTTATGCGTGCCATGAACTTGTCGAATCTCCTATTCCACTGTTGAGGAGATGGTTTCATCCCATATAAAGATCCTTTTAGCTTGCACACATAATCTTCCTTCCCCTTTTCGACATACCCTTCAGGTTGCTTCATCAGGTTCGTTTCATCTAGATCACCATACAAGAACGCAATCTTCACATCCATTTGTTACAGTTCAAGGTCGAATTATGCCACCATGGGAAGCAACATTCGAATGGACCTATGCTTCACAATAGGAGAAAACAAATCATTGAAGTCGACACCTTCTTTCTGAGTGAAACCCCTTGCGACCAACCTTGCCTTGTATCTTTTCGACGCTACTCCTCTGATTCCTTCCTTAACTTTGAAAATCCATTTACAACTGACTAACCTTGCTCTAGAAGGTTTCTTGATCAGTTCCCAGGTGTGATTATCATGAAGAGATTTCATCTCATCATCCATGACCTTCATCCATTAAGTCTTATTTCGACTCCTCATAACTTCCTTATAGTCTCTAGGTTCTTCGTCTAGAACCTCACTTGCAGAGATTAAGGCATAAGCTATAAGATCTGCATACCCAAGTCTTTGAGGTGGCTTGATGACTCTTTTCGATCTATCTCTTGCCAACAGGTAGTCATCGACAGTTTCCTCAACTTCCTCGGCATCTTTTGCTTCTTCGACTTCATCAGGGATATGCATTTCAGCATCAACTTGCTCCACCTCAACAGGAATCTTTGTCTGTTCCAGCTCTTCTGCACTTCGACCATCATCATCATCAGTTTTCTTGAAATCCATCTCAACTTCATTGAAAACTACATCTCGACTGGTGATACACCTCCTATGACCTGGCTCTAGGCACCATAGCCTATAAGCTTTGACTCCTTCAGGGTATCCCATGAACATGCATTTTAGAGCTCTAGGTTCGACCTTGTCTTGCCTAATGTGAGCATAGGCTACGCAGCCAAATACTCTCAGTTTGTCGAGATCTGGTGGATGTCCCGACCAAACTTCTTCAGGTGTCTTCATATCTAACGTTGTCGAAGGACATCTGTTTATCAGATATGTTGCTGTCGAAACGGCCTCAGGCCAAAACACCTTCTTTAATCCAACATTAGTCAACATGCATCTGACTCTCTCCAAAATAGTTCGATTAAACCTTTCAGCCAAACCATTTTGTTGTGGAGTACCTGCAGTAGTTTTGTGCCTTGCAATACTAGAGGCAGCACAAAAACTGTCGAACGCCTCATTCCAAAATTCAAGGAAATTATCGGTTCTCAACCTCTTGACCTTCCTTCCAGTCTAATTTTCGACCAGAGTCTTCCAACTTTTGAAATTCTAAAAATTTTCATCCTTAGTCTTCTAGATGAATATCCATAACTTCCTGGAATAATCATCAACTATGGATAGAAAATACCTTGCTCCTGAATGTGATGGACACCTTGCAGGCCCCCAAAGATCAGCATGGATGTAATCAAGGGATCCATGTGTTCTTTGTTTGCCTTTGTTGAATTTCACTCTGCAAGATTTTCCAAGTACACATGGTTCACAAAATTTCATCTTTTCGACTTTGTCTCCACCAAGCAAATTTTGTTTCCCTAATTCGACCAGACCCCTTTCACTGACATGGCCCAATCTCATGTGCCAGATTTCTGTCTTCAACAAAGGTTTCGTGGATGCAACATTTGTCAAACCACTTACAACTTCAGGCTCAAGGGTATACAAGCCTTGTTTCTTCACGCCTCTCAAGACTTTCTTTAACCCCTTCATGACTCTTAGAATACTTTTCTCTCCTTGGAAAACATATCCTTTCTTGTCGAATTCACCAAGAGAAAGCAGATTTCTCTTCAAATCAGGAACATACCTGACTTCAATCAACAACCTTATTGACTCATCATGGAGCTTGAATCTCACAGATCCAACACCTGCAATCTTGCAAGCTTTGTTGTTTCCCAGCAGTACTAATCCACCATCTTGATCACATAATTCCTCGAACAAGTATTTGTTTGGAGTCATGTGCCAAGTGCAACCTGAATCCATAATCCACTCCTTCCTAGAGTCACTGCTCGAAACCACAAGGACATCAGATGATTCGAAATCATCTTGAACAATGTTTGCATTGTCGTTATCCTCACCTCCATGATCTTTCAGGTGTTCAGGGCACACCTTTCTTGTGTGACCCTCCTTCTTACAATGATATCATCGAATACTAGATGCTTCGTCACTATAAGACTTTTGCTGACTTTTGCCTTTCTTCTTGTCAGACTTATCATCCTTTCGCAAGAGTTTTCCTTTAATGGCCAAACCTTTACCAACCGTCAAAGGTTTATGCTCCTTTCGTTCATTCAAGTCCTTAGAATACAGGGCTGATTGAACTTCTTCAAAGGCCAGGGACTCCCTTCCATACAAGAGAGTTTATTTGAAATGAGCATGTGATCGAGGCAAAACGCACAATAGTAACAGCGCTTGATCTTCATCATCGATCTTCACATCAATATTTTCAAGATCAAGAGTCAGCTTGTTGAACATATCCAACTGCCCAGCCAACATTTTGTCTTCAATCATCTTGAATGAATACAAAGCTTGTTTCAAGTAGAGTCGATTTACCAGTGATTTGATCATGTACAATCTTTCAAGTTTCACCCTTAACCCTGATGTCGTCGTCTCCTTTGATACCTGTCGAAGAACCTTATCACCAAGGCTCAACAAAATTGCGATGTGTGCTTTCTCGGTCATGGTCGTCTTCTCTCTTTCCGTTAACGCAACATCCATAGTCGCCGCTCCCTTCAACGCTTCCAAGCAACCCTGTTGAACCAGTAAGGCTTTCATCTTCAAGCGTCACAGACCGAAATCGTTCACTCCGATGAACTTTTCAATCTCATACTTTGTTGAAGGCATCTTCTCCACGCTCACCGAACCAATTTGCTGTGAATTCAATGCTAATAACGAAGTATAAAACAAGGAAAGAATAAAGAACAAGAAGAAGAACACAAGAATTGGTTATAACTGATATTCTTTTACTTTCTCTTAGAAAACAAGATTACAAGTTTACAAGAATAACAAATAACCTCTCTCACCTTAAATTAGGATTTACAGTGTGCAATGATGAGAGACTAGTATGATATTTATAATAAAACCTAACATACTAACTAATGGACTTTTTTCACAAGACTCATTACACAAGGTAACTTAATAAACAAGCTAACTTAACAAATTAGGGTTTAAATACTAAAACCTAATTTAACATGCTAACAACCCTAGCATCTTCGACACCTGCATGCTAGATCCGCCTTTGACTACACCATGCACATTTCGACACCAGCATGTGAATAACCTTCGACTTCATGCTTAACTCTGTCGAACCAAGAAACTATCCTTCGACCATACTAGAGCTCGATCTAATATCTCACAATATAGCTTTTGTAGATTATTAAAGGTGGTGTCCAAACTCTTGGTTAATCGTTTTAGTATTTTATTTTCTAATAGATTAGCGTAATGTTCTAAATAAATACAGTATATAAACGTATATAAAAAATCACTTGAACAATACAAAAAGTTAACATACGAAAGAGGATATATCCCATGCAAAAAGTATTTGACCATACAAAAAAAAAAAAAAAACTAGTGGCAGTTAGAATGCTAGACCTAGACGTACCCAATAATCAAATGCGGCTGCTGTATTCTAAAACTTGTTTTAGATGTACGTGAAGATTCAAAATAGCTTTAGACTAATAGGGTTCAATTTATTCTAAATTATAGTCAAATAAATTAAATTTAACCAAATGACTAATTAAATTAAATGTATGTGAATATATATATATATATATATATATATATATATATATATATATATATATATATATATATATATATATATATATATATATATATATATATATATATATTACTCAGTAATTTTAATCATTACATTAGAAAGAAGTAATAGTCAAAATGTGAAGTAAGTCTTGATAACTTACATTTGGAATAAGAATATCGCTCTTCATAGAACTTTTAATAATAACACTGAATTTGAAAATGGCTCAGATTTACCTTATATTTTAAAATATTTAATTAATATTTAAGTGAAGAAGATATTTATGTAATATGTATTAAAAATATGAGATAAATCTGAGCCATTAATTCAAATCCAATGGTTATTAATAAAAATTCTCAGTTCTCATTATAGTCAAAGTTCTCATTTGATACGTCTCATATATATATATATATATATATATATATAGGGGACGACTCAAGTGAGAACACTTGGTTATTATGAGAAATGAGAACAATGAATCACGACCATTAAATTTTGATTTTGTTGATTTTAATGAACTAGATTGGTTTCTCTTTCTATGTTGATTTAAAATAAATATTAAGGATCCTAGAAAGAGAAACCAATCTAGTCCATCAAAATCAACAAAATCAAATTTTAATGGTCGTGATTCATTGTTCTCATTTCTCATAATAACCAAATGTTCTCACTTGAGTCGTTCCCATATATATATATATATATATATATATATATATATATATATATATATATATATATATATATATATATATATGCAATTTTGCAGTGTTTTAAAAATCGGACCGGTCGGTCGGACCGGTCGAACCGGGAACTGGCCAAGTAACCGGTCTAGTTCAATAGCTGGATCGGGAATGTCATTGAACCGGTGTGAACCGGTCAAAACCGGTGTAAACCGCTAAAACCGGGAAAATCAACGGTTTTTGTGAACAGGTGGTTTAAATGCATTTTTTTGTTTTTTTTGTTTTTTTATTTTAAAAATTAAGAAAAATGTCATTTTGACTATTTTATTTAAAAATTAAAATGAAAAATAAATAAAATAAAATAAAAAAATGGTTGTAGATACGGTTGATTTTATTACGGATGATTTTAATATTGAAGAAGGAGATCCCAACATTGAATCAATTTTTCTTTTATTGAAATTAAATTTAGTAGACAATGGAATTATTTTTGTTATAAATTATTCAATTAAATTATGTTGCGATTAAACTTTTGTTTATATTTTATAATTATGTACTATTTGATTGTGTGATACCTATGTGTAAAATTTGAATTTAAATTATGAATTTGTGAATTTTTTTATAATATGATGTTCTTAAAAAATTTAAGTACTAGTTATATTTTGTAGGGACTGAATCATCTGGTTCGACATATTTTATTCCTATATAATTTTGTTATAACGACTGGTCTATTCAACCGAGTTATCCGGTTTAACCCGGTTTAGTCATGCGGTTCGACCATTGACCCAGTGGTTCGACCAATAAACCAGTGACTCAGTACACTCACCGGTTTGATGTCCGGCCTGGTTTTTAAAACACTGCAATTTTGACCTCCCAAATTTCTCAATTGTTTTAATTTTTGTTTCCCATGTTTCAATTGCTTGATTTTGGTCCCCCAAATTTTCTAATTGTTTAATTTTGGCCCCTAAATCTCAATTGTTTTATTTTGCCCCCTCAAGTTTGTCTCCTTTTGTATTTGATAGTCCCCTAATGAAATGTAAACTAAATTTCTCTTTTTTATTTATTTATTTTTTAATTTTCTTCTTTACAATTCTATTTTTCTTTTCTTTTTAATAATTAAACTTTTTTCTTTTTAATAGTTAAACTTTAAATGTAATATTTTGAAAATCTTAAATATTTCATTTAACTTAAAATATACGGACAAGTATGCAATATCCCTTATAAAAAAAATTCAAGTTCTATATGACTAAAGGAATGCTAGACTTTGAGACTTTATGCTTAATTATGAGAATTTTTTTTTTAAATATCCAGTTTTTTAAAAAAAATTACAAAAATAACAAGATTTTCAAAATAATTACCAAAATGTTTTTTTTTTTTACTTTTAACACGTTGTCGCCAGGGGGGTGGCGACAACGTTTTGGGCCTAGGAGCTGTTGCCAGTGGGCCTGGCGCCTCCTCTTTGTTGTTTTGGTGTTGTCGCCACCCCCCCTGGCGACAACACCCCCCCCCCCCTATTTTTTTTTTTTCATTTTTTTTTTGTTATTTTTTTTTCTGGGCTATTTTTTTTCCTAATTTTTTTTATATAATTTTTCCCCCTCTTTTTTCAACATTATTTGTTTATATAATTTTTTTTGTTAATTTATTATCCAACCGTATTTTTTTAACTAATAATTTGATTTCATTTCATTGAAAAAATAAATTACAAAGACACATAACACCTAAATACTATGTTGTGGAGCTAGCACCACGATTAGGACATTTGTTCCTATTATGTCCTACCTCACGACATATACTACACTTCCTCTGCATTTTTTCAGTTACATCCATCTCGGTTCTAATACGCCTGCTGTTTGGTCGACCGCTTTTATTCCGACGCATTAAATCGTTATGCCAAACTGTTTCCCCCTCGTACACAGGCCAATATGCTTCCATTGCTACCACATGAAAGTAATTGTCGTATACGTTGAGCAACGTTGATACCTTGTAAATTTCGGATACCAAAGATAATGCATCAAAGTGAGTATGTGAACATGCTGCAAAGACATGGGAGCAAGGCATGCGATATGCTTGAAATTGGCCACAGTCGCACCAACGATCTGGGATATTGACGCGATACTGTTGTCGTGGAAGTCCCTGGTTGTGGTCAATTGTTTCCTTTACACTGAAGGTGTGGCCATGACGGTCGAACTCGGTCACTCGGTGAGTGTTACCCTTGGCAGATTCCTGTTGTATATATTTCATACACACATCGCTGTAGACCTGTTGTGTTTGTAACACTGAATTCCACCGCTTACCTCTTGTGGCGAACAGAGTTGCCATCCGAAAATACGTAGCACTAACCAAGGCAGTTACAGGTAGGTTTCGAATGCCTTTGAAAACCCCGTTCATTGATTCCACAAGATTTGTAGTCATGTGACCCCACCTAGCCCCATCGTCGTATGACCTAGTCCATCTCGCTCTGTCAATGCCGTCAATCCACCTCCCTGCATCTGGATTTGTCAACGCTATTTCTCGGCGGTAGTATTGAAATCCAGGTTGGTTTAAGGCATACCCCGCGTTCACCAAGTGGTTCTTCAAAAATTTATCTTTGATCTCTCTCATAAAATTTTGTGTTATATGCCTAATACAGTAGACATGCTTAGAGGGGGGTTGTGCCAACCATTTGCCGGATTGTTGTATGCGCTGTCAATAGAAGCGTGCCTGTCTGAAATCAAACAAAGGTTAGGTTGTGGAGCAACTCTAGCTCGGAGATTCTTCAGAAAGAAACTCCAAGCAGCAGCTGTTTCTCCTTCTACCAGAGCAAAGGCTATTGGAAAAATGTTGCTGTTTCCATCCTGCGCGACCGCCATCAGCAAAGTTCCCTTGTATTTCCCATACAGCCATGTTCCATCAATTTGAATAATCGGCTTGCAAAAACCAAAACCGATGATGCATGGTCGAAACGCCCAGAACAGTCTATGGAAGATTCCATTACCTTCGAGAGGGGTTCCGTCTTGGGACTGTGCCGGCAGTGTCTCCAAAATAGTAACAGTCCCAGGTGAATACAATTGCAGTGCAGCCAGGTAGCGAGGACGTTGTTGGTATGATTCCTCCCAATTGTCGTAGACTTTTTCAATTGCTTTCTGCTTAGCTAACCAAGCCTTTCTGTACGAAGGTCTGTATTTGAACACAGAAACGCAATGAGAAATTATTGTCTTCACCTTCAGTGATGGGTCAGTTTCGACAAGAGGAATGATGGTATGACATATCATGTCATGACTGAGTTTTCGATGATCTTGCGCCATATTAGTGGTGACGCAGGTGTGGCCTTGAGATATCGAACGTATCACCCAGGCATTAAATTTCTTTCTGAATGATGCCTTCAGCATGTATCCACACTCCGGGTTTTTACACACAATAGTCACTCTCTCTGGATTTGAGCGATCAGCTTTAAAATCAACACAATTTGCTAAGTGCCAATTTTTTATAGCCAACATACAATCATCCTTCGAACGAAACGTGTCACCCTCTTTTAACTCCTCGTTTGACCGCATATATGGATTGTAGAACATATCGGACGATGGCTCGTCCTCTCCCAAATTAAGTGTTGTGAAATGTGCTGGAGGTGAGTATGCATGTGTATCTGGTACTGGATCCGGTACTGGAACTTGTTCGTCATCTTCGGAGTCACGATTCACCAACTCGTCAACAACATCTTCTATTTCAGTTTCTTCGTCCATGGCATGTTCGGGCTATTGTTCGTCGTCAACAACAGGATCAATAACCTGTGACTGAGTCATTTGTGAAGGAACAATTTGTTCGACCACTATGTACAGTTCCAGATAATCGTAACCAAAATACTCATGGGTAAGGAACATGTTTTGAACCTCTATGTCAGTCGTTATCTGTGATTGATAAAACTTGACCGAGTTGTTAGGTTCAACTAGGGGTTGTTGGTAAAATATTTGCGAGACTGGTTCTCTTATTTTGGATTCGATTTTCCTTTTTAGATAAGAAAAGTCCGTCTGTCTATTTAGAGCAAAACGTGTTGAGTTGGTGTTTCTAAAAATAAAACCGTTTGTGTCGCACTGGTAAGTCTCACCGTTCATATGAACACGAACTTTGTATTGTGAGGTGGATGCCATAATTTTGATATGTGTTTGTGAGAAATAGGAGGGATGAATGTTTGTGAAGTTTAGGTATGAAAGAAGAAATGTTTGTGAAATTTAGGTGTGAAAGAAAAAATGTGAAGTTCAGTTCTTATAATAGATGCCCCACATCTTACACAATACTAATGCATGCAAGAATACATGCAATAATTCTGCACAAGATTCAAACATGACAAGACTAAACCATGCCCCAATGGAATCTCGTCCCCACCTCTTACACAATACTAATGCATGCAAGAATACATGCAATAATTCTGCACAAGATTCAAACATGACAAGACTAAACCATGCCACAATGGAATCTCGTCCCCACCTCTTACACAATACTAATGCATGCAAGAATACATGCAATAATTCTGCACAAGATTCAAACATGACAAGACTAAACCATGCCAAAATGGAATCTCTTACACACACCTTACACAAGACTAATGCATTGATTTTAAAACATGCAATGAGAAAGTCTGAAACATTTAAATGTGACAAGACTAATGCATGCAGGCTAGGGAATCTCGTCCCCACCTATACAATTATGGCAGTCGCCAACGGGGGTGGCGACGACATTGATTTTTAAGAGTTGTCGCCAACGGGGGTGGCGACGACATTGATTTTTAAGAGTTGTACGCAACAATAATTTTTTTAAGTCTGTACGCAACAATACTTTTTTTATATCCACTAAAATTATAAAATAGGGGCTCCTATGGTTGAGTTTACACACAGATACACAAACTCCAAATACCAAACAATCACACAAACACAACCATGCCTCGCCGGACAACCATTAGGCCAGACGGATGTCACAGGACAACAGAGCTGTCGCCCCGGAGATCAACATGGCGTGCCGAACCTGAACCGGAGTATCGCAGAAGGAACGGTCATGTCATATTCTCACCCGTCAAACCTCCCATGCCGGTTATGTTTTGGAATATCTCTTCCGTCGAGCAACTCAAGAGGAGTCTCATGTCTTTTTTGGAGGGGGAGTACGAAGCCGGCGAACAGATAAGAAGCATCAAGAGGCTTAAAACAAGGGTCGATGCTGTGACTGGAGCAACGATAAGTGTCTGGGAGAAGGTGGAATACGACATTGATGCCATTCAAATGATGCATGGACCCAATGACATTGTTTTAACCGTAGTAATTTCTTAGATGTTTTATTTTTTTTGGAATGATTTAATGTTTTCCATGTATTAATGTTTTGCATGACCTTTTATTGTATCTTTTAATTAATGAATGAATTAATGTTTTCCATGACATCTGCGTTATTTTAATATATATATATATATATATATATATATATATATATATATGTAGTTTAAATATGTTAAAATAAAAACAATTAAAAAAAACAAATATACATGCATGCAAGAGTACACACAATACAAAGTCTGAAAAGCAAATAACCATGACAAGAATACATGCATGCCACAATGGAATCTCTTACACACCTATGCTATTAAGGAATCTCGTCCCCACAATGGAGTACACCAAGAATACATGCATGCCACAATGGAGTCTCTTACACACCTAGTGCATGCAAGAAGACACGTTATACATAGTCTGAAACATTTAAATGTGACAAGACATGCAGGCTAGGGAATCTCTTACACACCTATGCAATAAATGCATCTCGTCCCCACATTTTACACCAGCATGCATGCAACAATACAAAGTCTGAAACATTTAAATGTGACAAGACTAATGCATGCAGGCAGTCGCCAGAGGGGGGTGGCGACAACATTGATTTTTTATAGTTGTCGCCAACGGGGGTGGCGACAACATTGATTTTTAAGAGTTGTCACCAAAGGGGGTGGCGACAACATTGATTTTTAAGAGTTGTCGTCACCGGGGGTGGCGACTTGCTTCGTGTTAAGTGTTCAACCGTTGCATGCACTTGTCTTCTCACAATTAATTGTGGCAGACTTTTATTTCACCAAACACATTTAATTGTGTTTTGTTTTGGCTATAAATAGGTCCCCATACTTGTTCATTTTCTTCATCACCAAAGAACTATCATCAAACTTACTTTCATCAGAACAACTAGTTTTCATCATCAACAAAAAATGTCTCTCCTAACAATGGGTGAAGAGCATCGAGGAACCATTGCAAACATCGCCGATTATGTAAGTTTGAGTAAATTCAATTTATTTATGTTCTAAACACTTAAATTTTCTAATAATATTTACTAATTTCAAACATTCAAATACTTATGGTTCATCATTTTTTTTATAGGATTTCACGAGATTTAGAACCCGTGCGGGATCGATAAGTCCACCTGACCCTTGGATTGTGCCTTATCTTGAGCGTGCGGGGTTTGGGAAGGTAATTAATTTAATAAGCACCTCAATCGATATGAAATTTATATTAGCATTGTGTGAGCGTTGGAGGCCTGAGACCCATACTTTTCACCTTCCAATCGGTGAATGTACCGTCACTCTAGAGGACGTCTACATGTTATTGGGTCTCAACACAAACGGAAAAGCTGTGTTTGGAAATGTCCAACAACCAAACGCTCTATGTGTAGAATTGTTGGGTGTTGATTTAATAGAGGGTGAGGGGCGACAAAGAGGTAGGGGCCAAGGTATAAAGCTTTCTGGCCTTCAACTAGCTTATCAAGGCCTGGTGTTGAATCGAGACTCTAGCGAGGAAAGTAAACTATTTAAAACTAGAATGTATATTATGTTGTTATTTGGTAGGTTTCTATTTCCCGAAGGCACGGGGAATAGTGTTAATTTTATGTACTTGTGTCTACTTGAGGACATCGATGCAATTAAGACGTATAGTTGGGGTTCGGCGGTGTTGGCGTACCTATATAGCTCTTTGTGCAAATGTGCAAAAAAGGATAGCTGCACATTTAGTGGATGTGCATTCTTGCTACAAACATGGGGATGGTGGAGAATGCCGGTATTAGCCCCAGCAAATCCGCACATTTACGTCTTCCCTTATGCGTCAAGGTAACTTAATGATCTTATTTTAATTACTTCATTTTTCTCCATTATTAATTGTAACTATATTGATTTTTATTTTTGAATGTGTTTAGGTTTAATGCCCTCGGGATGGACTACACCAAAACGCCAGTAAACAAAATCATATTTTACCGCCAACTATTGGATCGATTAAGACCCCAAGATGTAACACCACTAAATATTTCCATCTTCTAAATATATTTGTAAAATTAACTATTTTATATAATTTGAAATTAATATTTTTTTTGTTGCAGTTTCTTTGGAGACCTTACTTGGGTTTGGACCGCGTACCCGACCGTAAAGAGGCAGCTGTTTGGACGGCAAAAACACCCATCATAAGGTTCACCACTGTGGAGATGCACCCAAGTGACCATGTGAAGCTCCAATTCGGCATGCATCAAGGTATCCCTGACCCCCCTGAGCCTGACTCTTTGGGACGTTGGCATCTGGCGAAGGTTAGCGAACAGTGGTACGTAGAACATTGGCAGACGTTTGCTAGAGATCAACGTAAAATATGGGCTAAACGTTCCAACACTGTTTTACAATTTCCTGTGGCGCCGGAAGAAATGAAACCAAGGCCTGAATATGTAAACTGGTACAGATCGGTCACAAATCCCGAAATGTTTGTGTCTGCCCCTTTCTATTTAGCTGACCCGCGAGAACAACAACCATATTTTGGAGGCCAACAACAACAACCACCTATTTACCAACAACTACAACGACAACAAAATTACCATCAAGAACAACCACCACAGTCTTTCCAACATCATCAACCACCACCAAATTACCAACAACAACATTACCCACCACAACAACAACCACAACAACAACAACAAAATTACCACCACCAACCAATCCACCAACAAACGCCTTTTTACCAACAAGAACAACAACAATCCCAACAATACCATGTCGGTAGCTCTTCCAGATCACAATTCCTAGACCTCAATGTGGGGGGTTCTTCCACATCACCACCACTAACCCCCGACATGGGCATAGTAGAAGAATACCCGCCTTACAACACATTCGACCAACCAACATCACAATACCCCAGCCAACCATCTAACTTCAATACACCACCACAACCAATCTATTTTAACCAAACCGAATCCACCACCAACTTCCAAAATCCAAACCTCCAGGCCGCACCCACTAGAAGAAATTTCAACCCACCTAGACAAAGCTTCGACGGGCATGCGGGCACCCGCCTTTCCTATAGCGGGAATACTAGAGGTCAAGGACGGCTCACAGATTTTGTAGACCCGGAATACATTGAGGGGCCGTCGACTCAAACACAAGAGGAACCAAATAGAGGGGGGCGTCGCAGGAATAGGGGAGCACTACCGACTCGTGACCCTTCTACACGATCTATTAGACAACCTGAGTGCGGATCGTACCATGGTCCACGTGGCGCTCAATAATTAGGAATTTAATGTATTTTGTGTTGTTTTTCATTTTAATGTATTGTGTGTTGTTTTCCATTTTAATGTATTTTGTATTTTGGTAATGTTTAATTTATTGCTATTATTTTTCCAACTTAAAAAAAATAAAAAAACAACTAAAAAAATAGTATAAAAAAATTGGAAAAAAAAAAAGAAAAAAAATAGCCCAGAAAAAAAATAACAAAAAAAAAATGAAAAAAAAAATAGGGGGGGTGTTGTCGCCAGGGGGGTGGCGACAACACCAAAACAACACAAAGGAGGCGCCAGGCCCACTGGCGACAACTCCTGGGCCCAAAACGTTGTCGCCACCCCCCCTGGCGACAACGTGTTAAAAGTTAAAAAAAAAAAAAACATTTTGGTAATTATTTTGAAAATCTTGTTATTTTTGAAATTTTTTTTAAAAAACTGGATATTTAAAAAAAAAATTCTAATTATGAGGGAGTTATTGACTAAAGAATTTGTTATTTTAATTAGGTAGTGGTCTATTTTATTTTATCAAAATAATTTTCCATTACGCATAAGTTGAATCAAATTTATGATTTTTTAAATATTACATTCAAAGTTTAACTATTAAAAAGAGAAGAAAAATAAAATTGTAGAGAAGAAAATTAAAAAAAGAAAAAGAGAAAAAACAACAAAAAAAATTTAGTCCACATGTCGTTAGAGGACTATCAAATACAAAATGGGACAAACTTGAGGGATCAAAATCAAGCAATTGAAACTTGGAGGCCAAATCAAACAATTGCAAAATTTGGAGGACCAAAATCAAACAATTGTGAAATTCGAGGGGCCAAAATTGCATTTAAGCCATATATATACATTGGATGTGTATTATGAGAATGTTATTTTTATGAGAATGAATCTGAACCATTAGATTTTAAAATAAATGGTTAAGATTATGTGTCAATTTTTTTCTCTCCATCATTTATTTTAATAATGGAGGAAAGAGAAAAAAAAATTACAACATAATCTCAATCATTTATTTTAAAATCTAAGGGTTTAGATTCATTATTATATATATATAATAATGAATCAATGTTCTAGATTTGGAGTAAGTTATAATAACTTACTCCTGGAGTAAATATAACCCTCCTCATATATATATATATATATATATATATATATATATATATATATATATATATATATATATATATATATATATATATATATATATATATATATATATATATATATATATATATATATATATATATAAGTTTAAGGATTTTTTTTCTTTTAAGTTTCAAACGTTAAAGAGTTTTATTAATAATAAATAAAGCTGATAGTCCCAATTAACTAAAAAAACACAAAAACAGGGTCAAGGTTTATGATGCATACAATAGGAGCATGTTTATTGATGCATTTTGTCAGCGGTTGAATAATAATTGAATAATTGATGAAGTCAATTGGAGGCATTAATTATGTTTTGAAATATTCAGACATAATGCATCAAACATATCTCGCTCTATATGTAAAATAAATACTTCCTTCCTTCTAAAATATAAGAGAAAAAAAATGTATTTTTCTTGTCCTAAAATATAAGAAAAATAAATAAATTTTTATATTTTTAGGATAAAATTAAATACAAATTTGTTTTTAAATTATACATTCTCTCATCTTTTTTATAACTAACAACCAATAAAAAATTGTTTTTACATCTTTCTATGTAGATTATTTCAAGAAAATTACAAATCAAATTATAATGTTATTACTTTTCTTAATAAGTGTGATTTTTGTTTTTTCTCTTATATTTTAGTACGGAGGGAGTAAATAGTAATATTAAGAAGCTTAATTATAATTTTCATCATCTATTTTTACCTATTTTTAGAATTGGTTCCCTTATTTTAAAAGTAACTAGTTTTAATCTTTTTCTCAGATTTTTTTATTCAAAAATAATTATGTGACATGTTTTAAAATATTTTTTAAACATAATAGAAAGATATCATTAAAATAAAAGAAGAGGATTACAAGGACAAGAGACCAAGAAAATGTCCCATAAGTATAAAGCCTAATTCTAGGGTGCTTTCTTTATCAATCAAAAATTCTTTAATCAATTCATTATGTAGACAAGAAAACCAAGTGAAATTCTTGGTTTGTAAACCAATGTTATAGTCAGCAAAACAGTATAAAAATTGACTTCGCGATATATGTGTGATCATGAAGTCTATATTCAAAATATACGTACAACAATTAAGTCAACGAGACTTGATTTTCCACTGAACAAGATTAGAGTTAGAAAACGCATTAACCACAAGATCACATACAATTTCAATCCACAATTTTTTTCAATTAAGCTCTTTAGCTTTCTCAATAGTTAGAATAGCAGCCCAAAGCTCCAAAATAACCGATTTCCCCGCATCCAGATAAACGCAGAAGCTTCCCACATGACCACCTTTGTCGTTCCTGAAAATGCCACCACAAAAACTTGTTATGGAAGAACTTTTAACAAGGCCACCAATATTACACTTTATCCAATCCAATCGGAGGAGGGAAACAAAGAACCTTAAAACTTCGCAAAGGCTTGCTAGGATGAGTGTTTATATCGAAAGCCTTTAACACTAAGAAACTGAGCATGGCGATATTCGCATTTAGCTATGCTATTTCATATATATATATATATATATATATATCATCTTGACATGAGAAGCAATGATTTTCCCAACTGATAACCTGATTGTTAAACCTAGCAAGATTGCGAGTTTTCGAGATTTGATGGAACACGTTGATGAAACAAATTAAGTAGAATAATTTAGATGGATTATTTATTTAAATATTATTACTAAATTGCAAAAACAAACAACTTTTAATGTAAAATTAAATATTTTTATAAAATAGAAAAAAAATTCTTACAACTTGGATATGCTGTCTGTTTCTTCCTTGGCTGAATATCAGTGTCATATCCACACCATTGGGACTGTCGCGCCGGTTAGGGATGAACCGGATGTTCTGTTTTGGAAGCCTGATAGGGACCGTGGTTATAGCGTGAAAACTGGTTATGATAGGCTGATGGGTAGCACGGATGTGGAGCTCTTCGAGGATGAGCCTGCTATAGCTTTTCGAAAGATGTGGGATGCTGAGGTGCCGTTTAATATCAAGGGTTTCGTCTGGAGATGTTTCTTAAACAGGCTTCCAACCAAGGAGCAGCTGGCCCGGAGAGGCATCCAGCTAACAAACTCTGATACGTTCTGTGTTTTTTGCGCAGGGGAGGTCGAATCTTTATCTCATATCTTCTTCTCTTGCATAGTTGCGAGGCGGGTGTGGCAAAATATTGCTCTTTGGACAAGTTTGGATCTGGTTAATGAGGAGATCCCGTGGAAAAATTTTCTGCAGTGGGTCGGTAAAGCGAGATTGTCGAAAGTTCATAAAAAGAAGGAGGGGCTGATTTGGATGGCAGTGGTTAGGGGCCTTTGGATGAAAAGGAACGATATCATTTTTAATAGTGGGTTGTGTAACGTTAGTGACATATCTTGGGAGATCAAGTTGAAGATATGGAGATGGTCGTTTTTCGGCAAAATTGCTTATTCCAAGTGTAATTTCTACGACTTTTGTAAAAATCCGCTATTTTATCTAACGTAGAATTCAGTTGGTCTGAAATTTCCTTGTTCCGAGCTGTGTGCTCCTGTTTTGTAAGCGGATTCGAGTACCCCTAATACTCGTCTTAATCTAATCCTTGCTTATAAAAAAAAAATAAGTATTTACTATGTTATCTACTATCAAGTTATTGTGATTATCACATATTTATAAGTCAAATTCTAAATGTAATAATTTCATATTTAGTAAAATATACATAAATGGATGTAGTTATTTTTTAGAGTGGAGTGTATCAACCCAAATTCTAAAAAGTTTAATAAACTTTAAAATAATATTATAAAATCTTATGTGGTCATTAATGTTATTGATTAATCTATTATGGGAGAAAATTTGTTTAGAGCAAGATCAAACCTTAGAAGAAAAAGTTGTTTAGAGCAAAGACCTCGTCCTCGACAATTTTTCAATGTCTATTCATATCATTAGAATAATACAAGTGGTTACCAGTATGAAATCTAATAATGTGTATAAACAAAATTTAATTGAAAGAAAAAAATATATATCATGTGCATCAACATTTTAAAAATCAAATTGAATATCAAATATACAAAATCTCTAAATCATGGTTGAACTATTTAAAACTAGCATGGCAAAACAGGTTCAGGTTCAGTCTACCAGCATCATTTTGCTCGTATTTTTTTTTTTCCATAATGGATCAAAATTTTAAACTCACAATGTATGTGTCATCTGCTCCATTATTTTGCAAGCTTTTACGAGCACATGCATTAATATAAAATTTCATATGAATGTTTTTGTTCCATTATTTTACAAACTTTTACGAGCACATGCATTAATATAAAATTTGATCATTTTTAAGTGTTAAAGTTTGAGTAATTTCCACCCTATCCCACTCTCATTTTTGTGTGGATTTTTCAGGGCCGGCCCAAACAATTAAGAGACCCTGTTCTAATATTTTAAATAGGCCTTTTATAAAATAAAATATAAAATATATACTAATGATTTTTTTTAAAAAAAAATATATAAAGATTTCATTAGTAGTTAATAAAGTAGTAATGTTTTAAAAATCAAACTGATCATCAAACTAGTGAGTGTACTAAGTTATTAGTTTATTAGTTAAACCACTGAGTTACTGGTCCAACTGCATGAGAAAATCATATTAAAGGAGATAACTCGGTTGAATAAAACATTCTCTATAACAAAATTATATAGTTATTAAACCGGTCAAACATGATGATTTTGTTTTTAAGAAAATCATTTTGAATAATATATAATAGATGAATCGAATAACAAAATATTCTTATGTATAATAAATTTAATTCTAAGGAGTAAAAGTTGTTCCAAATAATTTTCTAACAAAGTTTACTTATATTTTAATTTAATTATTTTAAAAAAAATTATCAATTTCAAAACAGCATTGTTTTGTCTTAAAAAAAATAAAGCAAGCATTTAACTCGTCGGTTCGTCAATTTTTATCGATTCTGACAAGTTTTCATCAATTTAATAGTTTATCCGATCTAACAATTAGACTAGATCAATGACCCTCCAATTTCCGATTCAATCGATACGACCGATCGATTTGATCCAATTTTTAAAACACTATAGTAGCATGAAAGAAATTAAATTTTTGAAAAAAAATATAAAACTCTCGAAATATTATATTAAATTAGATTAAGTGAAATTATTTTAAAAAATGTAATAATTCCTTTAATCGCAATGTTTTAATTAAAATTAATAACTAATTTATTAATTTTGTAATATATTATTATAAAATAAAATATAATAATAGAATTTTTAAAAATAATATATCCTTTATAAAAATAATATTAATAGAACAAACAATGTATAATATCTTATTTAAAAAGATTGTAAAATAAGAGAAGTTAAAAGATTTTCTCTTTTAAATTTAGTAGATATATATGTGCCTTAAAAAGGGAGATTTTTGCTTTTAAATTTCGCTATTCAAAACGTAACACGGAACTAGTAGTATGCTTTCGCATTGATCAATGATATTTGGCACAAAACAATATCTTAACTGTAGCATATATTTGATGTATTTTGAGGCCCCTATAAAGTTGAGGCCCTGTGCTGTGGCTCCTGTTGCACAGGCACAGGGCCGGGCCTGGGATTTTTGTGGGGCAGATCTAATTGGGGAGAACATGTCCGTTATTCACTCCTATTTAAAACGACTTCAAATGAACTATTAAAAAACCTAAAATAAATATTAAAAAAAGAGCAAATTCATTTTTAAAAACATTGTGATGCACGTAATTTTTTATATAATATATATATATATATATATATATATATATATATATATATATATATATATATATATATATATATATATATATATATATATATATATATATATATATATATATATATATATATATATATATATATATATATATATATATATTATTAATTGTGTATAGACTAATCTCTTAAATTAAAAAAAGATTACAACAAAAAAGTTAATCAAAATAATTAATAGTGCATTTTTTATAATTGGATTAAAATTCAAAATCTTTGATTAAAAAGTATTATCATAATCTCATCTAAGTGTTTTTACAGGTATGCATAATATTTTTCAACTGTAAAAAAACAAACAAATATATATATATATATATATATATATATATATATATATATATATATATATATATATATATATATATATAGAGAGAGAGAGAAGAAGAAGAAGAAGTTCCATTTATTCCTAACACTACGCTAAATTTGACTTTTAGCAGCACATCTACGAAAGCGCTTTTAGGCTAAAGCACTGCTATAGGTTTCGCTAAAAACAAAACTAAAAAACAAGGGAAAAAAGCGCTGATATAGGGGATCCTACGAAAGCGCTTTTGAAAAACGCTGTATAAGGCTACCTTAAGAAAGCGCTTTTATAAAAGCGCTGCTATAGGGGAGAATATGAAAGCGCTTTTAAAAGAGCTGCAATAAGGGGGAGTTATAAAAGCGCTTCTGGGCAATAAAGCGCTGGTATAGGGTACCTAAGAAATCGCTTTTAAAAGCGCTGGCGTAGCCTGATTAAAATTAAAATTTAATTTTATAACAAAACGCGTTAATGAGTCTCAGAATGTTTTTACCCCTAAACCTAATCCCCAAATTCATCTCTGATTCTCTTCGATTTCTTCCTGCATTTCCATCACAAAATCTAATTCATTTGATTTTGGTTCGATTGTTCTGTTCGATTATCTCCGATTCTGTTCGATTGTTCTGTTCCATCACAAAACGCGTTAAGGTATTTCAATTGTCTCCGATTCTGTTTGATTGTTCAAGCTCGGTTAAAGACTTGTAGAATTTCTTCATTTTTTCTGCAAACGCTCTCTCCTACGAAGGAGCTCCAGTCGCCATCTTTCTATCATTTTCACTGTGCTGAAGCTCAAGAGGAATAATTAGAAGGGTTTCTTGCACTATTCAGAGGCATTGAGTGAGTTTATCTCTCACTCTCAATAGGTAAGTTCAAATATGAGTTCTTTCATCTTTAGCATTAAAATATGATTTTAGGGTTCATTGTAGGGATTAGGATTTGATTCTTGCTCTTGTTGGTTTAAATCTCTGATTGTTGGATGTTTTGATGCTTTTATCCTTCTTCCATGTCGAGAAAACGAGAGAGATTGAGAGAGGGACGTAATAGAACGAGAGTCCGTGAGAAATGCGAGAGACGATTTTGAGAGAGTCCGTGCTAAATGACTCTATGTTGGTGTACATAATAAACTACATGCTGGCAGCCAAACAAAAGGCTGCACTAAATTATGAAAAATACATGTTTGATATCTTAAGGTTTGAAAGGATATTAAGAATTAAGAATAAGATACAGCCAATTTTACACAACTTAAAGTGTACATGAGAATTACAGTATGCCTTGCTAAATACCTAACCACCAAGCTGTAATGTCTAATCCACAGTCAGACTTAGGACCCCTGGCCAGTAGAACGGCCTTCGTCTTTCTTGGTATCCTCTTCTTCATCCTCGTCTTCATCATCTGCTTCTTCAGATAGTTTTGTCAGCTCCTCCTGAATCATGAGCTTGATAGCTGCCTTTTTGGGGTTGAGAACCACATCAAATTGTTTAGCTGGAAAATGATAAGCTATTTTGTTAGTTTTCTTCTCAAAGCTTATTCAACAACACTTTTTTTGCATCCGCGAAAGGTTTGTGGCACAGCCCAACAGTAACACTAAATGAGACATCCCTTCCAACTTAGATTCAAACCTGATTCGTCTTATTGTGGGAGACTGGTCTCAAGCTAGACCTAACCCCGTTTATTCACAAAACGTTTTCACATAAAATAAAAAATCCCAAATTGCCCACCTGTTATAACAATTTAACATCACAAATTCATCATAAACTTTTAAATGTTTGGGTGAAAAAATGTCATTTTGAATATTGTAGATCCAATAGAGGAGACCAAATTCAAAAATTCAAGAGTTCAATAAGTACCAAGGACCAAAATTACATACAAAATTGCATATTGCAAACTAATGATATCAAAGAAACTAAAAGTGTGATTCAGCCTAAAACTGAATATCCTAGATTGTTAAGGGAAAGAGCTACTGTAAACTATGCCCCTTCAGGTGCAAGGATAAGCAGACACTAGAAAATGCAAAAAACCAAAAACACACATAAAAAAGTTTTGATCTTAAAGGTATAAATGTGGCACTATTTCATAGTTTTAACCAAAAAAGATATAAATATTAATATTGTGGAAAAAGGAAGTTAAAAGAGAATAGAAAACTTACCAAGTAGCTTCAGAATGTCAGTGAATGTGGCCTACAAAAGGAAGCTAAATGACTCTCTGTTATAGTGAATCAAATATGTGTTGATTAGTTCCAAAAAGTTGGATATACCAAAACTCTCCCTCTCCCATTTGATTACGGCTATGGAGAGGTGAAATATGAAACTGTTAGTAGTTACATTAAAAACGAAGCATCAATTTTTTCAAATGGGATGTAAAATCGGATTGCAAATTCAATTAAAGTTTTAAAAGTTCAAATGAAGGGTAAATGAGGGTCTTTATCTAGACTAATAACATAATTTATTAACACAGGAAAAGTAAAGTAAAAAAAATAAATCAGAATGAGTATAGTTGACATAATCATTAACCAAAGTGCAATTTTTCTTACTTTGAAAAATAATATCACCATTTCTCTGTTTTTGGATTGGGGTGCTATTCTTCTTGAATTTTTATTCTCATTCTACAGCATGGCCTATGCTTGTGAATTTTTATTGAATTTTCTTCTTGGGTGATTTAACGCCATTTTTCCAACCTTTTCAATACTCTTAACATTATTCCATAATTTCATCAGATAAGTCATCTTCTTAGTAAATGTGCTTTCCCAGAGTATGTTAAGAATTATAGAAGATGCTAATTTTTTAATTTACATTCTGAATTGCACATTAGTTTATGAGTAAATTAAAATCTTGTTGAAGAGACATTGAAAAGTGAAATGTTGGATTGATATTGATAGTATGGTTGTTTTGCAGGTGCAGAGTGAAAGTCTGATCGTTTACACGAATCTTACATTCTGTGGGTCCAGAAGTTGATTACTTCTCTACCGGTAATTAGTTGTTCTTTTGCTATAGTTGCATGAATAATTAACATTTTTGTTTAGCTTAATTAGTAAAACCATTTGAATGAACTGCTATGATTCTTGATGTCAATGTTGTTAATCGTTAAGTGATGAACTTACTAACTTTGTGAATTTGCTATAGGGGTTACTTGTGAAGAGTGAAAGTTTGATCGTTTTCAAGAATCTTACATTGTGTGGGTCTAGAAGTTACTTACTTCTATACAGGTAATTAATTGTTCTCTCTCACCAAAGTAATTAGTTGTGCTTTGAATGAACGACTATGATGGATTGTTTCCACTTTAATTAGTTGTGCCTTAATTAGTTGTTTTTGTTTAGCTTAATTAAGACATGGATGCATTCAAATCGATTTTCGAAAGAGTACGAGAAAGGGGTATTGGAATTCGTTAAGTTTACGGTTGCGCACGCTGAAGACTCGAGTCGAATGACGTGTCCTTACTTGGGTTGTTGTTATGGAGGTCAGGTTGACGCGGATCCGTTGGCATCGCATTTACTACGGTTTGGAATTGATATAAGTTATACATGTTGGAATTTGCATGGTGAGAAAACTAACGGGAATGTTGACAGCGCTTAGTCGAGAGATTCATGGCCATCGGTAATACAGAAAGCCTGTATCTTTGGGCGTATAATAATCGACCAATAGGGTTAGTTTTTCATTCTTGGTTTATCTAGTCTTTGTTTCTTTTGCGTAGCAAAATTTTCATATAAACTTTTATTTTAATTTATAGAGCACACTGGTTGTTGCTTGCTATCGATCCTATAAAAGAAGTGGTCTATTATTTGAATTCGGTAGATGATAAGTGGACCAATTATCTGGTTATGAAGTCAATGATTGATAGGTAAGTGAGATCGTTCTAAATATTCGTGTATATTTAAATATTTAATTATTTGTGAGATTGATCTAAATATATGCTTTTATATTTTTGTTAGATCAATACAAGTATTCCGAAGTCAAAGAGACGCACAGGTATCACGGACTAAATCAAACAACATTACTTGGATCAAAGTGCAGGTACATTAATTTTCACAATTTTGCTTATAATAGTTATGCTACTTGATAAAACAAGACAACTATAAAATCTTATTTGTTTTTCTATGTAGTGTCCGCAACAGCGAAATAGTTATGATTGCGGATACTTTGTTTTGAGGTTTTTGAAAGAAATCCTTCAAACGAATCAATTAAAGATTCCAATCACGGTATGGATTTATAACTTAGGATAATTTCTTATAATTTATTACATTTAACTAAATCATGCATATTATGTTTTTGTTATGTAGTACTTTGATGACTTCTATGCTGCTTCTTACATGAGACTTAAGTTGGAAGAAATCAAAGAGGAATTGTGTTAATTTTATATTCAGCGACTATTCATATAGGTATGAATACATTATTGTGTGAAAAGTTTTATGAATACATTACTGTGTGACAGATTTTGATAATGACTTTGTGTTTGAGTTTCTTTGGTGGATGTTGGTTCATTTTGCTTAATATTAATTGACGATGATGACGTTGTTATATGAATCAAGTTTGTTGTTTGCTGAATAAGAGTGCTGAACTTTGTTTTTGTTGTTGTTGAGTTTGATTCTTAAATAAGTGGTGCTGATAGTTTGATTTGAGATTGGATTGATGACACATTACATTGGTGGATTGAGTTGCAAATCACATGAAATTGTTGTTAATAATATTGTTGATGTTTCTGCAAAGTTAGTTTAGTTGACCGTGTTGTTCTGTTCATACTTTGCAGGACCATATGACTGTGCGCTCGTCGGATTTTGAGAATTTCGGGCTTATATTTTGATTTAGTTATTGTTAGAGAAGATTTAGTTATATGTATCTGTTGTAAACATGTGAATTGAACTATAATGGTGTATATATTTTATTTTGGATTATAATGGTATTATTTTGGTATATAATGGTATATAATGTCCTACCTATGGTTGAAAATATTACAGGTTGAAAATATATTACAGGTTCTGATGAATAAATATAGGTTGAAAATATTACGGGATGAAAATATATCACAGGTCGAAAATATTACAGGTTGAAAATAAATATAAATTACAGGTCGAACTGGGAGGCTTAAATTACAGGTTGCACTTTAAAATACTGCGTTTAGCAACGACAGCGCTTTCAAAAATGCTCTTAAAGGCCTACCTACAAAAGCGCTTTCTAATTAAAAGCGTTGCCTAAGATAAAAAAAAAACATAAAAGATTAAAAAAAAAAGCGCAACCTACGAAAGCGCTTTCTGGAAAAGCGCTGCTATAGGGTATGCTACGAGAGCGCTTTTCAGAATAAAAGCGCTGCTATAGGGGATGATACGAGAGCACTTTTCTATAAAAAATGCTGCTATAAGGGATGCTACGAGAGCGCTTTTCTGGAAAAAGCGCTGCTATAGGGGATGCTACGAGAGCGCTTTTCTGAAGAAAAAAACGTTGTTATAGAGGATGCTACGAGAGCGCTTTTGACGTACCAAAAAGCGTTGTCTTTACCTACGGCAGCACTGGCTATGGCAGCGCTTTTAAGCGCTCTAATAGCCCCAAAAAAGCGCTGTAAAAGCTACTGTTTGGCATAGTGTCCATGAAACGCAGTCATACACCGATATCAATATTAGTGAATGTTCTTATCCTAACAGAGTCAATTTAGTTAATCTGGAACCAACTGATATAACCAGCATTGGATTGAAAGACACTTCTAGTGATCATGGTTCTTCAAATGAAAGTTCATAATGTACTTTTCACATCGATAAAAGTCATACTGATTCAAGGCAGAATATATTCCAAATTTTGGAACTGAAAATGGATATATTCTTAGTCATATTAATAATTTAATTTAAAATAATTATAATTTTTTTCAAATAATCAATACACTCTCTCTAATCTTTGAATTTTTATATATAAAGCATATGGTATATATATATATATATATATATATATATATATATATATATATATATATATATATATATATATATATATATATATATATATATATATATATATATATATATATATATATATATGCTAATATCGATTTTTTAGAAATGTATTTCGCTACATCGACAATTCTCCTTATATAAGCAAAGGATAAAAAATTTATCCTTTGATCAATATCGAATGATATAAATTTAAATATATTTAGAAATTTTTATTAAATTTATAATATTTATGTTAATATATTAACTCTTTTATTTTCATCGAACAAACACATGAATTAAATGCGTTAAACGGAATAATTTCATACTAAATTAATATTGTTCTAGTTCTTTAAAAGAAGGCAACGCCACTCTTCGTGTGAAATAATATAGTTCTATACTAAACTAATATCGATTTATTCTTAGAAAAGGAACGCAACGCTGCTCTATGCAAACGCACGGATCACCTCCTAATTTCAAATTATTAAAGATAAATGGGAAAGTAAGCAAATAGTAAAATAGAAGAGGGAAAAGTATAATTTTTAAAACTATGCAATAAACAATGGTATATTCAATAGTGGTAGGAAAGTACACCGTGCCTTCCACCCTTTGACTAATTTTCAAACCATTCAAGCATAGACTTTGACTCACTACTTTTCCAACTTGTCTCTAAATTTGGCTCCTTCCTTCTCTCTACTTTTCTTCATTATTTTATTATAACTTTCCATAATTCCATTACTTAATTAAAGCAACTCCTTCTAGTCCCTCTCTCATTCTTAAATCCTAATATTGTTCACATATATTCATATTTAAAATTTGTCACTACTTTTCAATCTCCATCTTCATAACAACAACAACAACAAAAGTCCTTTTTTTCATGATCCTTCAACTTCCTTATTCAGGTGGGGCTATTACTCATATTTTTCTTCTTAGTGGGATCACCCACTTCACTACTTTTCAAATTCTTTCTTTTCACACAAAATAATATTTAGTATCTTGAATTTTTCAATACCAAAATACTTATACCACTACTAACTACTTGTCTCTTAATCTTCTTATTCTTCTTTTCTTCTTCTTCTTTCATACATGTTTTCTTTTGCTATAATATATGAACCCAAATCATTCCCTCTAATGCATCATTTTTCATAGCATATACCAACAAATTAACTCAAATGATGTCATGATATAATGCAACTATAGCATAAAGTTGCATACATGGAAGGTTTATTTTCCCTTCCTGTAGCCGTCAGAACTGAATTTATCCATTCTTTGATGCAGTCTCTTGGAGGATGTTCTTACATTTGTGTTTGGACATATGATACAATTTTACCAAAGTATATATACATATTTAATATATCTATATGCATACACCTACCTACATTATTATTATTATATATAAGGTTGCTGATTCTACTTATACAACGGTTTGATTTTATTTTTTTATTTCTTTGGACTAGTCGTTTGTCTTTCTTGGATGGTATCTACAATGTGATAAGCAGCCACCAACCAAGTTCTTCGTTGGGAAGCCTCGCGCAACAGCTTTTCGATCAGTACACGATTTTATCATTCGATATCAATGATGAGTAAGTTTATTTTTGATATCAAGTTTAATGTAATTCAATTGATGAGTCTCACGCGTTTTTTTCGGATTCGTTCAGCCGGATTCCTGGACTAGCTTTTAGGAATCAACGTCCTTATATAGAGCTGCAGCAGCTCGAGCTTCTGACACTGTCATCAACTGAAATACAGACGCAATTTTATAAGGTTAATATTGTTCTAGTGAATGAATTTATAGTGAATTATTGCTATATAGTAGTACTATTTAAAGGTTATTATGTTGCTAATTAAGGTAACATGTTTTTGTTTTTACAGGAAGCAAGAATTAAGGTTTGCTTATTTGTTGTTCAAGAAACTGAAAAGTCTTTATATAATTTGATTTGAGCTTATGATAAACTAAAATCTTTATTATTATAGACTGCTGTTTTCATGGGGTGCAACAAAGGAGAAATTGAGCTTGGTTTCTTAAACATGTCCCAAGTAAGTAGCCCTAATATTATATACTATAAATATTCTCTGCAAAACCCTGGTTATGAGCCGTCTTTAAAAGCGTGCAAAGCTGGATATCATATAGAATCCACAATTGACTGAAAAATATTTATCACAGTTAAACTACTACTAAGGCCCCTATTTAATTATGGTTAACTTAACCAGTGCCTCTAAAAACTTGAGACGGCCCTGACTCAGGTATCAAACTTGCCTAAACTTTTTGTGTATGTGGTGCAGACTGATATTCAAACAGCACTTAGGAATTTATTTCCTGAAGATTTTTCAAGACAAATACAACAAATTGATCAGAATAATAATAATAATCCGCCTTCATCATCTTCATCTTCGATGAGATCATTATCAACAGCCGGTAGTCCAGAATATTCATCTCTCATGTTCATAAATCCACCTGGAACTTCTCCATCGTCACATAACTTTCCTGATCATATCCTTGGAGGAGTAAACATTCCTCCAATGAGACCTGTTTCAAACACACTACCCTTTCAACTTCAACAACAACCTCAAATCACACCGACACAATTGTTCCCTATTGATCAACAGAATGATGCAATAATGAGAGCAATCCAAAATGTTCTATCTACACCCCCTTCTCAGCAAAATCACGCGGCACGTCCAGAAGCTAGTGCGTTCGGAAGGTATAGAAACGATAAAAGTCCTATTATTATAGGCTCGAATTTTCGAAGACAAAGTTTGATGAAGAGATCGTTCGCGTTCTTCAGAAACTTGAATTTGATGAGACTGAAAGAACGCAATCAAGCGACGCGTCCTTCGAGTAACCAACTTCATCATATGATATCGGAGCGACGAAGGCGCGAGAAGCTTAACGATAACTTCCAAGCACTTAGGGCATTACTTCCTCAAGGAACTAAGAAAGACAAAGCATCCATACTGATAACAGCGAAGGAGACACTAAGGTCGTTGATGGGAGAAATAGAGAAACTAAGCAAAAGAAACCAAGAGTTGTTGATGTCACAAACGTCGGCTGCTTCGAATAAAGAAACTATGAAATTCTCGTCGAATGAGAGAATTAACGTGCGAGTTTTGCATGTAGCGGAATCAAGTTCATCGGAAGATGAACCAATGACAGTGGAGTTACAAGTGAATGTGCTAGGACAAGTTTCTCAAGCTGATATGTTGATTAGGTTATTAGAATTCTTAAATCAAGTTCATCATGTCAATTTGATTTCAATGGATGCAACAAATACAAATACAAATACTTCACAAGACAATAATTATCTTCATCAAATAACATTCAGATTAAGGATTACTCAGGTACGCGTAATATTATTAATATATATTATTTTTATTTTAGCAGTTTTGTGTCTATTTGTCTGCAATTTTTCTATAAATTTTTTTATAAATCATGGATTATCAAAGTTTTCAAAAGATGTGGCTGCTTGATAAGTCTATAGTTTGATATTCACTAATGATGATAATGATAAGTAGGTTAAAAAATAGGTTAAATATGTTTAAAGTACTTATAAATTAAGTTTTCAAAAAAATCATCTTTTTAAAGTTAGGAATTTTAATTTTTGCTTTCTTCCACAATTTAGTTATGGGTTTTACAATTTAGCGATTGAATTAGTGACGATTTTTAGTGATGGATTACTATTTTTTTTTTTTTGTGTAAGCAAGGATAAATTATAAAGAGAACTAAGGGTTCTCAAAGCCTTTTTACACAAGAACGGACAAGATCCGCAAAAAAGAGGAGATTACAAATCAATTTGAATTACGAAAGATATAACAAAGGATCTTTGTTAAATTCGTAAAAACTACAAATGGAATGCGTAATATCCCCTATAAAGCTCCACTTCCAAGCCAAAAATTTAAAACCCCATACCGTATTATTCACATTCCAAACCTCATTTATAAAACAAATACCGTTCCTAGAGATGGATTACTATTTAACAACTGAATTATTATTTTTAATAAGAGGAGTCAGTTTTTTAATGAAATGTTTTAGAAAAACAAAAAATAAAAATACCTAATTTTAGAAGAATTTTAAAGCTATTTCATCCTAAAAAATTGTTAGGTGGCTTGGTGTGCTAAATTTGTCACCTTCCAAATATTATACAAACCACAATTCAATTCAAAAAGTGAATTCTATTTTGGCAGCCACCCAAGTTAGTCAGCATATATATATTCATAATTTTTCTATTATAATCTTGTGGTAGAGACTCGTGAGTCTATTATAATTTAGACAAATGGTTAACGTCACAATAGATTACGTTATCAAAGTTTGTCAATAATCTACAATTTTTGTAATCATGAATAAATGTTTTTACTTTAGAAAACATAAAGTGAGATGTAAGAAAATCTTGATTAGGTAAGAATAAAAATAGGAAAAAAATAACAAGTTTTGGTGGTTTTTGCAGGTGAGTGAATGGGACGAGGAGGCCTTCCAAGAAGCAGTGAGAAGAGTAGTTGCTGACTTGATACAGTACCAAGTGGACCAAAATCTATGACTCACTTGTTATTATCTTTAATTGATTATTCTGCGGCGGTTTCAAGTTGTATTGATTATGTATAACCCAATTAAATTAGCTTCACTTATTTTTGTTTGTTTCATGATTAATTTGTTTAGTATGGGGGAGTTTATATTATATGTTATATGTGTACGTTTTAATTCTAATTTTAAATGGTTTTTGTCTCTTTGTTTGCTAAATATTTAAATCAACACATTTTTGTGGTGGTGGTTGATTATTTAATCACAATTATATTTTGTTAGATGAAAGGATTATTGACATGATTAGTTGATGGGACTAAAATATACCAGTAATAAATATGATAATTACATGGTTTTTTCTTTACCCACCTCTCTATGGGGTCACTCCCAACGAAATCCCCAACTTACCCCTGCTTCGGAGATGCATCTCCGAAGTAATTTTTTTTTATAGATTTTATTAGACTTCGGAAATGCATTTCCGAAAACACCAAAAAATTGGTGTTTTCGGAGATGCATTTCCGAAATGCATGAAAATTCAAAAAATTTACAATCAGGTAACCTTTCGGAAAAGTGTTCATATACCACTTTCCCTCCTTCACTATTTCATCATTTTTCTCCAAAACAAACCCAAACCCTCTCCAAAACTTCCATTAAAATCAAACCATTTTTCGTCTCTTAATTATTCACCATTACAGGACAAAAATTGTAATCGCATTGATAGTAAATTGGGATGTCTCTTAAATGATAGTAAATGCAGAAAAAGTTGTAATGAACCTGATTTGAAATTTCGAAGTGCCTTTTCTTCCTACTTAAAAGCCTGCTCTCTCACCCATTTTTCCTCCATATGTTGCAGCTCCGGTTGTTCGTCCACCTGTTGCAGCGCCGTTTGTTCCATCTGTTGCAGCGCCGGTTGTTACTCCATCTGTTGCTGCGCCGGTTGCTTCCTTGAGTTCGGCTCCGATTTCCATCGAGAGCCTGATTGCCGAAGTTAAACAGAAGGCTACTCTAGAGTCGCCTCCGTCGTCTCAGAAGGCGGTTAGGTTCCCTAACCGACTTGGTTATGGTCAATTGGGAAGGAAAATTCAAGTTCGTGCTAATCATTTTCAGTTGCGAGTGGCTGATAAGGATCTACACCACTATGATGTAAGTATAGTTTGCTCATAAGTTTTTTGAACTTTAAGTGTATAGTTTTTGTTGTTGTTTATTATGTTGGTAAGTTACAATGTGGTATGGATTTCTAGAGGATCAGGACTTTCTAACCTGTTGCAGCGTCTCCTCCATCGTCTTTCTAACCTCATTCTTTTATCATCAGGATCAGGACTTTTCAAATTCCCACTCATATGAGAGTCAAACGGGTTAAACTTGACTAAAGCACGCTTCATATATATGAATGTACTAGTACTCATTAACTGTACTCATACAGTATCCTACAAGATATTTTACACTATGTTTAAATGATAACAGCCGTGTTAACAAAAGGGCAACAATTTCTACACCTCTTGGTAAAAACATTGGATGAATAATCAAACCAAACCCTAAATTAGGTGTATTTTCCCATTAGGGTTTCATGATCATGAGAGTAATGTGAGGGTTTCATGATCATGAGAGTAATGTGAGTGGAATGTAAGAACAAAAAAACATAAAAGTAAAGAAAGTGTAATTACCGGGAATATGAAAAGGAGGAGGTAGGTGAACAAGGGTTGGGTTTGGTTCAGTGATGTTGAGTTCAAAGATCGGGGGCCGACGTTATCAAAATGTTGACTCATTCTCACCTACCCGTGTTTAACAATATGTAACTTTAATCTTATGTAATGTGATCGATGTAATCTTCATCCGATTAAATAAAGCGAATCGTTCTTGTTTGTTATTCTTCTTCTGTCCAGACCTTATTTCGGAAGTGCATTTCCGAATTCCTCCAAGGGGGGTGAATTCGGAGATGCACTTCCGAATACACCAATTTTCTGAAAAACAACTTTATTTCGAAGATGCATCTCCGAAGTCAATATTTTTCATTAAAATATTCACCTTTTCGGAGATGCATTTCCGAAAACACCTTTTTTTTCAATAAAAGTACGTTTTCGGAAATGAACTTCCGAAACAATGGGTATTTTTGTAAATTCACCAGAGGTGACCAAGAAGGTTAGGAGGTGGGTAAAGAAATTTCCTAATTACATAGATAGATATAAGAAGTTTTTCGACTGTTTCATTTTTAATTAAAATTGGATGTAATCGGTTGAAGAAAAATGTCGAATAGGTGGTGATGATCTTCGATACGGTGGAGCGGGATAGAAAGACTCCAGCACTCAGGTCAATTCAAGATTTAAGATGAGTATAGTGAAAAGTGAAGATCAGAGAGAATACTTTGCACTTCGTGTGACCTAACTTTTATGCCTTGGGTCACGTGGAGTGGATTTGGCCCTTAATCATTATAAGCCTTTGACCGACCTAGAACAGTTGCCTCCAAGGCTTTGTTGGGCACCGAGAGAGTCGGGGAAGCCTTCATTAATTGCGGTTAGCCTTCAAGAATGTCGTTTTTCTGAGATAGAACTAAAATGTTTGAAGTCAATTGAAAAAGTATTGGGGAACAAGCACATTAAATGCATTTCCAACATTAAAACGTTTCACTGCTTCCTTCAAACATGTGGGTTGTCGTGACTAGTTAGAGCATGACGCTGCTTATAGTGCACTCGAGTTTGCGTGTATTCCCAGTGAGAGATTCAGTCGTTGATTTGTAACTCCTTTTCATCGTTAATCTAGATCGTTCGATCACCTTTGGCTATAAGTAGGAGGATTGGGCACTGAGGGAACTTTTCACAACCCTTGGCATTAAAGTTAAGTCATAATCGTTCTTATCGGCTAACGTCTTCTTTTCTTCCTTCCTGAAAGTTTTCTTCAGTGATTGTAGATTCTTGATCAAAGTCTATGTCTTTCTTCATTTACTTCGCTCAATCAATGCCATATAATCACTTTTTTTTATCAAAAGAATAAAATCAGGTTGTTGGACTTGAGACTTCACACACAAGAGACAGTGAATTGTGTGGTTTGAAAAAACTTGGTTTTGAAAACTTTTTGGAGAATTAACTTAAATCAAAGTTTTAAAAACATTTTCAAATATTAAGCAGCGGAAAATAAATAGCATAAAGTAAAAAAGATAAGGAAAGAAAGAGGACACAGAGAATCCTACTCCTCTCCGCAAGTCTTGGTCTTGAGAGTTTCCAATAATACTTTAAAGTTTTTAGTAGGAAAGGCACACTAACCCCCTTATACAAGAAAATGATGGTTGACCTTCAACCAAATATTACAAGATGATAGATATGGGCGTTTGCTGATAAGTGTCAAGAATATGGAAAAATATTCACATGAAAATAGACATTTATCTTACTTAGTTTGCAAGTTTCTAACATAAGAAACCTCAATTGATAAAAAGAATCAAGTTTGTGCAGGTTTACCTGTGTTTTTCACCCGAAGTTAAGAACGATTTGGAGTTTTGAGTCCGAACCCTTTTTTTTTTCTTTAAGCAAGAAATATATTGAAAAGAGAACCTAAGTTCTCAAGGAGGATACAAAAACACCGGGCTAAAAAACGTAGCCGAAAAGAAAATTACACGCCAATTATGCCTTACGAAAGATACAATAGGGGATTCCTACTAAATTCGTAAAAAGTACAATTGGGTTGCCTAATTTTCTCAATAAAAACCCATCCCTAATTAGCCAAAATCGATGTTTGGCCCTAATAAAAAGAGTTTCAAACAAAAGTAGAAACTATCTTTTTAATTTACACGAATTTTTGTAGATATGAAAAATAATTCCCAAATTAAAAAAGATGTTTTATCAATAATTCACAAATTAAAAAGGATGTTTTATCATTGAAAATGTATTTCATTGAATAATACATATTTGATTAAAGAGATAGGATTAAGCAATTGAATGTTGTTTATAAATAAACAAATTTTAAATTTTCTAAATCAATGTGCATGACATAAAACAAAATTAAAGGTTGTTAAATGACAAAATAATGGTCAATTAATTAAAAGATAAATATGTGTTTTGTAGTATTGTTATATTCACGACTTAATCGGGTTTGAATTCAGTTTTAGATATATAGACTCTTCTAGTTCTATTTTGAGCTTATAGTTTATACTCCCTCCGTTCCTTTTTAGCGGTTGGGTGATAAGTTAGTTGATAGCTTATAACTTACGTCTTATGGTTGATGGCTGATAGCTTATAACTTATAGCTGATGACTGATAACTGATATCTGATAAGCTAATTAAAGTGTTTGATAAAATTAGCGGTTTAACTAATTGATAAATGTAAAATGACATAAAAAGACATTTATTAATTATTAATTAAATATACATTTAAAATAATTAAAATTTATAAGGGTAATAATGGAAGAAAAATAATAAGTTATAAGCTATTAGTTAAAACGCTATTTAAAATAGCGTCTTAAAAATAACTTATAAGTTAGTAAACTAAGTTATAAGCTCGTGATGAAAAGACTGTTACCAAACAGGTCTTTTTTTTATCATACGAGCTTATAAGCTATAAGCTTAAAATATGACTTACCAAAAAGAGCCTATATCTTATTTTACTAACTTATAGCTTATTTTCCAAACGCTATTTTAAATAGCGTTTTAGCTTATAGCTTATCATTTTTTAATTCATTATTACTCTTATAAATTTTAATTATTTTAAATATACATTTAATTATTAATTAATAAATATTTTTTTATGTCATTTTACATTTATCAGCTAGTTAAACCGCTAATTTTACCAAACACTTTAATTAGCTTATCAACTATCAGTTATCAACCATCACCTATTAGCCATTGGTCATCAACTATACGCTATCACGTAACTTATCACTCAACCGCTAATTTTATCAAACAGAGCCTAGTAGTGTTATATTTTTTAGGGAGAATTTTCTCGTCCATAATGATCCTCTTCGAATCGAAAGATTGCTTTCTACAGTTACACGTAAAGGATATTCGATTTCTATCAACAACAAAAAAGTATTGTGATTTTTAATATTTATAACATACAAAAACGAGCAAAATTATAATACACTGATAGAATTTATGGTAGAACCTATACATCACATAAATGTTTTTAGAGATTGATTATTCATTTTAAATATATATATATATATATATATATATATATATATATATATATATATATATATATATATATATATATATATATATATATATATATATATATATATATATATATATATATATATATATATATATATATATATATATATATATATATATATATATATATATATAGGCTCGACTTACTCCAAATGATAAGCTTTTAAATTAGATTTAATCAAAATGTTAATTAAGTAAAAATGATAATTAATAATTCGATTAAATATAATTTAAAGGCTATGATTTGGAGTAAGATAGAAAAAACTATGTTACAACCACCAAACTTCACTTAACCTATATTCAACCGAAACTCAAACCTATTATGCTTTAGCCTTACGATTACGAATGATTTTCTCTTCCTCACACTTAAGGTTTTAGTTTAAGTCTTCTCAAATCTATCTTAGAGGTATTGTTTCTTCTTCTTATCTTCTTTTCCAAGTACATATCACCTCTTCTTTTCTAGTCTTTCATCTCTTAAGTTCTTTCTTTTTCACTTATTATTTTTATTCTTTTGTTCTCTCTTCCAATTACGTTTTTTAATGTTCCTCTTCTTATCTAATCTCTTCTAATATTTTATGTTTTTTATTGCACTTTTATCTAATCTTATTTTTGTATATTAAATGAAAAGTTGTTATCCAAATATGATGAATTTTATTGTTATTTGATAACGCATGAATGACTAAATACAAAGTTATGTTGTCATCTATATGTGTATGTATAACTCAATAATTTTTTTTAAAAAAACGAACCAACCCAAACTCTATTGGTTTTATTTCTAAAAGCCAAACCAAACCGCACACTTTTTTCTCTTGCGGTTCGAGTAATTTTCTATGTCAAAATCACTCAAACTGCACAGCGAACACCCCTATATATATACACACACACACACACACACACACACACACTAGTGGTATTTTATTGTAATATGTTGGTTCTTTAAGATTATTTTGCTACAGGTCAGTACTTTAAGTTAATTAACGTGTGCATCGCTATCCTTTTTATAAATTTCGTTATAAAACCGATTATGTGGCACTAATGGCGCGTTACCTTGGAATTTTTGACACACAGGAAATATAAGTCATAAGGGTCAGTATCCTGAACATTAGGGGTATGAATGTTTATGAAGTCGACTAGATCAAATCTTGGTCGGACCAGAAGTTTTTGTTGTGTTCATTTGGGTCTGTCGAAGTAAGGCTCGTAGTTCTCAGTCGGATTTTCCTACTAGAGAGCTGAAGTCAAGCAGTTCCAAGGACTTAGAAAAAATTTGGGTTTTTTTGTCGTTTTAAGCATAGTCAGGATGAACTTTGGTAGATAAGTACAAACAATTTTTTAGACACGCGTGGAGGCTTCTAAGACGTATTATGCATGAACCCAAGGACGTGGGAGAAAGTGTTACTTGGAAAATATATGTATGCGTTCCATGCTATTAAATTTCAAGCAACTTTACTTTTACTGCAAATTTAAAAGTTTCTTCTTTTTTCTTTTCAATTGTCAGCATTCCACTTTTTCTTCTTTACTCTATACTTTTCAGTAAATTTTCTATCATTCTTAGAAGTTAAGTTCTGGTCACCGCCATTTACATTACCATAAAAAAAATAAAAAATTAATAACACTTTGGCACTATGTTCTAGAATTACTAATTGATCCTGCAAGTAACCTTTAATAAAGAGATTAGAGGTTGTTTACCAAAATCAACGGTAAACAAATTGGCATACCCGATGGGACCCTTCTGTCAGTTATTCATTTTTTAATTGCATATAAATTTTTCTGTTCTCAACTTCCAAGTCTTAGTGGGCATGAGACTAAGGAGTGGTAGAATTTCAAAAGATTACCGTAATAGAACGAAAATATGGTATACTAGGATGGTAAATCCAAGAAATAACAACAATGGAGAATATATAATTACACACCAACGGGGGAAGGTACAGCCGCTGCAAATTCGACTAACGCAATTGCTTCCACAGTTGGTACGACGGCTATACCATCAACGGCACAAAATGGGGAAATATTACCCCCAGTGACTACACAGAGTCATCCTGTGACTCCCAAACCGACATCGGCCAGTGATCCTAGACCGTTCATGCCCAGTTTTACTATGCCTTTAAATAGTCATGAACAGCTTTATTGTATACCAACATCAATGATGACAAGCTTGTATAGTAATCCTTTGACATTTGTTGACCAGGAAACAACCATTTTTTCGCCTTTACAAGGGTCAGATTCAGTCGTTAACAATTTAGGTCGAACCTTTATGCCTACTGGAATAGGTTTAATATGCTTACCCAACAAATGGGTACAATTTTTAACCCTCTGATTCATAACACGAATCAAACTAGTTAGCAATTATCAGCACATATGGCTCGAATTAGTGATTTATTTGGCCCCAGTTTGACTTGTCACTCAGCCACAACCAGGAATGCATGTTTGAAATGAAGGTGTGGTTTTAGAAGAAATCGTTATGCAGGGCCAACAGTTTGTGCCCGAGACGGTCGAAGTTAATCCAGCACAACAATTTTCTCCTTGAGTGCTCGAACAGCCAGTACACATGGAAGTTAAACAATCGCGAGTTGTGTTGGTCAATCGAGGCCAAGACGCTGACAAGGTGGTTCAGCGTGTTCGACACGATGGTTTGGCAGGGGGAAACAATATGGCTGTCGGGATGAATGTAGTCCTGCGTAGGCCAAATTATGTCTCCCCATTGTCAGAATATATCCTACAAACTGAAATTCCAAAGGGATGTAAAGTCCCAAAATTCACTAAGTTTTCTGGTGATACTAGTGAATCTACAATCGAACACATAGCAAGGTATTTGACTGAGGCTGGAGAAATTACCAATAATGAGAACCTAAGGATGAGGTATTTTCCTAGTTCTCTTATCAAAAATGCTTTCACTTGGTCCACAACACTCCCAGCGAATTCTATCCATGACTAGACTCGTTTAAAGAGATTATTTAATGGAAAATTCTATATGGGTCAGTCGAAGATCAGTCTGAAATAGTTGTCTAGTGTTAAGTGCAAGTTCACTGAGCATATAGATGATTATTTGAATAGATTTAGACTACTAAAGGCAAGATGTTTTACATAGGTCCCTGAAAATGAATTAATCGAGATGGAAGCTGAGGGTCTATATTCCATTAGGAAGAAACTAGACACTCAATATCTAAGACATATGACCCAGTTAGCATATAGGGTTTGATAGGTAGAACGCCTGAAGGAAGAAAAAGCCAGGGCAAATAAAAATAATAGGAAAGAGAGGGTACCCTATGTCGACACATATGACAACGACCAAGTGTCTGATGTCGAAATAAGTGGAATCGACCACAATGAAGTTAACGTGGCCGAATTGAAACAGGGGCCACCTTATGTATGTAAATTATTAACCCCCTAAAAGGGAAAAATCCGGTTGAATCAAATAAAAATGACAAGTTTTCTAATAGAACATATACCTTCGATGTAACCAAGTGCGGTGATATTTTTGACTTGCTAGTCACAGATGGCCAAATTATAGTACCTCCTAGTGCTAAAATGCCACTATTAGAACAACCAAAGAAAAGAGAATTTTGTGAATATCATAATTTTTAGGCCACAAAACCTCACAGTGTTTTCTTTTCAGGCATCTCGTCCAGAATGCTACCAGAGAGGGGAGGATCAAGTTCGTAGAGAAGGGAAAATCCCAGATGAAGATCAATTTTAACCTCTTGTAGGTGGGAGATGCCCACTATATTGGGCCTGTTGAAGTTCGCATGATAGAGGCTACAGAAGGCTTCAATCGCGTTGTCAATATGACTAAGATTATTGATGATCTTAGCGTAGGTTTTTAGAAGATTGAGGTTACTAATGATCTCAATTTTATGGTCAACATAGTCGAAATAAGTGAAGAAGTTGACATGGAGGCAGACAGAGAAAGAATTCGTCACAATGAAGTCTGTAACGCCCTCTAAACCCCACGACAAATATATTGCATAATCAGAGTAAAAGCATGCATATCAAAGAGGGCGTCTCATGTATTACAAAATTGCAATGAGACAAAACATTATAAATGCATATGGTTATGTTCATAATACACATTTGAATATCATGTTTCATATGCACATCACAGAAGAATAATAAAATGATACCATAATAATATCTCATAACATGAAGTAATCCATGAATACAAGCATTAGGCACTAAGGCCACATCACATAATTCAACATGTTCAAAATCATAAAGAGAGCATAACAATATATCTCGAATATAAACATGAAATCAAATGTAAACCCCATGTGTTACATAACAAGAGCATGAACTCTCTACCGAAGAAATGCAATAAATGAAGGAATAGCTCCTCGACTAGATCCTTGCAAAACGAGCACCTCTACTCCTCGGCACCTAAGTGATGTCGTACAAAACATCATTTCAACATAAGGGTGAGAATTCATATCATTATGGAAATATATAATAATAAACAATGTGTAACAACATACAACAAAAGAATTCCACAAACACCCAACGTACATGTATTCAACAATTTATAAATACATATCATATATATATATATATACAAGCACGACATAGCTCAATCAATTCAAGATATCAAGTAAATCATTCACAATTATCACCAAAGTACTAATTCACACAATTAGCAAATAAACACACCAATATAATTCACATTGACACATGTGACTCTAATGCGATTCAATTCAAATGCATGTGGTACCAATGTTATCCTTAGCGAATTCCCCACGTCCACTTCTTAAACAGATAACCACCAATAAACATGTGCTCTGAGCTTCAAATCAGTCCTCTAGGTTTGGGACAAGTCATTAGCTTCCATGGAACTACCGAACATTGCCACTTTCTCCCCTAATGAATGCATGTGAAAATCAACAATTATTTGCAATTAAGACCATCTCTCGATCTTAATCATGCAAGCATATATCTCATCGTTCATCACATATAAATTTCACACCATTTGCACAAACATACACATATTGATGTTATCAATCACACATTGAAAACATCTTCACAGCACTCACCGAATAAATACTTTCACAATAACATGTATCAAACCAAGCTCAACAATGTTATTCTCGACCAATTACAATTCATAACATACATACATGCAAAATTCAAGTATCATGTTTTCACTAATAATTACTTCAAAAGCCATCCAAACGATTCCAGAAAATTCACCGTAATTCATGATAAATCATAAGCATACAAGACCCAACTCAGTTTTCTAAAATGTAAAACTTTTTCTCCCGAGCCACGCTAAGCGCGAGTGTGATTCTGCAAAAAAATTCTGCTCCAGACAGCATTCTGCCTCACACGATTTCTTCCCCAAAATACATCCCAAACAGTTATAAATCATGTATTAAATGTATTCTCACATATATCTAACATATATCATCATATAGCATCATCAAAACATCAGTTTCATGATTTCACATTCAAACCCTAACATGTCAAAATCTATGAAATGAAGAACAAATCCCTAATATCATGTTACTACCGATCACATATCATTACATACACCCGTTAATCAAATAATACCCACCCTTACCTTATATTCTTCCTCCTAGGTTGCCTCCTCTTCTCCCTTTCTCTTCTCTTCTCTTTCTCCTCTTTTGTTTTTTTCTCTTACTATCTTTCTAAGTCAATCTTGTTTTGTTAAACCCTCACTAACAAAATGTCATTTAATGGGCTTACTAATTAACACCTCCACTATTTCCCATTCTAACCCAACATTAGACCCAAATAAGTATTTTATCATTTTCACACTCACTAACCCAAAACACATATATTCACAATTCAATTAATTATCACATAATAATTACTAAAACAAACAAATAAGAAAATAATTAATAATAAAATAACTAATAAAAATCGGGGTGTTACAAAGTCGAGATGAAGGTAGCTTACCCTTAAAATGATGAAAAATTGGTGGAGTTTCTCCATCGATGCCAGAAGAATAAGTCAGGAGTAATTCTTTGTCAAAGGCGCAATGTTATGTTCGACAAAAAGTTATTGATAACATAGAAAGGGTTCGAATACCAGCCGCCACGGAAAATGGAAAAACACTCGAGAGAATTTCACCTTCGAGGAGAGAGGAGTGCCCTGCAAGCAACAACAACAAAAGACAACAAACTTTCCAAGGAAATAAGTCAGCAACATTCAAACCAACTGTCGACGCACCAAGGGGAAAATGGATTAGACCTGCAGAAAAAGGAAAACAAAGCCATGAAAATGAAATAGTTTTGAGATCGATAGAGGATCATCGATAATTCTATCGAAAGGAGTTCCAAGTATCTAGGCAGCAACAAACAAGTTGTCCCAATAACTATAAGGGCAAAAACCCGATGTCGAGATCTCAGTGGAGAGGACAACAGAGGTGAAGGAAATTTTAAAGAGAGGCTGCTAAGAAAGAGAAGGTTGAGTCAAGCAGTAACCAACCTAAAGTCGATAATAGAGGCGAGAAAAGACACCAGTAGGGAGGAAGATTTTTTCATCTAAGGTGGAACAACCAAAAGAAAGGGTGTCGAATCAACCCCTTGTAGATGATGACCTGATGACCGATGATTTCGATTCAGGGTCAAACCCTTCTTTAAACATCAATTGTAATATGGTGTCATTTTTACATCTATAATATGATCGAGCATGTGAAGACGAAGGCCAATCTTCTATTATGTCGTGAAAAACGGATGCATAGAAGAACATAATTCTTTCTTCAAGAGGGCCAGAAAAAGGCATGAAAAGCCATATGAAGCCTTTGTTATCAAAGAAAAGTTGAGAACATTGTAATGAATAAAGTGTTAGTTGACGGCGGAGCGGCTGTAAATCTAATATCGCATTTTATGTTGCAAAAGGTTGGAAAATTTGACACCGATTTGATGCCACATTATATGGTCCTTTCAAACTATGAAGGGAAAATTGGCCATACTATGGGGTGATTCAAGTCGACCTGACAGTGGGTTCCATCATCAGGCCAACTGTGTTCATAGTTATAGCTTTAAGAGTGGATTCATGGCATAGGAGCAGTATCGTCTTTGCTCCATCAAAGAGTTTCGATTTTGCGAGATGACGGCATAGTAGAAAATATTTAAGCTGACCTAAGTTATTTTATGGCAGAGGTCAAACACGTAGACAGGAGGAATTCCGATAGGAATTTGGAAAACATATCACCTTGCAATCCTGCTGGGTTTGCATACCTTCCTTCCAACAATGCATTCTACTCACTGTCATACCCTAATTTTTGACCCCCCTGAGATGACATATCTTCAGGATTTTCATCAAGTCAAAGTAAGTACCCAGAGCAGTCTGACATTCAATCGAGGGTGTTCAAAGACAAGAAAACTCAGGCAAAGGATCAATCAATAGGAGGATTAGTCTCTAACACAATCATGAGACTCAAGAGCTTCATTATTTCACCTATGATTGATTAGACACCCAGTCATCTAAGTACAGAATTACTCAGATCAATAGACCAGGGTTTGGAGCCTTATCAAGGACTAAAATCAGGGAACACTTTTGGGAAACCCTAAAAAGACCTAGGGGACCATTCAAAGACATCAATCATCTTCAAATAACTCATATGACAAGATCCACTGGACATTACACCTCAATTCAAAGTCTACAGTCATCATTGTCCTCTGGTCGACAATTAGGGTTTTTAACCTAATTCCCCAAGATAGTTGACTTTTAATCAGGGCATGGATCTAAAACTCAAGACATGATCCAAGAGTCTTTATTACCTCAATATAATCTCTTTACATCATTCATTTAAGGAGAAGATCTTGTTTCTACACAAAAGTCCAAAATCTCACCTTATTTGGAAAAAGTCAACTGTATGGGATCACCATTGACTTTTGAGATTTTTGGTCAAACCATGACTTTCAAGGATCAATATCATCAATATATGGATATTAAAGTCATTTGACCAAAGAAATTCAAAGAAATTCATCAAGGAGCAAAAAGTCGGGAATTAGGGTTTTTTAAGGCATGGTGAGAACTCAAAATTTCACCTACACAACTCAAAAAACTTCCAACATGAAAGTTGTAGATCTTGCAAAATAAAACAACATCTTACAAAGGAACTTTTTTCAAAAGATCAATCATTTAAGAGTTTTGGAAATTTTGGAGTTTTAGGTCATAAACACTTAGAAATTTTTCTAAGTGTTTTAACCTAGTTTTCTTCCAACTTTGGCCTCATTTTTCACAAATTTGCCAAAGGATTCTGAAGAAACTCCAAACTAATGATTTGAAGTAGATGTTTAGGGCTTTCCAAATTGTGTTCAACCTTCTCCAAATTCATTTTGAGCTAAGAGTTATGCTTGTTCAAAGTTGGCCTCATGAAGTGAAATTATAGGTCATGTACAATTTGAAACTTTGTAATTTTGTGCATTTTGCTTCACTAAGTGATGCTACACGACCTCTAATACATCTGAAACCATACCACACATCCAAATTCATCATTGCATAAGGATTAGAGAAGATTCCCAAAAACAAAGGCATGTGATTATGTAATGATTGCATTTTTGAATTTATGGCAAATGATGAATCATCAAGGAATCTTGTTCTAAGCCAATTAGAACTCTCCTCTGAATCAAAAATGTTCCCTTGGATCATACAAGATCAATGGTTGGGGAAGCTAGCCCGAAAATGCATCATTGCATTTAGGATCTTTTCAAATTTTCTTCTTGGCTAAGAAACCAAAACTCTCTCATTAAGCAAGCTCACTCTCTCAATCAGTACTGAACCATTTACCTATAAATAGGGGAGCATACTTCAGTAGAAAAACACACCAAAGCAACTCAATTCCTTGCTTTCTCTTTCTCTTCTCATGCTTATTATTTTTCAAAGTTCTTTGGCAAGAAGAATCGTTTTCTTCAAACCAGAGCTCATCTTTGGAAAGTAAGCATTCTAACATCTCAAGGGAGGTCATTTGAGGTGATCCAAGCACCTGGATCACTTCTGTAAGTGGAGGAACACCATTGTTGCTCTCACTTTGGAGCAGTTGCAGTTGGAGGTCCATAGTGCAATTCAGAAGGTTTCCAATCAAGCTAAGCATCCAGGCATGTTCCATAGGAGGTAGTGAAGCTGTTCAGATGGCTGCAGCTCATCTGTAACTCAAGAATCATCACCCTCCATGTTCACTTGAAGCTCAAATCGAGGGAGGTCCATAGAACAATTCAGGAGGATTGAGGTTACAACAAGCATTCAGTTAGCATCACTGAACCACAAGGAAGCTTTTGGGATCATTCATACAAGCCCAGGTGCTCTCTATCATCCTCACGACCTCCATTTTCAGAGGTAAGTTTCTGAACTCTACCTCTTTAATTTAAGCACTCTTTGTGATAAAGCTCGATTCTATCTTGTTAAGCATCATCAGAGGATTGAAAACCCTCTATCATCATTCATTTATCTTTCAGTATAGTCATTTAATTTGATTTTCAAAATTTAGGGTTCTTCACGATTTCTGGTAAATTAGTTAGATATAGTTGATATAAATTTATGTTAGTTACATATTTAGGATCGTGAGTAAATTTAGAATAAGTTTCATCTTTACATCTTTGCAAATGGTTGAGAAATGAGCAAGTTCATAAATTCAAAATCTGAGAACTTGAGGTTGAAGATGACAATGGTAGTGGCGCGCAAATTTCAAATTCAGGGTTGAGTTTATTTTATTTTGAATGATACCTGTTTCATAAACGACTAAAACGTGATAGCCCAGTGGTAAAGAGTGTTTGTGTGTTGCGCGTGCCCAAGGTCTGGGGTTCGAATCCCCCTCGCCCCAGACCTTTTGATTTTATTTTCTTTTTGCTTCTATACACTTGAATAACATATGAGTTGCAAAGGAGTCAGTTTGCTATCACCATGCGCGCGCTGGCCCAGTGGTTTGGTTTTGGGTGTGTGACTTGGAGGGCGTGAGTTCAATCCCTCTAGGTGACAAAACCTTATTTTTTATCACTTTTCCCATTTGATTTCTTCACAACTTTACACAATTAATTAACCTATCAAATTAAATCATTTTCACTTCATTTTTCACACACTTGTTATTTAATATATCTATTTTATGAATAATCAAAAAAATCATAAAAATATTATTTATTTCATATATTTTTATTAGGTTTAATATAGTATGTTTTAAGTGTTTTCTTAAATACTTTAAATGCATATATTCATTTTGTTTTAACCTAATTATTTTTGTGAATAAAGTTTATGATAAAACCCTAATTATTTAGGTCTTAATTAGGCATAGATCTTTTTTCTTTACCTTAATTAAGTTGACTTTCTGTCAATTTTCAAAACTGTTTTCAATCTCCGAATAAATCGAATAATTAAGGTTTTCAAACAACAAAACCTTATATTATTTCAAATCATTTTCAAAACTAATTTTACACCAGTACTATAAAGTACTGGGCCTCTAATAGAGTGTAAGTCCCAAACACCTTCTCTTCTTAGCTTGTTTTCAAAACTGTATTTTCAAAATCTTCTTTCTGTTTTCAAAACATTCTTCTGGTATTTGAAGGGCATTATTCCCGGTGAAACTCTTCAGATACCTATGTGACCTTTGTCCATCTTCACTTCTTCTGTTTTCAAAAACCATTAACTGTTTATCCTATATATTCAACTGTTATCCATCAATTGCTGGTAAAGCTTTGTACATACTTCTTCAAAGGCCTCCACTCCATCCAGGTTAGGCTTTACAAGCTTTCAATTTACAGTCTTTATTTAAATTACTGTCAAATATAAATTGTGCATATATATTAGTTTAGAACTACGTTTGAGTATAAACCTTAGGACAGTTAAACTATATATATATTATAGGAATATGACCTAGGATTGAGAATGTCTTCCCGGTGAAGGCTCTTTCCTAATTAGAGATCTGTAGTTCAAACCCCCAAGATGAATTATTCCCGGTGAAACATCTTGGCAAAAACCTTAGAATCCAAAAATATAGGACACATCCACCCAAAGAGGAATTATTCCCGGTGAAACCTCTTACCCATTTGCTTAGAGCCAAAATAAGTTCAAAACTACATAGCTTTCTCTTGTGCTATAACAAGGACCCTCGATTAGCCTCCTCTTGGGCTTTGTACAAGGACCCACAGGCTTCTTAAAAGCATTTCCAGCTTCCTCTTGAGCTTGTATACAAGGACCCATCAGGTTTCTTATAAACATAGGAACAGGTCTTTAGTCACCTTTTAGCCTACCCTGGTGAGTTTTCTTCCAATTTAAACCAGACTTTTAACAAGCCAAGTTTGTCTCAATTTTGCATTGAGTACACCTTTTGGAATGAGAGACATGGACAGTCTCTGTCACCCTTATCTTCATCAATCTTCCTTAGCAGAGTCTAGGATCCATATTTGCTTATCCTCAGCATGAGTCAGCCTTCATCTTGGGCTTTAAACAAGAAGTCTCCACTAGATAATCTTTCTGCCATTCACCAAAAGAGTCAAAACCCCTGGAAAGGGTTAGCCTCCAAATCAATCCATCATTTCAATAAAAACCCCTGGAAAGGGTTAGCCTCCAAAGTCAATTAATCAAAAAGAGCCACGACCCCTGGAAAGGGTCAGCCTCCAAAAAACATGATAAAGTCAGTCTTTTAACAGACAATTTCTCCAGCTGAGTCAAAACCCCTGGAAAGGGTTAGCCTCCAAAATCAGTCTTTCAAAAATCAAAGATTCATTCTCTTAGGAGATAATCTCCCCAAATAGAGTCTCCCTAAGTAGAGTCAGCCTCAATTCTGGGCTTCGTACAGAACACCAAAAAATCCTTAGTTTAAATACTCCCCAGTAGAGTTATCATTTCAATAAGTCAATAAAATCAATCAAAAAGCCTCAAGCTTGGGCCTCATTCAAGCCAGCTAAAGTCAAATCTTTCATATAGTAAATAGACATAGCTTATCTCTATAGAGAGATATTTTTACTACTCTACCACATTCAAACAAACAAACATTTCAATTTCAATTTCATTCAAAGTCTCCCATTTAGGACTCTGAAAGACATGCTCTGGCACATCCCCAGACTTGTACACTTTCCCTAATTTGGATGAGCATCTTTCTTTCATTTTAGAGGCACGATGGCTGTCATACTTGATCAACCAAGTAGACTCCCCTCTTAATGAAACATCATTTTTTTTAGCTTTTCTGTCACTTTTAAATGTTTGTGGTAGAATAGTACAAATACCTCTCTGTAAAGATGATTTCATGTCTCTTTACTGTAAACAGAGATTTAATTCCAAGCTTCAACCTTGAGCTTCAAGCAAGGCACCAAAAACAAGTAATTTCCCTAGTTAGTTCCCCGAACTACATTAAGCTCTGACTTCCACTAGGGATATGTAGGCATGAGGTTCACAAGGAATCTCAGCGAGCTAATAAAATACCAAAAATAGTCAGTCTGTCTATCTGTCTGTCTTTCTTTAATCAATTCAATTCTCTCTCCTAACACAAAGGAGAAACTTTCCCAATCATTAGCAGCAAACACAATCACAATGACACAGAGAAGGTTCCTGTAGAGTACTACAGATATGTAGGGTGTTTAAACACTTCCCTATGTATAACCGACCCCCCGGACTCCAGAATTTCTAGTCTAGGTGAAATCCCCACACTTAGCAAACTCCTAGGGTTTAGTTGAGATCTTTTTTTCCCTTTCCTACTCGTAGGACCAATAAGAAAGTTCGTGTGATATCGTAGGAAGAACTGAAACAAAATTCATCCCACCACGGGCGCATTCTCCTTCCAAATTTCGCGTGAAGGGTTTAGCGTGCCGTCCTCCCAAGTGAAACGGGGAGGTAAAGAAAACGACACCACACTCACTCAACCTGCACCCAACCCATGGCTTTTGATGGGATAGAGAGATCATGGGGGAGGAAGACAAAGTATAAGGGGTTGAAGGACTCCAACCAACTGGTTGGGGGGATGAAGACATTTATTATGTTTGAGTCACATACTTTGTAAAAGATTCTGGCTGATTTAAAGCGGCCCTCAAAGCCAAACTAAAAAATATGGTTGTCGGAGCCAATAGTACAGAACCCTGATAAATCACAACAAAATCATGCAAAAGACTATAGGCTCAACGCAATCTATGATGACGAATCTTTGGGGTTCAAAAAGGACCTAACTGCGCAAAGCATAAAAATGTTGGTGCAAGGTCCCCTAGAGGAGATTGATTTGGGAGACGGGGCGAACAAGAGCTCATCTTACATCAGTGAAAATATTGACCCGAAACTCAGAGTTGAAGTGATCTATTTATTAAAGGATTACAAAGACTGTTTTCTTGGGACCATGATGAAATACCTGACCTAAGCAGAGAAATGGTGGAATTAAAGCTACCTATAAAGCCTAGTAAAAAGTCGATCAAGTAGATGCCTAGACGGTTCGCACCAGAAATTATGTCGAAGATCAAAGAGGAAATTAAAAGACACCTGAGGTGTAAATTCATCCAAATAATAGGGTATGTCGAATGGATTTCAAATATTGTTCCTGTTATTAAAAATAATGGGACCTTGAGGGTCTACATTGACTCCTGAGATCTGAATGCTACAACCTCAAAGGATAAATACCCAATGTCGGTGGCAAAAATTCTAATCAACTCGGAATAAGGTTTTGAGTAACTTAGTATGCTCGATGGATATTCCGCTATAATAAAAATTTTATTGCCGACGCAAATGTGCTTAAAACGGCCTTTCGATATCCTGAAGTCTTAGGCACTACGAATGGGTAGTAATGCCTTACAGCTTGAAAAATTCTAAGGCAACTTACCAAAGAGCAATGAACTTTATTTTTTCATGATTATATTGATACATTCATGCAAATTTATAGTGATGATATATTCATTAAATCTGTGTTAGGACAGGGCTATATAGACCATCTCCGACAGTCATTCGAAAAAATGAAAAAACACTAATTGAAGATGAATCCTTTAAAGTGTTCTTTTTGTGTACATGATGGGGATTTCTTAGGCTTTGTGGTCCATAAGAAGGGCATTGAAATCAAACAGAATAAGTCCAAGGCCATCAAGGAGACGAAAGCTCTATCAACTAAGAAGGAATTGCAGTGTTGGGGAAGATAAATTTCCTAAGAAGGTTCATCTCGAACTTAAGCTTTTTCGTCACTGCTTCGCTTGAAGAAGGATGGTTTTCAAGAGAGAGAGAGAGAGAGAGAGAGAGAGAGAGAGAGAGAGAGAGAGAGAGAGAGAGAGAGAGAGAGAAGTTGGAAAATTTTGGATTTCTCCCATTGTTATATTATTCTTATCTCTCATTGTTCTTCCATAGCTTTAGAACTTCGCAAATCATATGAAACATTCATCAAACATGTTGCAAGCATACTCATATATAGAGGAGGTATATTCTTACTCCAAGAGTAAGTTATCAAGATTTACTCCATATCTTGACCATTAATTCTTCTCAATCTAATGGTTAGAATTAATGAGTATTAATTTCCCTTTCCTTATTTAATTGCTTATTATTTTTAGCCATTAGATTGAGCAAAATTAATGGTCAAGATGTGGAGTAAGTCTTGATAACTTACTCTTGGAGTAGGAATATCCCTCCTCATATATAGAGGAGGTATATTCTTACTCCAAGAGTAATTTATCAAGATTTACTCCACAACTTGACCATTAATTCTTCTCAATCTAATGGTTAGAATTAATGAGTATTAATTTCTCTCTCCTTATTTAATTGATTATTATTTTTAGCCATTAGATTGAGCAAAATTAATGGTCAAGATGTGGAGTAAGTCTTGATAACTTACTCTTGGAGTAAGAATATCCCTCCTCATATATATAAAGGAGGGATATTCTTACTCCAAGAGTAAGTTATCAAGGAAAGTGATAAGATAGAGAAGGAAATGAGCGATTCAAACCCTCTGCTAGGGTTTCTCAAAACTCACACGGAACTTGGAAAAAGTATTGCTGAACAGGATTTGCAAGAAAGAAGCACCAGGAAGGTCAAAGAAATGAACAAGGAGAATGCTATGATGGCATAAGGAAGCAGTGAAAAGCGAAGCATATCCTTTAGGGATATTATCACGGGGCAAAATGAAAAGGAGATGGAGGAAGGAAATTTGGAAGAGAATGAAGGGGAGGAGATTCTTGAGGACACGAATGGTGATATCACCATAGAGGAAGAAAGGATTGGAGGCTATGAATGTCCCAAATTTATTTTCTCGGCTGCGGAGAAGGAGAGGATGCAAAGACCTTGGAGAAGAGGTGTTATTGTGAAACTATTAGGGAGAAGGATAGGATATAAGACGCTTGAAAATAGACTCAATCAGATGTGGGTGCGGCGTGGCGTTATCAACATTATTGAACTGAGCAATGATTATTATCTTGTAGCTTTTTCTCATGAAGATGATAAAAAGGCGGCGATGGCAAATGGACCTTGGTTCATCTACGATCATTACTTGACAGTGAAAGATTGGAAACCCAACTTCCAACCTGAAAGTGACACGATTGATGAGGTAGCTGTTTGGGTGCGTATCACAGGTCTCCCTATTGAATATTATCGTCCCAAGGCTCTAACGAGTTTTGGCAATCGAATTGGGCGCACGATAAAGATTGATAAAACCACTACGAAGCAGGAGAGAGGGAAATATGCTCGTATTTGTGTCGCAGTTAACTTGTCTCAACCTCTCTTGGGAATGTTCAGCATAGGAGGTAGTAGTTATAATATAGAATATGAGGGGATGCATTTGTTATGCCTAGTCCGTGGTCGCTACGGCCATTACAAAGAAGGATGCATGAATCAATCGAATGAGAAGGAGAAGATGGCAGCTGGGAGTGGTACTGAGGGGAGAATGGTGAATAACAATGTGTGTGAAGTAGAAGTTGGACAGGGGCACGTGGAAGAGGCTAATGGCCCTTGGAAGGTGGTGCAAAATCAAAAAAGAGGAAAAAGGATGATTGATGGCCAGAGAAACATTCCTCCGATGAGAATTAATGATAAAAACGGGAAGGATGGATCTAGATTTCTTGCTTTGGAAATTAATGATCAGGAATTAAATGGTGATGATGAGATAGTTATTGGTGATAAAGGTGGTGATACTGATATTATGGGGGAGGATTTTATGGCCCAGGGGGATAATAATGGAATTACCAGTAATAATATGGTAATCATTAATGAGACAGATGGAGGTCAGGATAAGGAGAATATTGGAATTAATATGGCTACGCAAGTGGGTGATTTAAAAAATACCAATACGATGAGCTTGCATGATGCTATTGGAGGAACGGAGAAAGATGGGACACGGGAAAATGGTTGACGTTTATGGGAATGGAGGAAAGAGACAAAACCGATAATTGCAGAAAAAGAAAAAAATAGCTATAAAACTGGCGACACGTGGAGGAACAAAAATCAAAGAAAAGGGTGGAGGTATAGGCACTTCAGGTGTTGAAGGATTAACGGGGAACTTTCATATTGGAGAAGAAAAATGGGTACAACTTATGATATTTATAATCTCATAAGGAAGAATAAAGATGGTGCAGAAGGAACTAGAAGTGAGGAAAAGAACAGAAGAGGGGAGTTAACTGGAGAATATGCCTTGGGTGGGAATGATGCCAGAGGTGATATTGATCTTGATGAACCACCGGACTCGAATCCTATTACAAATATGAAGCACAACTTCACCTTTGGTGATTATAATAGTGGAGAGTACATGGTAAAAGATAACAAGGTTGAAGGGATGGAGAATGTCCTTGTGGAGGATGATAATGAAAAGGTGGTATGTGAGACTCTTTGAGTGGTGTAGGGTTTCAATTCTTCCTTATACAGTTTTTATGATAAATACAAATAATAAAATTCTGGTGTGGAATTGTCGAGGTGCAGCTAGCAAAGCTTTTTATAGGTACTGCAAGACCTGTGTGGATAGTTATAAGCCTGATATGATGGTTGTTGTGGAAACAAGATGTAACCCTAATAAGGTCATCAAATCTTTTAGAATACTGGGCTATGATAAGGTAGACAGTAGTGATAATAGCGGATTTGCTGGTGGCATCGTTATGGCTTGGAAGACAAGTGAGATGGAAATGCAAGTCCTTGAGAAGAACGATCAATATATTCATACAAATATTAAAACTGACATCAATAACGAGTGGAACTTTACTGCAATTTATGCACGACCCAATGAGAACTGTAAAAAGCTTCTTTGGGAGAATTTGCTGGCAATTTCGAGTAATATGAGGAATCCGTGGATGTTAGTTGGTGATTTCAATGATATTGCTTACTTTAATGAAAAGAAAGGTGGTGTTCCGCCGTCGGTAAGTAGGTGTAAACGTCTTCGTGATAGAATGGAGTTGTGTAGGGTTAGTGATGTAGATACGAGAGGGCATATGTTTACTTGGAGAAGCCCAATTTTCCGTGGAGGCCAACGCATATACGAAAAACTGGATCGGGCTTTGAGTAATGATGAATGGATAATTGTATTTCCAGATTCGTATGTGAAAGTTCTTATGAGAGTGGAGTTTTCAGATCACCGTCCCATTCTTATAAATTTAAAGGAAGAGTATTATGGCAGGTATGCAAAGACGTTCCGATTTGAAAATGCGTGGCTCGCAAATGATACTTATGGTGCAATGCTGATAAATGCTTGGAAAGAGAACAATAATGTTGTTAATAATTTGAGGAATATGGTGGAAGGAATTGATAAATGGAAGTTCTCAACCTTTGATCAAGTAAAGAGGCGGAAGAAGGAAATTATGAGAAGGCTAGAAGGGATTCAGCATAAGCTTCAGTGTCATGACAATATAGAGGGCATGAGAAAGTTGGAACACAAGCTACAGCATGATTTGAGTAGACTGTTGAATCAAGAAGAACTTATGTGGTATCAACGTTCTAGATCTAAGTGGCTTGTAGATGGTGATCGCAATACTAAATTTTATCACATGCAAACGATTGCAAGGAGGAAGAGGAATAGGATTATAATGTTGAAAGATGAGGATGGAGATTGGATTACTGATCCAGATGCTTTAAAAAGCCATATTACCACCTTCTATATGGAGCTTTTTGCTAGACCTCTGCAGTGGTGCAATTGGGAGCAGACTGAGATTAGTTTCCCTATTTTAAGCGTGGAAAAATTGTTACAATTAGATAAGGAAATTGATATTGAGGAAGTCAAAAATGCCGTGTTCTCGATGAAGCAGTGGAAAGTGCCAGGTCCGGATGGTTTTCCTGCTGGTTTTTTTCAAAAGGCATGGGATGTGGTTGGTACAGGGATTAGTGATTTTGTTAAAAAGACTTGGCAGAACCCTAGCAACATGGCTGAGATTAATAAGACCGATATTTGTCTTATTCTGAAAGTTGATCACCCCCAAAGAGTTGCTCAGTTTCGTCCGATTTCCTTATGTAATACTCTTTATAAGATTATAACTAAGGTTATTGTTGGTAGGATGAAACCGTTTCTCTCAAGTTTGGTGTCACCGTATCAAACCGGATTTGTGCCTGGCAGATCTATACATGAAAATGTCATCATAGCAAATGAAGTTATTCATAGTATGAGTAAGAAGAGAGGAAGAAAAGGGTTCTTTGCAGTGAAAATTTATTTGGCTAAAGCATATGATAAACTTAACTGTGAGTTTATATGGAGAACGCTGCAGGAAATAAAGTTGCCGGAAAAAATGATCAATCTTATTATGCATGGAGTTACGAGTGTGGAAACAAACGTTAACTGGAATGGCAATCGTAATGAGTTTTTCCCCCTCAACGAGGAATCCGTCAAGGTGATCCTATGTCACCTTATCTATTTGTGTTGTGCATGGACAAGCTTTCTCATTTGATTGAGCATAAAGTGGTGAGCAAGAAGTGGAAGTCGTTTCGTGTTGGGGTTCATGGTGTAAATATCACTCACTTAATGTTTGCTGATGATTTATGTATATTTGGGGAAGCTAAGGAGGCACAGCTGGGGTGTATAAAAAATACATTGGATGAGTTTTGCAGCATGTCAGGACAGGAAATCAGTTTGGATAAGTATAGTATCATGTTTTCGAGTAACGTTACGAGAAGCGTTCGCAACACTCTTTGTCATCAATCTGGTTTCAAAGAGACCAATTGTTTTGGTAAATACTTGGGAGTTCCATTAAAAGGGAAAGCTTTGAGAAGAGGAGACTTTAGCTATGTGATTGATCAATTATCGAAGAATTTGAAAAGCTGGAAAGCAAGACACATTTCCTTTGCAGGAAGAGTCACCTTATCTAAGAGTATTATGGAAGCCATTCCTATATATCACATGATGACTAACATGTTGCCGAAGGCGAGTGTTAAAGAAATGCAGAAAATGCAGCGGGCATTTATTTGGGGAGATACGGATCAAAAGAGAAAGCATCATGCAGTGAGTTAGGAGGTTGTTACGGCTAGCAAATGTGATGGAGGGCTAGAGCTGAGAAATCTCGAAACTATGAACCAAGTGTGCATTATGAAGCTTGGGGCCAGAATTCTGAATGGAGAAGATGATCTTTGGTGCAAAGTTTTAAGAAGCAAGTACCATGTTGATGATGAGATGAGGGAGCTGAGGTCGAGGAATATGGACTCAAACCTCTGGAAGGCTATTGTGAAGACTACTCCTACTCTCTTGGAAATTGGCAAATGGAATGTTGGGAATGGAGCTAGTATAAATGCCTGGAGTGATAGTTGGGTGAGTCGTGGTGATAATATAATTGATTGTAATACGAGGATTCCGCCGGAATTATTAGATGCTAAAGTTTGCAACCTTGTGGGAAGTAATGGTGACTAGAATTGGAGAATTCTGGACTGGATGCCTCATGATATCAAGCTTCGTATTGCTGCTATATACCCTCCAATAATGGATAATGTGATGGATAAGTTTGAGGTAGCAACTTCAGAAGATGGCTCTTTTACAGTTAGTAGCATGTATAAATTTTTTATGGAGATTAACGAGCCTGTTTGTAGTAGAATGTGGAAACGTGTTTGGACCTTGAAAGTTCCGAAAAGAATTAGATGCTTTGTATGGCTGCTTCGACATGATAGATTTCTCACTGGCGCAAGAATCTATCAGTTTGGGAACGGAAGTGACAGTTGTGGAAAGTGTGGGAGATATAATGAAGATACGTTGCATGTTCTACGGGATTGCAGCTTTGTGAGAAGGGTTTGGGATAACAAAATCCCTAATAACTTACTGCATGATTTTTTTTATTGTAATTTGCAGGATTGGATAGACTTAAACGTGGAAATTTCAACTAAGGTAGATGGGAAGGAAGATTGGTGCAATTATTGGGCCACTGCTTGCCATGCGATATGGGAGTGGAGAAATAGAGAGCGGCATGATGATAGCTTTACAAGACCGTATGACATGCATGGTATAATTGTTTTCAAAATTCACAGTTACAAGGTGGCAGCTATTAATGCTCAAATTATGGAGAGGGATAAAGTTGAAAGACGGATAAAGTGGAAGGTGCCAAAGGAAGATTTTATAAAGCTTAATGTGGATGGATCTCACTCACCTAAAGGTGTGTCAGGGTGTGGAGGGATCATGAGAAATGCAGCTGGTAACTGGTGTGGTGGTTTTGCGAATTGTGTCGGACATAATAGTCCTCTCATGGTGGAGTTATGGGGCATTCACGATGGGTTGAAGATGGTGTTGGAGCATGGTTATCCTAGAGTGATTGTAGAATCGGATTCTAGGGAAGTGGTGGACATTAGCAATAATATTGGAGATAATAAGTTACTTTCGTGTAATTTGGTTCGTAACATTCATAAGCAGATGAGTGCTGGAGGAGGTGGAGATTTGTCACGTTTTTAGAGAAACGAATAGTTGTGCAAACCGGTTGGCTTTGTTTGGCAAGGAGTCTAAGGATAGAAGTATGTTTTATCAGAATATGCCGCATTGGTTGTTTGAGTTTTTTGACAGGGATTTTTGAGGCGTTTCTTACGCTAGGGTTGTTCTTGTTTAGTTTTTTCTTTTCTGGGCTTAGGCCCTCCTGGTAATAAAAAAAAAAAGAGTAAGTTATCAAGATTTACTCCATATCTTGACCAATAATTCTTCTCAATCTAATGGTTAGAATTAATGAGTATTAATTTCTCTGTCGTTATTTAATTGCTTATTATTTTTAGCCATTAGATTGAGCAAAATTAATGGTCAATATGTGGAGTAAGTCTTGATAACTTACTCTTGGAGTAAGAATATCCTTACTCATATCTAGAGGATGGATATTCTTATTCCAAGAGTATGTTATCAAGACTTACTCTACAACTTGACCATTAATTTTTTTCAATCTAATGGTTAGAATTAATGAGTATTAATTTCTCTCTCCTTATTTAATTGTTTATTATTTTTAACCATTAGATTGAGAAAAATTGATGGTCAAGTTGTGGAGTAAGTCTTGATAACATACTCTTGAAGTAAGAATATATATATATATATATATATATATATATATATATATATATATATATATATATCAAAATTATGATTTGGTGGATACATATAAATATCTTTTATTGATCAATTAGTTTAGAAAATGGTCTTTTACTAATCAAAAGTAAATTGTTTCTTAATCAAATCAAACCATGAACAACATCAAATTGAATAACTTAAAAGAGAATAATTGTTATGCCCTATTAATATAAAATATTTTACCGTGTAAGTACATTACAACTATTTATAAATAATAAAGAAAAAATTAGATATTTATAAAAATTTAACGGTTATAATTAATTGATAGTATAAAATTTCTTTACATTATAAGTGCATTTTAATTAAATTCTAGTTTAAAATCTCAATTTTAGTCTCTGGGTTATTTTGTATATAAAAAGTAATGCAACTATCCAGAATATCTAAAACATCCATGTGAAGTCTGAAGGCACTAATTAATTACTCTCTAAAATAAAGAAACCTTGAAAATATTGGATTGGAGGGATTCCCTATTAGGTATAGCAATTAAAAAATTATATATATGAAACATATTTAAGAACTCAATTAAGAGTAGTTACATTAAAAATTCTCTAAATTACGTGTAAAAACTCTAAGTCGGACTATAATGTTTCTAAACTTGGCAATTCTGATGTGTCCTCTAGTCCAGTTATCAAGAGATTCAAGACAATTAAGTCGTTTTGGGATCCAGACAAGAGCATGTGTAGAAAGAATGGATGAAATTGCATTTCTCCTAATAGGACATTCTCCTTTAAATCCAAATTTCTCAAACATGTTCTTAGAGTTTAAATCTTGAGTATAGTAGTTATTGATTACGACACTAGTTTGACTAGACACACAAATAAGAGAATCGAGGCAGAACTTTGAAGATTGACTTACTTGACAATCTCTGAACAAATTGTGTGATAACAAAATCAATCATCCCTACATACTACTCCCCGGTAACGCTAGCTTGAAACCTTGACGTTCAAACCAAAACAATTGAAAGGGAGAAGGAAGAATAGCCATACATTGAAAGATATTGCAAATTATAATTAATATTGATTGGCTATACTTTATCAACAAAAAATTGACTAGAAAAGATATTTATAGTGATTGAGTATAGGGGTGGAAATAGGCTAGGCTAGGCTAGGCTTTAGAATGACTGGGTCTGGCCTACGATAAACTTAAAAGCCCTAAGGCCTATCATAGACTCAGTTTTTTGGTCTGGCCTGGCCTTTTTAAAAGTCTGCCCTGGCCTGAAAGCCTATTTAAAAAGCTTGTATCTCATTAAAGTTTTCAACTAATCTGTATAACTTAAGAAGTCTTGTAGGTCGACCTATATATACATATATATATATATATATATATATATATATATATATATATATATATATATATATATATATATATATATATATATATATATATATATATAGGGTAGCCTATTTAGCTTTTTTTTTCTAATAGTATATATGTATACATGAACCAACTTATTTAATATATCTCTAATATATATGAAAATATAGGCCGGCCTATAAGGCTTCATAGACTTTTTTTAATAGCCTAAGTCTGGCCTATTAAATAAAATAGACTTTTAAAATAACCTAAGTCTGACCTCTTTATTAAATAGGTCTGACCTGCTCTAGGCCTATGTAGGCTGGGTCGTAGGCCTCTGTAAGCCGGCCTGGCCTATTCCCAACCCTAATTGAGTATATGAGGCATATTGTATAATCCTTTCCAAAAAGAAAAGGCCATATTATAGCAGGGCTTAAATTATTATTTCTTGAAAAAACAATAAAATTTCGGTGTTAGAGCTCTCAACTCACTATAGCAGCTGCTGACGGATGTGACAATATGACAGAGTGGATTTCACCTTTCTGGTGTCCTAACTAAAATCTCATATAAATCTTCGTTCTCCGCCAATATTTCCGTCATAGATGAAAGATTAAATCAAAAACTCATTTCAAACGAGCTCGGATTAAGTTAGAATACCCCCTCGTCAGACTCTCATTTATGTTGTGTAGTCAATTTTTTTAATATAAATGATCTATTTTTCTAATATCAAATCACATTTATATATAAAAAGAAAAATATTCTCAAATATTTTCAAATATATATCTAAAATATTTCAAATAATAATATAAAACCAAAATATCAAAGTATTGACCCTACAATTAATATTTCAAATTATCTATACTATTTAATCAAACCTAATTAATCAAATATGTACTTAGATAAATTTGTGATTGAAAAAAATCCAAACTCAATCAAAATAGATTTTCTCAGTCAATTTCACAATTATAGATTTTGTTTTCATGCCTAGTTCAATCAAAAAGACACTGCGAAACATATATGCACCAACACTATAATTCAGCTTGTAGATTAGTTATCCTTACAAATAACTCTTGACCTAGCATTGACATTTAATTTCTAACTAGATAGTCACAAAACTTGATTCCTCCTCATCCACAAAACTTTGAAATGCCACATGACTCATGTCCATCATAAAAATTACCAAAAAAACATCTAATTTACAAAGGCAATGTGCCACATGAATGTAAGGAATGCTGTTGATTCAAAATCCAAACAAGCATAGGAAGCACCAGTTGCATTCTAGATCCACCTTCATTTGAGTGCATTAATTGTGAGTCACACGCTCTTGGGAGTGTGAAGAAAACTTATAAGGTTAAGCATAAATTCAAACTTCTGCCACAACAGTGGCTTCTTCATCGGTAGAATCGGATGATAAAATTTCTTCCGGGACGTCTCCAACTATCACCTCTGAATCTGAAACTTCTTCCGTGTCAGCATTGAGAAGTTTTTCCCTCAGCTTTGTTGTTAATACTTGCACACCGTCGCTGCTGATCAGGTGATTTTTTAGAGCTTCCTTGCCATGGAAATTCTTGCCATTATATTCGTAAAACGAACCGCTCTTTTTTATGAGTTTGTGTTTTATGCTCAACTCTATGACCTCGGCTTCCTTGCATATCCCCTTGCCAAACTCAAGCTCAAACTGTGCAGTTTTAAACGGAGGGGCGTGTTTGTTCTTCACAACTTTGACAAGAATCTGGCTTCCTAAAGTCTGCAAAATAAAATACCAGAAATTAAGTTTTCATACCGTAAATTAGACCTTAATATATTCTTAGCAATATTAACATCCACAGATGCAAAAAATTTAGTTGATTGATAGTTGGCAAGAAAATACGCCGACAGTGATGCAGTGCAACAGCACAATGGCAGTACTATTGTAAGCAATTGATAACTCTGCTTGGAACCATTATAATTGAACAGGCGTGGCAATACCAGAACATGCAATAGAAGAGACTGAGTAATAGTAGATGAACTGTACCTCTTCGCCCTTCTTGATAAATCCTACTCTTTTGATATTTAGCCTCACGGAAGCATAGAACTTCAATGCATTACCACCACAAGTAACTTCAGTAGGCCCGGCGAAACCCCCAAACGTAGAAATCTTTGACCTTACCTGGAAAAGAATAGACAACAGTTTCCATAATTAGAAGATAAGGTTTTCCCTCGGATAAAGTGAAAACATCAAAATATTTCATCTATTTTAGGTCACTACCAGCAATGAAATCCATGTTTCTTAATATCCATATAATCATCCTGCTACTAGAAAAAGCACTAAATTATACTACACAGGTAGCTTAAGCTTTTGAATTTTGATTCTAGTGTCCAAAATGTATACATTCACTACATTATCTTCAAACAAACAGAACAAAGCTAGAAGGAACTAAAGTTTAATATCAACAGCAAACAATCTAGTATTATGTTTTGCTACGGATGTTAACTGCTCCGGAAAAAATAAAACTATATGCACAAATTAACCGCGGGAAATCTTATGACAATGCAATCAGCAACTGTGGCTGATACCTGGTTTATAAAAATCAATATACACTGTGAAAGTGATAAGGAGTGGCACAGTTTCCGAAGAGCTTGGCTCATCAGCCTAGCTTGCATTGCCATGTGAGCATCACCCATCTCACCGTCAAGCTCGCCTTTAGGAACAAGAGCAGCCACCTACGAGTGGAGACAAGGCAAAAAGTTAAGTGCATTTACTCAACTAGAAGAAACAAGATACCTATAACTACGAACTTCAAAATTTTAGATCACATATTTCAGGATCACGAGAAGTTATCAAACGTATAATTTAAGGCACAAAAATTACAACAAAATCATCTCATCACCCACCCACACACGCGCAATATTAGTTAAAAGATTAAAAAAGGAGTGTCTCACACTTACGCTATCGACGACAATTACATCAAGCGAACCACTCCGAATTAAGGTATCCACGAGGCTAAGTGCCTGCTCGCCACAATCTGGCTGTGAAAGTAGCAGGTTCTCGGTATTTACGCCAATAGATTCAGCAAGTGACTTATCAAGTGCATGCTCAGCATCAATAAAGGCACAATAGCCTGCATATACAACCTTACTAATTAATGGAGATTCTTATCAAGTTAACCGCAGTACCAAAAATATACAAGCCTGTTAGTCGTCATTATTAAACTCAGGGAACACAAATCGTTACCATAACAAATATGACTGGTTGCATAGCAATAATTACTACAATACTATTATGGACATATACACCATAGACATGACGAGTTGAAATGCTAAATCTAATTCAACCAAAAGTATAAGCATTACAATCATCCGTAAAAAAATAGCTTGTAAAGAATACCTCCTTGTTTTTGTGCCTCTGCAATCACATGCAAAGCAAGAGTTGTTTTCCCAGAAGCCTCTGGACCGAATATTTCCACAACACGTCCCTACAGATATCAATTACATATAATAATAAGGCGATAGCATTAACCAATTTAAGGGATTAGATAAACTTATAAAACTGTAAATAAGCATATACACCTCCAAAGCAAATACACACAAGAAATGTGGGAAGAAACTTAACAAACTAGGCCAAAAATAAAAACCTTTATCATCAGAGCAACTTATTCACTTTATTTAAAAAAAACAAAAAGGTACAATGTTGGTTCAGGTGCTACAAAAGGGAGTAATAGACAGGAGGGTACCTTTGGAAGACCAAAGATTCCTAGCGCTATATCAAGAGCAAAAGAACCCGTTGACACCACAGGTACATTTTTCGGTGAGACAGAACGACCAAGCCACATGATAGATCCCTTTCCAAATGTAGATGTGATCTGATCCATGGCTTGTTGTAATGCCAAATCTTTCTTAGACATGCTCTCGTCATTTGAGTCACTCCCATCTGATTTAGAGCGCTTCTTACCTTCCAATATATGAAAATAAATAAAAAATGCCATTAACATAAAATTAGCACAGACTATAAAAACAATCCAAATGATAAAACCATAAACACATAATCCAATACTTGAGCTCAACATAACTAAAACTCACAAAACAAAACTAGCAAAATCAAAAGGATCTAAAATTTTAGTTCCAGTTTGGTTCACATAATACTAAAACCGCAACAAATACCTAACAAATTCTAGATTAAACACAACAAAATCAATTAGCATCACTACCTCTGTAGCTCATATCACAATGCTAAATTAGAGTCATCAGACCATTAAACCTAAACCACCATGAAATTCACTGCACCCACAATGCCAGCCAAAGAATCACTATCACAGACACGCACACGACACAAACACTTAGACACTAGTAATAATTTATGCAAAGGGAAGTGATCGAATGTAACCACGTGTTGGTATCCGACATTCACACGCTTTCGGAGTTATATAGAAGCCAACACCCTGCCCATGATTATTATAATTTCATATTACAGCAAGTTCATCAACAAAAGAAACATCTTTTCAATGCAATTATTGTGAGGTTAAGACAAATTGAAGCAAAAAACTAAAAAACAAAGAAAGTGAACTTTCAAAAACCTTTACTAGTTGAAAAGTTCAAATTTTGAGATGTGCCCATTACTCCATGTTTGAAACAAGAGCGCTGCAAGCAAAAGGGTTAACGAATCAGTCACTGTTCATAGAAATAAATAACAAAAACGGCGATGTTGAAGGATGCTATGTACTACCGTAGGAAGGCCGTGGTTGATGAAAGAGCGGTTGAAGAGAAAAGTGTTGGCGTTTCGAAGTAGCCTCGCCATGGAGTAGAAACACAAAAAAAAAAATGGTTTTTTTTTCTTCTATTGGAGTGTGGAACGTGAAGAGAAAGAAGGTTTAATGTGTGTGTTGATTTTGATTTTGTGGAAGTTGCATGGAGGGATGGACCACGATTTTGAGTTTGCCGGATTGTTAGGGTTTATCTTCCCTCCATTTTCAATTTTCATTTGGACTGCAACACATTTTTCTCATTTTGATTTTGATATTTGGTTTAATTGTAAAATATACTTTATAATTAGGATTGTAATTTGCAAGGCATTTTCTCCTTTTACAAATATATTTATAACATGGTAATGTCTAACATGAGGGATTAACTAAATGACTTACTGGTGCGTCATTTAAAAGAAACGGTTAGGGTCTGTTTGGTAAAAATAGCGGCTTACTGATAAGTTAGCTGATAGCTTATAGCTTATGACTGATGGCTAATGACTGATGACTTATAGCTTATAGCGGATGATTGAGACTGATAGCTTATAAGCTCATTGAAGTGTTTGGTAAAATTAGCGGTTCAATTAACTTATAAATGTAAAATGACATAAAAGATATTTAATATATAATTATTTTATTTTAAATTAAAATAAATTATAAGGGTTAAAAATGGATTTTAATTGAAATAATAAGGATAAAAAAGGAAGAAAAAGTAATAAGCTATAAGACATAAGCTAAAACGCTATTTGAAATAGCGTCTGGAAAATAAGCTATAAGCTAGTAAAATAAGCTATAAGCTCGTGATGAAAAGACCGTTACCAAACGGGTCTAAATTATCATATGAGCTTATAAGACATAAGACATAAGCTATAAGCTCGAAAAGTTGTCTTCCCAAACAGAGCCTAAATTTAATAAACGGTGTAGCTTGATTGAAAATAAAACTAAGAGTGTGTTTGGATGAGGTAATTGAAAATTGGGTTAAATATGTTTGTGGTCCCTCTAAATATAGTGGTTTTCAACTTTAGTCCCTCTAAATATTTTCTTCAAAGAATGGTCCTTCTAAAATTTTTCATCCACACTTTTGGTCCCTTATGCTAACGTCTGTTAACAGAGCTGACGTGGCACTAACACGTGGCAGGACAGCTGTCAAAAATGTTGACGTGGCATGACACGTGGCTAAGGTCAACATTATATTGGAGCCAAAAAATTTCGTAGCTAATTTGCAGCTAAAGTCGTAGCTAATCTCTAGCAAATTCAATAACCAGAAAATTAATATTTTTTCATATTCAACAATCTACCCAATCCTAATTCAAACCACCAACAGCACCACCAAAAGATTATTCGACCCTTTTCTTAAGGCTAATTTGGACTTCTTCTTTCATCTTCTTCCAGCATATTTTGCATTGCAAATTGTGTGATATACCGTCGCCACCTCAACTGCCACTCGTTTTTGGTATGAACAACACCTTTGGGGGTGGTCACCTTCTGTCCACGATAGTTGCACTATTTGCCGCATTTAACAACATAGCTAGCAATATAGATCAAAAAGAAACTTCTAGTATTGTTGATAATTTATTTAAGGCGGAGGCAGTCCAAACATGTAGGCTACATTTGGGAAAATAACTTCATTCAAGTGTTAATTGGACTGGTATTTTTCATTTTAAACTGTTGTATATGCTTTCGTTTTTTTTCATATCATGAGTAGCTTATTGAAATAAGTTGCACACAACTTATGAACATGTCATAAGCTATTTCATAAATTCTCTGAAACTCTTACACAGGTGCTTATGTTGTTAGATATGTTCAAATAAGTCTTAAATAAGCTATTTCAAATGCACCTCTAGTTGGTGTTTTTGTTATATGCTTATATATCCCAATTCCCAATCTTTTCTATGCATCTAAATATTAATCAGTATCTGTTTTGTGGACCGAATAACAAGTCTATCTCTTCACTTGCAGTTTCTCTCACTGCAACCTGCTTTTTAGTTGTATTTGCTGCTCATCTGTTTTGCAGAGCTCTTTCATGTTAGTTTCCCCATTTAATTTTATTTCAACTTCTCCTTTCTGTATTTTATATATATATATATATATATATATATATATATATATATATATATATATATATATATATATATATATATATAGATTCAATTTTCAGCCTTTGATTTATGAATTTGAAGTTGAACCAATGCTATGTTATTTTCTATGTTCATAGAATTGTTCATAACATGTTATATAGGGTTCAAACTTTACTTTCCTTGTCATCGGCCCTGTTTCTAATAGCATGAAATTATCTTGTTCCATTGTCCTACTCATAGTTTACTTGATGCATATTTGTTTCTTAGATATAGTTTTGCAAAGCCTATAACATCATGTTCTATCAAATCTAATTCTTACTCTACCATATGGTGGCAATTGCTATGAGTTAATTTCTTTCACTCAATGGAAGCTGGACTGGTAGTTGATTTATTGGTTCAAAAATTGAAGGTAATGCAATGATATAAAATAATATTAATTGGTGTAAGAGCAGAAAGTAAATGTTAATGCATTAATATAAAAAATATAATAATTTTTTGGTTATTGAATTTGCTAGAAATTAGCTACGACTGTAGCTGCAAATTAGCTACGAAAATTTTTGGACTCCAATATAATGTTGATCTTAGCCACGTGTCATGCCACGTCAACATCTTTGATAGCTGTCAGTGCCACATGTTAGTGTCACGTCAGCTCTGTTAACGGACGTTAGCATGAGGGACCAAAAGTGTGGATGGAAAATTTTAGAGGGACCATTCTTTGAAGAAAATATTTAGAGGGACTAAAGTTGAAAACCGCTATATTTAGAGGGACCATAAACATATTTAACCCTTGAAAATTTTAAAGAAATTTAAAATTCAAAGCAATTCAAATGATTCAATTGAAATTCATTGATTTTTAAATTATTTTGTTTGGATGAAGTATTAAGATAATTCATTGTTATATTTTTGGGATATTTTTTATAAAATTTAAATTTTTTAGACCAAATTAAAAAATTGAAAAGTAGGGACCAATTTGCAATTTTTGAAATTTTGAAGGACCAAATTGTAAATTTTAAAATTATTAAGGACCAATTTGCAACTTTTTGAAAAATTTTGGGGTCAATTTTATAATTTTGAAAAATATGAGGACCAATTTGCAAAATTTAAAGAAATAATAGTAACAAATACATTCTATGGAGTATGAGAGGAATTTCAAATTCTTTAGTTTTTGATGTTATTTCAAAATGACAAAATTTAACTTAGATAAAATACTCAATAAATTTTCTATCATTTTAACAATTTTTTTTTAACCAAAAAAGGAGATTATATATTAATAATCAAAAAAGAAAAGGGATTACAAGAAACACAAGAGGGGGACCAAGCCAAAACCTCTTACAAAACAACCCTAAGCCTAGGGGTACCCGCCTTGTCTAACAAGTAATCCAAGTTAATATCTCTATGCACAAAATTAAACCAAGAAGAACATTTGCTCTTTAAGCCGATATTAGCTAATTGATCTGCACAAAAATTGGCTTCACGGTATAGGTGTGTGATTCTAAAATCAATGGACATGGTAAAAGCCCAACACGTAAGCCAACGAGACTTTATCTTCCACAGCACCATGTTAGAGTTTGAAAACGCCTTAACAAGGAGAACGCAATCTGTCTCCAACCATAATTTAGACCACTTCATTTGCATTGATTTCTCAATAGCAATTATGTCAGCTAAGAATTCTGCCATAACAGGGGAACCACCACCATTGAACACATTGAAACTAAGAATATGGTTAGCATGGGAGTCACGAAAGATACCACCACTTACCGTGAGCACGGGGGAACCGGCAGCCACTCCATCGATATTACATTTGATCCAATCACCTATGGGAGGACTCCATAAAACCTCAATTGAATCCTTTTGAATCCTAGGATGCAAATTGATGTCAAACTTCTTTAGAAAGGAAAAGCTATTAATGTCATTGTTTGCTTTTTTAGAAGTCAGGTTTCCTGCCATCTTTGCTCTAGCAGAGACCAAAGTAATGCATATTTTCCAATGAATGGAAATATTCTCAAATCTAGCCTTATTTCTTGATTGCCAGATTAGGTACAAAATGAAAACCAGGCATGTTTTGATAACAGTTTTAGCTTGAGGGTTCCAATTCGCATTCAACAGCTGGGCACAGTCATTAGTGGAATTGATGATGAAAGGAGAGCCAATCTGCAAACTGAACCATCTCCACACGTTTACAACATAAGAACAGTTGAAGAAAAGATGTTGAGAGTTTTCTTCACAGATTCCACACAGAGTGCAAATGGAAGGGAAGGAGAAACCTCTCAAAGTGAGATTATCATCAGTGGGAATTTTGTCGTGTAAAAGCCTCCAAGTAACCATTGAGTGGGCAGGGGCCGCATCAGGATCCCAAGGGAAGTTGTTCCAATTGTCAGCTTTGACTTCCTTTTTCAACCAATCATAAGCAATTTTGATTGTAAGTTTGCCATGCTCCACATGCTTCCAAGCTAACTCATCCTCAATTTCCAGAGTTGGTATGGAGTAGTGTTTAATTTTATCTAAAAGAGAAGGAAAGGAGGTTAAGATGTTTCCATGGAGCCCCCAATTGTTGTTTTTCCAACATTCAGCAACAGTAGTCAGGATTTTAGGATGGAAATTGGATGGAATGTTGTAGGTATTAGCAAGAACTTCCCCAGTCCAATTGTCAAGCCAGAAGTTGATTTTTGTACCATTCCCAAGAGTCCAAAGATAATTCTCCAAAACTGTGTCATGCCAGCATTTCAGCCCTTTCCAAAGAGAGGACTTAATAGAGTACTTTAAAAGTCTTCTATTTCTCATGACCCTAGCTGCTAAAAGAACAGACCATGATTGATTCATGTTGAGGAACTGCTAACAGAGATGTAGATTGGTGGCCTTGTTGTAATGCTTCAAAGATATGATGCCAATACCTCCTGCTGCAATTTTTGAACAACACTTATTCCAAGCTACAGTCACTAATTTCATTTTATCCACATTACCACTCCATATAAAATTTCTGATCCAACAATCAATGCTTTTAATGGTGTTCGAAGGCCATTCATAAATGGTTATGCTATGAACCATCATGCTCTGAATCACTGTTTTCACTAAGAGGGCACAACCAGCCATTGAGAGAAGGTGAGCTTTCCAAGTAGCCAACTTGAGTTTGATTTTGTCTGTAAGGTGAAAAAAATAGGAAGCTTTAGGTTTACCAACAAAAATTGGGACACCAAGATAAATAAAGGGAGGGGTAGCTTTAGAGAATCCTATGATTCCAGCAAGCCTGCGGTGTCTTTCCATAGTTAAACCACCTGCATAAAGAATAGATTTAGCTGCATTACACTTCTGGCCAGAATTAATGGCATAGTCATTAAGGAGTTTGGCAATAGAGTTAATGGATTTACAATCCCCTCTATAGAAAATCATGATGTCATCTGCAAAAAGTGTATGTGATGGCACATTAATGCTTCTATTGGCTTTGATAAGATTGATCATATTGTTATTAACAAGAGAAGTAATGCCCCTGCTAAGGATATCTTTAGCCAGGCAAAAGAGAAGGGGTGAGAGTGGATCCCCCTGTCTAACACCATTAACACACTTAAAATATCCTACCATTTTACCATTAACCCCTATAGAGAGCATAGCAGAATTAAGGATGGATTGAATCCATTGACAGAACTTGTTGCAGAAGCCAAAACTACTCAAGGTTTTCAAAAGGAAATTCCAATTTAGAGAGTCAAAAGCCTTGTCTATGTCAATCTTGAGAGCCACATTTCCATTGAAGGACTTATTACCAAGAATGTTTATAGCTTCTGATGTAAGATAGATCCCATCTTTAATACTCCTTCCATGTATGAAGCCTTTTTGCTCACAAGATATAATAGAGGGAAGAATGGTGGCTAGTCTATCAGCCAAGATCTTATAGATGATCTTGAATTTGAAATTGGCCATGGCTATAGGTCTAAAGATATCAATATTGTTGGCCTCTTTGGTTTTAGGAATTAATACAACAGTGCTAGCATTGTAATTTGGAAGGATCCAACCCTGCAAGAAAAATTGGTTAACAGCATTGATCACATCAGTTTTAATCACATCCCAGTATTTAACATTAAAAATAGCTCCAAATCCATCTGGACCAGGAGCAGAATCAATGTTAAGGCTCAAGACAGCATTCAAAATCTCATTATTAGTGGGAATGTTAGTAAGCAGCTCATTAGTTTGATCACTAACAAGGTTAGGAATGACAGTCTCAATAAGGCCAGTGTCTTGCTCCTGAAAGTTAGAATTGAAAAGGTTAGTGAAGTGAGTTTCAATATGATGTTCAATCTTGGTCATGTCAGTCTCAATTGTGCCATCAATGAGCAAAGAAGAAATCAAATTGGTTTTTCTTTTAATGTTAGCATATGTGTGGAAAAACTTGGTATTTCTATCCCCATGTAAGTGCCAATTGAGCCTAGACTTTTCTTTCCAAAGCTCCTCTTCCATATTCAATGCTAAGTTCAAATCATGTTGAGCTTGTATTTCCTTTTCCTGGAGGGTGTCATTATAACCATAGTCTTCAATATCCTTCTGAACAGCTTTTAAATAGTTTTCAGCCAAGACAGACTTATTGTGCACATTGCCAAATTTGTGTTTGTTCCAATCTTTCAAATTGTTTTTGAGGATTTTGAGCTTCTGATCCAAAACATACATGGGACAACCATGAACTTTCACTTTCCAAACCTCTTTCACCAACCTGCTGCAGTCATCATCCAGAGTCCACATTTTGTGGAACTTAAAATGACTTCTAAAAGTCACACAATCAAACTTAATGGAAAGAAGGATAGGATAATGATCATATTTGGTTTTAGTAAGGGTGTTGCAAACAACAGAGTGACATAAATCAAGTAAGGGGATGTTACATATGACTCTATCAAGCATTTTCTCAGTCCTATGTCTTCCACTTCTACCATTGCACCAGGTGAAAGCATTTCCTAAAGTAGGTATGTGAATTAATTGATTGGTGTCAGACCAACAAAGAAAGTCTTTCATAGGGACTTTAGCAGGGGTGTGACTGCCCTTATATTCAGATGCACTAACAATGGCATTGTAATCACCAATGTAGATCCAAGGAATGTTGGAAGGAATATTACTGAGATTTTGCCAAAGGTGTCTTCTATGAATGTAATTAGTGGAGGCATATATAATAGAAAATCCATAAGTAACATTTTTCAGATGTATAGTAAAATCAATATGTTGATCATCAGCTAACAAAATAATAGGATTGTAATAAGATTTGCATAGACACCAGAGGTTAGGGAGCATATTATTTCTATTATTGAAAGCAAAAATTTTTAGATCAAACCTGGATAGCCAGCTTTTAGGGAAGTTTTCCACATTCATCCAAGGCTCTGCTATAAAAACAAAGTCTGGAGAATTTTTTAAGATCAAATTTATGAGAGCCAACCTAGAGGCATTGTTTGCCACTCCTCTGATATTCCATAAGAGACAATTCATAGTGATCCTTTGATTGAACTAGATCAGGGTCTAGTATTGGGTAGAGTAAGAGCCTTCTTGTTTCGTCTTTTCTTGTTGTAGACCAACTGAAAGTCTTTGTTAGGAAACAAGTCTACACCATTGTCATCATCTTTCTCAAAATCTGCCATGTTATCCCAGGCTTCATTTAGAAAGTTTGTAACTTGAGCCTTGTGAGCTGGATCAATTTGTGTTTCGGGGACAAACTCCACCAATTGGGTTGCATCAACATATTCGCTTTCAAATTTACTGTCTTCCCTCGCAGTTTCTTCATTGGTTTGGGAATCATTGACAACAATAGTCCCATTAGATGTGTTTCCTTTTCCCTGTAATTCCTCCTCATGAATTATAGAGGAATCCTTCTCAACATTTGGCGTAGTACCTGAGCCCTCAGCATTGTTTTTGTCAATGATTTTTTCTTTTTCTCTATCATTGTTAACCTTCTTTTTGGATGTGTCTTTGTTGTTCCTTGTGTCATTCTCCTGAACTTTTGCCATCGCCTTCCTCTTACAGTTCGCCATTGAGTGACCAATGCAAGAACAAAAATTACAAAACTCAGGCATCTTTTCGTATTCTATATCAACAAAAAAAGCATACCCAATTCTTTCAACAAGAATTTTGTAGCTGAGCTCCTTTGTCATATCCAGGTCCACAAGGACTCTAACAAAATGCCCAAAAGGTCTTTCAAAAACCGATTTGTTGGACGCTGAGTCAATACAGATTGGGGTACCAATACTACTCGCAATTGCAAATAATATTCTAGGTCTCCAATATTCCTGAGATAGCCCATGAATCCTAATCCAAACCTGGGCTGATGTTTGTTTCTGAGTGGCCGGAGTAAAGTCCTTTGACCACGGAAAGAGCTTAAGAATTCCTTGTGGAAGATTCCAAGCACTAACAGATCTTACTCGCTGCACATCTTCAAGAGAAGAGAAAGAGAATTCAAAAAAACCTTTTCCCAGAGAAGTAATGCCCCATTTACCTATTGAAGGCCACAAGGTCATAAGTTTCGATTTCAGGTTAACAACTGTCAAAGGCGCAGCTCCCTTGGACCAAACAACTCTTCCGTGGAGATGGTGCTTGCACGCTTCCACACCCAACTTATATTCCTCTTCTGGAATAGTAATTGCTAGCTGATCTCCTTTCACACAGGCCTGTGGGAACTGGCTGAGAGGAATGTCACATACATTGTTGGAGACGATGCTCGCAAAAGTTTTTGGAGCATTTGGAACGCTGAGCAGCTTCGGACTTTCATTGAGTAGCGTTGTTTGTGCAATGCTTACCGCTGGAAGAAGAGCTTCCGGGAAGAGAAGAGAAACGTCCATAGAAGAAGCAGAGGAGAGGAGCAGGAGAAGGAGGGAGGAGGGAGGCGCGAAAGAACACAAGCCGTTATCGGGAAAACAGAACTAGCCGTTACCGGCGAGAGTCAACAATTTTTCTCAGGTCTTCATTTTTGTATCCAAACAATAAATTTTGTGCAAATCATTTTAAATTTCCTCAAAACATTACATTAACTATTAAAATGCTTCATTCAAACACACTCTAAGAGTATGTGTTCATTTCCACACAATAATATTCAACTTCTTCGTCATCTTACCATCTCTCATGCAAAAAAAAAACTGTAAAATATAATTGTAATTAAATTAATAATAATAAAAAAAAAGAATATTTACAAATATCAAATTTATAACTATAGTAATAGAATTAAAATTCAAACCATAAATTTATCATGAATTTTATTCATAATTTATAAGGTTTTTATGGTTAAAAAAATTAAGACTGAGAAAATTTATATTTAAAACTTAGTTATCAACATAATTTTAGCAGCAAATACAGACGGGTAAAAAAGTGTGCAAAATTCATTTTATTCTAGCCATGAGAGGAGGATAAAATTTTGAGGCCTGTATTCACATCTGGGGAATTAATTTTAACTGCAATTTTTCTGTCAAATTCAATGTGTAAGTGGGTAAAGTTCTGGAATAATGTCAACAACTTTTTTCGTAATTATACAGTTTATTCCTTTTAACGTGAGTTCATTTTTTATTTAATGGCTTTTATGTTAAACACTAATGGATGATGTGGAGGTAGTGGAAAGAATGATATTAGAGAGAGAAAGAGAAAATAGGAATCTAGTGTGACATCCACAAATAAGATCATATAAACTTATTTAAATCAAATGGTCAAATTGAATGGTACATGATGAGGCACTTGAATGATCCCTCACCCTATAAGCCACCTTATAACATATAGGGTAAAATATATATGGATTTGGTTTAATATTTATGGATTTATAATGTAAATTGTGACTTATAATGGGTGTATGGATAAACACTATGACAATCAAATAATAGAGAGTGTAAGGTTTTAAGGTTTAGAATAATCTTTATTTGAGTCTAATCTATTCGTTAGAGTTTATAAGTTATGATTTATGGTCTAGAGGTTCTAAAATCTTCTTTGAGAGAATTGTCTGAGTGTAAGGTTTATGGTTTAGAATAGTTTGTATCTGAGTCTGATCTATTTGCCACATTGGTTTAACGCTCTTTTAGATATGATGGATCGGGTCAATGCTTCCTCATTTGCCTCCTCTCTTGCACCAAATTATGTGTTCTTGGTCCATGTTTAGCGTGAAAGATTTGTTGATTTGGGATAACCACATATAGGGGTTTTAGGCCTTGATGACACCAAACATTCATGATGTGATTCCCTTAGCTCCCGAGTATAGGGAACCTCATCGAATCAATCCATCATGTTGTGTTTCATCCCCCCATTTGAATTGTTCGCCTCATACAATCGTTTTGTTTCTGGACAATTTTAGACTTCCTTTGAACGAACTCCATGACTTTTTTTAAAAACCATTAATCTTTTGGTCAGGGAGAATTTATTGTTCGTGTATGTTGGGGGTTCGTCATTAGATCAAAGATAAAACGAAAATGTTTGAGGATGTTCTCTACATACGACATCAAATGATTTGGAATGATCCTTATCTTGAAGTATTAATGATTATTAGGATGGTGATAGTGATAACGTACTTTGGTACATCAGTATTCTCTATTTGCAGCTAACAATGGGGATAGACCTATAAAAACTCTAACGATCAAGTAAGTGACTATTGTAAATGCGAGATTTAAGTTTTTAATAATGTGTACCATTGTCAAATTCATTTGTTAGACTTTATAGCTAGGGTTTAGAATTGTCTAAAACAGTTTTCTTGTGAGACAAGTGTTCTAAGATCATGTGATCTTTTGTATCCAATAGATAGTGGGATGTCACTTGATAACGTAAAATTATATCGTATATTTGACATGACTCACATGGATTTTTATCTTGTTTTCGTTTATTTAGGTCTTGTTATGCCGATATTATTGTCCTATTTTAGGTACCTCGAGTAAAGTTGGTCACGGAGGAGATTTGAGTGAAAAGAAGAAATAAATAAATATTTTGTGACAAGAAGAACGCGTGGCGCCTGCCATATGGCACCTGCCACCACAACATGTGGCGCCTGCTACATCAAGGGTGTGGCGCCCACCACCACCACAACAAGTGGCGCTTGCCACATCAAGGGCGTGGCACCCACCACCCCATACATAGCGCCCACCACGAAGCCCATGCTCTCCTGGATTTTCTCCTTCCACCCAGTCTTCGCTCTCTTCATGTTCTCCATACGCCCCGGGATCCTCGTTCAGCTCAACTATCAGAGTGTTACAGATTTGTTTGAGACTTTTATGCAAGGAGATGAGTATAAATTAGAGAGCTCATCTTCAGAGAGGGGGTCCAAGTTTTTATTATGAATTAGGCATATATTTCACTCTGTAAAATACTAGATTGTTCACATCGGGCAACCGGTATACCATTACTTGCAATTTTGAATTCTACTCATGTACTTGAATCAAAAAGTTATTTAATCTTGTTGGTATTTTATTTTCTAAGTTTCTTCCGTTCAAGTTTCCGTAAGCATTTACCTTATTTAATTTTCTGCACTTGTTTACTTTAAGTCTTAAATATTATTGCTTCTTTAATTTCTTTTCTCAATTAAGATTGTTATTGTTTTTGTTTATAAGTTTAAGATATCATTATCATCACCATGTTAATGTTTCTATTCTACAAAAATAATAACAATAATACAAGTTTCATGACAATTATGTCCGACTAAATTTCCAGAGCCCGGAACGTGAGGATCGTCGTTAGACATGGCAACAAAACCCGTACCAGTGGGTACCCATCCGAATTCGCCCCGAAGTTGACGGGGAAAACCCACTTTGACTGGGTTTGGGTTCGGGTTTGGGTTTTCTCCGATTATAAAATATGGGGACGGGTCGGGTAATGGGGACACTAGTACCCACCCCGAACCCGTCCCCGAACCCGCCCGTTTATTTCATTGTGTATATTATTATATATTTTTGATAATTTGGAATATTAAATATGTGGCCAAAGTTTTGATATTTTGATTTGTATTTATTATTTAAAATATATGTATGAATTTTTTTGAAATTGTTGTTTCATTTTATTATTTATTAAGTAATTTAATTTTGGAAAAAATGAGTATTTCTATTAAAAAAATTGATTTCACTAAATGGATGGTGGCGAGGCGGGGGTACCCGAATCCGTTTGGATCGGGTTTGGGTTTTAATTCTCCATCCCCGTTTGGATTTGGAGCGGGGAATGAGGACTGTTTGGGGATTCGGGTTTGGATTTGGGTATAAATTATCAGTTATCAACCAAACTATAAGGTATCAGCTAACTTATCAGCAAACCATTATTTTTATTAAACACAGTGTAAATATTTATTCTAATTCATATGATCTCAGAAATTTAAAAATAAACTCTCATAAATTTTATTTTTAAAATGGTCAGACAGCTTAAATATTATTCAGTAAAAGAATAGATATTAAAAAGATTGTATTTGAGTGAATGTTATTAGCACTAGTCATGATAAAAAAGAAACTGACGTTGTTATTAAGAAATTTAGTCAAGTAAAACTTAGTCTATAAATTTCATGAAAATAGAAGTCCATCCTCAAAAGTACCCTCAATTATATTTATTGCTAAATAGTAATTAAAAACAAAATTCTAATTACTAAAAGTAGTGAATTGAGTTAAAAATTGCTTATTATAGTGAAAAAAAAATTTAAATAACCAAGTTTGATAAAAAAAATACGAAAAAAACCATGTTTTCGGGGTATTTACCAAAGTGTCTAGGTTTGGGATATCAGAATACTGAATGCGCCAAATGAAATGGCGTATAAGTGTAAATTTTGGGTGCATGCGCCAAATGAATTGGCATGCCCTAAAATCCAATATGTTTGCGCCAAATGGAATGGCGCATAAGTCTAGGGTTTTTGCCCTAGAAGCCAAACCATTTGGCGCCTTAGTTCTAGGGCTTTTTTTTTTTAATTTTTTTTTTAATTTTTTTTTTTAATTCATTTTAGTTGAATATATTAAACTTAAATTTTTTTTTTATTTTATTTGTTATGATATTTACATAAATAAATTTGTAAAATATTTTTTTCGCCTTATAAATGTAATGCAGAAAACGAAAATCAAAATTGTAACATCGATTACAATATAATTTAAGAACTAAACATCGATTACAATATAATTTAAAAATTAAACATCGGTTACAATTAATTTCAGAAACGATACCAAAGATTAATGAAAAATACAACAACATGATCAATGACGTCCATCACCAAGATAGTCATCCGTTCCGCAACCTGGTCTTGTAATGACACGTTTACCGCGATCGTTGATTCCGCCGCGAATATTGACACCGCCTCTTTCCCTAGCTCTACCCCTACCCCTGCCCCTTTGTGCTTCTTGTTGGGTTTGTGTCACGGGGGCTGGTACTGGGATGTCGCGTGGATCGCTGTCTATGAATTCGTCGACGCCCCCATAATTATCCGGAAAACCGCTGTTGTAAAGTCGGCTACCCATTCCCTCAAATGTGTTTATTCGTGGTGGTGGAGTGGGGTGGGAAAAGACCTCCGGTTCATAGCATCCCGCAGCACTAGAACTACCTTGGTTAAAGCCGAATTGGTTTGTAGGTGTTGCGTAGCCGGAGGGGGCGCCACGGTGAGAGGATTCACCATGAGGACCATCGTCGGGACTAAGATGAAGGCTAGATGAACCGGGAGTTAGGTTTTGGCCGAATCCCCTTGAGGACCCAACAAATGTTGCAAATCCGAATGGTTGTGAGTGGGTCTGATATTGGTCCGAGGAAGGATGGCGGTCTTCATACCCTTGTAATGGTTGAGATTGGGATTGGAACATATTTGATTGGCGGATGTTGCGTGCGGAACGGGATGGAGTACTGAAAATATTTTGTTGTTGTTGCTGGATTTGTTGTTGTTCCTGGAGTTGTTGTTGTCGTTGCTGTTGTAGGAGTTGTTGTTGGCGGTGTTGCAGGCTTTGTTGTTGTCGCTGCTGAAGTCGTTGTTGTTGCCGGAGTTGTTGTTGTTCTTGTTGTTCTTGTTGTGGTTCTTCTTCCGGTTGTTGTTGTTGTGGCAAGATGTAGTTCTGTGCACGGGGATCATTCAAATAGAATGGAGCTGCAAGAAACAGGTTAGGGGTTGTGGCTGTACGATACCAACTCATGTACTCAGGAGAAGGTTTCATTTCATGGTCACTAACGGGGAAGTTTAGGACATACTGGCGACGGTTCTTCCACATCTGGCGATGATCGGGTGCAAAATCCTTCCAGTTTTGGTGTGTCCATTGATGGTTCACTCTTTTTAGGTGCCACACTCCCAAGTCAACAGGAGGGTCGGGTATCCGTTGACGCATCCCAAATTGAAGCATCACCCGGTCACTTTGATGCATTTCTATTATGTTGTACCGGATTAAGCAGCATTTTGTCGTCCAGATTTCTGCATCCTGAGCTCTAGGCTCATACTCACACTCGAGATACGGTCGCCATATGAACTGGATGCATGAGATTTATACATTACTTCGGGAAAATTTTTTTAAGGAAAATACTTATAAAAAAGAAGAAAAGAATTAGAGATAATACTTGATGGGGTCCAAGGTGATCAATTAGCGAGCGGTACATTGTGATATTTGACCGCGGATTACGTGTGAAGTCCATTTTTTTCACACAATATCTACAACAAAAAAATAATGGTTTAGTTAGAATGGAGTAGAATGTGTAAGGAGAAAATGGTATAGTAAAAAATTACCTCAAGGCATACGGAAAGTCCCAACTTCCGTTGTTAACCGGGGCCAGTATGGGCATCCTCCACCACCCCCACACCTGCACCAACAGGGCGCATCCATAGAATGTGCAGGACTCAGCAACCGCGTTTTTGCATAGTGACTGGTACAAGGTAGCCAGTACCGCAGACCCCCAGCTGTACAGACCTACTCTACTAAAATCCATTAGCAAACGAAGATACATAAAGTTAACCGTGTTACCCGTGCTATCCGGGAACAAAACGTTTCCAATAAGCAACAATACATAACACCTAGTTTTCTGCAGTATGGTCTCTTGGGGAGACGCATCATTCAAGTGAAAATTTTTATAATGCTCCTTTAACCTCTTGAGGTTAACACCTTGCCCCCTAGCACCAACGGCTCCTTCTATCAAGTCTATTCCAATTGCCTCTTGGCATAAGCTATTCGCCTGCATAACACAACCATTAATTGCCTTACCATCAACAGGAAGGCCGAGTAGCATATGAACATCTTCAAGGGTGATGGTGCACTCCCCTGTTGGAAGATGGAAGGTGTGGGTCTCGGGCCTCCAGCGTTCTAGCAAAGCAAGAACAAACTTGTGGTCAATAGAAGACTCGGCGATCCTGCTAATCGGACCGAAACCAGCAATGTTCAGGTATGGTATAATGCGGTCGTCCGGAGCGATGGTATGTTTACTACGAGTGCGAAAACGTTGAACGTTCTGAAAAGAGTAAGCATGCCCAAAAAAATCAGTTAGTTTATCAGGGACAGTTGCATGATTTTAAAGTAATACTGATACACTTACGAAGGTTGCGATGTTCTGGGGGGTTCCTCTGTGTGTTTCGCCCATGGTTAGGAGAGACATGGTTGAAGGCTGAAAATTCGTAAGCTGATTGCAAAAGGATTGTTCTAAGAGTAGATGAGTGATAATGGTGATGTATCTCCAGAATCCCAAGTGCTTTATATATTGATGAGGAAAAAAACGGTAACATCATGCATGCTTGACATGTCAACACAGCCATAAGTGTTTGGTGTTGCTTCTGCAGGATGTGTTGGCATGCATGCAGTCAAACTATCGGTGACAAGGCATGGTGGGATGCATGCAGCTCAGGTCTAGGTGACAGCTCGAGTAGCATGCATGCAGGAGTAGGAGGAATCCTGGCAGGAAGCTGATCAGGAATCTTATCAGAAATTTTTGCAGTCGCATGCTTGTTAACAGTAACTCCATGCTGGTTTACAGTAACTCCTGGAATCGTTTCAGAACATGCAGGTGGGACCATGTGGGACCAGGTGGGCCCCTGGGGGGTCCACACATAATACATATGCGCCAAATGATTTGGCTTATTCTCCTAAAATTCCTTCTTATGCGCCAAACCATTTGGCGACTTGCAGTTGAATTTTTTAACTAATGCGCCATTCCATTTGGCGCATTAGAAGGCCCTATTTTTTTTTTTTTCAAAATTAGGGTTTACGTGTATGCCTTGTATACGAAACCCTAATTGTGATCCAGACCTAAGGCAAGACTTCAGACCCTCTATAAATTAGGGTTTACTGTGTGCATTAGTACACACAAGCAAAAAATGAGATCTCGAATAAGGCCAGATAGCTCGCACCGGACTACAGAGCCTCCACCCCCTGTGAGGCGTTTCGACTATCAACCGGACTATCGTCGAAGGACTGGATACGTCATTTTCTCTGCCGTCAAACCTCCTATGCAGGTGTTGTTTTGGAACATTCAAATCATGGACCAGCTTAAGAGAACCCTCTTAAGGTTTTTGGACGGAGAGTGGAGTCCAGGCGAACAAATCAGATCTATCAAGAGACTTAGAACAAGGGGCGGTGTTTTTCTTGAAAGACAGCGTTGGTGGGAGACTATGGAGGACGACATTCAATGCACTCGAATGATGGAGGACAGAGAAGACATTGTCCTAACCGTTGTAATTTCCTAGATGTCGCAATTTCTTTACCCTTTAAATTACTTCTGTACCGTCCAATTAAATGCTCTGAGCATATATTAATGAAATGTTTTTTTAACATTACCAAGTTTCCTATTAGTGTTTAAGTTATTAATAATTAACAAAGTTATTTTCCTCTGTATTTCACCCCCTATAAATATAGGTATGAGTGTGTGGAGTTGAAGTACCAACTCTTTCTTCATTCTTACTGCAAACACTAAAAAATGAACTCAGTTTGGGCTGTCGTTTTTTTTGAGGAAGGTAGGCACATGCGTGTCTGCCTTAACCCCCACTGGAATTTCCAGAGAATTGTTAGAGCCATCAACACTGGGTTTCGTCAACTAGATGGTCCAACCAGAAAAGTTAAACAGATAGATTACCGTTGTCCATACATTACGTTGACGGATAATAATCCAGAAGGCACCTACATGTATTATTGGGACCGTGTGAAAGACGATGTGGACGTGGATCTAATGTTTTGGACATACAGTGGAGAGGTTAACCGAGGCGTTGAAGATCCACTTGTTCTTGCAGTGATACTTGAGTAGTTTAGATTAAGTGTTGTTTTCTTTGTTGCAACGATCGAGCGTGTACTACAAGTTTTTATTTGTTATTTTGCAATGTAATATTGTGATATACCGGTTGTTTTGGGTTGCCAAAACCGGATCGTTCAATTAAAATTAATGTGGTCGTTGTGTTAATTATGGTTTTTTGAAGATTAATTACGCTATATAAATAAATAAATAAATAAACATATATATATATATATATATATAAATATATATATATATATATATATCTATATATATATATATATATATATATATATATATATATACATATATATAAATATATATTATGTATATATATAAATAAAAACATATACATGAATATAGAAATAAATAAATATATATATATATACATAAATAAATATTTATATATATACATAAATAATTATATAAATATAAATAAATATTGATATATATATATAAATAAATAAATATATAATTATAAATAAATATTGATATATATATATACATAAATAAATAAATATATAAATATAAATAAATATTTATATATATATATATATATATATATATATATATATATATATATATATTTATATATATATATATATATATATATATGTAAATATTTATTTCAGAACTAGCTGATAGATGTAGGGCTGCATGCATGCTTTGTCTAGGGGGAATCGTTGCAGGAATCTTATCAGGAATCGTTGCAGGAATCTTATCAGGAATCGTTTCAGGACATATGCAGACGCATGCTAGGGTACATGACATATATAAATAAATAAATATATATATACATAAATAAATATTTATATATATACATAAATAATTATATAAATATAAATAAATATTGATATATATATATATATAAATAAATAAATATATAATTATAAATAAATATTGATATATATATATATACATAAATAAATAAATATATAAATATAAATAAATATTTATATATATATATATTTTATATATATATATATATATATATATATATATATATATATATATATATATATATATATATATATATATAAATATTTATTTCAGAACTAGCTGCTAGATGTAGGGCTGCATGCATGCTTTGTCTAGGGGGAATCGTTGCAGGAATCTTATCAGGAATCGTTTCAGGACATATGCAGACGCATGCTAGGGTACATGACATATATAAATAAATAAATATATATATACATAAATAAATATTTATATATATACATAAATAATTATATAAATATAAATAAATATTGATATATATATATATATATATATATATATAAATAAATAAATATATAATTATAAATAAATATTGATATATATATATATATATATACATAAATAAATAAATATATAAATATAAATAAATATTTATATATATATATATATATATATATATATATATATATATATATATATTATATATATATATATATATATATATATATATATATATATATATATATATATATATATATATATATATTTATTTCAGAACTAGCTGCTAGATGTAGGGCTGCATGCATGCTTTGTCTAGGGGGAATCGTTGCAGGAATCTTATCAGGAATCGTTGCAGGAATCTTATCAGGAATCGTTTCAGGACATATGCAGACGCATGCTAGGGTACATGACATATATAAATAAATAAATATATATATACATAAATAAATATTTATATATATACATAAATAATTATATAAATATAAATAAATATTGATATATATATATATATAAATAAATAAATATATAATTATAAATAAATATTGATATATATATATATACATAAATAAATAAATATATAAATATAAATAAATATTTATATATATATATATATATATATATATATATATATATATATATATATATATATATATATATATATATATATATATATATATATATATATATATATATTTCAGAACTAGCTGCTAGATGTAGGGCTGCATGCATGCTTTGTCTAGGGGGAATCGTTGCAGGAATCTTATCAGACGCGTGATGGGGTACTTGACATAGATCAGCGTGTCTATGTGTTGGCAAGGATGTAAGAAGCACAATTTATAAGGCCACCCAATATTTTCTAAACGTTACAGCCCACACCAACAATTTTATCCAATCTGACTTGAGCTTACAACACCCAAACACTTTCCCAGTCAAAATGACTTCATCAACCCAGTACCTTGTGCATGCCCATCTGAACGGTGAGACCTACTCTCATGAGATAGCCGGTTTTGTGATGAGAAACACTCAGGTTGTACCATTGTTGTTGAGCAAAAGAGCAACATTTTCGTACTTCATTCAGCGACTATACTCTAAGATTGCAATGGGTCCTATTGCAAGCGTTTTTTACCAATGTCCCAATTTCAATGAAGACAACACCGTCAAGTTTTACGAGATGGAAATTGCCAATGACGAAGACTTGCAAGATATGTTTACCACCCACGAATACTCTGGGTTGGATTCCATCGAGCTGTACGTTACTCTTCAGGTTGAGACACAAGAAACTAATGTTGTCCAGTCACAAGTTATTGACCCACCAGTCAACGAGCAAGACGAGGTTGACGTCATTGACGAGGAAGAAGACGATCTGGAAACTGAATTTGACGACATGGTCAACGAGGAATCCGACGACGAGCAGCAAACGTTGGTGCCTCCAGCTCATGCGTACGCACCTCCAGCACATATGAGTAACTTGAACCTCCAAGGTGACGAACCATCATCAGACATCTTCTTCACACCCTACATACAAAATGACGAAGAATTAAAGGAAGGAGACAAGTTTCCTTCTAAGGAGGCATGTCTGAGAAGAATAAAAAAATGGCACATGGCGAACAACGTTGATTTTGAAGTAGACCGTTCAAACCTGGAACGGTATGTAATCACTTGTAAAAATCCAGAGTGCGGGTTCAGACTGTTGGCCTCTTATAGGAAGAGAAGTAATGCATGGAAAATAGGGTCGATTACGCAGAAACACACGTGTGTCAACCCTAACAATTCCCAGGATCATACAAAACTCAGTGCCGATCTTATATGTCAGGAGATCTTGCCTCTCGTAAGCTCTGATCCGTCTCTGAAGGTTAAAAATATAATATCACACATCGTTACAACCTTCAACTACACTCCATCTTACAGAAAGGCGTGGGTTGCAAAAACAAAGGCAATTGAGACAGTCTACGGCAACTGGGAGGAGTCATACAAAATTCTTCCCCGATACCTCAATGCGCTACACAGTTACGCACCTGGCACTGTTACTATTCTAGAGACACTGCCCGCGCATGCACCGGATGGAAACCCTGTCCAAGGAAACGGAATATTCCATCGGCTTTTTTGGGCGTTCAAACCTTGCGTCCGAGGTTTTGCACACTGTAAACCCATACTTCAAATTGATGGGACATGGTTATACGGCAAATACAAAGGAACAATGCTCATGGCGGTTGCACAAGACGGGAACAGCAACATATTTCCAGTGGCGTTTGCTATCGACGAAGGTGAAACTGCGGGGGCTTGGAGTTTCTTTCTAAGGAACCTCCGAGAACATGTTGCTCCCCAGCCTGACATATGTTTAATCTCTGATAGGCACGCTTCCATAGAGAGTGCTTACAATAATCCAGCGAACGGATGGCATGACCCCCCTTCAAAACACGTCTATTGTATTCGCCACATCGCCCAAAACTTCATGCGGGAGATCAAGGACAGACATCTAAGAAAGGCCCTAGTCAATGCTGGTTATGCATTGACCCAACCCACATTCCAGCATTATAGGAGTGAGATTGTAATGACAAATCCAGAGGCAGGTACTTGGGTAGATAATCTTTCCAGGGACAAATGGACAAGGGCATACGACAATGGCGTGCGATGGGGCCATATGACAACTAATCTTGTGGAATCCATGAATGGCGTTTTCAAAGGCATCCGTAACCTTCCAATCACAGCACTTGTGGAGGCCACATACTTTAGGATGGCTTCACTCTTCTCAACAAGAGGCAGGAGATGGGGTGATGTTAGGCAAGCTGGTCAACTATTAAGCGATAGTTGCATGAAATTTATGCAACAGCAATCGGCAAAAGCGAACACTCATCAGGTGACTTCTTTCGACCGATTCAATCGCACGTTCAGTGTGCGCGAGACAATTGACCACAATGAGGGACTGCCAAGGCAACAATATAGGGTTCTTCTTGACGAAGATTGGTGCGACTGTGGAAGGTTTCAAGCTTTTCATATGCCTTGCTCACACGTCATAGCTGCATGTGCGTATGCCCACCGCGACGCTATATCACTACTGTCTCCGATTTACAAGACTCAGACATTGCTCAGAGTTTACAGTGTTGCGTTTCCTGTGGTGGCCAAGGAGGATTACTGGCCTGAGTATGAAGGAGAGGTAGTTTGGCACAACGACGCAATGCGGCGAAAGAAAAAAGGGCGTCCCAATAGTACACGGATTAGAACCGAAATGGACGTCCGCGACAAAATGGAACGAAAATGCAGCATTTGCCGTCAGGTGGGGCACAATATCAAAAGATGCCCTAATCGTGGCTCGACAACGTCGCAAGTTTAGTATAATCTGTATTTTTTTTTTTAATGCAACGTATCAGTTTCGCTTACCGCCTCTTGTAACCTTGCCTCCGTTTTTCATCAATAAATTGTGCTTTAGTGAATAACCGAAATTGCCAAGGCAAACATTATTCAGACATATTCTTCTGTTTTTCCAAAATATATTTTTCAGACCCTTTCCAGAATCGATTTATCAGATATATACCCGAACCGGTGTGCGAAAATACCGGAAACAAGTAAAATTTTAAAAAAAAAAAGACACAACACATAGTAGCCAAATGAAATGGCGCCTATGTGTTGTTATAGGAGTGCATGCGCCAATTGGATTGGCTACTCCCATTTGCCCTAATTTTTTTAGGGTTTACGCCAAATGGATTGGCTAGTTGTGTATATATGCGCCAAATGGTCTGGCGCATTCACTTCTAGTCAGTCCCAAACCTAGACAGTTTGGTAATTTACCTGAAAACATGGTTTTTCTTGTATATTTTTTATCAAACATGGTTATTTTAATTTTTTTTTCTATTATAGTCAATATTGGAAGTAGTATCTATTTTTGAAAGAAAAGGGTATATTCTCACAGCCCTTACAATATCACAAACAAAGAGGAAATCAATTCACACAACAACAAAAAAGTGGAAATCAATTGCAAGATGTTTCCTTTGAGAATGAAAAATATAAATAAAAATGATTAGCTCACTGGTAGGGGTGTACATAGGTTGGGTAGGACTGGGTTTGGCCTAACCCGTTATCCGACCCGTTCAAATTTTAATGGGTTGGGTTTGCTATCCAACCCGCTATTTCATTATCAAAACCAACCCGAACCAACCCGTGCATTTATGGGTTGGGTCTGATTGAGTTCGTGGGTTGTGTTTTAAATAAAATAATAATAAATTTTTTCAATTTAAAAATATTGTAACACAATTCCATACATTTATACGCATTTCTAACACACAAAATGGATGAAACACATCATATAATATCTAATAATATTTATCAACATGAGATAACACTAGATAATAGTATAAAATTTCACAAGACACGTTATTTTTATAAAATACAGAAGTTGAAAATAATACAAAAGAAAATAAGAAACAAAATTTAGTCTTACGTAAACTCAATTATTTAGTAATATTATTGGTGGGGAATAAAACATTTTTAGAAAAATAATGGTTAGTACTGAGATAATAATATATATTTTTATTTAAAATGATAATAAAAAATAAGAAATTACTAATGTGACATCAATGGATTGGGTCAACGGGTTCACGGGTTGCAAAACTCAAACCCGATACCCGAACCAAAACTATATGGGTTGTTATGGGTTGGGTTGGGTATACCCGTAAATAAACGGGTTCGAGTAATTTATGAGTTGGGTTGGTTTGGGTTAATGGGTTCGTGGGTCAACCCGCACCCATGAACACCCCTACTCACTGGCATGTTCTCCATAATGTTGGGTATAATAATGTAAGTGTTGTTGAAAGCGAGACACCAAGCTACATTACAAGTTGTTTTTGACAACTTTTTTAATTGAAAAATTTCATTCAACACACAAAATAACACATCTTAGCATCTTATGGGATCATCATATTATATTCTTTATCATAAAGATTTTTAAACCGGAAATGAACATTCAAATGAGATAATAAGCAATATTTTTCAATTTAACTAGAGACTTTGGATTTAATTCTGCAAACCGGAACAACAGATCAAGAGCAGTTGAATAAGATAATAAGCAACATCTTTCAATTTAACCAAAAATTTAAAACTAAATACGCCGAGTTGTCTCAGGTATTGACCACCTCCTTTTATTTAGAGGATAAAAAGTTGTATCATAAAGTGCAATGGATTCAATTCCTACCCTAGGCACATATGGGATTAAATTATATTCTTTATCATAAAAATATATAAATCAGACCTCGAGAATACTTGAATAAGATGATAAATGATCTCTTAAAACTTCACTTTACCATCCATTGCACTTAAATGAGATAATAAGCGATCTCTTCCAACTTAACTAGAGATTCCGACCAGGGCCAGGGCTTAAAAGAAAAGGAGCCTCAAAAATTTTTGAATATTGGCTATATGAATTATACAGTAAAACAATTATATATATATATATATATATATATATATATATATATATATATATATATATATATATATATATATATATATATATATATATATATATATATATATATATATATATATATATATATATATATATATATATATATATATATATATATATATATATATATATATATATATATATATATATTATTTTGAATCCTCACAACATGTGGTACTTCTAGCGCAGCGGCAAAGGAGTTATGTAACTAAATTGGAGTCTCAGGTTCGAGATTTTCAGTAGCGTTTTATATTTCTTATTATTTATATTTTCATAAAATGCCTTGAACCTAGGCATTCTTCCTTTAGAAGTACAAATATATAATATTGAACTTTCTGATTTTATTTCTTTAATATAAATTTTAGATAATAACTATTTTTTTGTTATTAAATATTCAAAAGCAATACTATCATATAATTATTAGTGATTTGATTTGGTTTATAAAAAATATATATTTGTTAATTTTATTTTATAATAATATATTTAAAAATTTGGATATTAGTGTTATTTTTAACTAATTCTTATGAATATATGAATAATAAATTAAATTAATAAGTTTAAAACATCTTAATTTAAGTTAGTCTAACCTATAATTTTTATAAATTTTTAATTAATTCAACTCTTTCCATACTATATCAATTGCAATAAAATTTGACGGCTTATCAAAGTGTCACAAAACAACTAAAAAAATTATTTTTATGTAATTACTACTTACGACTTCTTATCTCCTAATATCGAGAAAAGAAAAAAGTGATAAACAAACTTAATTCAAATGATTTTTTTTATAAAAAAATATATTATTAAATTTATTTTATAATAAATATATTAAAAAAATTAGCAACATTAATATTATTTATAACTAAATCTTTTGATTAATCGTTCAATTTTTTAAGGGCCCATTTTTTATATTTGCCCTGGGCCTCTATAAAGTCAGGATCGGGCCTGATTCCGACCCTGTGCACATAGGAGTAGGCAAAACAAGTCGTCCGCCCCGCCTAAAACCCGCCAAAAAAAGAGCGGAACGACAAGTCTGCCAAGTAAAATAGGCATGAAAATCATGTCCGCCCCGCCAAGGTGGCGGGTTGGCATGCCGTAGGATTGTCCACCTATTTTATTTTATTTTTTATTTTTTTAATAGATTAATAATTTTTTTTAACTTTCACTAAAAATCTTTTAAATAAATTTTACCTAAAAAAATATCACATATATTTATAAATAAATGTATAGGATAAAACCATCAAGAATTTGAATTATTAGAATTAACTAAAAAAGGCGGGCTTAAAGACGAAACGAACTTAACAAATAGGTGAGGAAGACTTTAGCAAGCGGCGGAGTTTGGCGGAGCGAGCTTAAATGAATGGCGGATTTTGGCAGGACAGACTTTGGTGGACGGAGGCCCAAAATCTCAACCAAACCCGTCAATTTTTTAGAGTAGCGTGAACCGGCCAATCGACCACAGCCCATTTTACCACCCTACATAGAAGAGTTAAATTATATTCTTTATATAAAGATATAAATCTCTCTTCCAACTTAACTAGAGATTCCAACCCTTAAATTGGAGAGTTAAATTATACCGGATCCCAAACTATACCATCGATTGCATTGTAGTCCTACCCAGCTAAAAAATATATAAACAAAGCTCATTGTTTCACTCAAATCATTTTTGGTTCGACAAGAATATACGTGACTTTTAATGGAAAAGTAATACCTTAATTTAAGTTTATTTCATAGAAAAGAAAATTATACAAAAGATAATGGAAAAAAAAATTCCATAAGCTCATTTATCAACCAAATCATTTAGGGGTTTCACAACATTTTTCAAAACGTTTATTAGGAAAGTAATACTTTATTTTAACTTTGATATTCATTTTTAAAATTTTATATTACAGATAATTGGAAAAAAAATCCGAATCATTCAAGAAAAAATATAACATTCCAAATCTCATTTTCTGAAGTAAAACTGAATACAAACAATAAAATTGTAACATATCGAATGCACTTAGAAGAAAAAATCATTACAATTTTTCTTCTCACACGAAAACTTGTAGCAACGTTTTGCTAATCAAAGTTTAATATTGGTAACAATCAAGCACAAACTTTTAAGTATCTAGGAAGGAGACCTAAAATTGAAGTACCGATAAATCACAACATACCCTGACTATATAACACCATCTCTCCAACAGGAGAGGGACAAAAAGGAGCAAGAGACTCAAGAAATTCAGACTATAAAACTAAGGGGAGGAAAATGAATTAAGGACCATGAAAAACCACATGAAATTGAAAACCCTTTTTCATCAGGCACTAGGATCCCAAAACAACTTTCAGCATAGCAGCATCACACTCTGAATAAATAAACTACTGCTGCTTGCACTCTGGTGGTCTTTCACCCTGCTGACCATCGCCGAGCTGCGCATTTCCGCTCTTCTGAAAATACATAACACAAAATGAAATTAGATAAGATGAATTGTCCATCACTGATAGCATATAATAGTGGTTTGTTTTGAACTCTACTATGCTACAGAGTATTATACACTTACAGCATTTTGTACTAAATAGTGTAATAGTGCCATTTTTAAAATCTGCTACACAAGTGTAATAAGAACAATGGTAGCAAGAGAAGTGCTACCAACACTTTCTTTGAAATTCTTTTCAATGCACCAAATAAAATACATGAGTGGAGAAAGTCTCAGACAGTGTTGCTAGCACTTCTCTCGTTGGCAATACACTACCAAGCAAACAAATTCAGAAAAGAAAATAAAGTCCCTAATATGATTTCATTAAGATCACAAAGTTAAAATGGCTTTACCTTACTAGCAGATGACTGCAGCAACATTCCAAAGGAGATTAACACAGGACACAAAAACAATCAAGTTAATTCAAGTTCAAACATTAATTAAAAAGAACAAACCAACATTTCAGCAATTCAATTCAATTCAATCAAGATTATACCTTCTTTTTAGTCTTAGTCTCTTCCTCCTCTTCATCATCATCATCATCATCTTCGTCCTCATCCTCGTCTTCATCATCCTCCTCACCATCATCGTCCTCATCCTCATCTTCATCATCCAGGTCTCCAAACTCCTCTCCCTGAGCAGCCTCCCCGGTAAACCATGATACAGCATGGGGGATGATCTTATCTCTTATTGTTGACCTGAGGGAGCATCAAAACTCAATTAAGGATAGATTCAATATTACAAATGAAAAACAGATTCTGAGCATAATACAAGTTGGATACATAGCTTCGACAAAAGTAAAAGACAAATAGGCAATCATGCTTACCCAATGTCATAGTCTTGTTCCATCTGATTCTGAAGCTCCTCGGCCTGTTAAAAATTAAATTAAATAGTTCAAGCAATAGTATATTTCATACCTATATTTAGCCTTGAGTTTATATATAGGTGCCATACCATATCTTCATCGATGTCTTCATCATCTTCAGGAACTTCTGGTGGATTGAAAAAGTTAAAGAAACTTTCACAGGTTTCAGTCTTGGTAATTGGTTTAGCATTCTTTGCACCCTTCTTGGGCTTTTTCTTCAAAACCTTTTGAGTCAGACATTTTCCTGGCAGCCACTGAATCTCAGTCCTGCAAAACCAAAATGCAGCACATAAACCTTATTCATCATCAAGCCATCCACTGTTGACAATATTACAAACTCTGGAAAACTAACATTACAATAGCATAGGTAAAAAAGACCAGCTTACCCAATAGCCTTCTCAAGAATAGGTTCATCCTCATCAACCATATGATAGATTTTGGTCAACACTGAGTTTGAGAAGTAGGGGTTGGAATCAAAGAAAAACTCAAGTTTGAATCCTTTAGGTTCCTCAATCCTTGTCCACTTGATATCTTTGAGAAACTTGAGAGCACCTTCATCGCGCTCTGTAATCTATTTGGTAGAGAAGCAGGAAAACATCGTTACAAGAATAATTTTAAGACTAATAAACCTAAATGTTGAACACTTTTTTAACTTACCTCTTCACCCAAGACATCATTGTTTTTCATAGCATTGAGCCAAAATGAAGGCACTCCTTTCTCTGCAGAAGTCACAAGAAAATTGCTGAGATAAAGAACTAAAACGATAATTTCAATAGTGTAAGATGTCGGTTCTTAGTCACTACCTTTGTCCTCTTCTCCATCAGTAGTTTCAACTGCTACCCCATCCACTTCAGTGGCACCATTCACAATATCATAGCGCTGCATCCAATCATAAATATATCCAGTGATTAAAGATATTATATCAAATATTCACATAGAAATCAGATTGAATAATTTTAAACTCGAATAGCAGAAAAATCAATCATGATTAAAATAGACAGAGTTTCTCTGAAAATACAATAAAATGAATCTTTAGGATACCTTAGTGTACAATGGTTGATACAAAACTTGGTATTTGGCTTCAAGGGCAGCTCTCTCTTCCAAAAACTTGGCCTCCAATTCATCATGTTCACTCTGTACAGTTATAAACAAAACCCATCTTAGGAAGATCAGATACAAACTACAAGAGCAATTGACAGATCCACTTAACATATCATAAAGGGCAAACTCATTCGTTAATTCAGAATTTAGAATCAAAGCTATTTTCATCCACACAAGATAAGTTATATAGTATGGTTACATTTTCAAATATTATAAATAATAGATTAATAAAGGTATAAAACAATAATGAAATAGTGTGTATAATGTTAAGATTGGAACAATTACAAGGTTCAGAAATCAGCTATCCCTGTTGAATGATAATTTCTTGGAATTTGTGAATTAAGGTGATACATTTGATTCAACATAATGATTTCACTAAGCAAAGGAATGCTCGGCTTAACGGTTACAGACAATGCTATGTGCCTGGAATATCTCTGGTGCGCAGGAACTAACACAAACCCCTTAGGTTCAATCCAACAAACAAAGAATTTACCAAATGAACTTCAAATCACAAACGCTGTACTCAAAACAAGTTAACTTGGTATTGTTATAGTTCAAGAAAACAGAGAAAACAAACATTGGAAACAAAAAAAAAAGAATTTAAACAAACTTGTAGTGGGTTAAGTTAACAATTAAGCATTAAACAACACACATTAACCATTAAAACCATCATCAGATCAAAATTACAAAAGAAAAATAGGGGAATATACCTGAATCTCTCTGAGAACCTCAACACGCTTCCTGACAACAGGAGACAGACTCTCCAAAACATCAGAGTGCTGCCCAGCAAGACTCTGTATCTTACTCTACACATATTCAATCAAACCAAAACAAAAACTAAATAAACAACACTTCACAAAATCATCAAACCGTAAACCCAACACAAAAAACAAAACAAAAATGAAAAAAATTAGGGTTTTGTCAAAATTAGGGTTAGATTAAAGAACGAAACTTCACAAAAAATAAACTAGGGTTTACAATTGAAAAGACCAAGAAACATGCAAACCTTGAGAGCGTTGACTAGGTCAGCCCGATCCTCTTCATTGAGAGCTACAAAGAAAAATCAAAAACCAATTAACCAAATTACATCAAAAATACATCAAAAAGATTGGGGGAAACACGGGTATTGAGAAGAAGCGTACCGGAACTGAGATCTGAGATGTTGAAAGCCTCTTTGTTGTTAGCCATTGAGAAAGGGAAGAAGAAGAGAGGAAAAAAGCAAAACCTAGAGGGAGGGAGAAGAGGGTTTTGATTGATTGTACTGACTGGAACTGCTCTCTAATCCTATGTTGGCTGTGCTTTTAAAAGCCCTTCTCCCTCTCTTCCTTATTTGTGGATTTATTAATTATTATCATTACTAGGGTTTCCTTCTTTTTATTTTTTATTTCTATTTATTTTTTTATCAAAAAGTTTGGAAAAAAAATATTAATATTTAGGTATGTTTGTAATTTATTTTTTTTATAAAAAAGTTTGGAAAAAAAATATTAATATTTAGGTATGTTTGTAATTAGTAATTAATTAAAATAATTATTGTTATTGAGTTTCCTTTGTTTTATTTAGAGATGGCAACGGGTCGGGTCGGGTGCGGGTTTCACACTGTCCAAACCCGCACTCGAAATCGACACCCGAACTCAAACCCAAACCCAAATGTTGTTCGGTGACAAAATAACACTCACGCCCACATCCGTTGGGTTCGGATTTTTTCACCCAAATCCAAACCCAAACCCGCGGTAAAATACATAAAATATATTTTTCCTACAACTTTCCACAATATTATATATATATATATATATAATATATATATATATTTATAATTATATTTATATATATATATATATAAATATAAATATATATATATATAAGTGAAGCGGGTGTGATTTCGGATTTTGGGTGCGGGTTTCACACTACCCAAACCCGCACCTGAAATATCGGGTGACACCCGAACCCGAACCCAAATCCAGTCAACTCGGGTTTTCACCCGTTGATTCGGGTTCGGGTGCGGTGGGCCCCGCGGGTTTGGATTTGCTTGCCATCTCTAGTTTTATTTTATTTTTATTTTGCAATTAAAACTTTATATTTAATTTCAATAAAAAAAATAAATTTAAGTATAATGTTAAAGAGTTTGAATTTGTTCTTTCTAGATTTAGGAATTAGTGTTTGCAATTGCGCACAAATATATTTGATTTATAAAAAAAGTTTGTTTTATTTATATATCTTTGTTTATTTTTATCTAATATATAATATTGTCTAGTCCTTTAATATAACTTTCTCTTATACATGTTTGTTTGTTATGTTAAATTTTAACTCTAATTCTATAAAAGAAATGAGACAATATAGTTAGTTGTATAAAATAGACATTATTATTTTAATTTTAAAATTTGGATCTTTATTTCAAAAGATAAATGGTTGGATCTTACGGGTCTATTGGATTGGGAGTAAATGGAAGGGGAGGAATATTTAATAGTTTATGTGTTTTGTTCAAATTTTAAGAGGGGAGAGGAGAGATAGATGGACGTGAGGGAAGGGAAAGGTTAGGCCAGGTCTGACCTTTCTAAAAATCTGGCATGGCCTGAAAGCCTATTTAAAAACTTGTTTTCCATTAAAACTTTCAAATAGTTTATTTTACCTATAAAGTCATATAGGACAGACAATATATGCTTATATAGGCTAGCATATTTAGCTTATTTTCTTAATTATATATATATATATATATATATATATATATATATATATATATATATATATATATATATATATATATATATATATATATATATATATATTGTATAGGCAAAAACGTACAGGCTTGTGTGTTTCCCCCTACAAATGGTGGGAACACTCAAAAGCCTTAGGGTGCGTTTGATTTGTTAAAAAATAGGGACTGGACAGGACAAAATTATTTGTCCACCGTTTGATTTAAAAAATAAATAAAGGACAGCACAAATAAAGGAATGAGGGACTGGACAACTATCTATTTTTTTGTCACTCACTTAAGTGCCGGACAAAATGTTGTTCCACGTACAAATAAATAAAAATACTAAATTAACCTTTGGATCCTTATATTCAGCAAAACACTATTGCTCTTAAAACCTAACGCCTCTTCTCATAAACGGCAGAATACGACGTCACAAACTCCATAAGCAAGTGGTCACCTCTTTAATTTATGAGTGAAGACTCATTTTGGTCCCTCGTAAATATTACATGAGTTAAATTAGTCCCTCACAAAAAAATTGACCCAACTTAATCTCTTACAAAATTTAACCGGATCATATCAGTCCTTCTGCTAACATTTTTCTCAAATCGGTTTTTTCTACTTCTAAACCGGTTCTTTTCATACTTTTAAACTGTGACTGGACTGACACGTTAGATTTTTTTTTAAAATACTAAATTAATTTTTATTTTTAATTTCATTTTTAAACAGTTATCAATGAATAATATCAAAAACACCAAAATTATTTCTTATAAAGTAATTTTTAAACAAGTAATTTCCATGATTTCTACTAATATTAACAAATTCTATACATAAATTTTTACCTATGAGGTCTCAAATCCAAGTCCCTTCAAGTTAAATGATTTTCACTTTACAACTATACAAATCAATTTCTATCGTTAATAAAGTGACTATCATTTACAACTAGAAAAATCAATTTCTATTGTTAGTAAAGCGACTATTATTTACAGCAAGATAAATCAATTTCTATTGTTAGTAAAGTGACTATCATTTACAACTAGATAAATCAATCTCTATTGTTAATAAAGTGATTATCATTTACAACTAGATAAATCAATTTCTACGGTTAGTAAAGTGACTATCAATAACAACTAGACAAATCAATTTCTATTGTTAGTAAAGTGACTATCATTTACAAATAGACAAATCAATTTTTATAGTATTTAATCTGAAGAGACTTAGGTTCGAGACCATATTGATACAAGTTTTGTATTTTTTATTTTAAATTTAGAATTGTTTAAGATTAACCACATGGGCCTGAGTTCAAATCCTTATAAGAAACAATTTTGGCTTTTTATATTATTAATTTATAATTGTTTAAAAATGAAATTAAAAATAAAAAATCAATTTAGTATTTAAAAAATGAAAAATAAATAAAATCCAAAGTGGCAGTCCAGTCACGGTTTAAAACTAGAAAAAAATCGATTTGAGAAAAATATTAGTAGAAGGACTAATATGATCCGGTTAAATTTTGTAAGGGATTAAGTTGGGTCAATTTTTTTGTGAGGGACTAATTTGACTCATGTAATATTTGTGAGGGACCAAAATGGGGCTTCACTCTTAATTTATTGTCCAGGTACTTTACTTTGTTAATTAATTGCTCTAGTTTCCTTTATTATTTATTAACTCTTCTCTGAATATTGTTGGTATAACATAATAGGCTATAATTTGTATTTATTATACAATCTTTCCATTCCATGTGTTTTCTAATTTTTTTTATCCTTTTCCATGATGTGTTCATTCACTCATATTGTTATAGTAAACAAAACAAAAATATTAGCACATACGAAACAAAAACGTTACCACCGCTAGCACATACGAAGAAGAAGAATTTCATTTCATGTTTTTCTTTAATCAATATTTTAATATAAGGAAACATTAGCATTCTTCATACATCATACATGTACATAATAACTAATAAATATTTTGAATGTAGTTAATTTTTTATATTTTAATTCATCATTAATTTTTTAATTATTTTTTTATATGTAGTCGAAATGGATGATAACCAAAATTTTCATTATCTTCTTGTTTGGAGGATGTATATTCAGATTCTAGCCATGCACGTTGTTGGTTTTTTTTCTTGAATTTTGTTTTAAGTGATAATTATGAGAGAAGATCTTTGAATGAAAGAGTTTTAGCAAGATACGAGTCACGTAGAGATGTTTTGGAATCAATTACTAGTACGAGTGATTCTCATTGCATATGGGAATTAAGACTGTGTAGAAACACATTTGCACATCTTTGTGAGGTTTTAAGGGTACGAGGAGGATTAGTGCAACTTGGACAAGTAAGTGTTGAAGAACAAGTTGCAGTTTTTTTAAATATACTCGCACATCACACAAAAAATAGAAGTATTCAAGTTAGATTGTCTAGATCAGGACAAACAATTAGCAGATATTGTCATAGAGTACTGGCCGTAGTTTTGAGATTACGAAATGATTTACTTGCCAAACCAGAACCTATACCTCAAGATTGCTCTGATGAAAGATGGAAATGGTTTAAGGTAATAATTTTTACCTAGTTATCTTAATATATTCTTCTGGTTAAGCAAACTAATCTGGATCATATATTAAAATTTTAGGGTTGCTTAGGAGCTTTAGATGGGACTTACATAGCAGTGACACCGAGTGTTTCTGATAGACCTAGATATCGTACGAGAAAAGGTGGACTTGCAACAAATGTCTTAGGTGTTTGTACTAGGGATATGAGATTTATATATGTATTAGTAGGATGGGAAGGATCAGCTTCAGACTCTAGGGTATTACGTGATGCAATAAATAGACAAAATGGACTAAGGGTTCCAATTGGTATGACAATTTCTTCTCTTTTTTGTTTGTTTGAACATGATTACAAACAATGAGTTGTTGTTAATATTTTAGGTTCATATTATCTTGTTGATGGTGGATACACTAACGGTGAAGGCTTTCTTGCCCCATATAAAGGTAAACGATATCATTTGCAAGAGTGGGGCTCTGGTCGTCGTTCACCTCAAAACCGTGAAGAGTTGTTTAATTATAAGCATGCTCGGGCGAGAAATGTGATAGAGAGATGTTTTGGCCTTTTGAAAAAACGATGGGCTATATTGAGAAGCCCATCGTTTTATCCTATTAGAACACAATGTCGAATGATCCTTGCTTGTTGTTTATTGCATAACTTCATCCGCGTGAACATGACAATGGATCCAGAAGAATTTTCTCCATTTGCAGAAGATGAGCTACCTTTAGGAGAAGAAACAATCAATATAGTGGAAACTATTGAACCTAGTAATCAATGGACTCAAAGGAGGGATGTGCATGCTCAAGAAATGTTTACAAAATGGAGGAATAGACATAGGCATTAGATAGAACTAGTTTATTATATATGTATTTTGGGTATGAATGAATTGTGAACTTATTGCCATGTGATTGCATAATCTTTTTTTAGATTCTTTTATGTTTTGAATGAAGCTGAACTTATTATCATGTGATTGTCAATATCTTTTTATGATTTTTTATTAGATTTATTTTCTGTTGTTGCACTTGCGAATGATATTGGTTATTACAATTTTCTTGATTTTTTTGGTATTTAGAAATGGAAAATGAAGATGGCATTATAAGTGAGCAATCAATGAGTAACATTAGAGTTCGACGTAATTGGAGTACAATTGAAGAAGAAACTTTACTCACTATATTAGAAGAGATGGTGGTGGCTGGAAACAAAGGAGAGAATGAAACATTCAAGACTGGAACTCATGAAGAAGTTTGCAAGAGAATGAAAAATAAAATTTCAGGAATAGCTATCAATGTGAAACAAATAGTTAACAAGAAGAAGAGGTGGTCAACAAAGCTGAATGATGTTGTTGACACGATGAACACTAGTGGATTTGGATGGGATGATACAAAAAAACGTGTCATTTGCGACAGCAGTCAAGTATTATCTCAATATTTGGAGGTATTTAACATATACTTTATACAATGTTTTGTTTTGCTATGAATAATTTATCATTTGAAAATATATATTTTTCTTGCAGAAACATCCCAAAGTTGGAAATCATGTCAATAAAGAGTTTAAAGAGTTTGAGAGATTGCAAGGTATTTTTGGAAAAGATCGTGCAAATGGTCGTAGGGCCGATAATGGAGGTGAAAATGAAACAACTGAGAATCATGTTGGTGATAATGATGAGTCTGTGCACCAACATGATAATTCACCAACTTCTGATGGAAATGTAACCCTAGGACCATCTTTGAAGCGACCTCGACGTGATCAATTAGCCACTAAATTTTTGGAGAGTTTTAATAGCAAAATGGAAGTTGTGACGACTGATTTTGCTAAAGTTGTAGCCAAACTTCCAGATCCTTCAAAGCCAGATCCTTCAAAATCTGACTTGGTTGAAGAGGTTAAAAAATTGGGATTAACTGATGAAGAGGAAATTGAGTTGGTGATTAAATTTTCTCAAAATCAGCAGTATGAAAAATTCTTTTGGGAGTTTGGAGGTTCCCAAAGAATGTCTTTTGTGAGAAAGATTATGAGAATGTGATAAAATTTAAAATTTTGATGATATCAGTTGAAGATTATGTTTTAATTAAGATTTCTTTTGAACTCTATCAACATTAGACTTGGTTAATATATTTATTTAGTCTATGTTTTGGATGGTAATTTTATGTATTTTTTTTAATGATTTGTTTTTAATTTATGATATACTTTGTAATGATTTGGTTTTAATATATTTTGTGTCTTTACATAATGAAAAATTAAATGTTAAACATTACAAAGGGTATTAGAGTAAATTTTGTATGATTTTGTCCAGTACATTGGCATATCAAACAAGAGACAATACAAAATTGTTTGTCCTGTGCATCATATATCAAACAGGAGATAGTACAAAAAGTTATCCTGTAACTTAGTCATATGTCCAGTACTGTTCTGTCCAGTACACATTCTATTACAAATCAAACGCACCCTTAGACAAGCCCTGTACGGTGGTATTTTGTGGTGGTCTAGAGGTCCTGCTCACGTGAGGTGAGAGACTCTGTTATTTAGTGGTATGCTTAGGTATAAGCCTATGTGGGGTGTGATTTATATGGCTTAAGATATGTCATTTTATCCCATGGTGGAGAAGCATTTATAGAGGCCTTTTGAGCCTAGGATTCTCTTGAAAAAGGGACACCGCCCACTCAGTCAAAGGTGGACAGTTGAATCCTTATTTCCCAGAGGGGTGTGGGTCAGTTAATAATCATGACTTCTCTACGCCCAAGAAATGTATTATCCCACGATTAGGCGATAGGAAAACCTTGGGAGAGGCAATACCTTCCATGGGGCGACATGTTATCGTCGCCTCTTCTGGGGAAGCCTACAGTCATATCCGTATATGGGTCTTTTTACAAATATAAAACTATGTAGTCCCTCAAGCCATAGGCTTTTGATATGTGTCTGGTCTCACCGAAGGAAACGTTAGGTCCCTCATACGAAGTTATATGCAGCTCGACTGATGAGACCATAAGTTCCTCAGGTGAGGTGTTGGACCTCTCGGGCGAGACTTCTATCAAGCTCTAAAACAAGACTTGTGATTAAGTCTCCAAATTTCGATCGCCCTTTTAGGCGTGATTCTTGAGATCAATATGGAGCCATGCTCCAATTGAAGGTGGAGAAAAACACAAGAAATGAGGGGATTGAATTGTGTTCTTTATCAAATAAAATTCCCATTTTTTCTTTAACGTCTTTTCTTTCTTTCGTTTAATCATCTATTGGATTATTCTTTTGATGTTGCGGAAGCATGAATTTGTAGAACTACATAACCAATGAGATGTTCATTTTAACTTCTAAACAATATCAGAACTTCTGACTTGTTCAGTACAGTTCTGCAGAACTTTTGTTTGAATGTTCTAAGTTAAAATGAATAGAGCAGAAAATAAAATACACGTTTATTTTTATCCTGGTTCACCTTCTAAATAAGGCTACCTCCAGTCCACCTTCTTCAAATGATTTGCCTCTCAATAGAGGTCTTAGTCCACTATAACCAATCTTGATTACAACTGCACGAACCTCCGTCGTGACTAACAATCTTGCACAGCCAACTGCTGTGACTAACTGTCATACCCCAAAATTTGCCCATATTCAAATTCAAAGTCAAGGCATATGGCTCTAAGACACCCCTCCTAAACAAGGTCCAAGGAATTAGGGTTTTGTTGTTCTGAGAAAAAATCAATGGATCAAAAGCTCTAAGGCATCCCATATGGTCTATGATATTCCAAACTACCTCCATGACAAATTTCAGGTCTCAATTCAAAGAGTTGATCACTCAATTGCTTAGAAAGTCAATAGTCGACTAATTTGACCTAAAAAATCAACTGTGGTCAAAGTACAGTCAAAACTCCTGATTTTTTGTCAACATCCTCATTTTGAAGTATCATTCACCATTTTATCAAGAGTTGATCATGGTTCATCAAGGAAAGATCAGAAATCAACAATTTCAAAAGTTTCTAAATTAGGGTTTTCATCGGAGAAAGTCAACTAAACTTTGACCAGCCATAACTCCCACATGGAACATCAAAAATTTCCCATCCAAAGCTCATTTTGAAGGAAATTGAAATCCCTACAACTTTGCCTCTCACATGCCAAGTCTAAAAATGCTTCAATTTAGAGATATGGAGCAAAAGATTATAGGTCCTTTTTGAAAGTTAACCAAAAGCAGTTTTTTGTCAAAGCCAATATCATCAAGATAAATTCTTCAAATTAAAAAAGCTACCAAAGTTGCTTGTAGAGGACACCTTGAGGTTTCCAAAAAGTCATAGAACTCCTCCATATCTTAAAAATTGAGTGAGATATGCCTTGTCAAAGTTGGACAAATTTGAGAAGGAAAATGTGAAGCAAAAGGCCTTAAAATGGATTTCTTTGCAAAGAGGCCCAATTCTTTATGATCCAATCCTCATCCTTATGATTATCCAAGACCAAAAATATTATTTCCACGAATTTATTTGATTTATTTAATTTATTATGATTTTTTATTCAATTAGAAAAGAAATTAAAATCAAATAAATTAAAAAGGAAATCAAATATTTGATTCAAAAGCTTAAAAGAATCATATCTAACCATCAATTATACTCCTCAATCAATACAAATTCGTGCAAGTAAGATTTGAAGAGATTGGATTGAATTTGAGCAGTTTTAGAAAGCTTTCATAAGAGATTTCCAATCAAATTTTTTCCATGGTAAATTCAAGATTCAAAAGGATTTTGTTCAGCTTTTGTTACCCTAATCCTCCCCATATAAGTATGCAAGCATTATAGATCACGAGGACAAGGATTCTTTGCCTCCAAGAGCCCTTACCGAGTCTTCAAAAATCCCAAAAAAGGTCAATTGCGTTTTCGAGCTTAGAGGCCAATTCAAAGCATTTGGAAGATTCAATCACGCTCCTAGGTGTTTACTGAAGCTACCTGGATCATCCTCAAGGCCTGGCACCTTCAGAATCGTCCACAACTCCTCACGGTTTGTTCCACTTTTAACAAACTTGATTGCATTGATTTACACGGTATAAGCGTATTTTGATCATGGATTCATGCTTGTAATCATGTTTAGAAGCTTTCTGGTTTATTTAATTAGGTTTCAAGTGTAGGTTTCATGTTCTACTATTGTTAGGTTTTAGAGCTTCGAATTAGGGCTTTTGATTTGAAGCGAAATTAGGCCAAACCATGGGTGCTATCGCTCTCAGGAAATCCGGACGAAAAGAATTATGGCTTTAGTTTTAATTTATATTGTGTATATAGTGTTTTTATGTGTGCAGCACCTATAGCAACACACTCAAAACCGTGGCTAAAAGGTCCTGAGTTTTTAAGAACAAGAACGAAGAAGAAGACTGTTATGGGCGCACAATTTCGTTCAAAATTTAAATCCTTTGATTTTTTCATATATTATTATTGGTTATTGTTGTTATATCACCAAGCGCCCTGTGGTTAGCTGGTAAATGCATTTGATTTCAGCCTGGGGGTCACGAGTTCGACCCCAGGTTTTGCAACTATTTTCTTTTGTATTTTCTTGTTTTCAGATCCAGCGCTACAGGCTGGCATGCACATACGATACACCAATTCCCACAAGCCGTCTAATCATTCCAGGGCCAGATCCAATGACATCAAAGGCGCCTCCTCATGGTGGACCTGCAAGGAGCGATCACACCCAATCATAAGCTAAGTATTTTTTTATTTTATTTTCTCTTGTTTTTTCTTTATTTATTTGGTTTCTTTTATTGTAGTTTCTATTTTTTTCCACATAATAAATATTATCCTTTGTTTTCTTATTGACTCTTTAATTATTTAATCGAAACTCGATTTTCCCTATAAACCTTTAATTTTAATTTTATTTGTTTATACATTTAATTAATTAAAATACCCGGTTTAACCCTATATTGGTTTAGATTTTGTTTTGGCTTATGGATTTAATCGAACCTTCGATTCCATTAACCTTTTTGGGTTTGTTTAATATCATTTTATATTTTGTTCGCCTTCTGGGCTACAATAGGGTTCGTATCAATATTCGATGAATTTGTCATACACTAAAATTCGTTCTTTTCTTGGTGCAACTTTTCAGGGTTACTTCAAGATTCTTAGATTACGCACCATATCAGATCAAAGCTAAGTCCCCGATTCTATTTCTTTTTATATTTATTTTTGCCTTTAATTTTAAATAATTATTTTTGCCTTTATTTATTTTTGCCTTTCTGATCAATGAACTGGCCATACACTCACCCCTTTGTTTTTATTTTTCCTTTTCCAATTTTCAGGGTTAGCCAACCGTCAAAGCTCGATTAGTCGGTAACCCTAAAACCTAACCTAATTTATTTTTCTTTCTTTTAAATTATTACTTGTGTCAGACCTATTGCACTGTTGGTTTTATTATTCCTCTTTCCCCATCCTCATAATATTTTTGTATCTGCTTCGAGGTTGTATTGTGTGGCCTTGAAGGCACTTAAACCTGTCATATTATATTATTGTGTGGTTAGTAATCCTAGGGAGTGATAACCCTGAACTGAATTAGAATCACCTAATTACAAGATAAATTATTCTGAATCTGATCACGTGATTGTTGCACCCACACACCTTTTATGGTAACCCCTCTTGTTGCCTGTTGCCTTGTGTTTTAAATGCAGAATAGCCAAGTCCCTCGAATATGAGGATACCTCAGCAATGTTGCCCTCAGTTCATTCAAATCATAAGTCCCTAATGATGCTGCCTTCGATTCGCTAATATGATCTCGTCCCTCGAAGTTGCCTACGAAGTGCTGAGGTATCCTCTGGTTGTAACACCCCCAATTCTATACTAAACAAATAAGGCATATATTTGCGTAAATCAGAGTAAAGAAAGCATGCATCTCACGAGGGCGTTACACATATTGCAAAATAGAACAAATATTTTATCTTTAAACATGCAATGGTCATTTCCAAATAACACGGGAATTTAAAACAACATGCAAACCACAGCGGAATAATTATCTCATCAAATAAATGGCAAAATAGGATGATTCCCATACATCATCCACCATGTCTCAACATCTTGGCTCAAGGCCACACATTAACCAGAATAACATATTCAAATACGAATACAATATGAGTAAACAAATATCTCATAACATCGAGTCATAAAAACATAAAACCCAACTCCCATGTGTTACATATGACCAGAGCACAAGTGACTACTTAGTCACGACACCCTAATAGAGATCTAAATCTCGACGCTAATCCTCCTTCGAAGCATCACTATCCATGAAACCTGCACGTTACCAACAAAGGATAACATTCAAACAGAAGGGTGAGAATTCAACTTCTTATAGAAAACATAATAATGGGAAATGTAAAATACAATAAGAATACATTTCAAGAATTCATCACTCTCCCCATAAACATGCATCATATGCAATTAATCAAGATTCACATGTTCATGTCATACAACATAGCTCATTCAATTCTAAGTGATCAAACATGATTCACATATTCACATATATATACATATATTATTAATACATATAAGTTCACATATGTATCACATGTGCTCCAAATCACATATCTCACATTCATAACACAACAACAATTCATATAAAATGAGTCACCAAATTCACTTATCACGTCTTATACACACATAACAATCACATAATAACATACATTCAAACATCACATAACACCAATGTGACTCAATGCAAGACATGTGACTCTATGCAAGACATGTGACTCTATGCAAGACATGTGACTCTATGCATGTGGTACCCAATGTGAATCCAATGTTTCACCGCTTTCCGATTCAATGTTTAGAATCCAAGCCACGCTCCCGATCCGGACAAGATCAAAGCCAACACGCCTATTTCCAATTAAGGATCACGTCTGCTACGCCTGTTTCCATTCAAGGATCAACGTCTCTTACCATGTGAACCCAAGTTTCACCGCTTCCACCATAAAGCCGACCATGCTATGAATGTATGTACAATTACCAATAATTTATGCAATTAAGATTATCTCATTAATCTTAACTTACCGCATACCACAATAATCCAACTCTATGAATTACCCGCCAATTGTACACAACATTCACAACACAATTAACAATTACAACAAGGCATAACAACCATCATATATCCAATCACAATCATCATGCATATATTACCACACATCTTACCAATAGTTGTTATTCATTACATACCAAAACGTAACACACATAAAAGCATTTACAAGTATACAATCCACATCTCAATACATACACCTTTAAATAATCATTATCAACAAGACACATTCAAATAGTACATATAAATGTATATTTATATTCATTATAACATATCATGGATATCACATCACTTAACACATATATGAATATTAACCACAAGTCTTATTTCATGATACACACATAAGTAATCACATGTTATCCATATATTAACATCCAATTTAAACTATTCCACATCAACTAGCATTTAGAATTCAATCACATAAATCGCGGTTATCATATCACATAATACATCCATGAACATTGATCATGCACAATTCATCCATAACATACACATATAGGTAAATGTTATTCTCAATTATCATCATAATTTATAAAACAAGTGTCAATCCATTCAATCCTATCATATAGACAATCTCATTAGCTTCCCAACGCTTCAAACGGCGCATAAAACGAAGTTACGGATCAAAAGTTATGGCCTTTCAAAGTTTGGAAAAAGTTCTGTAAAACAGGGTTCGCGGCTCGAACAAAGTTCGCGGCGCGAACTGAGTGAATCAAATAATACCCAAGTTTCTGCCAAGCAGTTCGCGGCTCGAACAATAGTTCGCGGCGCGAACTAGCGATTTCAGAAAATCCCAAATCTCAGAAAACAGCATGCGGATTTCATCCCAAAACCCTTAAACTCAACCCAAATCAAACTGAAAACACCAACCATCATGAACAACAATAGAATACATGTTATAACCACAAATATAGCACACATTTATGGATCTTCTAACATCATAACATCATCAAACATCAATTAAAACACATTTCAAATCATAAGTTCATGCATTTGTTCATAAACCCTAACTTTTCTATGTTTCCATGAAATTGCAAAGATGAAGAGATAATCACAACAACACACATTACCCAATCATATAGTCTATAAGAACTTGGATTCAAACCCTTGCCTCTAACTCTTAAATCCACCCTCTTCAAGAAATCTACAATTTCCTTCTTCTTCTCTTCTATGTTCTTTCTCCTCTCTTCTCTTCTTTCTCTTCCTTTCCCCCAAATTGTGTTATCTCTAAAACCCTAGTTTTCCTCTTCTTACTATCTTTCTCTTAATGGGCTTAGTTATGTTATTACCCATCCATCCAATTATTAATTAGGCCCAATACATAGTATACTACTAATATCCTAATTATATCATAAAACACAAATATGCATATAATTAGATATTTCAATTAATTAGTAATACCACATAATAATTAAATAAACAAATAATTAATAAAACACACAAATAAGCTAATAAATAAAATATCTAATAAAATCGGGTTGTTACAACTCTCCCCCACTTAAAATATTTTCGTCCTCGAAAATTCTCTTCAAGCAACTAGCCCCAAGTACAAATCCTTCATTCAACCTTCAAGTATCTTCTCTTCTAATCTCAAATCACTCCGCAAACCTCTTAAAAATCCAAAAGAAAACCTCGGAGTTTTATCCAAAATAATACTTGACGGAATACCATGCAGACACACAATTCTCTCGATGTACAACTTAGCAAGTCTTTCCATCAAATAATCCATCCTTATCGGAATAAAATGAATACATTTGTCCGTCTATCCATAATAATCCAAATCTCTTCACAGTTACTCGACGTTCTCGGCAAACTCAAAACAAAATCCGTAGAAATATGATCCCACTTCCACTCGGGAATAGATAGCTGTTGTACCAACTAAACAGTTTTTGATGCTCAATCTTTGACTTTTGACAAGTCAAACATGAATAAACAAATTCTGCTATATCTTTCTTCATACTTTACCACTAAATAGTTTCCTCAAATCTTGTTACATTTTAGTAGCATTATGATGTATGCTCAAACCATTACGATGTCCTTCATTTCAAAATTCTCTTATCCAACTTCGAAGTATCAGAAATGCAAACCCGAACACGACCTTTCATGACTCTAATCTCGTCAATTCGAAAGTGATTACCTTTACCTTGATTAATCAATGTCATCTCGTTAACCAATTGCAATCCAATTTCTGACTCTCTCTAATCTCGTTAAGAAAACCAGACGCAGGCTTCAACATACTAAGCTTAACGCAAGAAGACGTCGCTTCACAACCAAACTCAACTCTCTAGATTTTTCCAACGATTTTCAACTCTTGAATCCTCCACATAGAAATATGCAATGATTTCCTATTCAATGCATCGGCTACAATATTCACTTTTCCATGATGGTAGTTCAAACTAGAATCATAATCTCTCAAGAATTCCAACCATTTTCGTTTGCCTCATATTCAACTCTCTTTGATCAAACAAATAATGCCTCCAAAGTTTCAAAACAAACACAACGGCGGCCAACTCTAAATCATGTGTCGGATAATTCCTCTCATGAACTTTAAGTTGCCTCGAAGCATAAGCTACCACTTGCCCTTTTTGCATCAAAACGCCTCCCAAACCCAACAATGAAGCATCATAATACACCACAAACGGTTCCAACGGATCCTTCAAAATCAAAATAGGAGCAGAAGTCAACCTTCTCTTAAGCTCTTGAAAATTCGATTCACATTGCGAAGTCCACATAAAAGCTTGTCCTTTCCTAGTCAACAACGTCAACGGCAAAGATAACTTAGAAAATCCCTCAATGAACTTCCTATAATAACCAGCCAAACCAAGAAAACTTCTAATCTCAGAAACAGACTTAGGAGCTTCCCATTGAGATATAGCTTTAATCTTCGACAGGTCAACAGAAATACCTCCACTAGAGATCACATGGCCAAGAAAACTCACTTCCTTTAACTAAAATTCACACTTAGAAAGCTTAGCAAACAACCTCTTCTCTTTCAACATCGACAACACAATTCTCAAATGTTCAGCATGATCATCGCCACTCTTAGAATCAAAACATCCTCAAAACATTACCTCATTAGGACATTCCTTCTTCTTACTCGACAAAACAAGTGCAAATCTATGACCATACACTTAGACAAATGAACCTCTTCTCAACAACTCCTCAACTCGACTCTTCAACCTCTCCTTAGTCTCTTTACAAAATACCAAGTTAGCAAGAGAAGTTTATCTCGTCCAATACGATCTCGTTTTCTATCAACAATAGATTAAGGGTGATCAAGTCCTCAATTTGTTAATAGACAATCGAAAATCATAATGAAACATAAACCATCATTACTAAACCATAATAGTGTTCCTTCAGAACTCACACTCGAAATTACTTAACACACCAAGATCCAAAATCCTCTTAAGATTACAATTACTTTCTTCAACTCCAAACAATTTATACCAAAATTCTCATCAACTTGCTCTAACAAAATGAACTAAATAAAATCAATTCCCAAAATCTCTACCAAAGATACTCAACAGACAATTCAAACACACATAAGAAGTTGAAACAAAACTCATAGCAAGCGTATCAATAACCATACTTCCACGCATATCAGATAACACAAGATTCAACCTCTTAGCACAATCCAAAGAAATAAATGAATACGTTGTACCACTATCAATAATAAAGCACGTACCTCAGATTAGCTTATCCTTAGTAGTGGTCTTAACACCAGACAACACAAGTACTCTCCCACTCACTTGTTCCTTCTTCGGTTTGTCACACTTGGTACTAATGTGACCTTGCTCTCCACAATTAGCAGCTATGTGGCCTGGCCTGCCACACTTGAAACAAGTAGCAACCTCTTTCTTACACTCAGCAACACAATGACCTTCAACACCACATCTGAAACACTTAAGTGGAGTAGGAGTCCCTCCCCCACTTAGCTTCTTGCCAAAACCAGATTGTTTCCTCTTGATATCATACAGTCTCCTACTGGATTGTCCTCTTCCTCGTTTCAACTTTAGAAACTCCACTTCTTTCTTCCCACGCACATCTTCTGGAAAATATTTTTCCAAAAATTCATCACGAAAAAGAGTCCAAGTGACTTCAATACCTTCTCTTTCAAATCTCTGCACAGTATTAATCCACCAATCATCAACTCCTTTCGTCAGCATGTGAGTACCCAACTGCACCTTCGGTACATCCGTACAAATCATGATTTGAAAAATCTTTTCCATTTCTCTCATCCATGCATGTGCTTTGTCCGGTCCATACTTTCCTTCAAAAGTCGGCGGATTGCACCTTAGGAAGTCCCCAAAAGCACAGAACTCATCCTTCCCTCCATAACCGGAATTCTCTTGCGGCACTTGTCCAATCGCACCAGTCCACCTCATCATCGCCTCAACATTAATGCTAACATTCCTTCCTGCAGCCATTATCCTAAGACATCCAGCGATCGATAAACAACAGTATCGATTGTGTCAGATACACAAATCCAATACAAAAGGATATGAAAACATAAATGACCTGGCCAACTGACCGACCGTGCTCTGATACCACTATGTAACACCCCCAATTCTATACTAAACAAATAAGGCATATATTTGCGTAAATCAGAGTAAAGAAAGCATGCATCTCACGAGGGCGTTACACATATTGCAAAATAGAACAAATATTTTATCTTTAAACATGCAATGGTCATTTCCAAATAACACGGGAATTTAAAACAACATGCAAACCACAGCGGAATAATTATCTCATCAAATAAATGGCAAAATAGGATGATTCCCATACATCATCCACCATGTCTCAACATCTTGGCTCAAGGCCACACATTAACCAGAATAACATATTCAAATACGAATACAATATGAGTAAACAAATATCTCATAACATCGAGTCATAAAAACATAAAACCCAGCTTCCATGTGTTACATATGACCAGAGCACATGTGACTACTTAGTCACGACACCCTAATAGAGATCTAAATCTCGACGCTAATCCTCCTTCGAAGCATCACTATCCATGAAACCTGCACGTTACCAACAAAGGATAACATTCAAACAGAAGGGTGAGAATTCAACTTCTTATAGAAAACATAATAATGGGAAATGTAAAATACAATAAGAATACATTTCAAGAGTTCATCACTCTCCCCATAAACATGCATCATATGCAATTAATCAAGATTCACATGTTCATGTCATACAACATAGCTCATTCAATTCTAAGTGATCAAACATGATTCACATATTCACATATATATACATATATCATTAATACATATAAGTTCACATATGTATCACATGTGCTCCAAATCACATATATCACATTCATAACACAACAACAATTCATATAAAATGAGTCACCAAATTCACTTATCACGTCTTATACACACATAACAATCACATAATTGCATACATTCAAACATCACATAACACCAATGTGACTCAATGCAAGACATGTGACTCTATGCATGTGGTACCCAATGTGAATCCAATGTTTCACCGCTTTCCGATTCAATGTTTAGAATCCAAGCCACGCTCCCGATCCGGACAAGATCAAAGCCAACACGCCTATTTCCAATTAAGGATCACGTCTGCTACGCCTGTTTCCATTCAAGGATCAACGTCTCTTACCATGTGAACCCAAGTTTCACCGCTTCCACCATAAAGCCGACCATGCTATGAATGTATGTACAATTACCAACAATTTATGCAATTAAGATTATCTCATTAATCTTAACTTACCGCATACCACAATAATCCAACTCTATGAATTACCCGCCAATTGTACACAACATTCACAACACAATTAACAATTACAACAAGGCATAACAACCATCATATATCCAATCACAATCATCATGCATATATTACCACACATCTTACCAATAGTTGTTATTCATTACATACCAAAACGTAACACACATAAAAGCATTTACAAGTATACAATCCACATCTCAATACATACACCTTTAAATAATCATTATCAACAAGACACATTCAAATAGTACATATAAATGTATATTTATATTCATTATAACATATCATGGATATCACATCACTTAACACATATATGAATATTAACCACAAGTCTTATTTCATGATACACACATAAGTAATCACATGTTATCCATATATTAACATCCAATTTAAACTATTCCACATCAACTAGCATTTAGAATTCAATTACATAAATCGCGGTTATCATATCACATAATACATCCATGAACATTGATCATGCACAGTTCATCCATAACATACACATATAGGTAAATGTTATTCTCAATTATCATCATAATTTATAAAACAAGTGTCAATCCATTCTATCCTATCATATAGACAATCTCATTAGCTTCCCAACGCTTCGAACGGCACATAAAACGGAGTTACGGATCAAAAGTTATGGCCTTTCAAAGTTTGGAAAAAGTTCTATAAAACAGGGTTCGCGGCTCGAACAAAGTTCGCGGCGCGAACTGAGTGAATCAAATAATCCCCAAGTTTCTGCCAAGCAGTTCGCGGCTCGAACAATAGTCCGCGGCGCGAACTGGCGATTTCAGAAAATCCCAAATCTCAGAAAACAGCATGCGAATTTCATCCCAAAACCCTTAAACTCAACCCAAATCAAACTGAAAACACCAACCATCATGAACAACAATAGAATACATGTTATAACCACAAATATAGCACACATTTATGGATCTTCTAACATCATAACATCATCAAACATCAATTAAAACACATTTCAAATCATAAGTTCATGCATTTGTTCATAAACCCTAACTTTTCTATGTTTTCATGAAATTGCAAAGATGAAGAGATAATCACAACAACACACATTACCCAATCATACAGTCTATAAGAACTTGGATTCAAACCCTTACCTCTAACTCTTAAATCCACCCTCTTCAAGAAATCTACAATTTCCTTCTTCTTCTCTTCTATGTTCTTTCTCCTCTCTTCTCTTCTTTCTCTTCCTTTCCCCCAAATTGTGTTATCTCTAAAACCCTAGTTTTCCTCTTCTTACTATCTTTCTCTTAATGGGCTTAGTTATGTTATTACCCATCCATCCAATTATTAATTAGGCCCAGTACATAGTATACTACTAATATCCTAATTATATCATCAGACACAAATATGCATATAATTAGATATTTCAATTAATTAGTAATACCACATAATAATTAAATAAACAAATAATTAATAAAACACACAAATAAGCTAATAAATAAAATATCTAATAAAATCGGGTTGTTACATTGGTTGCCTAAATGAAAGGCTACTCTAATCCTTCCCTTAGACTACCTGCCCCTCTATGGCATGGGACAGTCTTGTGGCGAACGATAATTCGACGACCCTTCAACCTCCAAATCACAGGACTTCCCTACCCTCCTATGGTATGGATAACCCTGAAAGGCTAAAAGAACATTTTTCATCTAACCAGGTAATCTGCCCCTAATTGCTTTGCTCTGGCTCAAATCTTTTTCTTACACTTTTTCATAAACCTTCAAAAAGGCTACGCTCATTTACGAGCTAAAGCCCTTATTTCTCTTCTTCTACATTTCTGAAACTTTTGGCTTCAAAACTAAAGAGCAAAGAAATTAAGAGCCCATGGAAAACCATGGATGCAAAGGGTGCCTTACACCTTCCCTTTGTATAAATTACCCCCCAAACTCAGTTTTTATTTAAAAGGTTTTTCCTGTTCTTTTGGCCTTTATGATAATTTGGATAAAATAAAAGTCGGTGGCGACTCTTGCTATCTGTGACATTCCAATAAAGTCAGTTCACCGTATTACAGAACTGGCGACTCTGTTGGGGAGAATTTTCGAATAAAAGAGGGGTTACCTTAAAAGTTTAGGATTCACTTAAATGTTTTCTATTGTTTGCTTTGCTTGCTTTATTTTTCAGGGCTGTTTTGGGAAAAATAAAGAACACTTAAGTTAGGAGCGGCATAGTCATGGAGACCTCCCTTGTGCATGTTTGGGATTGGTCAAAATGAAGTTCGCACTTGAGTTAGGCCTCCACTGGTTATTGTGTACCTCTTTTGCATGAGAGAGGTTTATGCATGTATCTTTGGGTGCGTCGGAACTCAGGGACCTTTAGTAACCTTTAACCCATCTTAACTCTTTAGGAACGTAGTGGGAGGGCTATTCTTGGTGCATGCCAAGTTATGGTCGCGACCCGATACTACAGCTCAGATAGGTTTCTTCCTAAAGTATCATTGCGTGGTATGCATGTACCATGTTCGAGGGTGCTTTAGAGGGGGCTGACAATTCTGAGTAACTTGGTAGAACCCGTTGCTTAAATCATCCTTATCCTTAGAAATACCTTTGGGGAAGGGTATCTCACATGATCTAAACTCCATGCAAGCCGAGCCTAAGGAAATTGTGTGACTTGTTTGTGTTTACTACTAACCTTTGTTTCCCTGCAGGTTTTGTTAAAAGACTTGTTTGCCCTTACTATCTCACGCTGTGCCTAATGAACTGCATTCGCATGACATCATGACATCATAAGCATAACATGATTTAACTAACCCTTTCAAGGATCTTAGGGATTTAGGGCGCACAATTTCAGGGACTCCTATCAAGGACTGATTTTCTAATCAAGGGGCAAGAGGATTTATTTTCCTATGGCCACACACCTTCCAATTCAAAGACTCAGTACCTAGCAAGGGGCGAGAGGATTTATTTTCCTTTGGTCACATACCTTCCAATGCAGAAGTATCCCGAATCAGAGGCGATGACCCACTCAATATGGTGAGCTTGATACTCAAAGAAGGACATTCAAGGACGAAAGCCAAGATTCTTCAGACAAAGACGCGACCAAATCATTTTAATGTTGCTAACTAAATTCCTATAGATCCTTGAAAAACATTGCATTTGCATTCATAACATCGCATAACAGGTTTCTTATAATAGGTCTCTCATCCTGCCTCGCTGTTTATTTCACGTCATCACGAATCTCATGCAATCAGTCAAAGACCTTTAGGCTCAAAATGCTGAATTCCAGGCCTTGATTCTGAATTTGTCCAAGGGGCAAGAAGAGCTGAAAACCATGCTAACTAAAAAGAAGAAGAAGAAGGGCAAGAAGACTCTGGGGAAAAGGCTTAGACCGATCTTGCAACTCAGGGATGCTGAAGCCTCTGAAGACAGTGACGAAGATGAGCAAGATGATTATGCTAGTATCAAGGCTGAGGCAAAAAGTAACCATGATGCTGCCAAGCCTTCTGAAGAAGAAGAAGATTATTACCATCAGAACGAACATCCTGATGACAAATACAAGTTGTTGGAAGAACGTATGAAAGACATGGAAATTCAGAAGGTACCTGGACTGGATTTTGAAGATCTAGGACTCATCTCTGGAGTTGTTATCCCTACCAAGTTCAAGACTCTTACCTTTGCCAAGTATGACAAAGTTTCCTGTCCTAAGTTGCATTTGAAATCATACGTGAGGAAGATTCAACCTCATACTGCTGATAAGAAGCTATGGATCCACTTTTTCCAAGAGAGCTTATCTGGAACTCAACTCGAATGGTACTATCAACTGGAAGGTACCCACATCCGTACCTGGGAAGATTTGGTTGTTGCTTTCTATAAGCAATACCAATACAATTCCGACCTCGCACCAACTTGCATGCAACTTGTCGCTACCGCGAAAATCAACAGAGTCGCCACTAACATATTTATCCTAAAAAGGAAGGGAATGCCAGCAAACCACAAAACAAAACAACGGTCTCACGACCAGAGAAAAAGGGTAAGGGAGTCGGTTACGCGAGGGGAAGGTGTTAGCACCCCTCGCGCCCATCGTACTCGATGGTATCCACGCCTGTGTCTAAAACTATGGGTGTGTAATAAATCTACGCTAATATGGACTAAAATGCATGCAAAATGTAGGGAAAAGAAAGAGTTGCGCTCACACGGGCCCTACCCCGCTGCCTACGTATCTGTTTTGCAGAATCAGAGCTACCGTAGCTCGGCTAACTAGTTTCTGTTTGTTTTATGTTTTTTAGGTGAACGAGTTACATTCACACTCCGCTGCTCGACCTTTGGAGACTTATGCTTGGGAATGGAGAGGAAATAACAAGTTCTTAAGAAAAGAAAATCAAAGAGTGTAGTTTGTGTTTTAAAGAATGCATGAAGAAGACCTAAACTAAGGGGGGAAACTTGCTACCTAATGTTATCATACAAAGGGTACAAGTCTAGACTAAACTAGCAACCTACGAAGGAGAGGGAAAGCAAACAATAATATCACACAAACGAGCTCCGTTCTGTTTACGGTGATTTCCGGTAAACAACCGCTAGTCTTCCAAACTATAATAAATATGATTTGGTTACTCGCAGGATCGACTAGATTGATCCTAGGACATAGTCAAAAAGGTTGTTATTCATGATAGTTCGAATTATGTCTATGGTTGGCTTGTCTCGAAATAAGAAATACTTAATCAAAGAAATAAAGATTAGCAATCACCTTGTTATACACGTAAATATAACATCAGCGAAGGGTAAGATAAAGATAAAATATAAGACAAAACTATAAAGTGCAAGAATCTTAAAGTGTAGAAACTTAAATGCTTCGAAACTAAATAGAATGAAAATAAAGAGTGCGGGAATGTAAATGACAAAAAGTAAACGAAATGCAGTAATATCAAAAGATACTTGAATAAACAAAGATACAAATGTATTTAAAATGATGTTGGTGTCATACGTACATTTCTCAGCGAAACTCGTTCTCTTAACACTTGATACTTGAGCAGTATGTGAGTGATTTGTACAAAATGAACACACGGAGTCCTAACATTAAGACCCTTATTTATACTAATTTCGACCCTAACGGTCCTATACTAATCTAACGCCACGTTGCCCACAAGAAAACCCTGGGATGCCATCTGTCTTTGTGCGGTTACACAAACTACTTCGAAATTCAAATCATCCCGCCTGAATCTTCTTTCGACACGTAGCAACGCAACCAGAATCGAGAATGCCACGAAGACACGTTCAGCCTCAGTACTTTACGTATTTCGCAAAAACGTTTAAGTCTTTTAAAGATATTCTTCTTCGAATTAGCTCAAAGTCTAACCATCTTTATTCCAACTCAAACCAACATCCTCGAAACATGGCCGTCAGTAGCCATTTTTAAACTCAGAAATGGTCATCAGTAACCATCTTCCTTCGATTTGTAACTCTTTAAAGGATATTCTTTCCAAACGAAATCCCCAGCCAACAAATTGCCCCCAATAAATGCCTGTTTTGAAAAACAAGAGAAATAGGCGTTTCTTGTTATAATGAGATTTCGTTTTACTCACTTCTGAGAGTTCCAAGACAACTGACTAACGTCATAATCATTTATGGCTCTACTTTCAAAACGTTTTGTCATTTTCAAAGATGTCCTCTCAGAACTTACATTCCCACGTTCTGTCATTACCTCATGATCATTACTCCTATATACTAGGAGTAAAGCTAATAATTATTCGACCGCCGTTGGATGAAATTAACATATGCCGCGTGTCTTTGACTGTTACCCAAAAGATTTAAAAGGGTTTCCGTTAAACCTTTAAATACTTGAACTTCTATCCTTGCATAACTTCCACTTCTATTTTCTTTATCCTCAACACAGAAAAGAAAAATCTTCTTTGTCCTCTTTTAACCTATTTCTCAAATCAAATTCACTCATGGCGTCTTCTTCAAATGCTCTTCAACCCATTCAAAAATTCCAACGTCCTACACAGATAAAGAATCAAGAACACCTTCCAGACCCAAATGACGCAGAGGCGCGCGCTATCTACGCTTCTCAGGTAATCATCCCTTTTGAACTTTCTGGAAAAACTCATGCTTTCATGGGTCCGTTACCAGGAGGAAATAACCCCTCTTTGAGTAAATTCTTCCCTGCCTATTACAAAACTAGGCCCTTAGTTAGCAAGAATAAGATAGACGATGAAGGTCACCCAGTCTCAGCTAACCCTGATAGCCCAAAAGAGACCTCAACTGAAACTCCTTTGGCCTTAGAGAAAATTAGGTTAAACTATGTAACCAATTTTGTGAAAGTCTTTAGGTCAATCCCATTAGCAAAGGATCCTGAACTGTATTATGCTTGGCTAACGAAGGTAGAAAAGCAAAAAGCGCCTTTCTGGAAACAACTAGGGATTTATGATTTAATCTAATTATCCAAAACAGGTTTAGAATATAACCAAACCATGTTAGTAGCGTCAGTTTACTTCTGGGATGCTTCTCACAATACTTTTCATCTTCCATGCGGGATGGTTACCCCTACCCTCTTCGATGTAGCTGCCATTACAGGGCTTCGACCAACTGGGGAAACCTTCGACCCTAATTTCATGGATACTGACACCATCAATTTTAATGAAGCAACAGTCACCTATACTGCCTTTATTCAACAATACCACAATGAAACGGACCCAGACGTTTTTGACGAAGAACACATAGCATTTCTAGCACTTTGGCTCTCGAGATGCGTCTTTTGCTCTAGATCCATACAAGTAGCAAAAAGATATCTTTGCATGGCTAACCAGCTAAATGCTGGGATAAAGTTAAACCTAGGCCAGTTAATTCTAGGATTTCTTTATGAGAATCTTGGTGAAGCAGCGGACCTTGTTAAGAACTACAAAACAAGATCTCTTCTTTTTGCTGGTCCTTTCTGGGTGTTGCAACTATGGATTAATGCCACTTTTGAGGCTCACCTCCCATTTAAAAATGTTGTGGATGAAGAAAGTGCAGACATAAAGGATCGAACAGTGGAAGGAACCAGATTGGCTTACCTAACCCCAAAGGAAGAAAGTGGCAAACTTCGTGAAACCTTCCTGGCATTCATAATGATGTTCGCTGAACGTTATCAATTCACTCCTTCGATGGGTCCATTCGTACAACGTAAGGTGGGTCCCGAATGGTTTACTCAAGAGTTTCCAGCAACTTCTCCTGATCAACAAGCTGAAGCTATGGCCATCTGGGAAGCTTTCCTCACCCTGTCGCACACTCGCGAAAAAATGAACAGAGTCGCCACCAATATATTTATCCCATAAGGGAAAGGAATATCAGAAAACCTAACAAGGGAAGGAACAGGGTCTCGTGACCAGAGAATCAAGGTACGGGAGTCGGTTACGCAAGGGGAAGGTATTAGCACCTCTCGCGCCCATCGTACTCGATGGTATCCACCTATGTTTGTTTCTATCTAAAGGGTGTGTACTATGTCTATGTCTATATGCGAATGAATGCAAAATGTAGGGAAAATAAAGAATTGTACTCGCACGGGCCCTACCCCGCTGCCTACGTATCCTTTTCAGGAATCAGAGTTACCGTAGCTTGGCTCAAGATTTTCTGTTTGTTTTTGTGTTTTTTAGTTGGGCGAAGTTAACGTTTGCGCTCTTGCATAAGGGACGACCTACGATGCGATCAAGCGGAAATAACAATGCCCTTAGGTGCCAACGAGGCAAAAGAAAAAGAAATGATTGGTTTGTATCTTTTAACGTAGATGAGTGATGAACAGTTCCCAATACCGGGCCACTCACCACTTTCTCTACTTTGTTTTAATTTGAACCATTATTAGGTGTTTTAAGTGTTTTTGGTTGGGTATTTTTTAAGGGGAATTTGTTTGCGATTTGAATCACATAAAAGTGTATAATGGTGGAGAAACATATTAGGGAATGAATCCCACTCATCTCTCTTCCATTATATAGTGATCGAGAAACAGATTAGGGAATGAATCCCACTCATTTCTCTCCCACTAAGTGATTGAGAAACAGATTAGGGAATAAATCCCACTCATTTCTTCCTCACTATTAGTAACGTGTGATTCGCCTCTTTTATTTATTAAGTATTTTAAAAGTTAAAAGGAAAAAGAAATGAAAGAAGGGAACTAATCCTAAATTCTAATCTAAGTTGTCTAATTCCTATTTGTGTACAAAAGGAGTCTAAATCTAAAGTTATGTTGACATGGTGATTAAATTCTAAAAGGAGCTATACACTTTATTAAAGAAAAAACTACACATGGAATAGGTAAAGGAAAATCAATATGCGACAAATAAATGGTATTCACAATCACACATATGTCAATTAATTCTAAAAAATCGAGACTAAAATTGACTCCTAAGTCTATTAAAGAATTATTTACAAGGAAGTATTAAAGACAAAGAAATTCAACATGTTGTAAAGAAAAAATGGTTTATTAACAATACTAAAACAATTAGAAAAAACGAAAAAAATCAAGTCAATTATTCACAATATCTAAACTATCTACACATTGATTTTATGCATTTTTACTTGATTTAAAATTGGAGTTATGAGCAAAACAAAGATTAAAATAAAAATCTAATCCACACTGCCGGGGGTGCAATAGCAGTTTTTTGAATGAACTAAAATCATGTTGTGAACTAAACTGGGCCCAAACAGGGGGTGGAGAAAGCGTGGGCGTTCAGGCCCAGGTTCACTATGCTACATGTGTGTTAACAACAAGGGGGTGCAATTCTAGAAAGTGACAGAGTCCAATGCATGTGAGGCCCAACGCCCCCACCTCTTTCCATTTATTTCACTCATTTATTTACTCAGCATGTTAATATTATCTTAGACTATGGTTGAATTAAAATGTGGCATTCAATTAACATGTAGACACTGCATCAATTGGTCATGGTGGAGTTTTAAATCACTAAAGACAAAATAGCAAACGGACCAACCAGATACTGACACGCCATATTCTAATCATTTACTACAAGACAAAATGAACCACAATTTGGGAGAGTAAACCAATAATACGCTGCCACACACGCGAATGGGGGGAAATATTTTCAAAAGAAACAGACGTCGGAGCACCGCTCCGGTCGTCTTCTCCGGCGAGGCTCGCGGCGGAGCTGGCTGCATTTTTTTCAGAAATTGCTAAGGCTTATACCTTTCGAGCTGATCATGGATCTATCATTAGTTTTCTTTAATTCTTTCCCTAACATCCTAACCGATCCACGTTTCTAAACCCTAACATTATGAAGACTCCATGAAAACGCAAGAATCACATGTTATACTAATCCTTATGCTACTCAGAGATCAAACACATGAGGTAAACGTTCAAGAAGCCATTAATCCATGTAAGATAAAGCATTCAGAGACTTGCAAGCAAATGCATCAAGCAATAAACAGTTCCTTCATTCATACTGCATGCTCATACATGGTGAAGATGCTGAGGAGTTTGAGTTACATACCTGTTTGAAGCTTTGATTCGGAGGATGATAGCGAAGTTCTGCAAGCTTTGTAGTTCCCTCAACGGTTTGCGAAATCAGGTCCTTTGCCTTGTTGATACGGATCTTGACTTGAAACCTCGGTCGCACTATGGTTGATAAGAGCACTCCGATTTAGGAACGATGGAGGTGAGGATGATCGGAGCGGAGGTTGAATCAAGGAGCTTCAGATTGATATCAGTTATGGAGGTGCTATGGTGGTGATGATTGAAGGATGAAGGAGGTTTAATGGTGGTGAAGGAGGTGGTTGCGGTTCTGTTACAGTTTGTTGCAGATTGTAACAAACTTTGAAGGCGATTTGATGGGTGTCGCTACCGCGAAAAATGGAATCAGATTCGCCACTAATATATTTATCCCATAAGGGAAAGGAATACCAGGAAACCTAACTCAGAAATAAGAACAAGATCTTTCAACCAGAGAATAGGGTACGGGAGTCGGTTACGCAAGGGGAAGGTACTAGCACCCCTCACGCCCATCGTACTCGATGGTATCCACCTATGTTTGTTTCTATCTAAAGGGTGTATCTATGTCTAAACCTAAATGTGAATGAATGCAAAAGAAATACAGGGAAAAGAAGGAATTATTTACAAGTGTGCTCGCTTAGGCCCCGCGACCCAATGCCTACGTATCCCTTACAAGGAATCAGAGATACCGTAGTTCGGCTCAATAGTTTCCATTTGTTTTGTGTTTTTTAGTTGAACAGAGGTTAAGGTCGCAATCCACGATGCTCGACCTTTGGAGACTTACACGCCTACTTCTGGAATGGACTCAACATGTTCTTAAGCAGCAGAATGAACTTGGGTTTGTGTCTTTTATTGTAATTCCACGATGATAAAACCCACTACAAGGCTTCGCATCGCTTCCTCACTTTGTTTTTAGTTTGAGCCCTTATTAAGCATTTTTTGTGTTTTTGGTTGGGTGTTTTTTAAGGGAATTTATTTGTGATTTAGATCATACCAAAAAAGAGTTTGAATATTTAGAGAATGCACATCGAGGTCTACACCACAATCGTTTCTCTAAATATTGGCTAAGAAATACAGTTTTTTGAATATTTAGAGAATGCACATCGAGGCCTACGCCACAATCGATTCTCTAAATAAAATACAGTTTTTGAATATTTAGAGAATGCACATCGAGGCCTACGCCACAATCGATTATCTAAATAGCGGTTAAGAAATACACCGAGGCCTACGCCTCAATCATTTCTCTTCCGCCAAGTAGGAAAGAACATACATCGGGGCCTACGCCCCAATCATTTCTTTCCCACTACAAAAAGAAAAAACGGTATGATCCTTATCAGTATTTATTAAGTTTTTTAATGTTGAAAAAAGAAAAGTAATGAGAAAGGGAACTAACCTATTTTCTAATCTAATTGTTATTCTAATTCCTATTTAAAATCTAAACTAAAATCTAAGGGGATTTTACTAAGAAGGAAGTTATTTAAGTTGACTAAAGTCAACTTTAACAACTAGGGGCGTTTTTGGGATTTCACAAGGTATCGAAAATATTCACAAAAGGAAAGGAAATAAAATCTAAACTAAAGAATGAAATATTCACAAGTACAATACCATTTTTATTCATGCTTAGAACTATTTCTAAAAATTAAAACCAAAAAAACTAAGTATTTATATTCAATGTGCACCAATCAAATTTAGAGAAAAAGGCAAACAAAATCAATTCTAGAATAAAATCTATAAAACTCTAAAAATTCTAAATGGTTAGAAACAAATTTTATCATTATTTAAAAGGAAAATTCAATTAACAAGCAAAATAAGATAAAAGAAAACTATTTTTATTATTTGTATAAAATCTGTCAACATGGGGGTGAATCAGCAAAGCAGTTTGAACTAGGAATCCTGTTATTGGCGCATGGGCCTGAGTACAGAGGGTGGAAAAATCAAAAACGACCTGGGCCCAATCTGAAAGTGGAGCGTGGCCCAGGCTCTTACCAATTATCTCATTTTTATTTCACTTTCTTTCAGCATGCCATTATTTTTATACTATGATTTTATTATTGAAACGTGACAACACAACACATCAATTGGGCAAGGTAATTTTTAAGTGAGGATGAGGACAAAACTTTAACTAACCAATCAGAACCTTACATATAATTAACCAATCATTTGAAAAGAACAAAAATTAACCAAAATGCTGGAAGCTAACTAATGGGAGTGTGCCACGTATGCAAACTGAAGATGAGTAAAAGCCAAAACTCAGACGCCAGAAATACTATTCCGGTCGTCTTCTCCGAGACAACTTCGCCGAAGCTATGAGCCAAACGCTCAGAAATGAAAAGTGCGACCACCGTTCAACCGGAATTTTCGTGCTGAGCTCGAATCTTCCCTTAGTTTCATCATTGAAAGCCACTAAGGCCCTAACCGAAGCCCCACACAGAAACCCTAATGTCGTGAAACTACATCTAAACCTAAGCTAAACACATTAAACTAACCTCCATCACACACAGAGTTCAATCATGCACTTCTAATGTTCAAACAAGAATCATTCCATACAAACTGAAAATAAATCCACGAACACAAAAGCTTCATACAGGTGCCATAAGCAATGAGTTTATTCCAGATGATATGACCTACACATATTACTAAGATGCTGAGAAGGATCCATAGAACTTACCTCAAGGTCTTGAACAAGAACTCCAGAAAATCCACAAGATCCAAGCCTTCGCGCAGTAATGTTCTGTGAGACGTAAATTTAGAGAAAGAGGATGGACTCTGAGAATCAGACCAAGATCTTGGTGTTATTGAGGAGAATCGTGATGATATAAAATCTTGCAAAGACACTGATGATGGCGCTGAACTGATGTAAATCCGTATTGATATTGAGTTACACTTGAAGCTGATGATAATTGAGGAAGAGTGAGGGTGAAGAATCTATGGCGTTGATGATGGTTAGAGGAAGATGAAGGTTGGGAGAGAAGAGAGTGGTGGTTACAAAGTTTGTTGTGGTTGTTATGGGAGTGGAGGGACGGTTATGGAGGTTTTGAAGCTATGGAGGTTGAAGCTATGGAGGTTGAATGAGAGTGAGGATAGAATTGGCGGTTAGAGTTTGTTACAAACTCATAACAAACTTTGCAGAGAGAGAGCGAGGAGAAAGATGAGAGTTTGAAAACTGAGAAAAGAAAAAAATGGCGTGTCCCCCCGAAAATGTGAAGCTTTTTTCTCTATATAGTGTAGGTGAGTGTGCATGGTGTTGTTGTGTGTGGCTCTGCAGCTGATACTTTCCTCAACACTTAAAGAACAAGTTGATGTATTTGTGGCAAGCTCCTCAATTCACTTTCATATGGCAGCCAATATGCATGGCTTATAACGGTAATTATCGGCGGGTTGATGAGTGCATGCTGCTGATTTTTGTTTTTTGAACTAATATCTTGGCTTAGAATGCCATGCACTATTTCAGTCCATGAGGCCAACTTTGCTGGTTCATAACTCATTCCCCACATAGCCATTTTATGTAAAATTAGTGTCATAATGAAGTGAGAATGGCATAGAACAAGATTGACGTTGGGGACTTTTGGAAATGACTTTTGCAAGTGCATGAAAGTAGCCTCTGAACATGATGTCTCACCACTGCACGTGCCGGCGTATGTATGGTTCAAGCTCTGGCCCGACGCTTTGCCAAACGCAAACTCTCAAGGCATGACTTTAAGACTTTGTATCTTGATCCATGTACCACCAATGGCTTTGGTTCTTATACCGTTTGAAAGAAGACATGGAATAGAATGGCATGATGTTGAATTTGAGTCTAATGGATGCTTCTAATTCCTTATAATCATCCTTTAAATTGGCACGCTATATGCTTGAAGAAATGCCTCGCGCGTGCCTTAGATTCTTGCCCAGCTATGCGCCACGAAATACCTTTGCATGATCACCACTTTGAGCCCTTCTAACTCATTAATTACACATCTAATGGCCATGATTTTGATGCCAATTGAAAGATAGCATGGAGGAGAATATGTATGAGTCATAGTTGATTGAAGAGGACATTTGTATTCCTCTATAATTGGCTTAAGAAATGGCACATCACGTGTTCGATCAATTGCATGCGTTATGCCCAGGAATCTGCCAGCAAACTTGACTTGCATCAGTTTGAATCTTTCAACTTCAAGACTCTATATCTTTTAATTCATGCCTCTTTTGGAGAAACTTCCTATCATACCCCAAATTTGTCCTACCCTATTCATATGGCTTATGATTCATGTACATACATCACTTAGGTCATAACTCACACTTATGCATTCATATCATTGGTGCTATTCAAAAGGCTAGCAAGAAAAAGCTCTGTTGCAAAGAATTTTGATCAGAGAATAAGGAGACTGAGGTATAATCATGTGGTTCTATGTTCAAGGAAGTCCTCCTGGATTGGGGTTTCCCTCTGCCTCAAGTCAAGGCATTGGTTGAAGGATACTGGCTTGCAAATCATCCGGTTCTTTAAATCAGGGTTTCTTTGACCAAAGTCAACCAGTTGACTTTCTGGTCAACATTCAATCAGGAATGGCTTCTATGTGTGGAAAAATTCTCATACTGACTAGGAGGATGTGTGTGTTTGACTGGATTTGACTGGAGGAGATTTAATCGGGAATTTCATCAATAGTCGGAAAAATCAGAACAGTTGACTTTTGGGTCAAAATCAGAAGAATTATTCAAATATTGACTTTTGGTGGAAAATTAATCAAGAAAAGTCGAAGAATGGATAAAATCGGGAGTTCGACAAAAAGTTGCCAAAATAGCAAAAAGACAAGTTTCCAACACTTAGAAATTTTTTTGATGCTTTAAATCTTGTTGAGAAGTCCACTTCAGCACTAGGTTACACGTGGCAAATGACATTTTTTGAAGAAAATCCCAACATCAAAGTTGTTCCTCTCACGGAGGAGAACAACTTTGTAGTTGGACACTTTTTCATTTGAAGCTTGTATGAAGAGTTAAAGTGGTGTGAAGTTTCTGAAAATTCATTTAAACCAAGTCATAATCCAAGTCACAAGTCAGGTCATGACCTGGCATTTCAGCAAACACATGGTGTGCCAAATCTCAACGCATTTTTATTCCTCCACAAGCCTTCATTTTGAACAAGATTGATACTGAAATACTCTTTGCCATGCCCTCTATTTAATGAGCCCAAGATCATTAGTTTTGAATGCGCATGGATCAAGATAGAAGCACATGAAGTCGTGCCCTGGCCAAGACGCAACGCAGCAACTCGCCAGGTCAGAAACCATGTCACGCTTGCAGGCCCCATGCAGTGATTCTCTCCCAAGTTCCAGGTCAATTTATGAGAGCTACAAGCATCTTCTCATGACACTATCAACACCAAAACTATGCTATTCCATGCCTCCTTCAAGATGAGTGCAAGTATGCATGAATTGGCAGCTTATAGATCGAGCTACATGCGCATGAAGTGACTACCATGAACATGTTCGCTTGGCAAAAGATATCGAAAATTCAGCAGCCATCATATGTTTGAGCTACATGCACATACACATGCTACTATCATCCATGCACAAACTCTGAGCTAGAAAGGCACTCAAAGGACTTGCCAAATAAAGCACAAACTTGTCCATTAAGTTTGCAAAGAAAGATACATGTACCACACCACAAACTCAAGTCCCACATCAAGAAAACAAAAACTATGTTGCAAGCTACACATTCCAAGCCCCATACCAAAGAAATGCATTCCATTCTAGTTGCACTCACCATATATAAATGAAGCTGCAGCTCATTCACAACACACTTCTTCACTTCCATTTTTCTTTCTTCATTTTCTCTTCTCTCTCTCATTCTGCATTCACTCTCTCCACATTTTCCCTCTCCCTCAGTTCTCTCTCCTCCCTCACTCATTCCGCCACCACTTGCCACCATAACAACCTTCTCCGGCCGCCCTAACTAACTTCCCCAACTACATCCGGTCACCATCACCACTGCAACTAACTACCTCTTCAGTCCATTACCGCTGCAGCTTCATCATCTTCCTCAAGTAGCCTGCGTCACTGCTATCATCAAGTTTTCGCATCACCATCATCGTCGAGCATAGCTGGAGCTAGTGGAAAGCATCCTCATCATTTCGCTCAAGATCTCATCAAGTAAGCTCCATAACCTAACTCTGCATTCGTATGCATACCGTATGAAGTTGCTAAAGCATTTACCATAACTGTGTTTGAGGAATGTGCGTGATGTTTATTGTATGAAGTTCTTCATTCTTTGGATTCGGTTAAAGTGATAACCTGGCTGTTTGAATGATTATCTTGCGGTTATGCACTCTAGAACACATAATGACTCCATTGATACTCTTGCTTTAAATTTTTAGCGTGGATCTTGATTACTAGGGTTTTTAGTTTGCCATCGGTTTGCATGATAGAATAAGAATTAAGAGGAATGGAGGACGGATCTGTAATCTACGTGCGAAACCGAGTCAGGTGGATGTGATGTGATGAATTTCTGGGCGTTTTTTTTGTCTCGCCGGTGGTGGCTGCGGCTGAGGAAGACGACCGGAGCTGAGCTCCGGCGTCTGAAGTTTGTTACTTTAGCTTCCTCCGTTTGCATATGTGTTGCATAGCCATTGGTTCAGGTTTCCCATTTTATTTCACTTTTGTCCATATGCAAATGATTGAAGAATCAGTGTGTTGGCTTGTGATTGGCTTAGACCATTTTTTGCTTTTCTCACTTAAACCCCATTGCCCAATTGATGTCACATGCATTAATCCACGTTACCTTTTAATAAAAATAAAATGGATTGAATAGAAATAGAAGGCTGGTGCGTTGGGCCATGAGGCGCATGGGCCTTGCCCTTTTCAGACTTGTACACCCTTTTCGCTGCTGCACCACGCATCCACACAGACGTGGGCCTAGCGCCATTAATTTCCACACCCCCCTGTTTGGGCCCAGCTAGCCTAAGGGCTTGACTTTAGTTCATTTTAATTTTACTTTTACACCCCATGTTGTTAATAAAAAAGGATAAAAATTGATTTTCTTTTATGCTTTTTCTTGATAATTCTTTTTTTCTTAAATAAAAAAATTGATAAAAAATAGTTTTTGACCAATTGGATTTTTTAGGAATATTATTTCCTTTTTTTTAGAAATTTTAATTGGTGATTTCTTTGATTCTTTAATTGGTTGACAAAACATATAAATAAATTGTTTTCTTTGTTAAATTCAAAATTAGTTTCTCACATAAATGAAAAATACCTTTGCTTGTGAATATCTTTGTGAATAATCTGGATTTTATTTCTTTTAGCTTTGTGAATATTTTTCAACATATTGTGAGATATCAAAAATATCTTCTTCCTCATTAGATTAGAATGACTCTAGGCTTAGAAATTAGGCTAGTCCCCTCTTTTCATTCTTTTTCTTTTTCAACACTAAAACATCTAAAAAATATTCAAATAAAATCCCCTTTAAAAAATACAAAGAAAATACTTAAAACACTAATAATCAAAGTGAAAATTCTTAAAAAGGGAATGAAAGCTTGAACATCCCTTGCTTAAGGGAATGTTCGAGTGCTTGGATCTCCCTTGCTTAAGGGTACCATTCAGGCGTAAGTTCCCAACTTCTAAAAAACACCAACCAAAGAGTAACTCGAGTTTCCCTTGCTTAAGGGATTTCCTCGAAACGCTCAAAATCACTCTCTCACCTCCTTTCTTAAGGGCATTGTTATCTCCGCTCTATTGCATCCTAGGCTGTCCCCTTATGCAAGAGCGCGAGCGTTAACTCCGCCCAACTAAAAAACACAAAACAAACAGAAAATCTTGAGCCGAACTACGGCGCTCTGATTCCTGAAAAGGATACGTAGGCATCAAGTCGCGGGGCTTGAACGAGCACACTTGTAAATAATTCCTTCTTTTCCCCGTATTTCTTTTGCATTCATTCGCATGTAGATATAGACATAGTACACACCCTTTAGATAGAAACAAACATAGGTGGATACCATCGAGTACGATGGGCGTGAGGGGTGCTAATACCTTCCCCTCGCGTAACAGACTCCCGTACCTAGATTCTCTGGTCGCAAGACCCTGTTCCTTCCTTTGTTAGGTTTTCTGATATTCCTTTCCCTTATGGGATAAATATATTGGTGGCGACTCTGTTCATTTTTCGCGAGCGTGCGACACTTCCAACTACACAATTGTACCTTGCATGATATGAGCAACTTTGCATTTGAACTCAACTTGAAATAATGTCTTGAACCATACAAAATCTGGGCCTGAAGTCAGTTATTCAACCATCATTAAAACTCAAAATATTCCAAGAATTTTCTAAGTCTTTCTTCACTTTCCACTTTTGGCATTTCCCAACTTAACTACCACCTATTTTTGGCAATTTTGATAACTTCTTGATTTTATTTAATTATGTTGACTTTCTTGACCAATTTTCCGCCAAAAGTCCACATTTGACTGTTGACTTTGACTTTGACCAAAAAGTCAACATTTCCTGATTTTTCTGATTTCAGACGAATTTCCCAATTAATCCATTTCTGCCCCAATTCTTAATCAATTCTCAACCAAAGAAACTCTAGTGAATATTTATTCAAGGCAACCATACTTCATATCCAAAAATCATCTCCCGATTAAATTTTGACCAAAAAGTCAACAAGGTTGACCTTGGTCAAAACCCCAACTTGAAAAAACCTGATTTTGAGGATTGCATCTCCTGATCATAGCTTTGAGTTAGCGTGAATGAAACCCTGATTTTGGGAGGACTTCAATGGGAATGATGCCATACAAACAGACCTCAAACCTTCTCTTTTGAACCAGGAATTTCTCCCATATAGAAGCTCTTTTCCATCAATTTTCTTGAACAGTAACAATGATATGAATGAATGTATTAGATGAATGACCTACATGAGGTATGTACATGAATGTGATATGAAAGCCAATTGGATATAAATAAATGGACAAATTTTGGGGTGCGACAGCTGCCCCTATTCAATCTTCTTGGACCTAAATGTACGAACATCTTGGGTTTCGGACATTTGAGGTGTGAGTGGTTTGAATACCCCGAAAGTACCATCAAAATTTGCATTCTATGGTACAGCAAAAAGTATTGAGTATTATCAAAGGATACCACACACAAAGTATGGATTATCCAAACGATTGAACTAAGCAAACGGGAAATAACCAAAGAGACAATGATCTTAATGAAGATTGACTTTGTATTCAATCCACACTGGAGGGAGAAAGTGAGACTTCTTCTGGGGATATATTACCTTGTGCCTTTGAAGCACATACAAACTTGGCATATGCATTGATGCATGTTTGAATTTTTCCGTGGCGTAATGCTCCATATTCATGGAAATGCTACGCATTTTTGTAGATGCAATGTGAATGCAATGATTACTATATGCAGAGATAACGAGACACAAAATGGGCTTTGCGAAGGTGCCACTTTGGAGATTCATAACTGGTTCAATATCCACCCAATTGATTCAATTCTTGTTACATTGTGTAGAGGGCGTGGCAAAGAGTAGATACACACCAAGTTTGCATTTTCAGGGTTCTTGAATTACCCTAGAATTGGCTTCAAATATAGCACACCACATGTTTGATAAAATGCTTCACGTATGACCAGAAATCTGCCCAGCTTTGTGACTTGATTCAAATAAAAACCCTCAACTTCACACCTTGATAACTCTTTAACCAAGTTTCAAATGGAAAAGTGTCCAACTACAAAGTTGTTCCCCTCCATGAGAGGAACAATTTTGATGTTGGAAATTTCTCCAAAAAATGTCATTTGCCACATGTAAACTGATGGTGAAGTGGACTGTTCATCAAGCTTTTAAGAGCCAAAATATTTTCTAAGTATGAAACTTTCCATTTTTGATTTTTTTTTTTAATTTTTTGGCAACTTTTGTCAAACTCTTGATTTTATTCATCCTTCGATTTTTCTTGACCGATTTTCCACCAAAAGTCAATTTTTGAGTGATTGACCTGATTTTGACCCAAAAGTCAACTGTTCTGATTTTTCTCCGACCTTAATGAGATTCCCGATTAATCAGCTTCTAACTAATGGAAATCAACTGAACGCCTCCACACGGTCATCATACCCTCTTTTTTCATAAAATCAGCTCTTGATCAATGTGTTGACCAAAAAGTCAACTGTGTTGACTTTGGTCAAGAAACCCTAATTTGGGATAACCAGATGAACAATAAGCTTGTATTTTCCAACCAATGCTCTGACTTGGGGGGTGAGAAAACCCTGATTCAAGAATGCCCTCAGAAGGATAATGCCACAAGGCCAGACCTCAAATATTTATATTTAATCAGGAGTTATTTGTGCTAGGAGCTCCTTTTTTGGAACAGTAACCATGACATGAATGCATGAATTGGGCCATGACCTAAATGATGTATGTATATGAATTATAAGCCAGATAAATAAGGGTAGGACAAATTTGGGGTATGACACACCCCAAAGCTGTTATATCACCGACTTTGATCTTCAAAAAGTCATTGCTGTCTCCTTTGCTATCAACCCAATCTGGTTTCAAGACAATTTGGGCTGGTTCAACTCAAACCAAAGTGTTTGTATGACAAAAGGAATCACATGTGTCTACACACTTCGCATCTGGCAGAAGATGACTATGAATAAAAAATCTCCCGATATGTTGGCATCACCACTTTGTCTCCCGTTTCTTTCGAGTCTGCTTTTTATTCTACCATAGATTTTCATCAATGGTGGACAGAATATTATTCTACGCAAATCTTCGATGCTGAAAGCCTTACTCGGGAACTAACTAAAGCTTTTGCTGATGTGCAGGAGAATTTCCAGAAAGGTACTTCGACTCATATTAAAGAAATTCAAGCATTTCAAAAGTTCTTTGAAACTATCTACAGGCCTGATGACCTTAGTCGGACCGTTCGTGAGGCTGCGGTTACTTTACGTGAAAAGTTTTCTGCTAAACTGGATAAGTTGAAATTGCCTACGTCTGTTCGACCTGAACTACGTTATAAAGTGGCTTTTGAACTTCATCCTCCAAAATTTCCTCCACTTCCTAGTGCTGATTTTGGGGTGGCCTTAAGCCCTCCTTTTCCAGACTGGTTTGTGTGTGGGAATCTCATAAAAATTCTTCAGGAAGAATCTAAAAAACGCGCTGAACGAGTGATCCTGATTAAGCATACCTTGGATACTTTCAAAGGACATCTTCATATAGATCTTGAGCACGTTCACATTTTGACTCCAATACCTGAAGGTTGGGGTTTAGACAATCCTTCGACTAATTTTTCCTTTTTCATTGAAATACTGATTTATATTTTGTTCACAGCTGTTGCTCGAAAGAAGCAAATCAAGGAAGCCCCTGTACAAAAGGGTTTTGGAACTTCGAGGAACACCAGGGCGAGTAGGAGTGACTCTGTCACCACTGGCAAGAAGCCTACGGTACATGGATACCTTATATTTTAGCTTGTGAAATTTAATGAATGTCACTCACTTGGCTTTAATATGTACTTCTGAGCTTGAAACCTCCAGCGCCTTTGAAACGAAAAGTTCCTCCAACAGCCGACTCGGACGATGAAGATAAATCTCCTCCTCGCACCAGACAAACGATAAAGAAAAGACAGAAAGCTGCCACCCCTTCAGCCAAAGGAAAGGGATTTGGGACTTCGAAGCTCACTTCTTCGAGTGACAAGGTATCTTCTGAGGACTCACCCTTGAAGGCTGCTAGCACTATCCCCGTTGTGGAGAGTCATAACTCCAGTCCAGACAACATTCCGACCAAGGTATTTTGGGTTTCACAATTTAACCATTTCTTTACACTCTAATTCTAATAATTAAGTTCACATTTTACCTTGTAAATGTAGGATGATGCTGGCACCGCTACTTCTGATCTCAAAGCCTCAAGTTTACACATTGACCTTGACAACCTTCGAGGTAAATGTCCGCTCTTTCGAATGACAGATGGACTTTCCGCCCTTTTCTCCGTTTTGATCGATTCTAACTGTCCATCGCAGGTGTTTCTCAACACAAATCTCATGTGCTTTCTCCCGTTCTCGAAGACGCTCAACCTCTTGCAACCATCATTCCGACTGCGTCTGCTGAAGAAAGCCATTCAAATGATGAGTCTCCACCCATTCATCAAGATGAAACTATGGAGGAAAACCCACAATGTTCGAATAGTGGTAACGCAACTGGACAACCAACTGGCAGCGAAGACACTATATCTGAACAAGATGCTGCAGAAGAAACTTCCAAACTGCCTACACCTGGTTCTAATGAAACTTCGAACCTTGGGACTACAGTCACTCCTGTGACTACTTCGAAGCAAGCCCCTGCGATGCCTACTCCCTCAGAACTAGAACAACTTAAGAAAACTGATCCTGTGAGCTTCCTCAAGACCATGATGAGTATTGATAGCGCTTCGTCCCTTGGAACTCCTTCGACTGTCTTGGCAGGTGCTGGTGACAAGGGTGATATTCCTAAACTCCTTCATCAGATAAGGGAGAGGTTCTTTGAAACCAACCTCGTCGAAACTCTCAGCAAGGATTCCACCAAATATTATGGTCTAAACAACCTTCTGAAGAAAGTGGACTTATTTCTTGTTCCAATGGAAGTCTCAGAAGTAATTGTTTTATTGAGTTCTCTGATTGAACAACTCCAATCTAATCTCCTTCGAAAACGGGATGTTGACGGACAACTCACAACAAAAATGACTTCTCACAGTTCTTCATGGGAAGCTGCTAACAATGCAACGAAGAAGGTTGACACCCTTAAGCTTGAGCGTTCGAAGAACCAGCGAGAATATGAAGAGTGTGAGACGAATATCAAAGCCTGAAAAAAGGAAATTGAGCAACTCAAAGGGAAGATAAAGGATGCCCAGTCTCGTCAGGTAGAAATCTAAAAAACCAATCAAGATGAATTAACTGAAGTGGCGCAGTCGGGGATTCGACACTTCGAGACGGCACAAAAGCTAGTGCTAGAGATCGAAGAACTGAAAAGACAACAGGCATTGATCGAACGTCACATGTCCTTATGGGAGATCCAATACTCGAAGATAAAAGATAATCTTCCCAAAGATTTTAATTAGCCACTTTGGACCTTAGATTACTCTTCTTGTATTCCGTACTTAGTTTATTTTGTAATCGAACTTCCTCCAAAATCTATATGCAATTTTATCTCTCGCACATCTAACTTTGCAGTTGTCATGAGTAGTATTTTAGCAATTCAAACAAATTGCCAAAATATATTTTAATAAATGTAACCACGTGACATGATTACCCTTCGCAACCCTTTGAGCCTAGACTTGACGTTTCTACTACCCTTAGCCGTAACCATCATTAAAAGATGACGTCACCTTTTTCAAAACGTCTATTTGAGACGTGCGTGCATCAGTTCTCATCATGATTACACTTCAACTTCCAAGGGCGGGAAACGGCGGAAGCCATAACTTCTCTTTGGAGTACCAAACGCAGTCCAATCAAACATTTAAAAATGAACCGTTCCTTTACTGCCAACTTATTCTATATAAAGGGTTGGCATTCCATTTCTCCCTTCACACTTTCTTCAAACTCTTGCCCAAAATTTCGTTTCTTCTTGCATTCTCTCAAATACAGAGTCAGATAAAACCTTTTCCAACCTTTCTTCTCCAAATGGCACTACCCCTAACTCATGCTAACATCAGGGCTTTCATCAAGAAAGAATTCAAACTCTCTGAAGAAGAACTTGATGAAAATTTTATAAGTATCAGCGTCCTCTTTGCTAACCAAGAGCTTGAGTTTTACCATGAAATCCTGGAGGGATCTATTTATCCCAATATGTTAGCGGACTTTTGGATGTTTGCGTCTCTGCGCATAGACCTGGAAGGCAGAACCACTATCGTCTCTGAGGTTCGAAGGGCCCATATTACTATCACTCCCTCCACCATCTCCAACCTGCTGAGATGCAATAACTCTGGAGAGACTTTTGATGACAATGCCTTCAACATGACCACCCATCTTATGTTGAGGACTCTTATGGACAATGATCCTTTCAGCGCCAAGGTCATTAGGGTTTGGCACCAACTCCTCTTGGGTAACTTTCGTCCACGAAACCACGATCAAAATAGCATCATGGTGGGGGATTTGGAGTTTATACTCTGTGCCCTCCGTGGGAAGAAAATTAACTTTCCTCTGATGATCTTCAAAGGACTTGTTGAAGCAGTTTCTATGGCTGCTGCTTGGCAAGGTGTAGTAACATGTCTTCCATATGGAAGATTCTTGTCCTACATGTTCCTTAAAAAGGGGATAGTGAGAAGGATGCGTAGATCTGGATCCTTGGACATGTTCGAGGCGGAAAGCTTGCCTCTGCTGTCCCTAGAGGGTTTAGATCAAAGGATCAACTAGAAGGTGGGTTGTTTTAGGCTTCATGTTTTGAATTTTGTAATCCTCAATGTTCTTGGGAACCACCTTCTCTGTAATGAATGTACTCCTTTGATATTAATGAAAAATATTTTGACGTTTCTTTGTCTTCTTACTGTATTTACCATGCATGTTTGTTTGAACATACATCCATTTTGGTGTTAGTTCAACCATTTTGGCCTACGTAATATACTTCGAATATCTACGTTTTTGCAAGAATCTTTACTTCATGCATGCTTGGTTTGTATCTTTTCAGATACTTCCCATTTACTCTTAAGATCCTGCGATCTTCTGCTAGTTCTTCTATCTCATAAGCGTTATTTGAGAATACTTTTAAGATTCGAAAGGGTCCCTCCCAGTGTGGGGACCATTTACCAAGTGCTTGATTCTTTCAATCTATAGGTAAAATAACTTTCCAAACTAAGTCATTATTGATAAACGTTTTACCTTTCACCTTTTTATTGTATGCTCTGGACACTCTTTCTTTTTGTCTTTTTATCATCTCCAATGCTCGAAGTCTGTCTTCGTCCAAATCTACTAATTCATTCATCATCAATTCCCAATACATGTTTGGAGGGATTTCTGCCTGTCTTTGTATCCGATTTGACTGCAAATATATCTCAATTGGGAGTACTGCATCATGTCCAAACGTCAGTTGGAAAGGCGTAGTGTTTGTAGCTTCTTTTGGAGATGTTCGACAAGCCCAAAGTGCATGGTCCAAAGTTTTGTGCCAACTCTTGGGTTTTTTCCCTACATGTTTCTTTATGAGACCAATTATTATCTTATTTACTGCTTCGACTTGTCCATTTGCATGAGCATAGTAAGGTGTGGAAGTAAACAACTTGAACCCCATTTCTTTGGCGAAGTCTAGCATCTTTCGCCCAGTGAACACTGATCCTTGATCTGTGGTTATACTTTCTGGGATTCTGAATCTGTATATAATGTGTTTTTGAATAAACTCAATCACAGCCTCTTGATCTACATTCGCAAGTGGTATCGCTTCGACCCATTTTGTGAAGTAATCTATTCCTACTAGTATGTATCTTTGACCCTTAAAAGACTTGGGGTGAATTTCTCCAATTAAATCTAGTGCCCAACCTCTAAAAGGCCATGGTTTGATTATTGAACTTAACTCATTCGCTGGAGCGTGTTGAATACCTGCATGTTCTTGACATTCTTGACATCCTTTTGCAAATTCTATGCAGTCTTTTAACATAGACGGCCAATACATTCCATATCGAAACAAAAGCCATTTCATTTTGTGCCCCGCTTGGTGCGCACCACATGCTCCGCTATGTACATTTGAGAGAGGCAAATATGCTTCTGCTTCGCCCAGACACTTTAATAAAACTCCTTCGGGAGTTTTCTTAAACAATTCATTCCCCATTAAAAAGTATGATAAAGCTCGATATTTTACCTTTCTATCCGTGTCTGTCGAAGGATCTTTTAAATAGTTCACAATTGGACTTCTCCAATCTGTGTCTGCTAAAGAGTCTATATTCAAAACTTCAAACTCTTGTTTGTTGGCAAAACCTAATTGTGAGTTCTCCAAGTCACTTGGGGAGAGCGTGGTATCCATTGCCTTGCCTCTTACTTCGATCAGCTCTTCTAGTTTTTCTTTTGATACCCTGTATCCTGAAGCTAACTGTGCCAAATCATTCGCTTCTTGATTTTTCACCCTTGAAACGTGATTTAAATCCACGTACTCGAATTTTTTGAGCAGCCTATTTGCTATGACAAAATACATGATCAAATTTTCTTTGATACACTTGTATTCTTTCGTCAACTGCTTAATCACTAGTTCAGAGTCTCCTTTAATTTCGACTCTAGTTGCCCCCAATTCTAACAAAGCTTCAAGTCCAGCAATCAGTGCTTCATATTCAGCTTCGTTGTTGGAGCATAAGGGACCTTCAATTTTGTACTTGAGCTTTGTTGGAATTCCATCAGGAGAAATTATTAGTACTCCAACGCCAGTTCCTTCTTTATGGGTTGACCCATCGAAGTATAGCTTCCAAGGCTTCAATTCTACGTATTGTTGAGTGTTTTCAACCACTGCATGGTCAATAATGAAATCTCGTACGATCTGACCTTTCATTGCTTTAAGGGGTTGAAATATCAAAGAGTACTCAGTAAGGGCCAACGCCCATTTGCCAATTCGACTAGCAATATAGGCTTTGATAGCATGTGTTTAATCACATCACAATGAGACGAAACATAAACATCAACTGGCTTTATATAATACTTTAGTTTGATACAAGAGAAATATAGACAAAGGCAGAGTTTTTCTATTGCACTATACCTAGTCTCTGCATCATTGAGTACTCTACTTAAGTAATAAATGGCTCTTTCGATGCCATTATCATCTTCTTGAGCTAACATGCTACCTATTGTATTATCTGACGCTGAAATATACAGGCGCATGTGTTTCTTCCCATTTGGGGGAGATAAAATTGGTGGATGCATCAAGTATTACTTTATCTTCTCGAAAGCTTCTTGATGTTCGGCACGCCATTCGAACTTTCCTTGCTTTAGTCGAAGTAAAGGAGAGAAAGCTTGCGTGCGTCCACTCAAGTTAGAGATGAATCTTCTCAAGACGTTTATCTTTCCCAGTAAAGACTGTAATTCTTTCTTCGTGGATGGAGGCTTTGTTTCCATAATAGCCTTTGTTTTATTTTGATTAATTTCTATTCCATTTTTATGGACAACGAAGCCCAGGAAATCTCCAGCCTGCACAAAGAAAGCACATTTAAGGGGGTTCATCTTTAAGCCATGTTTTCTCATTCTCTCGAATGATTGGCTCAGATGGTCCAGATGACTGTTATCTGAAACAAATTTCACCACAATGTCATCTATGTACACTTGCATGAAAGTTTCTATAAAATCATGGAATATAGAATTCATTGCTCTTTGATAAGTTGCCCCAACATTTTTTAGACCAAAAGGCATTACAACCCACTCGTAAGTGCCTATTGCCCCCGGGCAACGAAAAGCCGTTTTGGACACATCTTCTTCTGCAATGAAGATCTGATTATATCCAGAATATCCATCCAACATACTTAGATATTCAAAGCTTGCGGATGAATCTACTAGCATTTCTGCCACAGGCATGGGATATTCATCTTTAGGCGTTGCTGCATTAAGATCACGAAAATCTATGCATACTCTTAATAAACCGTTCTTTTTAATAACCGGCACAATATTAGCAATCCATTCGACATACCTCGTAGTTCTGATGAACTTGCATCGTAGAAGTCTTTCGACCTCTGCTTTAATCTTCGAATGAATTTCTGGTGCGAACCTTCTAGGAGTTTGCTTGATGGACTTTTTTCCTTCCTTTATAGGCAACTTTAATTCGACCAAATCTCGCCCTAAATCAGACATCTCGTCGTAATCCCATGCGAAGCAATCTTTGTTCTCCTTCAACAACGCGATGACTTTTGCCTTCAAGGTTGGCTTTAGTTTTGCACTGATGTAAGTTACCCTCCTCTGATCTCCATCTCCAAGATTTACTTCTTCGAGTGAGTCTTGGGCTAACATTTTGATATTCGCCCCCATTGGGTCTTTCTCGAATCCCAAAGGCTCTTCGTCATAGATTGCATCCAGCCTTTGACTCATCTCCTCTCCTGAGATTTCTTTGGCTTGAACTGGATCTTCGAGGAACTAGGGGGTAGGATGTATTCCAGAATCCCTCGTTTCTGCTTCTCTTTGAACCATACTGACCGTCATGTGTGATAACTCGGCTTTGAGAGCCGTGTTTCTTTTGTTCTCGGCTATGTAAGCCAAAATATTTTCGAAAAAAGATGCTTCAGGCATGACCAACGTCGTCATCCCAGCCTGTTGGCCGTATTGTTGGTGAATGCTCCACCGGTGAGGTATCTTCTGGACCGTCCATTATCTCTCTATTCCATTGGAATCCATTAGGATGTAAAGACAAATAGTATAAAGCATTTCTATTTGGAGTGTATATATCTTCAGCAGCATGGCAAGGTCCTATGTTCGCAAAATTCCTGTCGAAACTAGTTTTATTGACCTGATTGACTTCAGCCATGTAGTAACTTTGATCTCCTTCGATGTTCTCTACTATGCCATCTTCTCTCCAAATGGTTAGTCTTTGATGCATCGTCGAAGGCACAGCCGCCACTCCATGGATCCACTTTCTTCCAAGCAAAAGATTGTAATTAGCCTTTGCTGGTATCACCATGAACATCGTTGGCCTGGTGACGGAACCCACGGTTAAATTCACTTGAATTACTCCTAAATTTTGCCCTATCTTGCCTTCATAGTTAGACAGAACCATGTTATGTGGTCTTATATCAGTATTGAACATACCAATTCTCTTCAACATGTATTGGGGCATTAGGTTCATTGCTGCTCCCCCATCTACTAAGACTTTGTTAATGCCAACATTCTCAATCTTGGCTCTTATGTAGAGTGGTTTCAAATGATTCCTCATACCTTCATCAGGCCTTTCGAAGAAAGCGTTCTTCTCTTCGACTGCCCCATTGTTCAGCACATAATAACACACAGGTCTGTGTCTTGCCATCTCTTCCTCATCAACTTCCTCACAATCCTCAACTTCTGTTTCTTAATTAAACTCATGAGGGAGTACTGACACAACATTGCAATTTAGGTTTATCGACGATACTCCGTCTGAATCGAAATCGTTTGTCATCCTATCGTCTTCCTTCCAAGGGCTGGAATGCATTTTTTCTTCTTCTTTCTCATTTTCAGAATCGAACAGCTTACGCTCTACTAGAGGTTTATTTGTCCTTGCCCCCTGCATTGGGATTTGATTGCTACTTGATTCTCCAGTCTCCCTTGGTTTGTATTCCCTTTGGGCTTTCTTCATCCTCTAGTGCCTTCTCCATTGTGATCTGGACATAGGATTTTTGCCTTTGTAGTTCTCCAACCTGTACATCTCTCGATTGGAAGTCTGGAATTGCTTCCTATATGCCATTGGAGTTCTTCCTCCTTGGTCCCAACTTCGCCATTTGTTGGTTCTAGCACCAGCTTGCATCCATATATCCTTGGTTATGTCGGCAGGAACTTTGAATGTGACCCTTCGAGCTCTAGGGTGTGGGCTGTCAGGCCTCCTTGATGGGGTCCTGATATCGAAACCATACAAGTTGGGATGAAGTCCTTGAGTTTCCCGACCCATGTAGAGATACACCCTTTCAAATGATCTTGCTAGTAATTCATCATAAACTGCTCCACACCTAGGGCACAATGCAATCTCAGAGTTATCGTTGTGACATCTGACCAAGAAACCCACCAAGCTTTCTTCAGCCCTTGGGTACACCTTCAGCAATAAGTTTCCTCCTCTCCAAGGCTGCTCCATTCTTTCTCGCAGGGCCCTCTCGAAATTGGCTTGAACCCTTCGATTCAGCATAACTGAACATCTTGGGCACATCAGCATTTTTCCACCATTTTTCACATGACAATCCCAGAGATAATCCTTCAGACTGTTCCCTCTTGGTGGGATTTCAATATTTCCTTTCTCCATTATCAGCCATTTTTCTAATTCTTCTATTTCAGATAAAGGTCGTCTAACATTGACCATGTTAACAACTGCCGGAGGAGCCTTGGAAATTCGTATCTGCTGAAGCTTCACTGTGAGGTCTTCAGTGGCCTCACTTGTTTTTCCTTTCAGATCTTCAGTCATCTCAGCATCAAAGGATTCTTCAACATCAGTATTGAAGATCGAATTGGCATTTAGGCTTTCAGTAGCCTGCTTTCCACCTGAATTTATCTTCGATTCAGCAGCATCAATTTCAGATACTTCCACCATGTTGACGTCAAGTGGTTCACACAAGTTAGTGTCAGCCACACTCAAAGGATCTGTGTCAACCTTCATATGGTTCTTGGTTTTGTCAGCAAATTTCAAACGTCCATCCTTGATAGCATTCTGAATTAAATCCCTGAAAAGAAAACATTATGAAGTTTTATGGCCTAAAAAACCGTGATATTTGCAAAAACCTCGCTTCTTCCGTTGTTCTAACGGAGGAATTTTTGAATTGGGAGGTACTATCATCTGGCCATCTTTTACTAATAAATCAAATATTTCGTCACATTTAGTGACATCAAATGTATAAGTTTTCTTAGTAAATCTATCGCTTTTATCATTCTCTACTGGATTTTTTCCATTAGAAGGGGTGAGCAATTTGCAAGAATAAGGTGGCGCCTCTTTTAACTCAGCAAGATCTATTTCGATCTCTTCCATACTGTATGAATCTTCGAAAGGTTCACCATCAACGTCGTCTGCTTTGACGTATGCTACTCTCTCCTTCTTATAACTTTTACTTGCTCTTGCCTTTTCTGCTTTTAATCGTTCGACTTGTCGAACCCTGTCTACTAATTGGGCCATATCTCTTAGGTATTGAGTATCCAGTTTCTTTCGAATTGAATAATCTAGGCCACCTGTAGCCATTTCAACTAATTCGTGCTCTGGGACAATTGTGAAGCATCTTGACTTCAACAAACGGAACCTGTTTAAGTAATCATCTATAGATTCCGTGAACTTCCTCTTGATGCTAGCCAATTCTTTCAGACTTATCTTGGTTTGACCCATGTAAAATTGTTCATGGAATAATCTCTCCAAGTGTGCCCATGCATCTATGGAATTTGGGGGCAAAGTAGTGAACCAAACAAAAGCATTTTTTGTCAGCGAACTAGGAAAGTATTTAATCCTTAAATCTTCGTTCCCTGCTAGATCCCCTGCTTCCGTCAGATATCTGGCTATGTGCTCCACGGTAGACTCATTGGTGTCCCCTGAAAATTTAGTAAATTTTGGTACTTTGGTACCCTTGGCAATTCCGTTTGCATGATATATTCTGCTATTGGGGATGTATAATTTGGGCATCGAAGCCCGGTATTAAGGCCATTGTTAGCCATTATTCTCTCTATCATGGCAGTGAGATTGTTCTCTGTTGCCAAATTGTCTCTCCTAACCCTATGGACCACTTCGTCAGGATGTTCGTTTCTTCTTACTACAACTAGATTAGGCTGTTGCTGGGCAACTGCTTGTTGGACAACGTTAGTCGTTTGCCTTCAAGTTTCTAAGTCTATCACTTGGTTTTGCTCGACTGGTGTTGGTCTAGATGGTGGTGCTGTGGCTCGAACTTGTTCTAGAATGGGTTCCCCTTCCTGATAAGTTGATTGGTTGTTCCTTCGTCTATTTTGTGGAACTCCTAAAAAATCCGCCATTCGATTTATTTGAGATGATATTTTTTGGAAAGTTTCCACATTATCCTGGTTAGTCCTAGCAATGTTTGTTGCTAACGGATTCAAGATGGAGCCCAATTCTTTGGCAAGAGTTCCTAACATATCATGGTTACTTGCATCCATTTCCTGTCGAAATGCTGCTTGACTATTTGTGGTAAAAGGGGGTATTTGGGCAGAGAAGTCAGTATTCTGTGCGCTTCGACCTATCGAACTGACATTCGGCGAAAATGCCGTCGGGTTAGTTGTAGTGTATGTAGGCCCTGATCCTCGTAATCTTGTCATATATGAATATGGCATTCCATATGGATTGTTGGGTCTCCAACCTTCGAAAGTTGATGATGGTCCTGGGGAAAATAACTGACTTGCAGCGTTTGTCGAGAAAGGTGGTATCTCGCTTGCGCTAATGAATGGAGGCGCGGTGGTCGAACTCGAAACTGGTACAGTCCCTGTTGTCCCTGTAGTATTTTCGGGTATCGCCTGGGAACTACCTATGGGTTCAGATCCTGTCGAAACTGGTATAGCCTGCGCCTCTTGAGTAGAAGTCGAAACGTGCGTAGAATTTGTCGCTACTGTTCCTGACCCTTGTGGGGGATCTTGATTTCCCCCTCTACTGGCCGCATTGACCATTTTCTTGTTGTACCTTCGTTTAGGAATCGGTTGTGCACTATTGGTTAATTTACCGTTCCTAAGGTTCATACAAGGTCTTGATATTTTCTAGACAAAACAAAACAATCAATTAATAACAATCTGTTTGACACCGTCCCACTGGGCGTGCCAATTTGTTTACGGTGATTTCCGGTAAACAACCGTTAGTCTTCCAAACTATAATAAATATGATTTGGTTACTCGCAGGATCGACTAGATTGATCCTAGGACATAGTCAAAAAGGTTGTTATTCATGATAGTTCGAATTATGTCTATGGTTGGCTTGTCTCGAAATAAGAAATACTTAATCAAAGAAATAAAGATTAGCAATCACCTTGTTATACACGTAAATATAACATCAGAGAAGGGTAAGATAAAGATAAAATATAAGACAAAACTGTAAAGTGCAAGAATCTTAAAGTGTAGAAACTTAAATGCTTCGAAACTAAATAGAATGAAAATAAAGAGTGCAGGAATGTAAATGACAGAAAGTAAACGAAATGCAATAATATCAAAAGATACTTGAATAAAGAAAGATACAAATGTATTTAAAATGGTGTTGGTGTCATACGTACATTTCTCAGCGAAACTCGTTCTCTTAACACTTGATACTTGAGCAGTATGTGAGTGATTTGTACAAAATGAACACACGGAATCCTAACATTAAGACCCTTATTTATACTAATTTCGACCCTAACGGTCCTATACTAATCTAACGCCACGTTGCCCACAAGAAAACCCTGGGATGCCATCTGTCTTTGTGCGGTTACACAAACTACTTTGAAATTCAAATCATCCCGCCTGAATCTTCTTTCGACACGTAGCAACGTAACCAGAATCGAGAATGCCACGAAGACACGTTCAGCCTCAGTACTTTACGTATTTCGCAAAAACGTTTAAGTCTTTTAAAGATATTCTTCTTCGAATTAGCTCAAAGTCTAACCATCTTTATTCCAACTCAAACCAACATCCTCGAAACATGGCCGTTAGTAGCCATTTTTAAACTCAGAAATGGTCATCAGTAACCATCTTCCTTCGATTTGTAACTCTTCAAAGGATATTCTTTCCAAACAAAATCCCCAGCCAACACGCTCGTAAAGCAAACAAACCAACGACACTGGCCGAGTGGTAGAAAAGCGGTCCCGCCATAGCCAAGGGGAGCGAATCACCCGAGTCAACTAAGCATTAGACCTCGCGAAAATGATCGGGCCATAGACAAGAGGAGCGGATCCCTCTCAGCAACCAAGCCGTCACGGATTTGAAAGGAAAACGGTGCGTGCGTACACCGAGCATCAACGTCGAGCGACGCGAGCTATAGGAAATGCGGGGGTTCGACTGCATGAACCTTTTTCCTGACATACTCGATAACAAGATCTTGTGCAGGTTCAGAAGCGAGCCACGTGTAGCGTGCGCATACTGAACAAACTCGATGAGACTGGGCGGGGGTTGATTGCTAACCCTTTCCGCGTGCCTTCCATGAGGACTTAACGGAGTGCCATATAGGACTTATTACACCGTGACTCCCTGCCGCAAAGCACAAATGTAAACACACCAACAAAAACAGAGCCTCTTTCGAGGGCTTGGCCAGATGCATGTCTAGGTCCTACTTCTCATGTTAAAGGATGATGCGAGAAAGCGATAAAGTGCGAGAGAAATAAAATGAAACGAAATCAATACCAAACGGATAATGATCCGTAAATTGTGGCGAAGAAAAGCAAGGAAACTAAGGATCCCACAAACGAGCTAGCAAAGTAAAAGCAAACATGTCAGCACTCCGATTAAAATCCACGTAAGCAATCAAGAGTCGGCGCGATGAAAGTAAATCACGCGCCGACGTGTGCATCGGGCACAACGAATACCATACACCTGCAAGGGAAACAGAAATCCGGACAAACAAGCATAATGATAAAGAATGCGTGTAGAAACGCGAATCAGAGAGAGGATAAATGTCGTGTCCCATAAATAAAGCGGAACACGAGAGCGGGTATAGACCAGAGCCTCCATGTTGCCTTGCATACTAGCACACACGTTAGAGATAACAAGACACCGCAATCGGAATTGCGTTATTGAATTATAAGCTGAACCGGAAATGAATAACGGAGTAGAAAGTGAAAACATAACAAAAGCAAACAAGAAGAAACATGGGATAGTATTCAAAAGCAAATCAAATATGTACACTAAAACTGCGGAGGCCAACACAAGTATTTACATGCACAACGATACACCAAAACGGCAAAACAGGGTAAAAACAGTGAAAACTAAACTCGTCAGAACTAATCCAAAATTTTATTGCAAGGTTAAAACGTGCTAAAGAAGTCAAATATGCAATCAGAATTTACAAAATCGGCCCGGAAGCACGACTTTCGGAACAGGGGAAGTAGCGAAAACGGTAAAAAAAGTTGGCCGAAACCGAAAATAAACTGTACAAACAACTCCGAAAATATTATCCTACTCAAGAAACATTATTCACATTCGCGAAAAGTCCACACGGTTCAAGAGTTATGACGTTTTGAAGTGAAACCGACACACCGCGCGTGTTATGGAAAATTGGAAGAAAAAAAAACACAAGCAAAGCATAGCAGAAATTTCTAGCAAGTAAGAGCAACAATTAACTTGCAAACAAACTCTATTATCAACTTGAATCAACACTAAACAAATACACCAACTACTAGGCCAAATTTCTCTCAAAAAACAAAGTCTTTTATTAGTTAAAGAGTAGTGAAAATGCAGCAAAATGCAACAACAAATAGTCAATTAAAATTCTGCACTAGCATGGTATTAAAACAGCCTACATAGTATCAAAAATTATACCACAAACAATAAACAACAATTAGAAACCAACCACCTGCAGTTCCTATATTTTCCAAGCATTTTATGAAGTAAAACTCAAGTACCAACAACATGCTTTATGATAAAAATTCAGCAACAAGCGTACTTAATCAACAACACAACAACACAAACCTTATGACATGATCATCCACAAGAACACAACAAAGTCCTATAGCCAAAAATTGCAACAAGCATAGCAAAGTTCTACATTGCATCAAGAAAAAGTAAAGCATTGGAACCTTGAGACTCATGCTAAATTAATGGCATTGAACTAGCATTATATTAGTGTACAAACTTGGATTACATCAACAACAATATCAGTTCCAGCATAAGGTGTTAGTATGTTAGTGTACGAATATTGAAACTTAATAGTTAGTGGCAACACCAAACCAAACTTTGATCCGAAACCCCAACACCAACATGTTAGCAAGGAAAACACATGTTAGCAAGTAAAAACTTAGTATTCTAGCCAATACCTACCCTATCCATCCTCAATCCACAAGTTTTGATACGAGAGTTACTACAAGCTTATGGAAAACAATGCATTATGTCAAAATTATAACCAAAATGTCAAGCTTCTATTCTATATGGAATTTTTACAAGTATATGGTATGCACTAATTGAAAACTAGAAATCTATGTCAAAGTACATGTTGAATCTACCCAATTTTAACAAGATCCGTATAGAATTACAACATCAATATATCAATCCTTACTAATTATGAACATAAGCACCAAACAATCATCAATTGCAAATATCTTCAATCCAAATTCACAACTAAGCAGCAAATTCGAGAGTATTGTGAAATTACCTCAAGGAATTGAAATCAAATTGAAGAGTAAGGAGAGTGATGATGATGCTTTGACCGCGAGAGAGAAGAAGAACCGGAGGAAATATTACAATCGGAAATCACCGGACTTGGATAGTCCGATCGAACTCGGTTCACGGCGGAGGGAGTATCGCGGCTGTTCGGAATTGAGAAGAGGAGAGGAAATTGATTCAAGTGATCTTCATATGTTCTTGAATATTGTTGAAGATTGTTGAAAGTTTTATAGTATTTTTTGTAGTTTTGATTCTAAGAACTTGAGAGAGAATTGAGAGAAGAGTTTTTGAGATTTTTGGGTGAATTTGAAGTTATGAAAGAATGTGAAGAAAAATGACTTATATAGTGTGAGGGATGAAATGTCCAAAACGCCCTTAATTATCTCTGTTTGACTCGTTTTCGAGGAAACTCGGTTCGGCTCTGAATTCCGGAACGAAACCAATGCCATTGTGAAGATGACCAAACTCGTGACTCGTCGCCGCGAGAATCGTCTCAATCCGATAAGCGATGAAGAAAATACACCCGTTTGAATGACGAGAAACGCCAATTCATCTAGTGCGATTGTGCAGAATTTTGTGAGTATCGCTCAAAGAACTCGATAAAACTCCATCTTCGGCTCGAAATCTAAACAAGCATATGTGATAAAGAATCAAAGCTAACGAAATTTCCGAGAGAATGCCGCCGGAACGAACTTCATACGATAAAAATCGAAGAAGTTGTGAATTTTCGAACTAGGCACGACATACCCGAAAACACACTTTTCACCGAAAGATTACGACGTTCTTTAAAATGCTGGGAATTTTCAGTGCATAATTGGCCTTCGGTCCGATCATATGAAATCTCGGTAATGATGACACGGAGCTCCAGTTAAATTTTCGAGCGAATCCGACGAGCGAATTGTGAGATATGAATTTTCTGAGATCCGAAACCCTACATTCAGCACCATTTTTCACTGTGAAATCTCAAGTAATTTGCAAATTTGACGACCTTCCTCAAAGAATTGGCTTCCGAGCCCAACACAAAAAATGTATATATCGTCGAAACAGTCGGGGCTTCGCGGGAACTCAGGTCACATCACCTTTCAGATAGGACTTGTGAATTTTCTCATATTTCCACTGTTTGAACCATTTTCCACATCGCGCCTCTTTTAAAACCACAAGAACTCTTTATTGATTTTCTTCAATTTTTGAATGACGAAATAAATGTCTTTAATAACTTATAGCTCAAATAAAGAGGGCAAATTTTGGGGTGCAACAGCTGCCCCTATTCAAACTTCTTGAACCTGGCGAGTGAGAAATGAAAGTTCGAACCGTTGAGGTGGAAGGAGATTGAATACCAGAATGAACTCGAAAATTTGCGCTCTTGATCAATAGAAGATTCCATCTTGCAATAAGAAGGAATGTACCACCCCGCAAGCAAGGAGAAAAAACTTCAATTGACCTGGATAATTAAACAGCTCCAACTTGCGATAAGAAGGAACAGGCACCCACATGCAGGGGAAACACTTCAATTGATCCGGGAATCAAGAGAAGGAACATCTCGACTGATCTGAGCATCAGACATAGCAGATGTCTCCAAACTTGCATCGGGACAGATGTCTTAGGTCGATCTGGGAATCGAAGGAGATACCTCGGTTGATCTGGACATCAACGGGTAATAAGTATCTCTGATCTGGGAATCATGATCTGGGAATCAGGGCAGACATCTCTTCTGATGCAATTAAATCATCAGGTAGATATTCCTACTAATCTGGGAATTAGCGGCTAGCTCCTTCGTAAGACCACGGGGATCCGGAGGCGGTTCCTTCAAAACTGAACAAGTAATCAGGATATGAACAATATCTCTTCCGAACTGTGTACGCCAGGAAAGGAAGTCTTTAACTGATCTGGGCGCGATGCCAGAAAATAAGTAGAACAATCCTCTTCTGAAAGACAAAGTTGATCAGGTAGACATCTCCATCTGATCTGATGATATCACTGGCTTGCTCCTTCGGAAGATCGACAGAGATCCGGAGGCGGTTCCTTCAACTAATCTGAATCTGAATATTAGGATAGGAACAGATATCTCTTCCGAACTGTGTACGCTGGGAAAAGAAAACATCTTCAACTGATAGTAAGCATCAGGACTGGGCAGACGAGTTCTTCTTCTGAACGAAATAAATCGTCAGGGAGTAGATATTTCCAACTGATCTGATGTATCAAAGGGCTTGCTCATTCGGAAGATCGACAGAGATTCGGAGGCGGTTCCTTCAAAACTGAACTGAATATCAGGATAGGAACAAATATCTTCCACCGATCTGGGGGCATCGGGAATAGGAATGTCTTTGAACTGATCTGAGCTGCGTCAGAAAATAAGTAGAACAATCCTCCTCTGATTCAAAACATCAGGATAAGTGCCTGTAATGACTAGGCGAATATTGCTCTCTGGGGAGCATTTGAATCGAAATAACTTTCCTGCAGAAAGAAACAGATATGATATGATTTATGCATGATGCATGTATGAATGTGTATGGAATAACGTTCCCGAGCAGGAAGACACTACACGCTTTTGAGAATGCGATGTGAATGATGCATGATTCGGACGTTGCGTAGGGAGACAGCGGAGGAGCACTGAATTGCTGTAGAAATCCTGGAGAGAGTACGGAACTCTGCGGGGAGGACAAGATGAGTGACCAAGGGTCATCATTGCGAGCTGACAAAGATGGATCATAAATCTGCTGGAGATGATCAAATCTAGATGCGAGCTCTGGCTGGGGAATAAATCCTGCTTGGGGATAAGAACATCCCAATTAACTGCATGGGGAATACCCTGGCAACTTCACTGGAGAAGCAAATTCTCGACACTATGGGGATGTGGAGATAGAGGCAAGTCATGAAGACAACTCGGATGAGGAGTACCACTTGCTGGTGTAGGACGCACTCCGCTGGGGAAATCCTTGACGGAAACAGATTCTGCTGAGGATGCAAGTGAATCTCTGTTGAGGAAAGACTCAGTGGGAAAGATGAATACTTCTGCATAGCGACCCGCTAAGGAATAAATCCGCTAGGTATAAGGAATCTGTCATAAGAACCTCTTGTTAAGCTCACTCCACTGGGGAATAAAATGACTTTCCTGGGGAAAACAGGTCAATCTGTTGCGGAGAGAGACACTCTACTGGGGAAAGTGAGGAGCTCGGGCAAGGAACCTCATTAAAAGCTTGTTGGGGAATTAGATATCCTTCAGTCATGACTCAACTGGGGAGAAGGTACTCCACCAGGGAATAAGACTTCTGAAGCACAGAAATTGCATTGAGATGTGCTTTGCTGAGAAGACGAGGATCTTGAAACAAAGAAAATCTCATCTGAATGCACTCAGCTGGGGAATGAAAATCTCTCACTTGACTAGATCCGCTGATGTGCTGACATGGTGTACTCGAAAGGATGTACCTGCGAGATAAACAAATAAGAATGCCCCAGGATATAGCATGACATCTCCACGGGATTCCCTCATATGGCAGAGGATAGTGATGCTCACCCACGATGGGCAACTGCGAGAACAAACAGATTGTCAGACATATGGGCTTGAGACTTTCCGTACAGGTGTTGGATTCGAAGAGTTGACAAGCAAGCAGTGATTAGAACACCAAACAAGTATCGTCCAGAGTATCAAACAGGCATTGACTTTCCGAGAGAGTGCCACCAGGAAATGGGCTAAAGGGGTCAAGCAGGTGTTGACTTCAAAGGGACCAAACATGTATTGGCTTTCATAGTGTTCTGCATATTCGTATTGATTGCAAGAATGCCATCAAGTATTGGACTTTCAGCTTCTAACTGCTGAGGATGACGACCTTGACGATTCTCAAGTTCATAAGTTGTTTAGCTCACAACTGAACGTTAAACTGAACACCTCCTGATGAGGATAGAATGCCAATGCATAGTGTTTTGCCCCAGCCTGTAGGGGCTTTGAAGAATTTAGTCTCGTAAGGACCTCCTGAGATTTGTGCTATCATAGCCAACTTGCCCCAGTATCATGAACTTTGGAACCATGCCCCTTCCTGACCTGTATTGGAGGTAGCTTCAACTATGCTTGGGTGAATGCCCCTGATTGCTTAACACTTTGAGAGATTCTTTGAATCTTGACCTGATTGCCTCAGATTGAGTGAAAACTTTCTTCTTTGAATCTTGACTTGATTGCCTCAGATTGAGTAATTAATGGAAAAGAAAACTAATAAAAAATTTATAAAACAAATAAAATATTAAAAAATAATGATTTGTTTGCTCAGCATTTCCAAATATATGACGATAAATGATAATAAATTTTTATTAAAGATATTTATTAATTATTAATATTTTAGATATAGATGCTATTAATATCATCATCATGTTCTAAATCCTGTTTCCCACTTATTACTCAGGATTCTAGTCATATCTACTATCTTTAATTTTCATAGGATTTCATCTCTCCATCTTGGTGTCATCTCCTAATTGGTGTTCCAAGATTTCATTCTTATCCTTTCCCACCTAAACTCAGATTTCAATTCTATTTTATCTCATTCTTTCATATTTTCTTTCTCTCTCTTTCCTTCTTTCCTTTCTACCCTCAAATTTTCTTACGCTACATTCATCCCCATTCAAAAAAATTTCCTGAAACATCAAGAACAACAACCAAAATTTCAATCACATTCATCTACAAACTCAGATAAATCAAGAACTTTAACCAAAATTTTAAACACAATCATCCTTCTTAACAAATTCCTTCAACATATAATTAACAAAATCAAAAAATCTAACCCAAAATTCCAACTCTTCAAGAATCTCATCCTCAACCTCTATCCAATAGTCTCTGCTACAAAGTAAGACAGCAAAAATTATCATGTCAATGAGGATAAAATTGTTAGGACAATCACAAAATCGAAATATACAATTTTTATAAAAAAATCTTACCTGAATTCGGATGAAGAAGACGAACACTTACTTCCTCAACAAACCTATTTAAAAAATTAATCAAGAAAATAATGAGTCAAACCAATCATTAACCATGCATCAATAAAAATTTCGGTGGAGGAGAATAGAAGATTTTGGGTGGGATATTGAAGAAAGAGGAGAAGATGAAGTAGCTATAGTTGTATTTGCAAGGAAAACCATAAAGTAGGTCTGCTAGGGAGTGATTTGATGGGAAAGGATGGGTGCAAAATTTGTGTTCTCGAGAAAAAAAGGAAAAGAAAAAGTCATTTGCAGAAAGTAGTTTATTAAAAAAGTAGTATACAAAAGGTAGGATAAGAAGCAAAATATATGGAAGAAAAAGTGCTATGCAAAAGGTAAGAAAAGTAGTATTGGTACGTGCATCATGTTTTGAATAAAAGTTCTTTTGAAAAGGCAGGAAAAGAAGGAAAGTAAAAGTGCAAAGTTGGAAGAAAGTAGAAGAGCATAGCCACGGGTCAGGTCATATTGCATAGAAGGGCAAAAAAGGTATTTCAAGAACAATCAATTTTCTTATATGATATGATAGATGTCGTCGTTAATTCTCAAGTGTACCTACCTCATTTTGACGTGCATCCATCTCTTATTGAGTTCGAAAATATGAACGTGTTCTAAACGTTCATGCTGAATAGCTTTACCATAGCGTACTTGACTATGCATTACTAATACAAAATCATAATTATAGACAAAGTTTATAATTATGTTTAGGTCTTGAGAGAATGTTTCTCAAGTCCTCCTATTCGAATTTGGTAGTGATTTTTTATTTTTTTTACATTGAACCACATTACTCAAGTATATAAGATGGATCAGATAATTTACTTGTAAGTCTCCGGTAATGTGGATCGCATAACTTCCTTGTATGTTTTCCTATAGGTACAATTGTCACAAATTCTCTCAAGTCTAACATGTGTGGACCGGATAATTTTAAAGAGAAATGATTTGCTTTTTAAGTATAACAATTTAAACAACTCAGATAAATTGTAGGAGTAGAGAAATAATTAAAATTACCCTATCTTTTGCAAATCACAAACTCAGCTTTACAACGAGAGAGTGAAGTGAACATGTCCTTGTCTGCACAAAAGCCATGTGAGTTTCTTACACTCAATACTAAATTTTCAAAGAAATATAAACGAATTATTTCACTGAATGAATCTCTCATTTTGTTTTTTTAGCTGTTCAGAAAATTATAATACCCAACAAACAAGGTGAAAAACTCGTTGGCACATTACATGAATCTGGAACAACCACCGACATTGTTATCTTGTGTCATGGTTTTCGATGCTCTAAAGTTTGTTCCTTTTTTCTTTTATCTAATTGATTGTGTATGTGTATGCACAATTCTCTTTCTCTGATTATTTTCATTAAAATTGAATGTGTTTTTTTCAATTTTAGGATAACAATCTCATATTGAACCTTGCTGTTGCTTTGGAAAATGCTCAAATCAGTTCTTTCCGTTTTGACTTTTCTGGAAATGGGTAAGTTTATGGAGGATGCAATGGGATTGGTTGAAAATGAATCAAATTACTATTTCATGTTTGGATATGTTATCATAAATTACTATAAAATTATAGGCTAAAAACGCAGTCTACATGTTTGTGAAATTGTCTCTGAAATGGAATAATACTATAAAATCATAGGCTAAAATCAGGGAGATATTGGGCTGTTCTTTTGGAAGGATTTATATATATTCTTAGAGGCTTGCTGGGATTTCATGTAGTTTATGACTTTGAACTTGTGCTGATGATTAATTGGTGTGCTTGAAGCATATGCCTATGTTTTCAATTTGGACATAAACACGGGTCATTAGATGGATGATTATGAATCACATGATTATATTAAAATAGAGTGTATCTGGTTTGGTTGCAGGTGTTAAACTTGTTTATATAAACAACTAATGTTGAAATTACTCTTTATAGTACAGGTTTTAGTTTAGGATTGTGATAAACTTCTTATTATGGGAACTTATTTTTATTGATGAGCGTATGTCAGTTATGTGTGGAAGTTATGGATTATGTGTGTTTCTGTTTTAGAATAAATCGAGAAAAGGAAAGAAAACAAATGATGGTATAGTTATTGAATGGTTTTGGATGGGAGAGACCAAGCTCTCTAATTCTTGGAGGGAGAGACCAAGACTCTCAAATTTCTTGGATTAGTTTATGTGTGTATTATGTGTGTGTTGTAAATATATTCTTCCATAAATAAAAGCCAGTTTCTACCATTCATTTTTATTTTGGTACTGGTTTCTATCAGATTGTTAACTTAGTTGTACAACTATCCTCAGTGATTCATTTTCCTTATAATTTAATCATGGTATTAGACGGTAACTTTCTACGAGTGACCTGATTCCTTCACCTATGCTTCTGAAGAATTCCCAAATATTGAACTTCTTTGCCCGGTGTAAATTGGGCGGTATTTTCTTCATTTACACCGATTAATATGTACTTAAGTTTCTGATATTTTCTTCATCATTAGCCTTGCTTTGTCTTAACTTTAGCTAGTGGGTTTTTCTTCAAGGGAAAGCGAAGGTTCGTTTCAGTATGGTAACTATTGGACAGAAGTGGAAGATTTACATGCTGTTGCTGAACATTTCCGTGAATCAAATCGTATAATCCGGGCAATTGTTGGACATAGTAAAGGTATCATGATCTGTTTGCTTATATGAAAAATATAACAAGTATATTTAGATATGCTCATGGGTATATATGTGCCAAATTATACAATCATTCATTGACCACTTTCCATTTTCCATTTTCATTATGCACCTCAATTATGATGAGAACTGTTCTTGTCAAAATAATTTCATGTTAACCATGCTTTGGATGTTAAGATTACAAGTTACAACTAGGGGTGTGCATGGTTGGTTATTTTCAAAAACCAAACCATAACCATTTTAAAACCATAACCACATTTTAATCAAAACTGGTTATAAAACCTGTTATAAATTTGGTTATGATTATATAACCGGTTTTTAAAAAAAATCCAGTTTTGAAAATTATTTTTTCTGAAAATAATTTTTTTCAATAAAAAATTAATATTTTGAAAATTAAAATATTTGGATTTGGATAATATCCGGATTATAACCGAATCCAAAATAATTTAACCGGTTAATAACCATTTAATTATATCCGAATTATATGAATGGATAACCAAACCATTAATAGCTAAACCGGTTAATAACCATTCAATTATATCCGGATATTTAAAAGTGGTTTAGGTTTGGTTATGGATTTGGACATCAAAACCGGATATTTTGCACACCCCTAATTACAACCTTGAATAATGCACTATAAAGAGAGTTGTGTAAATTCTGGTTCTGGAAAAGACCTAATTGTCTGTCCAAACCTGAGAATAGACAATAAATCAATATATAAAGAGACCTTTGCAAAACTATGCTAAAATTGAATTTGATCAGTAGCTTTCACTTTTTACATAGTTGTTACTTGTTAACTTGTACTATATGAACACGTATATTCTATAGATTTCTGTTATATTTCTCACACCAGGTATTTGATGTGCATAGGTAAGGACTGAGGTTCATGATAAAAAGCCAATTCTAATTTGGTGTCACTGTCTCTCTGAATTTCATATATAGTTCTTGAAAGCTGACTTGTCAGCATATTCTGACCGATCCATCTTCTCAAATTTCTTAGTCCCTTTCCCCTAAAGTTTGCTCGGGTGATTGATCTATTAGAAATTGTTTCTGTGTCATGATGCAGGAGGTGACGTAGTGCTTCTGCATGCTTCCAAATATCATGACATTAGAACTGTTGTCAACATCTCTGGACGTTATGATCTGAAGGTAGGGATCGAAGAACGCCTTGGCAAAGATTATTTGGAAAGAATTAGGAAGGAAGGTTTCATTGATGTTAAGAAGAGGTCAGGTAAATCATTTAATCATACTTATTTTAAAATCCCCTGTTGCTGTAAATGATTTGCTGTCTCCATTTAAAATTTGTCCATGAGGTGTTAGTTCAGGGATAAGATTTTGACCTTAATCGCGACTTTGCAAATTTACAATATCAAAAGCACAACGTTCAATAGCTGCAAAATGACTTGAATTTAGAACTTAAGATAGATTTCAACATGCACAATTTTGATTTGGATAATGAAAATTTATAAGTTCTTTGTTTCAATCTCTATCACACATAACCATTCAGTTACCATATTATTTATTAAACGATCGTTTGAAGACATCTACTTTATTTCAGGAAGTTTTGATTACCGTGTTACCAAGGAAAGTTTGATGGATCGCTTGGGTACAATTATGCATGAAGCATGCCTGCAGATTGACAAAGAATGCAGGTTAGTGGAAACTGGAAACGCTGTTTGATCTCTTCTGTCGCGGCATTGCTTCTAGCATCATTTCTTTGTTGTTCAAGCATGTGTGTGGATATTAGATTACCACAAGATGTTTCTATGACAGGGTCCTTACAATTCACGGTTCTTTGGACGAAATTATCCCTGTTCAAGATGCACACGAATTTGGCAAGATCATTCCAAACCACAAGTTGCATATCATTGAAGGAGCTGATCATTCATACACTAATCATCAAGATGAGTTATCCTCAGTTATTATGAGTTTCATCAAGGAAATTGTTGACCTCAACAAGAGTACTACTGCTAGCTAGGTCTAGTCTTGCTTGAATATGAACTTCTCATTTTTCTATAACTAGTGTTTGGTTTTCTAAATGATATTTATCAATTGTCACCATTATTTGTCTTTTCTTACCAGACCTTGTTTGATTGTACTGGTAATGGATGATTAAGCAGTTAATCGGTTAATTCAAACACCTTCATGATGCTAAGTATTCTAGTTGGAGATATTGGAAGAGGATAAACTAGATTGATTTCATTCCAGATTTAATGAAGTTACACTTGTTATCATATTTTCCTAGTAAGCCACCAAAATAGTACTACCTCTGTTCCTTTTTTTAAGAGACAACTCACTTTTTAGGTTCGTTGAATAATCAATATATCTAGTCTATAAACAGACCAAATACACTGGTTATTCAATGAACTTAAAAAGTGACTTGTCTCTTATAAAAAGGAACAGAGGTAGTATTTGAAATCAAAATAGTCTGATTTTATGAGGCGTTTTCAATTTAATCAACTAGCTAAATACCCTTGCGTCTGCATGGGTCTAGATTATTTTGTACGACACAATTGTATTTAAATACACATTAAGAGCAATATTTATGCATATGCTTTCTTGCCCGAATCTAAATGGATGTGTCCCGTGCCATTTCATGGAGTATTCCAATCACATTTTCAATATTAGAGACATATGCAAATGGGTGATTGTCCAATACATCAAAAAACAACAAATTATTTTGACAGTTAGAATGAATCGATTATTCAATCATATAATCTTGAAAAGATTGAAATACATAATAATCAATATTCCAGACCTTTCATCATTAAGAACAATATTTATGCGTATTTTCTTTCCTGAATCTTGGATCACTTACCGAACTTACATAATCAACGCTAGTGTATACCTTCATAATAGATTTCCACCTCTGTTGAATAAAAGACCTCTTCCCATTGTAGAACTTAGTCAACAACTTTCCAATATTTTATCCTTTTGTCGTAAATGAATTGACTCGACACATTGATTGCATAAGCCAAGTTTAACCTAATGTGTGCCAAGTAAATAACTTTTCCTAGTAATCTCAGATAATTTCTCCTCGAGCAACTATCTTTTATTCAAATCATCTCGTGTAATAATAATATCATAAACACAAACAAAAAGTATAGTTAGTTTTCCTTGTGAAATTTTGAAGAACAAAGTGTGATCTCTTTGTCTTTGCTTATAACCCACAAGTTCCGGGTAGGGAACCATAAGTGATCAATGCTTGGAGGTTGCAAATTGCAACGGTGGGGTGTAACCGCACGTGAATACATGGACGATGTCTTATTTACTAATTGTTGGAACACTTAGTATTTTTCATGAAGAAGAAGAGAGAGAGAAACTATAAATTAAAAAAAGGAATTTATTGTGAATGCCATGCATTGACTTACATCGTCACCTATCGTATTATAGGCTACCAAACACATTATTTACTAACTATAGTATTTGACTCTATCAAATACAACTAACTTTTACATCTTCTATTATGTTGTCTACAGCTGCTTCTACGGATTTTAATAAAATCTGTATTTTTTAAAATCATATTTCTGAAACAAATTTTGTTAAAATTTCATAGAAAAATATAATATAACTAAAAATACATTGACGTCAATTATCCTAACATCCAAGGGTAATGTTATTCTTAAATCTAATTCATACGGATGATGATTCTCTAAAGTTAAAATTCCAGGCATTCGCGCATTCGGTATATTGTATACTGATCGATCAAGATCAAACGGTTAATATTTACATTTAGAATAAAATGAATATATAAAATATGTTGTTATGAATCCTCCGATCACAATCAAACAGTCACTAATGATATGAATGTGTAAATGCGTCGGAGTTTGATTGTAGTGAATTCAATTTGAATTCCTACACTAATTTTTTGTAGTAAAATAGAGTGAAATTGATTAATAAAGTGATGAAGTATGGTTAATAAACATTAAGATATTAAAAATAATTTTTAGTAGTAAAATAAAGTTGATTAATAAAATATAAAATATTGGTTAATGAAATTATGAAGTTGCTTAATAAACAATAAAAATACTTTTTAGTAATAAAACAAAATTGGTGAATAAAATGTAAAATATTGGTTAATGAAATTATGAAATTGATTAATCATACAATTTTATATCGGTACCTATTAATCTAAACAAATTAAAAAATTTAAAAAATATTATATTTATATATATATATATATATATATATATATATATATATATATATATATATATATATATATATATATATATATATATATATATATATATATATATATATATATATATATATATATATAAATTATTTATTATTATAATAATATTTTATTATTTATACACTAATTTTTTATGTAAAAATACTATTATACGATGAATAATGTTAAATATAAATATTTGAAAATTGGGTATAGAAATAGCATTACTCAACGCCGAATGCATTTTTCATGTATTTCATCTGGTGAAGCCCTCTCCATATTAAAAAGTTTGAAATAGTTTGGAAACATGTGTACATTATAATTAACGTTGAAAATAAAAGGTACTGTGGCAAAAAAATTCTGAAAATGACTATGAAACAAGTGGAGGTGGGAGAACCATTCCATTCAAGATATAGTTTGACGATGATTGACAATAATGGGTAGAAAAGTGTTATACTATTTGTCTATAGTGAAATTCACAAGTATTAATATGACTCTATGGTTTATAGTAAACTGAACAGTCTTTTGTGTTAGGCTAGTAACTAGTAGCCTAATTGCACCCACCACGACAATAGGATTTGTCATCACTTGAGGTTGGTCACTAATTGGTTTTACAATGTCAAAAAAGCAATGTTCAGGGATGCTCGCGGTGCGGTTTGAGCGGTTTTGACGGAAAAAATTATTCGAACCGTAAGAGAAAAAATAGTGCCGTTTGGTTTGGTTTGGTTGGCTTTTAAAAAAAATCCGAACCAAACCAAACTAATGCGGTTTGGTTCGGCTCGGTTGGTTCGATTTTTTACAAATATTTTATTGAGCCATACATACACATATAGATGATAATATAATTTTGTATTTAGACATTCATACACTATCAAATAACAACAAAACTCGTCATATTTTGACAGCAATTTCCATTTAATATGTAAAAATTAAATTAGACAAAAGTGGAATATTAAACATAAAATAATATAAAAATTATTATAATGAAACAAAAAATTGAAGAGACGAAAGATTAGTGAAGGTGAAAAAGAAAAAAAAAAGTGTTGAGAGATTAGATAAGAAGATGTGCGATAAAAATGAAACTGAAATACAGAACATTTGCATAAAATTGAGAAGTTGAAAAAGAAAGAATATAAGAGAGTACAGAGACTATAGAAGAAGAGAGAAGACGTATGTGGCAAAGAAGGTGCGATAATGTTATTAGAGATTTGAGAAGATCAAGACTGAAATTATATGTGTAAGAATGAGAAAATTGTTCGTAATCATAAGGCTAATGTATAATAGGTTTAAGTTTGGGTTGGATGTGAGTTAAGTAAATTTTAGGTTGTAACATAATGCGGTTTGATTCGGTTTGGTTCGGTTTACAAAATACAAACCGCGAACCAAACCGAACCATGCGGTTTTGTTAAAAAATGACCCAAACTAATCCGAACCAAATGCAGTTTTTTGCGATTTCAGTTTGGTTTGGTTTGCGGTTTTCTATTTGGTTGGTTTGGTTTTGAGCACCCCTAGCAATGTTTGTAACATTAATCATGTGATCATCAATAGAGTGAAAGATGTATATTTTAGTAGCATAACAATGTATCATTTGGTAGCTACATTTATTTTTAGTGGAAAAAAGAATACAAATGTATCTACTAAGTCTCACATGTTACTTGTTGGCTGCACCTAAATATTAAGTCCTGTTTATTTCATTGAAATGTATTTTATTTTTACTATTTAAAATATGTATTTATTTTAAGGTTAATGTTCAATTCGCTCCACATAGGTGGAGTTGAAAAAGAATAGTGTTATTTAAACACTCCAAAATACACATTGTATACATGTCAACACCGTATAAAAATACACTTTCTATAACTATTGATTTCACATGACCAGCAATTTTGTATAGATATTTATTAACAGATAATAAAGAAGAAGAATTAGACTAATGCCAGCTGTACTATTTAGATTGGCTTTAGTTAGGTTGTTAGTTATATTTTCAGTTAGATAAGTTGCACTTCTAAACTTACTATATATAATGTAACAATTGTAACTGGTTGCTTTAACAATGAATAACAGAATCTTCTTCTTCATTCATCTTCTTTGCTTTCACATTGATTGTTAGTAGTTCAAGCTTTTCATCAATGGAGTTCACCATTGCTTAGATGGTATCAGAGCAGGTTTGACCTGCTCTGTTTCCGCTGCGTACGATTGTTGAAGTTGTTCTTCTTCCTTCTTGAGTCCCTATCTTCTGTGATTGATTCTTCTTGAATCAATTTTGTATGTTTCGATTCTTTCTCGAAACTATTGTCTTGATTCAGTTCCTTATTTCGATTCTTTCTCGAAATAGTTTGTTATTCATTGTTGTTCATTGTTCTTGAATCATTACCTGTAGAAGATTCACTTTTGGTTGAACCCTAATCATGACGAGAGGTGGTGGTACTGGCGGTAGTGCTCAAGCTATTGATACGCTTGATCCATACTATGTTCATCCATCGAAAAACTTTGGGACTGTGTGTGTGACACCAGTGCTATCGGGAGAAAATTATAATGCTTGGTCTATGAAGATGAAGAGAGCATTAGCGATGAAGAACAAGTATCAATTTGTTGATGGATCCATAAAAGTTCCAGATGTTAATGATCTCAACTTCAGAGCATGGCAAAGATGCAATAATCTGGTACACACTTGGATTATCAATTCTATCAATCCATAAATTGCACAAAGTGTTGTGTTTATTGACAATGCAATTGACATGTGGAATGATCTCAAAGATAGGTTTATGAGAGGTGATAGAATTCGTGTTGCTCAGTTGTATCAAGAAATTTCAAATCTGAAACAAGGAACTAACAAGGTTTCAGATTATTTCACTGCTCTGAGAAGTTTATGGGAAGAGTTTGATCAATACAGACCTATGCCTAATTGTACCTGCAGGGTTGCTTGCACATGCCTAGCTATGAGGGATAGTCGAGCTTATAGAGCTGAAGACAGAATCATTCAATTTCTGATTGGGTTGAATGAAGAATATCATGGAGTTGTCTCTCAAGTTTTGTTAATGGATCCCTTACCTCAGATAAACAAAGTTTTTTCAATGGTGATGCAACAAGAAAGTAAAATTTGTGGAGGTGTCTGCATTGGAAATACTTCAGTTGATGATAATTCAGGCATGGTGAATGCAGCAGAATCCAATAAGCAGACAAGCAATGGAAGAGGTAGAGGGAATTTCAATGGAGGAGGCCAAAGAGGAGGTCATGGTTCAGGAAGAGGAAGAGGAAATGCTAAAGTTTGCAGCTATTGTGGTAAAATAGGTCACATCATTGATAGTTGCTATAAAAAGCATGGATATCCACCAAGCTTTGGAAGAGGAAGTGGAAGCAACTCTTATGCAAATCAAGTAGCTGCAGAAGAACCAGCTAACAAGTGCACTACTGAAGCTTCTACAAGTGACAACATGACTCTTACAAAAGAACAATATCAGAATCTGATGAATTTGCTTGAGAGGAGCACCAGCTCTGTCAACTTAACAAAAGGAGGTAACTCTTTTTTTGCTAATTTTAGATGCAGTAGTAAGTCAAATTGGATTATGGATACTGGGGCCACACACCACATTTGTCAGGATCTCAATTGGTTTGTGAAGTATGGTGATATTAAACCTATCATTGTTAATCTCCCTAATGGAAATTCCATAGCTTCAAAAGTGTGTGGTAGTGTGAAACTGTCTAGCCAACTTATCATAGAAAATGTCCTTTACTTGCCTCAATTTGAAGTAAACTTGATTTCAGTTTCAAAACTATGTGCAGAACAGGACTGTCAGGTTGTTTTTGAAACTAATCAATGTGTGATACAGGAAAAGAAGGATTTGAAGAGGATTGGTTTGGCTAAAGAAATTGATGGTCTATACTACTTAGGAGCTAATGAGCCATATAAAGAGATCAATTCTGCAGGGCAGGTTTCAAGCATTACAGTCAATGGCAATAAGACAGACAATGGAGTTTTATGGCACTTAAGGCTAGGCCATTTATCTTTTGACAGAATGAAATGTATGAAAAGTTTATATAGCTACATTTCTGATAGTGTACATAGTGCTTGTGATGTATGTCATCTATCAAGACAGAAAATATTACCATTTCCAATCAGTAATAAAAATGCTTCTCATGTGTTTGAGCTCATACATTTAGATATTTGGGGTCCTTTCAACACTGTTTTTGTACATGGTTTTAGATATTTTCTGACTATTTTGGATGACTATAGTAGGCATGTTTGGGTTGTCATGATGAAATCCAAATCAGAAACTTCTCAAAGAATTAAAGAGTTTGTTTCAATGGCAGAAAATCAATTTGTGAAAAGAATAAAGATCATAAGAAGTGATAATGGTCTAGAGTTTCTAATGTCATCTTATTATGCTTCCAAAGGTATATTACATAAGAGGAGTTATGTTTATACTCCACAACAGAATGGCAGAGTGGAGAGAAGACATCAACACATCCTGAATATAAGTAGAGCTCTTATGTTTCAGGCTGGATTGGCTAAGAAATACTGGTCCTATGCAGTGTTACATTCAGTGTTCCTCATGAATAGAATCCCTACTAAACTGCTTCACAATAAATCCTCCTATGAGCTAATGTATAATGAGTTGCCTAACCTCACTTCTTTGAGAGTGTTTGGATGTCTTAGCTATGCCTCTACTCTACCAGCTCATAGACACAGATTTGACCCTCGAGCAAGGAAATGTGCTTTCCTGGGTTATAAGTCAGGTATGAAGGGTTTTGTCCTTCTTGATCTTTCTACACATGAAATCTTTGTTTCTAGAAATGTTAAATTCTTTGAGATGGAATTTCCATGCCATGCTGCTTCCTCTACAGAGATACCTCGTCAAATTTATGTTCCTTCTCATCCCGAGACTTTGGCTCCTATTGTTACTAGTTCTCATGATGATGCTATGAGCATCTTTGATATCCAGGTTGATTCTCCTATATCTAGTGATTCTGAACCTCTAGTACACAATGACTCCACACAACCTGTTGTGACTAATAGGGATAACAGTCACTTAGACAATCCTGCCCCTATTGCTCTTAGAAAATCAAGCAGAAATGCTGCTCCCCCAGCACACTTGAAAGATTATATTTGCAGTTCTATCAATGCTTCTCCATGTCAATACCCTATCCAAGACTACCTATCTTGTTCTAACATTTCACCATCGCATCAGGCCTACATCTTAGCCTTGGCATCTGAAACTGAACCTACCAACTATTCTATGGCTTCTAAAGACCCTAGGTGGATTCAGGCTATGGAAAGTGAAATTGATGTTCTTCATAGCAACAACACTTGGGAATTTGTGGATCTTCCCCCAAATACATCCACTATTGGAAGTAAATGGGTTTACAAGATCAAAAGGAAAGCAGATGGCTCAATAGAACGATTCAAATCCAGGTTGGTCGCTCAAGGGTTCACTCAAACTGAAGGCCTTGATTATTTTGAAACTTTCTCTCCAGTTTCCAAGCTTTCTACAGTCAGGGTTTTACTCGCTCTAGCTTCTATCCATGGCTGGCATTTACATCAGCTTGATATTAATAATGCCTTTCTCCATGGGGATTTACATGAGGCAGTCTACATGAAGATACCTCAAGGGGTTATTCCTTCTAAATCAGGTCAAGTATGCAAGCTTATTAAATCTCTATATGGGCTAAAACAGGCAAGTAGACAATGGCTTGAGAAACTTACCAATTTTCTTCATTCTCAGGGGTTTGTTCATGCTCATGCTGATCATACTCTCTTCATTAAATCTGATTCCACATCTTTCACAGCTCTTCTTGTGTATGTGGACGACATTATTCTGGCTGGAACCTCTTTACAAGTTTTTGATGATTTGAAAATGGCTATGAACAAAGCTTTTCGCATAAAAGATTTGGGCCAACTGAAATTTTTTCTTGGTCTTGAAGTAGCTCGATCCTCCTCTGGGATTACTCTTTGCCAACGCAAGTATTGTTTAGACCTTTTGAAAGATGCAGGTCTCATTGGTTGTAAACCTGTCTCGACACCTTTGGATACTGCCACACGCTTGTCACAAGACACTGGATCAGCTTTTGCTGACGTGACTGCTTACCGTAGGCTTGTTGGCCGCCTAATCTATTTGACAACGACACGTCCTGACATTGCTTTTGCAACACAGCAACTTAGTCAATACATGAGTGCCCCTACTGAATCACATTATAAAGCAGCCTTACGCGTGCTCCATTATCTCAAGAGATCTCCCGCACGTGGTATCTTTCTCTCTCACTCTTCTGAACTCCAAATCCTTGGCTTTAGTGATGCTGATTGGGGTGGCTGCATTGATACACGAAGATCTATTTCTGGCTATTGTTTCTTCATAGGCAAGTCGTTAGTTTCTTGGAAATCTAAGAAACAAGTAACTGTTAGCTGTTCTTCCGCTGAAGCTGAATATCGGGCCCTAGCTGCTGCTACCCGTGAGCTTCAATGGATGTGTTTTCTTCTCCAAGATCTCAAACAACAACCATCTCGTCTTCCCGTTCTCTATTGTGATAATCAAAGTGCTCTACATATTTCAGCCAATCTAGTTTTTCACGAACGTACTAAGCACTTGGACATTGATTGTCATCTTGTCCGTGAGAAACTTCAGGATGGTCTCATGCGTCTCTTGCCGGTTCCTTCCCATACACAGGCTGCAGACGTGTTTACAAAGGCCCTTGGCCCTAAACCATTTTTCAACTGCTTGTCCAAGCTTGCCTTGGTAGATATATACCAATCTCAAGCTTGTGAGGGGGGGGGGGGGGGGGGTAACAGATGATAAAGAAGAAGAATTAGACTAATGCCAACTGTACTATTTAGATTGGCTTTAGTTAGGTTGTTAGTTATATTTTCAGTTAGGTTAGTTACACTTCTAAACTTACTATATATAGTGTAACAATTGTAACTGATTGCTTTAACAATGAATAACAGAATCTTCTTCTTCATTCATCTTCTTTGCTTTCACATTGGTTGTTAGTAGTTCAAGCTTTTCATCAATGGAGTTCACCATTGCTTAGATTTATTAAATTTTTAGAGTTTTATTTAATGATAATTAATTTTTTTTTTTGAAAAAACTCAACTTATTAGAACTTAAGTGTTGTTTTTGTCGGATTTGGTAAAAAATATTTGTTGTGACTTGTTGAAAAAGATATTTACCATTAGAGATAGAGAGTAAAACAAATATTAATAGAATCAAAAAAATATAATTATGTATTAAAAAAAAATATAATTATGTATACGATGATAAAATAAAGAAGAGTATTTTAGTTAATATACTTATGTATACGATGATAAATTTGATAAGAGTGCATAATTGTTGTGACTTGATTCAATTGATTTAATATTAGACGTTTACTGTGTTATGTACGAGACATGTCATACCGAATTATTTATTATCAATGATCAATAGTATAAAAAGTTGAATTTAAATATATAATATAAAAGAAGTTTTATATTAGTTGTGCTTCTAATTTAAAATAAAAAAAATATACATTAAGAAAATTATAAGAAAAATAAATGGTATAATATTAGATGATAAAAAAAAGAATAGTAAAAGTAAATAGTACTAACAAAGAAACACAACACACCAAAAGTAAGAACAATTATAGCAAAAAAGAAATAGAAATAAGAAGAAAGTAAGAACATTGATTTTAACTTCTTCACCAAATTATTCATCAAAAAATATATTTTATGACAATTCAAAGTTTGTACCCTAAAAAAAACATAACCAATAATTAATATGGACAACATTAGCAATATAATTGAGGATGCTAATGAAAGATATAACCAATAAGAACAAAAAAAAAGCAAATATCAATAGTAATAATAATGAATTTGTCTAAACCAAATAATAATAATAATAATAATAATAATAATAATAATAATAATAATAATAATAATAATAATAATAATAATAATAATAATAATAATAATAATAATAATAATAATGAGTTTGACAAAAAATATATATTTATAATAATTTAGATTTTATATTTTAAAAAAAATAAATAAAAATTTGAATATTTAACAAGACACAATTTTGAACTTATAGCTTATAAGCTCATTTGACAATTTAGACTTGTTTGATAATCATTTTTTCATCACGAGCTTATGACTTATTTTGTTAGGTTATATCTTATTTTTCAGACGCTATTTTAAATGGCATTTAACTTATAGCTTATAACTTATCATTTTTTCTTTCTTTTTTATCCTTATTATTTTAACAAAAATTCACTTTTACCCTTTATAATTTATTTTAATTTAAAATAAAATAATTATGTATTAAATATCATTTATGTCATTTTACATTTATAAGTTAGTTAAATCGCTAATTTTTACCAAACACTTCAATCAACTTATCAGCTATCAGTCTCAACTAGAGCTGTCAAAATGGGCAGAAGCCCATGGGCCGGTCCATTTGGCCCGAAAAATTTTAGGACCTGGGCCTCATTTTTCGAGCCCATTTATATCCGGGCCTTTTTTAGCCCGACCCTAAAAAGTCCTAAAAAATATGGGCCGGCCCGTATGGGCCATGGGTAGCCCACCGGCCCGAAAAAATTAAATATTTTTAATATAATTAAAATTTATCCTTTCCTAATTATAATTATTATAAAAATTTATAACATTTTCTTGTTATAATTATCACAAAATTATAATTGTCATGAATATTTATAACTTAAAATTTGTTGGAACAAGTTATTTAATTATTTATGCTACTTTATATAATTTGTGATGTATTTTGGATAGTTTAAATTAAGTTAATGTGTTGTTTTACATTTTAATTATTAACTTATATGGATTATTTAGAAATTATAATTTTGGATATAAAATTTATATATATATATATATATATATATATATATATATATATATATATATATATATATATATATATATATATATAAAATGTATTATTGCATGCAATCATATGGTTACTTACAAAAATAAGGAGAAAATTTTAATTTTTTTATAGAAATGGGCCCGTTTAGGGCCGAAGCCCATTTAGGGCCGGATAGCCCGCAGCCCAGACAGGGCCGGGCCTGGGTAGTAAAATTAGAGCCCATTTAAAATGGGTTTTTTGGGCCCGGCCCTAAAAAGCCCGAAGCCCATATGGGTCGGCCCATATGGGCCGGGTAGCCCATATTGACAGCTCTAGTCTCAACCATCAACCATCAACTATAAACTATAAACTATTAGTCATCAGTCATCAGTAATAAGATATAAGTTATTAACTAGCTTATCAACCAACCTCTATTTTAATCAAATAAACCCAATTATTGTCGGGGTTAATAAAAGAGGTGAATTATATACCAAGGTTAGTAAGTACTTAAATGTCATATTTTACATTATCTTGTGAAGCAAAATCATGAGGGTCATCTATGGTCATTTTTCAACAAAATAAATATTAGGAATTTGAACTTCAATATATAATATAAATATTTTTATATTAATTGTGCTTCTAATTTAAAACCAAAAGATAACCAACATTAATAAAATTATGAGAAAAATAAATTATTTTATGACCGTTAAAGTTTGTACCTAAATAAAACATAACCAAGAATTAGTACAGATAACATTAGCAATATCATTTAGGATGGCTATTGAAAATAACGAGTTTATAAAAGAAATTGATAATAATTCAAAGTTTATTGAGGACGCAAATAAAAGACAAAAGACGTAGTTAATAAGTTCTTAAATGACATACTTTACATTAGGGGTGTTCGTGGTTCAAGAACTGCACTGAACTGAACCAAATTAGTGGTTCAGTTCAGTTTTTGAAAACAACTTTAATAAAAAACCAATTAACTTTTAAAGCAGTTTCAATTCAGTTTTAATTTGGTTTTGAATCAGATTGTATTTATAAACTGGTTTACAATCAATTTCTAGTTATAAACTGGTTTAAAACCAGTTTAGAATTAAAAGTCTAATTTATGTTATAAATTAGGGTTAATACCTATTTTGCCCTCTGCCATAAGTTACAATTCGTCCCCTAACATACGAAGATTCCCCTATTTTACCCCCTCGAGGAATCCAGTCACCAGAAATATTGACGTGGCAATTTATTTTTATTTATTTTTTATTTTTTTCATTATTTTTAATGACGTGGTCGGAGTATGTGGCATTTTTATTTTTTTTATTTATTTTAATTCCACGTGGCAATTTTCATTATTATTTTATTATTAGGTTGTTAAAATGGTAAATATTAAAGCTTAAAAAGATAGTTTCAATGGGACTTGAACCCAAGACCCAAAGCTTACACAAAATCAATATAACCACTAGGCTGCACGTTTTTGGTTGACTTATTGGTGCCTTTGGTAATACTTATTGGATACTGAACCAGTTAATATAAACTAAATCATTATAAACTAAAAATATTTTTATTTGGTTCAGTTAGTATAAACTAAAATAATTATATTTAATTATATTAATTAATTTATAAACTAAATCATTAATTATATTAATTCTCACTAAATCATTATAAATTAAATTAATTTGTTTTAATTTAAATAGGTTTTACTAGTTTTAATTTAACTATATTAATTAAAATAGTTTTAAATTAATTAATACATATTAATATAATTAATTTAGTTTATTTTTAATTTATTTAAATAGCTACAGTATTTTTTAAATTACATTATTTTATATAAATAGTATCTATATAAATAATTTATTTAATTCTAAAATAATTTTAATATTCTTAACATTAAATTTTTACAGTATATTGATGTTAAATTATTAATTATTATATAAAACATAAAAATATCTTTATTTGGTTCAGTTAGTATAAACTAAAATAATTATATTAAATATCGTTTATATTTTTAAATACTAATATTTAAATTACTATTTAAAAATAATGTACATATAAAGTAATATATTAGTTAATAGTTAATATTTAAATTAAAAATTATTAGTTAATAGTTAACGTTATTAATTAATATTAGTTAAATTATAAAATAGTAATTAATATTTATTTTACTGTTAAAGTTAAATAAATTATAAAATATAAACTAAATTAAATAATTTTAACTAGTTTTAATTTAACTAGATTAATTAAACTAGTTTTAAATTAATTAATATAATTAAATATAATTATTTTAGTTTATACTAACTGAACCAAATAAAAATATTTTTAGTTTATAATGATTTAGTTTACAAAAATGTATTTTTTTAATATTTATTATTTGATTTTAATATTTACAACAATATTTTTTTTAATTATAGTTTTAAATTTAAATATGTAAATAAATAATTAAAACGTATTAAATTAAATAAAATATATTTAAATATTAAATAAAAACATGCGTTTTAATTATAAAATAAAAATGTATTAAAATATTTTTATTTAATATTTAAAGTTATTAAACAAATACAATTAAAACGTATTAAATTAAATAAAATGTATTTAAATATTAAATAAAAACACGTGTTTTAATTATTAAATAAAAATGTATTAAAATATTTTTTATTTAATATTTAAACTTATTAAACAAATACAATTAAAATGTATTAAATTAAATAAAATGTATTTAAATATTAAATAAAAACATACGTTTTAATTATTAAATAAAAATATATTTAAATATTTTTTATCTAATATATAAACTTATTAAACAAATACAATTAAAACGTATTAAATTAAATAAAATATAAATAATTAAAAAATAAAGTAATAGTAAAAAGATCATTGAAATCAAGTAATAAAGTGTTAATACAAGTAATCAAATGGTATCACATATTATAAAAGTTATTCCAAACACGAACACTACAAATGACATCATATGGCCTAGTGGTTTCAGCTCTTGTGTTGGGAAATTGATGTTGTGGGTTCAACTCCCACCCAAGACAAATTTTTGGGCATTAACATGCTTTCTATTCTAAACTAAAAATTTATATAATAAAAAATGCTTACTTGGCAATAAAAATAATAAATAAATAATATAAAAAAAGCCACATGGCAGGGGGCAAAATATGTATTAACCCTATAAATTATTTTCAAATTGTTTTTTTTTTAATTTATCTCCCTCTCTTATATATATATATATATATATATATATATATATATATATATATATATATATATATATATATATATATATATATATATATAGGGGACGACTCAAGTGAGAACACTTGATTATTATGAGAAATGAGAACAATGAATCACGACCATTAAATTTTGATTTTGTTGATTTTAATGGACTGTATTGGTTTCTCTTTCTATAATCCTTAATATTTATTTTAAATCAACATGGAGAGAGAAACCAATCTAGTCCATTAAAATCAACAAAATCAAAATTTAATGGTCGTGATTCATTGTTCTCATTTCTCATAATAACCGAGTATTCTCACTTGAGTCGTCCCCTATATATATATATATATATATATATATATATATATATATATATACACCAAGAAAAAATTATCTTCATATGTACAGTACCGTTGAGACTGATATCCATCTTATTGTTACTTTCTTTCTCAGTAGGAGTTATAATAAATGTCTTTGGTAAAGTTTGAGTTCTACGACTGAATCTAATTAACTCTTTAATACATTTTGCAGAAATAACAAAGCATTTATTTGATCAATCAAAGATTCAAATCATTTTTATGACTAGTTGTTACTTACTTTCTTCCCTGCTATTGGATATCATGTTGTTTAGGAAACAAATTAGAGAAAGAATTGCATAGCTTCCCTGATGTTGCTAAATATTTATAAGATTGGGTATGCTGCTACCATTTCAATTTTCTATTTTTCTTTTCTAGAAGAATTTGTTATGGTTTTTAGCTAATTTGATATATTAAGGCATACCATTTAACTAATTTGGAAAGTTTTTAATTTTATATATATATATATATATATATATATATATATATATATATATATATATATATATATATATATAGCGTATCCGGTGAGAACTGATATCTTTATGAGAAACGAGAACTATAAATATTAACCGTTAGATTTAATTAATGGGCGAGATTTAAAATTTTCAATTAAGGAGCACATTAATATTTGCCCACCGGAAAATATTTTCTATTTTCTAATATTACACTGATAGTTAATATTCTGTCTAACCTATTATATACTGCCGCCATATATCTTCAACTTATTGTAAATTGCCACCATATGTCTCAAGCATAATCTATTATTCATTATTCATCTACTTAATATAAATCTAAGGTTGTCATGACGACAACCCTAGACACAATTCTAACCCTAATGCTGATGTGACATTATAATAGAATTTTCATTCTTTATAAAAATAATAATTTAAATATGTAATTTATAAAATATAAATAATAATATCACATAATAAATTCTTAAATTACATTTTTTCTATTCTGTAAGACTGTAACACCTATTACTATAAATAATAATACCACATAAATATTTAAATTATATTTTTATTATGTAACTCTCATTATTATAATTCTCAATTGTTTTAATATAAAATCTTTAATTTTTCTATTAATAGCTCTTATTTTAATTTTAAAACAAAATGTCTATATAAATTTTAGCCCAAAATAGTCCCTATTAAATAATCCTTCTACAATATTATTTAAATTCTCACCTTTTTAAATCCTATTTTTTTAATTCTCAATTATTTTCATATAAAATCTGTATTTCTCTTATTAATAGCTCTAATTTTTAATATTTTAAAAAAAATTATTTTTATTAAATTTATGGATTTTTAGTAACACTCATGACCTCTCAAATGCTCATTGTTATATTTAAAATGAAAATTTGTATATGTAATTGATTAAAACCATTATAATTAACAAGTAATATTAAAACAAAATTATTATTATGAATTAAATTTGATAATTACAATAATAAATTATTTAGTTCTTTATTTAAAATTGCAACTAATAAAATATGTTGATAATAATATATTATACATGAAAAAAATTAATGCATTTTTAATTACTACTCAATAAAAATTTAAAATAAAAAATAAAAACGACATGTTATGCTATTCACAAATTATTCTTTTGTTAATTTTCATCTTTTGTTTCTATAATAAAAAAAAATTAAAAACAAGTGTTCAAATTTGAAATATTGAACAATATTTTAATTATAATGATTACAAAATTAAAGCTATTCTTAAATATTATTTGTAACTCTTCTAATAAATTATATTGATAATAAAACGGTAATTCATTAAATTTTCTTGATGATAAAATGGTAACCCATCAATTTGTTTTCAATTTCTTTAATTATTAAAAAAATATTTAATATAAATAGGTCTTATTTACCTTCACATTCCATATGGAAATTAGATCATCTTTTTCTATTGTGTTGATATTTTTATTATTTTTTTCTTAGTTCTCACTTATATTTTAACTGTCTTTTGATTGCAGAAGGATTGCAAAGTTGAAACCGAATCGTTGAAGCTGTGTGAAACTTTGAAATTCACAGGTGAGTTTTGTTTTTGTGATTCGGTTTGTAGGTGATGAAAGTGTGTGGATGTGAAATCCGATTTGAAACTGATGCGTGTTGTTCTTTCTAAAATCTGCAGGTGAATTTAGTTTGGTGGAGATGATGAACATATGTGATAGGTTATTTTGAAGGAATTGTCAGGTTATGCAGAATTTGAAGGTAAGGTTGAGGAAGTTTTTGTGTATGGTTTTGTGTTGATTTGAAGGTGCGGGTTCAATGAGTTTAAGGTTACTGAAGCTGAATTTTCAGGTTCTATGGATGGTACTCTAATGGAAGGTCAAATTGTGGAGGAATATTTGTGCAGAATTTTATGGTGAAGGATCGAATGAAATTTGGAGGAAGAAGTTTGAATAAATGAATTTTTAACTGTCATTGACTCAACTTAATCTATGTATCAATTATTTAAATATTTTATCAATAGTGTTAAGTAACAATTTATTTTAAAAATCAATATAATATTTCGTTATTTACTTTTATAATTTCTTCTTCTTTTTTATTGTTTATTTGAATATAACTATTGTTGTTAACTATTGGTTTTATTTAATAATAATAATAACCTTATAATATTTTGCTAACACTATTAAATAATAATAACAATAATAATAATAATATATTTGACTTTAATTAAGACATTTTAAATTTAAAATCCATAAATTTAATTTAATTTTTTTAGCAAATTAATAAAATAAAAACTCATAAAAATAAAAATCATTTGCAATTTATATTTTAAAAAATATGAATATTATGTAATTTTTTTGTTTTTAATAAATAGTTAAGAAAAATTCTTTTCATATTATATAATAATACTCAAATTTTAAATATAAATTAACATTAATATAACAATTTTTTATATTTATACAGTAAGACCTATGGAATGCTATAAATTATATTAACACAACTAACTATATAATAATAATAATAATAATAATTATAATAATAATAATAATATTTTACTTAATTTTATATTTTATACATTTCATATTCAACTTCCAATTCCTTTTAATATTTTATACAATTTAATATGTAATTTAAAAAGACTCCTGCAACAAAAAAAACTTTCAAAGAAATTTAAAATTACTTTTTATAATTTATATCACAATTAACATTCATAAAAGCATATTACTACCTTTAAAACTCCAATTATCATCGAATATTATAAAATTTCAAATTACTTTATTTTATTTTAAAATTAATAATAATAGTATTAATTTAAATTCAGATACCACTACTATAAATAATAATAATGATGATGATAATAATAATAATAATAATAATAATAATAATAATAATAAGAATAATAATAATTGTCTAGGTAAACTACCTGTTCGTTGCACGAATTTTATTCAGTAATATCTTTGTTTGATTTTATTTTATTTAACTTCTAATAGTAATTGTGATATTTATCTTCATTAACTTAAAAAAACTCCTACAATATTACTTTTTATAATTTATATCACAATTATCATTCATAAAGGCATATTACTATCTTTATAACTCCAATTATCATTGAATATAAAAAAAAAATTAGATTACTTTTTTTTATTTTAAAATTAGTAATGATATTAATAATTTAAATTCAGATACCACTACTATCAGTAATAAAATAATAATAATAATAATAGTTATAATAATAATAATAATAATAAATATGTTATACAAATCTATATTTTATACAAATTAATTTAAATAGTTTATAGATTATTATTATTATTATTATTAATAGTCCTATATTTTAACTTTATTTTCTAAATTTATTATTACTTTAATTTTATTTGTAATTCTAATTGTAATTGTCATGCCCTCTCACTATTGAAATTTTCTTTTCTTTTTATTAATTTATATTGAATTTATAATAAACCAAACAACATTATAAGTTTTGTTGATAATATGTATTTGAGTTTATTATCAATTTAAATATAAATTGTTTACGAAAATATTGATATGGTGTAATCAATTTAATAAATAAAAAATTATATTACTATAATTAATGTATAGTCTTGAAGATGTTTATATTAAATTATATTAAAATATTTATTCACTTTTTAAGTTGATTGTATTGAAAATGATTATATTCTTTAACTTATATACAGTTAAGATTAAAATGCCTATCACACGAAATTAATTTATTGTATTGGATAAACAAATTATTTGAAAAAAAAGTTGATAAAATTTTACAACAAATACTTGAAATCTATAAATATTATTTTCTATGCACTTTTATTTTATTTTTAAACTTAACTTAACAAATTTGTGATTGCTTTTATAAATGAGACATTATTATTCATTCATTTTAAAAAAATAAACATTTTTATTTTTAATTAAGATGGATTACTTATTTATTAATAATAATAATTATAATTGATAATAAGATAAACAAATCATATTACTTATTATTACAAAAATTTAATTATTCTAATAGACAAAAATAAATATCATTAGTAAAAAATAAATATATATTTTATATTTTTATTCACTTTTGTATGTGAAAATACAATTTTTTATTGAATCATTCTAGAATTAAATTCTTAAAAAATAATATTTGAAATAATAATTATATGCATACCCGTGCAACGCACGGGCCATATATCTAGTTGTCACAAAGGTAATCATGTTATCTTTTCCATTGTTCTAGGTATTCATGTTATCCTTCTCATTATTCTCTTTATACTCACCTACTGTTATGAATTAAAATATTCATGTGATCTTTTCCATTGTTCTAGGTCTTCATGTTATCTTTTTCATTGTTCTCTTTATATTCACCTACTTTCTTATTTTGCTGTAGCTAATTTGCGATATACGACACCGAATTTTTGTCCTCTCCACAATGACTACAATTCCAATCGACAGGTGAGAGAGGATTATGAGATTTAAAGTGTTATATCAATTTTATGTTTTATTTTATCTTTAAGTCATTATTTGTTTTATATTTTATTTAATTTATAAATTATAAAACATGTATTTTTTTATCTTTTAATTATATCTTTAAGTTATTATTTGTTTCATATTTTATTTAAATTAGAAATTATAATACATATATTTTATATATTTTTAACTAAAGTTTGGAGTCGAACAAAGATGATGAACCGACACTTAATACTACACAAGATGCTCATATACCTGAATCAGTTGAGGTAATTATAATTATTAAATCTTTACATAAACGAGTTGTATTTCAATTTAAATTTTTTTATTTGTTTTCTTGTAGACAAATCATGAGGTTCTATATTGTGATGAAGAAATAAAGCCTAAGGTTGGACAAATTTTTGATTCACTCGAAGATGGTGAATTTTTTTACAAAAAATATGCACATAGTGTTGGTTTTAGTGTGCGTTGTTCATCGGAAAATAAAAATAAAGATGGTGCCATACGTTGGAAGTATTTTGTTTGTTCTAAAGAGGGTTACAAACCAAATGTATCAAAAGAGAAAGAAGTGAGTGAATTGGGAGTTAAAGTCAAGAGGAGGAGTCTTACTAGAGAAGGATGCGATGCAAAAGTTGCTTTCAAGCTGTTAGAGGGAGGAAAATATGAGCTAAATCGGTTTCAACAGAGTCATACACATGCACTTGCCTCACCTAAAAAGAGACAATTTCTTAGATCTGCAAGAAAAATGAATAATATTCATAAGAGTATAATGTTTGCAAATAGTAGAGAAAATATTGGTCCTTCAAAAACATACCATTTGTTGAAGGAACAACTAGGTGGTTATGAAAATATTAGGTGCACACAGAGAGATCTACAAAATTCATTTAGAGATTTAAAGACCTTAATCAAAGATTCGGATGCATATGTCTTCATTGATAACTTTAAAAGGAAGCAAGAAGCGAATCCCTCGTTTTATTTTGCATACGAGGTTGATGTTGAAGATCGACTGAAACACGTTTTCTGGGCAGATGGAATTTGTAGAAAAAATTACTTCTTATTTGGAGATGTAATGTCGTTCGACACTACATATGAAACAAATAAATATTCCATGATATTTGCACCATTTACTGGAGTGAACCATCATAGACAGTCTGTTACTTTTGGAGCTGCCTTCTTAGCAAATGAGAAAGCTGATTCATTCATTTGGTTATTTGAAAAGTTTTTGGAAGCTATGGGGGGGGGGGGGAATAAACCAAATCTTATAATAACAGATCAAGACCCTGCCATGAAAATTGCAATTGAGAAGGCTTTGATTCTTCAGCACATAGGTTTTGTATGTGGCACATCATGAAAAAAGTTTCTGAAAAGGTGGGTGTTTCCTTGAATTCTAATGAGGAGTTCAATAATAAATTTAAGTCATGTGTTTGGGGATCCGATACTTCTGAAAATTTTGAAGCATCATGGAAATCCATCATGATTGAGTTTGGATTGCAAAAGAATGAATGGCTCTCACACATGTATAATATTCGAAATATGTGGATCCCGACTTACTTCAGAGATATATTTTTAGCTGGCGTATTGAGAACAACCTCAAGATCAGAGAGTGAAAATTCCTTCTATGGTAACTTTTTAAATCCTACTATTGGCTTGGTAGAATTTTGGATGAGATTTGAGTCTGCTATAGAAGCTCAAAGGCATAAAGAGTTACTTGCTGATAATACTTCACTTCATTCTTTACCAATACTAAAATTAGATCGTGGATTAGAGAGGCATGGTAGGGATATTTACACTGGTGAGAACTTTTATATATTTCAAAATGAATTATGGATTGGATGTATAGACTGCGGAGTAGAAAATATAAATCAAAATGATGGTGTGGATGTTTTACACATAATTGATAATAGTGTGACAAATGGTAAAGTAAGCGAGGTGGTTTATAATATTTCTGATTATAGCTCAACTTGTTCGTGCAATATGTTTCAATCACAATACATACCATGTAGACACATACTCTGTGTTTTAAGAGGAAAAGGTTTAAATGAAATACCGAACAAGTATATTCTAAATAGATGGACCAAAATGGCGACCAACAAGTCTGTTTTTAATGTTGATGGAAAGGACTTAGAAGGTTTGTCCGAAACAAAAAATGAGAGATAACTCATTTCAGAGGTATGGGATCATTTATATATGTGCATGCATATGGCTGGGCAGTGTAAGGAGAAGTTGCTTCTTATAATAAATGGATTTGCTAACATTAAAAAACAATTATCTGAATTTGAAGATGATTCTTTACCAACCAAAACAAAGGAGCTAGAGTCTTTTATTGGTTTTGATCTTTCTAAAGAAGTGAAAATTCATCCCCCACAAATTTCAAAGACAAAAGGAAGTGGCAAACGAATTAAAGGAGGAAAAGAGAAGGCTATTGAACAACAACAGAAAAGATCCAGACTTTGTAAAGCATGTGGCCAATATGCATCTCATGACACTCGTAATTGTCCATCGAAATCATCTCCTTAGTCTTGGTTAAAATTTTTTTTTACTGCTTTGTTTGATTTCTAGTTTGGAAATGTTTCTTTTCTTGTTCTATGTTGCACTAAGACAATTTGAATGTTTTGTTTGATTACTTGTTTGGAAATATTTTTTGTTTTATTTTATGTTGCAGTAAAGAAATTTTGGACTAGTCCCTAAAGCAATCATAGCATATGGGTTTCATGATGCAGTAAAGAAAATTTAGACTAGCCCCTAAAGCAATCATAGCATATTAGCATATTAGCTTCATGTTGCTGTAAAGAAAATTTAAACTAATCCTTAAAATAAAGTTAGTCATTTCATTTAAATCAATGGTTTTTATACAAGGTGGAATGTAATCAATAGTTTAGAGATTAGAATAAATTCAAGACTAATGTTACAAAAATTAAGCATCAGAAATTCAAATATTTAAAGAAACACCTTTAAGTAATGTTTCCTACAACTGGTTGTGCATTTTTTGTTTGAATATTATGACAAAATATATAACTAATACCGATCAATATTTCTGAACGCATAACTCTTATTTTTTTTCACAACCTCTTATAATCTGTTTAACTAATTTGGAAAGTTTTTAATTTTATATATATATATATATATATATATATATATATATATATATATATATATATATATATATATATATATATATATATATATATATTTGTTTTTTTTTTAATTTGATATGATTTTTTATATTTTCAAAAAACTATTTTTTTAAAATATTTAAATGGATTTAAAGTTTTAAGTAAAAATAATATATTGAATCATAAAAATATTACATATAGTGAATATATTTTTTCGAATTTTTTTTAATTTTCTAGGAAAAAATTAATTTTAGATTTTTTAATTTTCAGGAAAATAAATATTTTTTTAAAAATATTTTTTTCTGCTAAATTATTATTTTTGGTTTTAAGAAAAAACTAATATTTTCGAACCAGTTTATAAAACGAAACTGGTTCTAAACCGGTTTTAAACTGAAGTTGAATTGTTTATATTAAATGGTTCAGTTTATTAACCATTTAAATGGTTCAGTTTTTTAATAGTGCAATGCAATTCAGTTCTAGCATACAATTCAGTTAACTATATTTTTGAACACCCTTACTTTACATCATGTTGAGCTGCCAAAATATAGAGAACGTAACCATTTTTAAGGAGGCGAATAGATATGCGCACGTCTTAGTTAATATTGATTGTAGTGTCAGGTTGATCCTAAAGTATTTTTTATTTTAAAAAAATGTTTTTTTCTCTCTAAGAGGGAAGAATATGTTTAATTATCATATGAGAATTTGATTTACATCATTATTTGAATGGCCCAGAGTTAATTTAAGTAGTCCACTACTAATATATTAATCCTTCTTTAATTGTAAGTTTGAATTTCATTGCAATTAGATCCATCCAGAATTGAACTAACAAAGTTTTGAGTTATGTAGAGATGATCGGAAACTTATTAGTATAGCTTAAATTTTTTATTTTCATTTGATGACTATTCGTAAAGTTAACAATTTGGTCAACTAGTGTATATGTTTGAATTTTTGAAAGGAAGAAGAAGCATGTCCCTGTTGTCTTACTCATCCAAGGTTATCTTAAAAGAAAATGAAGATAGTCTTGTGAATATTGGCGTGTTCACTAATTGTTCAACAAGCATATAAGAAGTTCAAATCATCAAATTTTTGAAAGAGCCATATAATTGTTAAAATAATGAGTCAGAAATCCTAGATTGTCAACACATTCGTTCAAGAAATAAAGTAGCTAATCATCTGCCTATTATTACTATGATGGTTAAAGATAACTAGAGCCCCTTCTGTTTAAGTTCATATAATATCTTGTGAAGGAATGTCTAATAGTGTTTTTTTAGACGTGCAAAGGAAATAGTACCAAATTGTTTATGATTGATCCTAATTTGCTTTTGCAATTACTGTTTCCATTTACTAATTGTTTCATGTGCACCACATCATAGTCTAGATCGTCAAATTGATATGATTGTTTCAATCACCTTTATTCTTCTTGTACCACACCTTAATTTTATGTGTTCGATATGTGCTTGGTGTGTTGTCTATTTGAAATATGTTTTGTGCGAGAGTGTGCATAGCATAAGTCATTCACCTAAGCACATCACGCCTAAAATCCTAGATTGTCAACACATTCGTTCAAGAAATAAAGTAGCTAATCATCTGCCTATTATTACTATGATGGTTAACGATAACTAGAGCCTCTTCTGTTTAAGTTCATATAATATCTTATAAAGGAATGTCTAATAGTGTTTTTTTAGACGTGCAAAGGAAATAGTACCAAATTGTTTATGATTGCTCCTAATTTGCTTTTGTAATTACTATTTCCATTTACTAATTGTTTCATGTGCACCACATCATAGCCTAGATCGTCAAATTGATATGATTGTTCCAATCACCTATATTCTTCTTGTACCACACCTTAATTTTATGTGTTTGATATGTGCTTGATGTGTTGTCTATTTGAAATATGTTTCGTGCGAGAGTGTGCATAGCGTAAGTCATTCACCTAAGCACATCACGCCTAAAATATTTTATTATTATTCATTTGTTCATAGCATTTTAGTTCATCTGTACATAATATTTTTATTCATATGTGCATAGCATTTTAATTCATCCTTGCATCACTAAAAAAATTGCATTGACATTAATCCTTTCAGCATATACGTTATAATATTTTTATCATTTAAAAACTTTACGTGTTATTTTTGTATTTCATAAAAAAATATTTTTCGCATGCATTAAATAAAGTTTTTTTTTCAATTTTGGCCTGTTATTCGAATTTCAAAGACCCATGTCTCGAATCAAGCTTGCCACAATTTAATTGAATTAACTCCTGGAAGTCTGATTTGAATCACACCTCTTCTTGATTCAAATCTGAGCATGTTTTTTCATAAAAAATGAGGCACTTAATTTGAATCACAAAGTAGTCTGATTCGAATAAAAACACCAAAAGTTACCCTCTGACTTAAATCACAGGTTCTTGATTCGAATCATAACATTTTAGCCTTTTATTTTGGCGTGTGATCTTTAATTTTCTAGTCATTAAACTATTTTCATTAAAATTCCCACACGCAAATCATTTCATATCATCCTTCATTTTTTTAAAATCAAAATCATTCTCATCAAAACAGTTTCATTCTTCATCTCATACTCATTTCTTCATCACCATTCATCAATCATTATCCACTACCCTTCATCATTCAACAACTATGGAAAACAACAACAAAACCTCTTTGAGAAAAAAGGGCAAGCAAAAATCACCCCCTGCAATACTCCAAAAATACCTAATGAAAGAAGAACCAAGATGCAAGTAACCAATGGTCCTCGAGTAAGAATTATTGCTTTAGGTAACTTTTCAAAATCAACCAAAGTCCTTTATGTCTCCGCTTCTACTCATTTTCCTATTGATGAAGACATGCTTGAAGTGCCTAAGGTGTTTGATTCTGTTGCGGTAAATCCGATGAAGTCTTATAAGGATGATGATGGTTGGTTGTACATGGATGTGCATGGTAAGGTCTATGATGACAAGTTTGTTTAAAACAAGGATGCTCCTAAGGATTATGTTCCAAGAAGAGCTTCTGCTCCAACAGGCCCATCTGCTCCACCTCTTCATTCTACATATATTCTCCTCTACCTGTGAAAGCATATTTGGATGTGTGCATGGACTATATTTTTACTACTTCTCAATTCAAAGAGGAGTGTTTAATCGATTATTTTGATTCTGAAGGTGTTTAAGAAAGAGCAAGGAAAGACAGGATGGTAGCTTTAGTTGGAAGCATCAAGGAAGTTGTTGTCTCTATAAAGGGTTTAGGTTTTTCTTTTAATCTTGACTGTGATCGTCCTTTCGACCCCTTTCTATTTAACCTACCCTAACTTTCATGCATATCATAACATCATTTGCATTGTTTTATTTCTAGTTTATGTATGTTTCTTAAGACATCATCTTATGCTATTTTTGATATTTGCCTGATTCATTATTTTGGATAATTTTATGTATGGCATGGTTTTTCCATTTTTTAGCATGTTGATGTTGTTGATCTATTTAAATTGACTTCTATATTCTTTTAGTTTGTATTTTTTTTTTTGAAATTGCGTTGTTAGGCGTATGTGTGCTTGAATGCGATTTTCTATTGTTAAATTGGTTTGCTATCACACAGCATTTTGTATTGGCTTATATACTATTTTGATTTCATATTGTGTCATATCTATTTTTGTTGTTATCTTTTTGATATTTGACAAAGGGAATAAGGTTGCGAGACATTATCGTTGTATTTATGCGCATTAAGTGTTTAATGCAGAGAGAGCTTGAGAGCTCAATAATCAATTATTCCATATGTTGTATCATTTGTTGTGTGTTACTAAAATAAATTCATAATAAAATTGACTCGGAATACTAATTACAAATTTCAACAATTTTAACATCTTCTTAAATCTAATATAAATAATATCTCAAAATTTCCAAATATCAAAAAGAGGAAGACTGAAATTGCACTATTTTTGGTATAGTTTATTTTTAGTGTTCCGTCCATTTTGATCCGTGTGTGTAATTTGACTTAATGCTTATGTATAATTTGTTAGTAATTTGATTATAATTTTAACACTTCATTTGTTAGACATGTACTTTGAGACACATCTACATTTAATCTATAGAAATTGAACCCATAAGAATGTTATTTAGCCTTTGCAATTTGATATAAATCAAAATATTGAATCACAAATTAGTCTTAAATGAAGGTTTTTTTGTAAGGCTTGATTCAAATTAGACAAGTTGTTATTCGAATCAAACACTTGTTTGGAAGTGAAGAATTTGCCCCTACCGGCCTGATTCGAATCAGGGAAGTATTTGATTTGAATCACAATTCTTCTTGATTCCAATCATAGGCAACTTTATTCGAATCATGCAAATCAAACTTTGTTCGAAATCAACTGTAATTTAAATCATACTTTGCTTGACTCAAATTGTAGACTAAGAGATGATTCAAATCACAAAAAATAAAATTTTCTCTTTAATACATTTGATTCAAATAATTCTTTCTTTGACTTGAATCGTAGATCAAAACATGACTCAAATAAAAAATAATAAACTCTTCACTTTACTACCTTTGATTCCAATAATTCTTTCTTTGCTTCAAATTATAAACTCGTGATTTGACTCGAATCACATTGTATTTTTCTTACCTTTTTGTGCTTTATCTTAAGCACCTGTTTAAACCTATTTGTTTGTCTCTTTTAAGATGATGTCAAGTGATGTCAAGAAAAGAGAAATTCTTTTGATAAGTTACAAAATATTTTTTATTGCAAACCCAAAAAGAAATCATCAAGAAACAAATATTTTTGTCAAGAACCTTGAGAGGAATCATAAAACTTTTCTTCATTCGAAAATACATTATCTCCTTGAATAAACCTTGTGAAAAACTTCCTAAAATGTTGTGATTGTGAAAATTTTGTAGATGTGTTGTGTGAGATCTTTTAGGTACTATACATCATCTTCAAACTTATACAAAGAACCCATTGTTGTGGTGCTCAACTCTAAAGATTGAGTGTGAGAGGTAAATTAAGATACATTAAGAATCTATTTTTTTGTCAGTGATATTTTGTTGTTTGTATCTGGAAAAAAGGATCATTTCTTGTTCATATTATCGATTTGTGATTATCAAGAAAGAGAAAAGTTTTCTCCAAGCTCCAAGAAAGACTTTGGTGGATCCAAGTAAAGGTTTCCACAGAACAAAGTTGGGAGTTGTCTGACCGTTCGTTGTTAGAACAATTACTCAGACAAGTCTTTGTCGAATCCTAGTAAAGGGTGCGACAAAATGAAGTTTGAAGCAGGATTATTGTGTCTAGAAGGTTTGTTGGATCAAAATTATTGAAGATCTTAAAGTAGATGAGTAATCTGCATCAACAGAATAGATTATTGTTTTAAATCTATGTTGACTAAAGCATCGAGGTGTTAGTGTTCGAGTTGATGATAATTCGTTGTATCAAAATATTTGCATCTTAAACGTTAAAAAAAAAAGTGAAAGACGTTTTCATTTCGATGTGAAAAACATTGAAAAGTGGAGTAGGCATAGCGAGAATGAATTGTCGAACCATTATATATCAGACATACATTATCTCTCTCTCTCTCTCTCTCTCTCTCTCTCTCTCACATATTCATTTCATAAATGAAAGTATTTTTGAGATCGGTATAGAACTGAAAAGGTCTATTCAGTCTCCTCTCTCTCTCTCTCTCTCTCTCTCTCTCTCTCTCTCTCTCTCTCTCTCTCTCTCTCTCTCTCTCTCTCTCTCTCTCTCTCTTCGAGTTGATGATAATTCGTTGTATCAAAATATTTGCATATTTGCATCTTAAACGTTAAAAAAAAAGTGAAAGACGTTTTCATTTCGATGTGAAAAACATTGAAGAGTGGAGTAGGCATAGCGAGAATGAATTGTCGAACCATTATATATCAGACATACATTATCTCTCTCTCTCTCTCTCTCTCACATATTCATTTCATAAATGAAAGTATTTTTGAGATCGGTATAGAACTGAAAAGGTCTATTCTCTCTCTCTCTCTCTCTCTCTCTCTCTCTCTCTCTCTCTCTCTCTCTCATCTCCTCTCTCTCTCTCTCCTCTCTCTCTCTCTCCTCTTCTCTCTCTCTCTCTCTCTCTCCCTCTCCCTCTCCCTCTCTCCTCTCCCTCTCCCTCTCCCTCCCCCTCCCTTATACCTTCTGATCTTCATCATTCTCGCCGAAGTAACATAATAATTTATACTAAATATATATCGTGGTATTGAATTCAAGAAGACATAACTAAGAAACTAATTTAGTGGTAAAATATTTTAAATTTATAATATTAAATAGGAAATATTATAAATGGATTTTAAAAAATGATTTTAAAAACACTTGAATGATACAATTTTTATATTTTTCAATTTAACTAATAGGAGATCATAATTATATTTGAAAATTTATTTTTATTATTGAAAATATTTAAAGCAATTTTAATTGAATAATTAACCCATTTATATCAATGGAATATCTATTTAGTTCTTAATTTGAACAACAAGCACCAACCAATATGCTGTGGGTTCGACCTGCAGACAGTTTGTTCCCTTCAAAGAAAAAAAAAAACAAAAAACAAAAAAAAGCAATAACTTAATGAGATAATAAGAACAAAAATGAGGACATTTACAAAATAGACATCATAATGCATCAATTAATTTAATTTCGATACAAAGTCGACAAATTATACTCATAATGCTTTACTTTATTATTTGCATATTAGTATATTACACACCAACAGAATCTTTAGTCTTAAACTAATTTATAGTTAATAAAAAGTAAATTAATAGATTAAATTTTAATTGTTTAACAAAATTAAAACTGTCAAACTGTGTGGAGCAGAAAGGAGGTTGCATTTAGAGCTGTCAAAATGGGGTTAGTTCATATAGGCCCGGTCAGTCAGGCCCGAAAAATTATAGGGCTTGGGCGTTAAAATTATAGTCCATATTTTTCAGGGCCGTTTTAGCCCAACCCTCAAAAGTTCGCTACCCATTAGAGCTAGTCAATATGGGCCGTGGGTAGCCCATTAGGCCCACATAATTATAAATTTTTTTAAAATATGAAATATTTATATTATCTTACTCTCAAATAACATATTAATTTTTCCCACCTCACTAGATTTTATCTCAATTCTATTCGATCTTTCTCTTTTAAATATTATTCATTAATATAATCAACATTCTTTCATCGTATTATATTATTTTTTCTCTTATAATAAATATTCAAGTATTATTTTATACAATTTAGATATATATTGTATTTTTTTTTACAACAAGAAACTAAATCATTTCATTAATAATAAGATTGTAAATACAAGTAGGTACATCGTTAAAAATATGGAAACTAGCAAGAGATGGAGCTGTCTTAGCCAAAGCATGAGCAACCTCATTAGCTTGTCTTCTAATGAACTTAACCTGAAAGTTCCTAGTAGAGTGAGTCAGAAGCTGAAAACAAACTCCAGTAATGGTGCCGAAATCTGAGTCGTTTGGCTTAGGAATAGTCACACTATCCACTACACTTTTAGAGTCCGACTCGAAAACCACATTATCATAGCCCAGGTCCAAAACCCAATTAATAGCAGCCAAGAGACCCAGAGCTTCGCCGGTATCAACATCAGTAATAGGAGAAAACCATTTCGTCTGTGCTGTAATAAACATACCCTCATCGTTTCTGATACAGACACATATACCAACCTTATTACTAGAAAAAGATGCATCACTGTTGCATTTTAGCCAACTGCTGGGTGGCTTGCACCACTTAGGATCAGATACCGATTGATCTATAGGAGAAGCTATGCTCCTGGCCTGTTGTGCGTCTCTCCAACCTGATAAAAGATGCAAACCTCGCAAGCAGATATTATCTGGAGAATCCTCGATTTAATTCCAAAGAGCAATGTTTCTACTTTTCCAAATACTCCACAAAATAGTTGAAAAGACCGCCTGATTTTCATGATTAGATACCTGCAGAAAAGAAAAAACAACAGAAACAAAATCTCCTTCGTTGTTGACTAAGTGTTGAATAGTTTTCCAAAGCCCCACTTTTTCCCAACAGACGATACTCTTAGGACACTAAATATATAAATGATTATTATTCTCATAACCATTCCCACATATCACACAACTATCAGGACACCCGACACCTTTGTCAATGAGACGCGTTCTAGTAGGGACATAATTTCTACATAAACGCCACAGGAAGTTCTTAACTCTTGGAGGGATCTTCATCTTCCAAATTAAATCCCAATTTTCATTTATACGCAGATGAGAGGTGTCTATGGCTTCGTTGACACAAAAGCGATAAGAACTACGCACAAAAAATACTGTTCTTTTCAAGATTCCAAACCATTTTATCCGCATGAACGGCTTCGAATAATGGAGTGTTGACAATTTTCTGCGCCACTTCACCACCTACTAACGGATAAATCAAATTCAACTTCCAATGTTTACCGGTTGGGTTAATAAGATCCGAAACTTTGAGATTTTCCACCATCGGATTGTCGGGCCACAAATTAGAAACCACAGAACTATCATATAACCAGTTTTGATCCCAAACCGAGATGCACTCGCCCGTACCAATGCTCCATTTGTAACCTCCTCGCACCATAAATTTAGCACTCCAAATACTACGCCAAACATAACTCGGATTATGTCCAATCTCTGATTTTAGAAAATCGCAATTGGGAAAGTATCTAGCCTTGTAAAGGCACGAAACCAGAGTGTTAGGCTTAGTCATAAGGCTCCAAGCTTGTTTGCTTAACACGACATAATTGAAAGCACTTAGATTTTTGAACCCCATACCACCAACTTTCTTAGGCATAGACAACCTGTCCTACGATAACCAATGAATAGCTTTTGAATTATCTTTTGTATGACCCCACCAGAACGAATTCAGAATTTTTTCAATTTCATCAATCAAGAAGGAAGGAAGTAAGAAAATACTCACAATATATGTCGGAATAGATTGGAGAACAGATTTTATAAGCGTTTCCCTACCTGCTTGCGAGAGACTTCGACTACTCCAAGAGTTTATCTTCTTCCAAATTGTGTCTTTGATAAACTTGAAAGTAGCTTTCCTGTTTCTTCCAATCATAGAGGGGACTCCAAGATATTTCCCGGTACCTAATACTTGTTGAACTTCTAAGGTACCAACCAGCCAAGAGATTTCTTATCCCGGAATCAACATTTATACTAAAATAGAATTCAGACTTCTGGAAATTGATAGTTTGACCGGAGGCTTCTTCATAAGTGGTAAGAATATTCTTCATCATATGTGCTTCGCTAATAGCTGCTCTGAAGAAAAGAAAAAAATCATCGGCAAAAAGTAAATGAGAGATAATGGGAGCATTCTTGCAAATTTTAACACCGTGAATATCTCCTCGTGCTTCTGCTTGAATAATAAGGGCTGAAGGTCCTTCAGAGCACAAAATAAACAAATACGGGGACAAAGGGTTGCCTTGCCTCAAACCCCAACCCGGAACAATCGGACCCACCAGATTACCATTCACACCCACAGAATAATCAACAGTTTCTACAAAAAGCATAATCCACCCAATCGATTTCTGACAGAAACCCATAGTGGAAAGCACATCCTTAAGATAGTCCGAATCAATTATATCGTAAGCTTTGTTGATATCAAGTTTAAGAGCTATGTCATCAGTCTTACCTCTAGTCTTAGCCTTCATAAGATGCACCACCTCAATAGCTTCCATGGCATTGTCCAAAATAGATCTTCCCGGCACAAAAGCCGATTGGTTATCAAAAATACATTTGTCAAGGACTCTCTTAAGCCGATTAGCAAGAACTTTAGCTATGATCTTATACAAGACATTACACAATGCAATCGGTCTCCAATCTTTCATGGTAGTTTGGGAATCTCCTTTCGGAATAAGAGTTATATTTGTCGAATTGAGCTTATAAGGAAAAATACCGCTTTCAAGCCATAAGCAACTAACATTAAAGATTTTGACCCCACATATATCTCAAAACTGATGGTAGAAGCCGGGATTAAACCCATTCGGACCCAAACTTTTATCAGCTTACATAGAAAAAATAGCCTCTTTAAATTCAGTAATAACGAACAGATTAGTCAACATATCATTATCTTCAGTAGAAATGGTTGTGTTAATAGCTTGAAGAACCCGGTCCCGAGAACTTGGCTTCTTTTGAAATAAATCAATAAAGTAGTCGTGAGCTAATTTACACATCCCTTCTGGCATACTGATAACTTCCCCATCCTCATCGGTGAGCGACCAAATTGTATTGATATTCTTCCTAGTAGAAGATGAAATATGAAAGAAGCGAGTATTCAAATCACCGTCCTTATACCAATGCACTTTTGCTCTTTGTTTCCAGAACATATCATCTTTAACCAGAAGAGTATTCAAGTGGCGTTTAAGGGCTGTGAAGTAATTAAAATGATCACCTCCAACACGCTGTCTAACAATATTAAGCTTTCTACTGATGCTCTCAATTTCAATTCTAGTCTTGTTGCTATTATTTTTACTCCACTGAAGCAAACTATCCCCACAGACTTCCAATTTTTTCATAATACTGTCATAATCTTCACCATATCTATGCCACTGTTTGTGAATAAAATCGCTGAAGCCTGGTTCCAACAACCAAGCATTCTCGAATCTGAAGACTTTCCAAGTCGTTACGTGAGATGCAAGCGGATCGCAGCAAAGAAGGATGGGGTAATGATAAGAGGTTATAGCCATTAAGCTTTTCATCTTAGCATTCGGAAACAGCCCGCACCAAGCATTGTTTGCCATAACTCTATCCAATTTTTCTTCAACTGCTTGCACCGTGCCTAGACTTTTGAACCACGTGAAAGCGTAACCTTCCATGAGAATATGGACCAAACCAGCATCTTGAACCGCTTGTCTAAAACCGCTGATTAACCAGTTTGGTCTTTCCACTCTTCCTTTTTTTTTTTTCATCAGGCGACAGTATTTCGTTGAAATCTCCCAAGATACACCAAGGTAAGTTAGAATAATCAGCGAGATTGCGAATTAAATTCCAAGAAGTCCTCCTACGAGAAACTTCAGGATGTCCATAGTAACCAGTGAGCCGCCAATTACCAACTATTGAATCATGAACAATAACATCAATATGATTGATAGAGTAACTCTGAATAGAACACAAATTTGAGTACTTCCACAAAATTGCCAGCCCACCACCTCCGCCTTCTCTATTTACTATAAAACACGACTAAAAACCCAACGAATATTGTAACTCCTCAATTTTATTAGCATAACTTATTGTTTCAAACAGAAATAAAACATTCGGTTTATATCTTCGGATGAGGTACTTTAAGTTTGGAACTGTGCTCGGGCTACCTAGACCCTGACAGTTCCAGCTAATAACATTCATGGATCTTGGCAGGCCTAATTAACAGTGCCTGCCATTACAATATCGACATCGTTTCCAGCTTCAGCTTGCATAGTTGTGTCATTTCCAGCAACTGATTTGAGTTTTCCAGCATCATCACTACAAACTGTGTCTTCATTCACACATTTCGCCGCTTCTTGATTTGCCGCAGCTGCTCCATTCTCCTCTATTCGGGACCTTTTCTTCACAGATAAGTCCACAGCAATATCTTAAAAAACATGGTTCCCTTCATCCAGCAATATGTTTTTTATTGGAATTTTGCGGCGAGCTTGATTTTTCATAGAGACCTTTGTAGTAGGAATTCTGATAGAGTTTTGTCCAGCTGAAATATCTCTGACAGCTATACGCTCCATATTAGTTCCATTAGCAGTTGTCATCCGTCCCGTGGTCTGTATCATGTCTCCCCTAGCTTGCGTATTGAGGGCTTCCAGTTTAGTTTCAACAGTCTGAGTTATGGCAGAGTTATCAAAGGTAAATTTGTTTCCATCATGTGAGATTTGAGATATTTCCTAGGCCCGAGTAATTCATCCTCTTTCTACATTTTCCGCAGCCGTCACAACATTGCTACCTTGGCCAATTTGTGACGTGTTCATAAAAGTTCTACCACCCCTCTAATCATTCTTCTGCCCCCTCCTTCGTTTATCAACAGCGTCCGAGGCCTGGCTTCGAAGTCCAGAAATTTTCCAAAAGCATTAGTGTTGTCCAAGTTCATAACCAATTTATCAAATGATGGTGCTTCGACCTGATTATGAGAACACTGCATCACAATTGTATTTGAAGATTTGTTGACGACACGATCCAATTCTTGCGTGCCCCTGAAACTAACAGCAGCCTTCTCTCGAAGTAGAACCGCCAACTCTGTATTAACGGTTGGGAGAGTCACAACATTAACACTGACAGAGCTGGCCATCTGAGAAGTATTTGTCGCTGCAACTTCAATCTTCTCTGAAGGCTTAAAGCAAGTCCAGCTTGGGCTCCCTCCGGAGTGAGTATCAGTATCATTTCCATGTTTGTAAAAGACTAATAGCTTAGAGGAAGGATCTCTACCTATCAATACTTTACCAAAAAGAGAGTGATTGATAGTAGTGGCATTCAATTTTGAATTGACAAAGGCATTATCACCAACACGCCCATTTGCACGAACATTTTGACATCTGCCGCCATCACCTCGACCTCCCCCTCTCAACCACTTACTTGAATTGCTGTTTCCATCAAATGAGCCATTTTCTGCACGAACATAATTTCCCCAGTTTCTCACGACCCCTTCGCTTGTTGAATTGTTAAATTTAGGACAGAAGTTTTCAGAATGTCCCAGGATACCGCAAAGGAAACAGAAAATTCCAAGCTTCTCGTATTTGAAACTGATATGGATAACGTCGCCTCCAAGCCGCTCAAATGCCCATCCTTTCTTCAGCGGTTCTTGCACATTGACAGCAAATCTAATTCTCATATATCTCCTCCAAGTCCCATAGTCGTTCTTTTGATCATAGGCGATGAACTTACCGATGTGATTACTAATAAGAACACCGACCTCTTCATTCATGAAGCCAAAAGGAAGTTGGAAAATTTGCACCGACAATTCAACTTCATTCAACAGCAGAGTAAGTGGCTCATCTCCAAAATTGATCTTCTTTAAAATTATCATAAATTTATCAAGGAGCCATGGACCTCCCAGATACACTCTATCCAAATCCCACACATGATAAAATCGAAACAAGAATCTATTTTCCGCCATCTTAGAGATATCCATGCCTTGTTCTGGTTGCCACAATTCTGGTAATCTCTCTTTCAGCATATTAAAACGAACTGGTTTAATTGATAGCAAAGTACCAACCAAACATAGCTCGAGCAAACCTTCCTGCAATAAGTGGGAAAGTCGTCAATGACTCGACTGCTTCCAGCGTTATTAGTACCAGTGTTATGTTCCATGATATCAGCACACAGTGATCCGCTGTCGCACACGGATAAAAAACGAGTATTTTTGAAAACTGTAGTTTAGCGACAATGACTCGAGTATCGTATCGCAAGGATTTTTGTTTTGTTATTAACTAATAGAAGTCGAATTGGGGGTTTATGGTTTTAGAATCAATTTATAAAACAGAGTAAATTAAGTGATTATCAAAATAAGCTAAACGGCTAATCATACTGATTTGGATTCCGACTTATCATCGATTATAATAACACCAATCCCTAAACGGTTTCGATCCTATTCAATTATGAGATTAATCAGACAAGCGCTTATCAAAATCATACGAGTTATGTTCCTATTTACCGAATTAAGCAAATAGTTAAGAATATGACGAGTTAACGAATTAAACAAACGATAACACACAATTAAATTTAGGAACATGCATACAATCGAATTTGATCAATTCTATCATATGAACAACAATTGAATTAAGCAAACAATTGTAATCAAATTAAGCAAATGATTTCATAGAAAGGACACTACTAGAAAATTCGCTTTTAGTGACCGAATTAGAGACCGAAAAAGCATAAAAATCGGTCACTAAAACGTTTAGAGACCGATTTAGCGACCATTACTTTTCGGTTGAAAAAGTGCTAGTCGCTAAGCTTTTGCGACGAATTTAGTGACCGAATTTAGAGACCGATTTTAGTGTGCTTTTTCATAAATTAAAATTAAAAATTGTGATACCTAAGAATCAAACTTGTGACCTCCGTGTATTTTAATAACAACTTGCCGCTACACCACTTAACAACTATTGTTATATTTTATATTTAAACATATATACATATAGTTTATTATAAATATATTATGAGGAGGGTTATATTTACTCCAGGAGTAAGTTATTATAACTTACTCCAAATCTAGATCATTTATTCTTTTCAATCTAGTGGTTAAAAATAATAAGTAATTAAATGTGGAGAGAGAAAACTATTACTTATTATTTTTAACCATTAGATTGAGAAGAATCAATGGTCTAGATATGGAGTAAGTTACAATAACTTACTCCTGTAGTAAATATAACCCTCCTCATATATTATATGTTAAAACAATAAAAATATGAAAATTTAGTAAAAGTTTAAAATTTGAAAGAGAATTAAAATCTTTAAAAAAATGGAAAGGAAATAGTAAAATAATAAAGAGGATTAAAAATAGAAAAAGAAAATAAAAAATGTTAGTGACCGAAATTTCGGTCTCTAATTTATATATAAAAACTAAATTGTATATAAAAATATTTTTCGTGACCGATTTAGTGACCACTTAAAATTGGCTCATGAATATTAAATTTTTGTGGCTAATTCGGTCACTATAGTGACCAAAATTTTGATCACAAAATATTGGTCTCTAAATCGGTGGCTGATTTATTTTAGTGACCGATTTAGTGACCTCTTAAAATTTGCTCATGAATATAAAATTTCCGTGGCTAATTCGGTCACTACAGTGACAAAAAATTTTCAGTCACTAAATCGGTCACTAAAAGCGAATTTTTTAGTAGTTGGAATTGAATAGAAATCAAATTTAAATTAGTATTAGAATAACCTCAAAGCAATGGAACCCATAAGCAGCAGGATGTGTCTTCGGGAATTAATTCTTCATTCTAATCATGAAAGAAAAAGTAAAATTTATGAAAAAAAAAAGGTCAAAACTACTGTAGCATGGATGAAACCTTTATAAACAAAATAAGGGTTTCCACACCTAACTCAAACTGGGTCGGAAACATAACCCAAACCCATAACAAATAACCAAAAACTAAATAAAACTAATGTAGCAGCTTCAAACAAAATTCTGGAAAATATACGCTCTGAATCTGACTTCGACTCCAACACAAGAGTTGTAGTTCTTTCTCTTAGCTTTCTGGCGATTATTAGAATGCATCGATCTGATTCCCGAAGCTCCAGTTATGATCGTTTTAGTGCAGACTGCTAAAGCTAAAAAATAAGTACGAAAATCAAATAATAATAAAAATAAATTCAAATATAAAAACATAATAAAATGAAAAATAAACAAACCAAACCATAGAAATGTCTAAGTACAAACATAAAGGAACGTGCATCAAAATGCTCTGATCACACAGCAAGATGCAAATTAAAGTGAAAGTGTATAAGTTATTGTTATAACACATGAGGTGATGTTGAACACTGATGAGAAAACTTGAATTTATACACAATAAGCAGTGGCAATAACTCCTAGCATAATCTTTAAAATTGAACTTTTTGATCATGTTTCCTATTCAGATCCGGACATCCCTTAATGTCGAAAACAACAATCTTTCTTTTAAGACCCAATCAAGGCACAAACTGATTCTGCTATCCTTCCCCAACCTTCCCTCTTTACCGATATTTGTCCCTTTGTTAATTGCACATAATTTCAAATCTCTCCCCTTATCACCCTGTAAGTAGTTAATAATGAACTTGTTGGCAGACCAGTCTAAAGTATGGAAGCTTCTGATTCTCCAAATTATGATGCAGATCGTCCTCAGACAAAAACTTGAATCAACCTTCCTTTTTGAGTTGCTACCATGAAATTTGTGAAACAACTCTATAGGGACTTTTGCGCAGCCATTAATCATATGATTATAGCAGACAATTTTCAAAATCCACCACATTAAAAGTTTTAGGATTCATATCATCAAGGAAATATTCTGAGAGAAGTTAGCACCAGCTAATTAAATCGAATACAGCAACAACTCGCACTCTGATACAAGGAGAGAAAACCTAATTCCACATAATTCCACCTTTGCTGACATACAATGGGAAACTCACAGGCTAAAAAGCGCAAAGCTCCATTTTCCGGACACGATGAATCGAGAATCACATCCACCACCACACATCGTTTCGATCCACCACCACACATCGGAGACAGACAATTCTTCCTCCCTGATTGTATATTGTATTTAGAAACACATTATAGTATTTATAAGAGATAATATAGTACTTAAAAATGTATTACGTTTAAAATAACATAATTTTTAATTTTATTTATAATAAATATTATGGCATGTTTATTCTAATTTTTTTTTAAAAAAAAACACTCATTTAGGACCGGGTAGCTTGAAGTCCATCTAAGGCCGGACTCAGATAATAAATCTCGAGTCCCTATTACACAGGGCCTTTTTGACCCAACCCTAAAAAGCACAGGACCCATCAGGGCCGGCCCGTTTAGGGTCAGATAGCCCATTTTAACAGTTCTACATGTGACAATGTGAGTTACATTAAAGCTGTCCATTTGTATTTTTCTTAATTATTTTTTAAGGTCTCATATATTAATTTTATATTTTATTTTAGTCTTTTAACTTAAAAAAATATTATATTGATTTTTCAAAATTTCAAAATATATAAAATTAATTTTACTATCTATTTAACGAAAAAAATAATGAATCAGTTGCTAAATTCGTACTAATGAATAAAAAAAACCGATGGATTTTAAATAATTTAAAGATTGATATAATATTTTTTAAAGTTAAATGACCAAAATAAATCTTATAAAAACTAAAATATTTTAAACATTTCTCGTTTTAATTTGTATTTTGTGAGAACTTTTATTGTTTCTTCAAGTGTAGGAACTTCAACAAATTTAGACAAAGACTTGACCTTTACTTTTAACTCATGCACATTAGTGAACTCATTAGTAAATCTCAAAAGAACTTAACAAATAACAAACTACTTAGCTTCAGTAAAAGATAGAAGTAAAAGACATCTTTTGTCTTTAGTTGGTTGTTGATGAGACATTATTTAAGTGAATGACTCAATAAATACTAGGTCTATATTGTCAAAAAAATAATAATTGGAGTATAGTTTGAAATAAAAGGAGGTGGGACAAGCATTTTATTCCATTCCATATATGGTTAGAATAAAGATTCATGATTAAAAATAATGGGTATAAAAGTGTTCCACTATTGCTCTCTATTGAAATTCACAAGCACTAGTGTGACAAGAATTGAATAGTGAATACTATTTGGTGTTATCCTAGTATCTAGCTATTTGCACCCTACCATGGTAATAGGTTTTGTTATCACTTGAGTAGGTCACTATTTGGTGTTACATTTGTGTAATAGTGGGTTTCTTGGCCTTTTCTATTTGGGTAAAAGTATATACACCTCATTTCAATTCAACAATTAAAGATAGTGTTTCTCCTTCATTTGACAAATCTTAGAATGGAAATGTGCCAGATGTATGGAACCTTTTTTGTACAACAAGACTACAATTCATGGCCACAACAAAACAAGTTTTTTACTAATTGAAAAAAAAAAAAGAAAACAATTTGATTAGATAGAAAATAAGGAATTTTTTATTTTGAAGCCTTAAGTTTAAAGAATAATGAATTTTTTATTTTATGTCAAATCAATGTTGATTTACAAAAACTATAAATTAAATTATTTAATTAATAAAATTATAAATAACTAAATCATTTTAAATGAGCTAGTACAATAATTAAAATCCAACCAAAAAATTTATACACTTACATGTCTAGTAGGTTTTAAAAATTATATATGTTATATTAATTATTTTAATTATCATTATTATTAAAGATTTGAAAAATATGTAGATTGCAATATTTTAAATATTTTATCAAAGTGTGTAATAATTTAATTATAATCTATTTTTGTATGATAATATAAATATAAAATGTAGATATTTATTATACGAGTTAGAAGAAGTGGATATAATAATAGTATTTATGTCTGCTTATTTGTGTAAATATTTAAGTATTTTGTGCATAAGTTATATTTAATACCTTATAAAAAATTATCAAAATTAACTTGAGATCTATACAATATAATAGTCTCTTGCTTCCATGATGAAAATATACTAGGCTAGGCTAGACTTTATAAGTCCTAGGTCTGGCCTATGATAACTTGAAAGGTCTTAGTCTGTCATGTGACCTATAATATGCTCTTTTTTTTGACCTGACCTGGCTTGAAAGCCTATATAAAAGTCTATTTTTTATTATGGTTTTCAATTAATCCATATTATTTAAGAAATCTTATAAGCCATCATGCATATATAGGCTTGTCTATTAAGCCTTTTTTATTAATATACTTCCAAATATAGACCGATCTATTTAGCTTATTTTTAATATACATGAAAATATATGCCGGTCTATAAGATTTCATAGACTTTTATAATAGCCTAAGCCTGGTCTATTTTATTAAATAGGCTTTTAAAAAAGCCTAAGCCTGACCTTTTTGTTAAATAAGTCTGGCCTAGTCTGACTTTATATAGGCTGGGCCATAAGCCCCTATATGCTGGCCTGCCCTATTCCCACCCCTTGCATCGGTACCAACAGGCCGTCTCACAAAATTTAGCGGTCCTATTTCAATTTTTAAATTGACTTTAATAAAAAAATGTAGAAAAAATTGTATTTTGTTAAACTTTTAAATAGTATTAAAAATTTAATCAATGAATACTTAATTATTTAAGTATAACTTATAAATATTAGCTTATATTTATTTTTAAAAAATTACATTATAAATATAGGTTGAATGGTTTATACAAGTGTATAATTTTATCTTACACATATATAATTGTTTCATTTTTCATCTCCTAAAATATTTAAGTACATTTATCATATTTTTATTAAAAAAATAATAAAAATCACGCTTAAAGAATTGTATCTATCCAAGTGGTATATGAGGTTCAAATGTACTCTATTTTGTCACTTTTTGTAAAATAATATTGCTTAATTATAAAAATATTTTATGCAGGATTGAATTTTGCTTATTAGTGAATAACTCTTCTGCTGGACTGTTTGACGTATCTTATATATATATATATATATATATATTTTGTTGTGAATTCAATGCTGATAATAAAGTATAAAACAATGAAAGAATAAAGAACAAGGAAGAAGAAGAACACAAGAATTTGTTATGACTGCTATTCTTTTACTTTATCTTAGAAAATAAGATTACAAGTTTACAAGAATAACAAATAACCTGTCTCACCCTAAAATTAGGATTTGCCGTGTGCAATGATGAGAGACTAGTATGCTATTTATAATAAAACCTAACATACTGACTAATGGGATTTTTCCCCAAGGTCCATTACTCAAGCTAACTTAATAAACAAGCTAACTTAACAAATTAGGATTTAAACACTAAAACCTAATTTAACGTGCTAATAACCCTAGTATCTTCGACACCTGCATGCTAGACCTATCTTCGACTACAACATGCACACTTCTACACCAGCATGTGAACAACCTTCGACTTCATGCTTAACCCTGTCTAACCAAGAAGCTACCCATTGACCATACTAGAGTTCGACCCAATATCTCACAAATCTCCACCTTGGATCTAACTCTACAACATCAAGGGAACAAACTAGATTTCTTCATGCAGCTTTATCAACTGCATACAGTGGAAAAACTTGCAACTCGACAATGTCTTGGTGATCATATCAGCAGCATTGTCCTCAGACGAAACCTTCAACATTTGGACTTCTCCACGCTCAATTACTTCTCTGAGTGAAACCCCTTGCAACTAACCTTGCCTTGTATCTTTTCTACGCCACTCCTTCGATTCCTTCCTTAACTTTGAAATTCCATTAATAGCTTACTAACCTTGCTCCAGCAGGTTTCTTGATCAGTTCCCAAGTGTGATTATCATGAAGAGATTTCATCTTATCATTCATGGCCTTCAGCCATTCAGTCTTATTTCGACTCCTCATAACTTCCTTATAGTCTCTAGGTTCTTCGTCTAGAACCTCACTTGCAAAGATGAAGGCATAAGCTATTAGATCTGCATACCCAAGTCTCTAAGGAGGCTTCATGACTCTTATCGACCTACCTCTCAACAATATGTAGTCATCGATAGTTTCCTAAGCTTCCTCAGCATCTTTTGCTTCTTCTTCGACTTTATCTGGAATATGAAATTCAACATCAACTTGCTCCACCTCAACTGGAATCTCTACCTGTTCCAGCTCTTCTGCACTTCAACCATCATCATCATCAATTTTCTTGAAAGCCATCTCAACTTCATTGGAAACTACATCTAGACTGGTGATACACCTCGTGTGACCTGGCTCTAGGCACCATAGCCTAAAATCTTTGACGCCTTTAGGGTATCCCATGAACATGCATTTCAGAGCTCTAGGTTCGACCTTGTCTTGCCTAATGTGAGCATAGGCTACGCAGCCAAATACTCCCAGTTTGTTGAGATCTGGTGGATGTCCCGACCAAACTTCTCCAGGTGTCTTCATATCTAACGTTGTCGAAGGACATCTGTTTATCAGATATGTTGTTGTCGAAACGGGCTGAGCCCAAAACACCTTCTTTAATCCTGCACTAGTCAACATGCATCTGAATCTCTCCAAAATAGTTCAATTAAACCTTTCTGCCAAACCATTTTGTTGTGGAGTACCTACAGTAGTTCTGTGTCTTGCAATACCAGAGGCAGCACAAAAACTGTCGATTGTTGAATGCAGTATAGAGCAAGTAACAAAAATGATTTGGATATATTGATCCGGGAATTATCGTCCTCAGAGATGGAGAGATGCCATTCAGCATTTTCTATGATTTCAAACTTTGGATTGAATGAGCAAAAAGTAAACAAAGATATAGACAGTAAAAGAATATACACATTCTTAGAAGAGAAATAACTTATCAGGAATGTAAATATATTCACTCTTCACAAACATACACTTACCAACCCGTTATACTCAACCTACGATACTCATATATGTCATCACGTATCTCTCACATAAGCGTCCATCTCTGGAGCACAAACGAGATCATCTCACAACTAAGGTTATCTCTAACGCGAAGTCGCGAGAACATCCGTATTCTCGCGTCGGCGATCTCTCGCGCGCCGCTCAAACACGAAAGCATTAAGTACAGATACCCACAGTGAATGCTAACTCTAAATCTATCTCTAGAGTTCAGAACCAACAGATTATCATCCTAGATAAGGATTCAAGAAGTTTATATCTAAAGCACCCCAAATCCCCAACATAGAGCAAAAATCCAGGATAATATCAACACAGATTTGTAAAGCAAGTTAAATATAACATTATAATCGGTAAATATACATAAGATTCCAGTAACTATACAAACAAAACCAACACAAAAGAAATACACAAAGAAGAGAAGAGATAAACCAAACATCTCGCGGGTTGTCAGCTCCGGTTGATGAGAAATTCACCTCTGATCTTCCAAGTGCATGACCCGATGTTGTTTTCTAAGTCAATCCTACTCTAAGAATGAAAATGATGGAGTTGGGACTAAAACTTTCCCAAAACCATAACCCTAAAATGTCTCAACTGAAGAAATATAAAGAAAATTCCACGCAGGTCCGCTCAGCGGACCCAAAATTGCATCCAGCCTCTGCCTTGCTCCGCTTAGCGGAAGACAGCAAAAGTGAAATCTTGTTTTCGCCATAAGTTGAGAACCGTAACTCCGAATTGCGCCCGGTTCAAAGCGTTAGAAAGCTTATTCCATGCTCTATCCAATAATGAATGAATGGAAACCAAAATGATGATTTTGGTTGATCGGTCACCATTTCTACTTAATTTCGTCATACATTCGGCATAAGATCGCCATACTTGGTAACACTTTGTGGTTGTTTTTAAGTGTTTTTCTTTAATTCATCTAATTCTAGTTATTCTATGAGCAATGTGTTTTTATGTCGTTTTCATTGTCAATTAGGTGCTTTTGATCTCGTTTGGTAATGGTTTCAGGTTAGCTTCAGATTGATGGAAGATCGCGTGGCCAAAAGATGTGAAGAAAGAAGCAAAAAGCAAGAAAAAAGCATATGGGCAGAGGCGGACACGGTCTGACCGTGTCACCTGACACGGCCGTGTCAGGCCTCAAGAAGAATTGATCTCCCAGACCAGAAGCGGACACGGTCTGCCCGTGTCAAGGGACACGGCCGTGTCAGCGGTGCGGGCAGGATTTCTAAATTTGTGGTTTTTCCAATTTTTTTAAAGTCCGGGGGCAGTTTGGGCATTGTGGCTGAAATCTGAAAACCTAGAGGGATTAAAAGAGGCTTGAGAGACAAGGGGAAGGGACTTTTTTCGTACGATAGAATTCCAGAGCAAAAAAGATAGCTTCATCAAGGTTGTGGAAGACGAAGAGATTCAACGGTGGAAACCATTGAAGATCAGAGTTCTCCTACTCTTTTGTAAATGTCTAAACTTTCTGATTTTGGTTTCTTGAATATTATGAGAGGCTAAACCCCCCAATGCCAGGGGGGTGTCCCTGATTTGCATTATTATGACTTTGAATATTGTTGATCTTTAATCAAGCTTTCATATTTTGCAATTTAATTGTTTAATGTTTTTAATGCTTTCTTTGTTGATCCACGGTTTTTAAACAATTAAATCTTATTGTTATCACCTAGGCCTAGGGATACCGTAAGGTTATTTGAACATTCTTGATCTTTTACTTCTTTGGTTTACAAACCTATGTTTCTAAGGACTTAGGCATTAGGATTGCAAACCAAAAGGTTTTCACTAAGGACTTAGGAAAACACCCTTAAGAATAAATAGTTGCATCATATGAACTTGTTAAAGAGATCTTTTTACAGAGTCATTATAAGGCTGATCATACACCTACCTTGGCATTACTCTAAATTTATACTCAAAAGCTTAACTTTAATTTCAGCTTATTTATTTTAATTCAGTTATTTCAATATAACAAAAACACCCATATGCTATTTTGTTTAATTGACTAGTTACAATAATTTATATTTCCTACGCAATCCTCGTGATCGATATTTGGGTAAAACCCATTATTACTACATCGGTGAAAATAGTACACTTGCTATTTTTCCGATCATTGGTCATCCTTATTTTGATCTTATGGAAGTCCTCTTGATGGTGGCTAAGCGGGCTTGCACCAAAATTGCGAAATCGAAGCCGGGCCTTTGACAATTTATTCCTCAAGGCTCCAATAAGCATGAATACCTATAGAAACAAAGGAAAAACTATCAAATGGTATAAGTATATGAAAATACAACTATTCACAAAGTATACGTATTTATACACAAAACGAGGAATTATTCAAACGGTATTAACAAAAGTATCGATAAGTGCCACTATTTACATACACAAAATAAGTACATTTTGACACTTATCAAACGCGTCATTTGAAAAATTCATGGCCATTATCAGTTTTCAACCTCTTGACCTTCCTGTTAGTCTGATTCTCGACCAGAGTTTTCCAACTTTTGAAATTCTCAAAGGTTTCATCCTTAGTCTTCTGGATGAATACCCATAACTTCCTGGAATAATCATCAACTATGGATAGAAAATACCTTGCTCCTGAATGTGATGGATGTAACACCCCAAATCTACCCCGCAATTAAGATGAAAAATCAGAGTTCAAAACATGCATCATATTTGAGGCGTCACAAATTAACAACTTGACAAATCACCAATCATGCTCATAATCATAGATACATAACACATACTATGGAGGAATCATAATTCATTAAACTTTCAAATCAAATGGTGCATAATATCGTTGCGGAACAATATCAACTTCACAAATCAAGTCATGCATTCCATACATGGCAACTCAAATTATCCAAAATATCGCAACGAAATAACAAGACAACATTACATAAACAAAACAACTAATCATCCCCCGAGTGTCACGTATCAGAGCATAGACACACCGACTCGAGCTAATAGGTAAACGGCTACTCCACGTCGTTACCTGCACGTTACCAACAGAGGGTAACATTCAAACAGAAGGGGTGAGATATCATTCACGATAAAGAAACGTATGATAATATTCAAAGCATAGTAAAGATCATACATATATCACCATTTCCCATCACATAACATATTACCAACATTTCACAATTATGGATGCATTACATCACAATAATATTTCATCATCACGTCATAACAAACACATATTCAAGCAACATCAAATTCAATTCAAATATAATTGACTTATGCAAATGCATGTGGTACCATTCGGAGTAAAACTTTCCACTTAAACAATCGCCATTGGGCCAACTTGAACAATTGCCATATAGGCCAACTTAAACATTTGCCACTTGGGCCAACTTAAACAATGCAATGGATATGACTTAATGATGCACACCCTCAACCACACTCAACAACTCAATCAACTTAAACGACACAATCGACTTGAACAACCCAATCATCTTCGACAACATAATCGATATTGGAATCCAACAACTACAACATCAATTAGTAACATACAAGTCGAGGAAAGGTTTTAAAACGATATCGAAAGGTTTTCAAATCATATACATAAGATATACAATGATTAAAGATTCACGGAGGTTCAAACGACACTTAAAAAGGAGTTGCGGATCAAAAGTTACACAAAGTTGAATTTTTCCAAAACTGCCTACAGTTTGCGCCGCCAACCTATGGTCGCGCCGCGAACTACAAGTCAGTAACCCACCTCTCCAAAACTCACTCAGTTCGCGCCGCCACCATATGTTAGTGCCGCGAGCCACCAATCAGTAGCCTACCATTTGCAAACTGACCCAGTTCGCGCCGCGAACACAGCTCAGTAGCGAGTTTTTGTGTGAAATCAGCACAGTTCCCTTTCTCATTCCATCACCCAATTCACATTTCAGTTCAATTTTGCACACGAAATTCACATACATATCATATATACAACTCACACATACCACTAGATTCATCAAAACTTCATCAATCATGTAAATTTATGAATTTCACCCAAATCCCAAAAGTTAGGTTTTCACATTCTTTTCATCAAGCATGTTATAATCCCAAACCCACACATAGAATCATAGTAAGAAACATTATAACATATCATTCCCATCAATACATACAACATTATCCAATTGATTTCACTTAAAACCTAACATTTATCAAGAAAATGATTCAATACATATAATCCCTAAACCCCACCATGACATATCATCATACATCCCTTTAGAATGAAAGAATCCCACCCTTACCTTAGGTTTTGGATTGAAGCCAACTCTATCTTCAACCTTGAAATTCTCCTCTTCTCTCCTCTCTCCTCTTCTTTCACCAAAATCCTCAAATGAGCTTCTAATCTCTATTTCCTCTAAAACCCTTGTTTTAGCTAAACCCTTACTATCTTAGATTACTAATGGACTTTAAATAACACCCCTCACTTACTAATACTGACTTACGCCCAATTAATCAACAACACTTACTATCTTATATTATTAATTAATAATTCCCAAATAAAACAACATAAAAATCAATTAAGCATATAATTAACACCTAATTCACAATTAGTTCACATAACACATATAAATAAATAATTAAAGAAAAACGGTCGTTACAATGGGCACCTTGTAGGCCCCCAAAGATCTGCATGGATGTAATCAAGGGATCCATGTGTTCTTTGTTTGCCTTTGTTGAACTTTACTCTGCAAGATTTTCCAAGTACACATGGTTCACAAAACTTCAGCTTTTCGACTTTGTCTCCACTAAGTAGATTTTGTTTCCTTAATTCCACCAGACCCCTTTCACTGACATGGCCTAATCTCATGCGCTAGATTTTTATCTTCGACAAAGGTTTCGTGGATGCAACATTTGTCGAACTACTTACGACTTCAGCCTCAAGGGTATACAAGCCTTGTTTCTTCACGCCTCTCAAGACTTCCTTCAACCCCTTCATGACTCTTAGGATACTTTTCTCTCCTTGGAAAACATATCCTTTCTTGTCAAATTCACCAAGAGAAAGCAAATTTCTCTTCAAATCAGGAACATACCTGACTTCAGTCAATAACCTTATTGACTCATCATGAAGCTTGAATCCCATAGATCCAACATCTGCAATCTTGCAAGCTTTGTTGTTTCCCAGCAGTATTGATCCACCATCTTGATCACATAATTCCTCGAACAAGTCTTTGTTTGGAGTCATGTGCCAAGTGCAACCTGAATCCATAATCCACTCCTTCCTAGAGTCACTGCTCGAAACCACAAGGAAATTAGATGATTCGAAATCATCTTGAGCAATGGCTGCATTGCCATTATCCTTACCTCCATGATCTTTCAGGCGTTCAGGGAACACCTTTCTTGTGTGACCCCCTACTTACAATGATAGCATTGAATACTAGATGCTTCGCCACTATAAGACTTCTGCTGAGTTTTGCCTTTCTTCTTGTCGAACTTACCATCCTTTCTCAAGAATTTTCCCTTAACGGCCAAACCATCACCAACAGTCAAAGGTTTATGCTCCTTTCGTTTGTTCAAGTCCTTTGAATACAAGGATGATTGAACTTCTTCAAAGGTCAGAGACTCCCTTCCATACAGGAGAGTTTCTTTGAAGTGAGCATGTGATCGAGGCAAATCACACAATAGTAACAGCGCTTGATCTTCATCATCGATCTTCACATCAATACTTTCAAGATCAAGAATCAGCTTGTTGAACATATCCAACTGCTCAGCCAACACTTTGTCTTCAATCATCTTGAATGAATACAAAGCTTGCTTCAAGTAGAGTCGATTTACCAGCGATTTGGTCATATACAAACTTTCAAGTTTCACCCATAACCCTGATGCCGTCGTCTCTTTTGATACATGTCTGAGAATCTTATCACCAAGGCTCAACAAAATTGCGTTGTGTGCTTTCTCGATCATAGTCGTCTTCTCCGCTGCCGTTAATTCAACATTCATGGCTGCTTCTCCCTTCAACGCTTCCAAGAAACCCTACTGAACCAGTAGGGCTTTCATCTTCAAGCGCCACAGACCTAAATCGTTCACTCTGGTGAACTTTTCAATCTCATACTTTGTCGAAGGCATCTTCTCCATGCTCACCGCACCAATTTGTTGTGAATTCAACACCGATAACAAAGTATAAAACAGGGAAAGAATAAAGAACAAGGAAGAAGAAGAACACAAGAATTGGTTATAACTGCTATTCTTTTACTTTCTCTTAGAAAACAAGATTACAAGTTTACAAGAATAACAAATAACCTCTCTCACCCTAAAATTAGGATTTGCCGTGTGCAATGATGAGAGACTAATATGCTATTTATAATAAAACCTAACATACTAACTAATGGGCTTTTTCCACAAGGCCCATTACTCAAGTTAACTTAATAAACAAGCTAACATCACAAATTAGGGTTTAAACACTAAAATCTAATTTAACATGCTAATAACCCTAGCATCTTCGACACTTGCATGCTAGACCCATCTTCGTCTACAACATGCACACTTCGACACCAGAATGTGAACAACCTTCGACTTCATGCTTAACTTTGTCGAACCAAGAAGCTACCCAGTAACCATACTAGAGTTCGATCCAATCACACACACACACACACACACACATATATATATATATATATAAAATTATTTCTTGGTTATAGTTCATAAAAAAAATGAAAATTTCTTTAGCCACCTCCCTATGGGGGTCACCCCCAGCGAAAATCCCAAAATACCCCTGCTTCGGAAATGAACTTCCGAAGTGTAACGCCCGGAAAATAAGTATATAGTTGATTTGGACGTTTGTGACATTTATTGGAATTTTACCGTTTTTGGAGTCGTTTCAGTCGGTATTAGTTCGGGATGGCGGACTAATATTTAATTGAAGGTTTTCATATTTTTGGTACTAGAAATATTATTAAGGTAATATTCCGCGTTTTGGGGCGTTTGAACGATATTTGAGCGTAGGGGCATTTTGGTCATTTCCGCGAGGAAGATATTTTCTTTATAAGGAAAAAGATAGAAAGAAAAAGAAAGGAAAGAAGAGAAGAGAAAAAGAAGAGAAAGAAAGGAAGAGAGAAAGAAGAAGAGGAAAAGAGGAAAAAGTGTAGATTGGTGGATTCTCGACCGATTCGAGTTCCGATCGTTGCTATAGCAAGGTAAGGGGGTGAATCTAATTTATCTTGGATGTATGATTCTTATAGTTTTGTTCTTGTTCTTGTTCTTCTTGTTCCAATTTCCATAACTTTCTTGTGTGGTCTTTGTTTGATCTAAGTTTGTTTGAGAATGATTGTATGATGATTAAATGATGTCTTTGTTGTGTTATGATGATTGATCATGTTTGTTTTCCATTTCCATGGCTTGATTGAGTTTGGAGAAAATGTTAGGTTTTGAGAAAGATTGATGAATCAACCATGAAAGTTGGATGTTATGTTGTTTATATGGTATGTATGTGTTGTATTGGTGTTATTATGATGTTTTGGAGTGGTTTTGGTGGGTATAAGGGGCTTGAGAAAGTTCTGTTCGTGCTGGGATTTTTCTGGTTTTTCTCAGGTCCGCTAAGCGGCCTCAGGCCCGCTGAGCGGAGTTTTCGTTGGTCCGTTTCTGGAATTTCCGCTTAGCGGCCTAAAGCATCCCGCTGAGCGGCCAACAGCATTTTCTGTTTTTCCAAAACTTCGTAACTCCTGAACCGTAACTCCGATTTTGTCGCCGTTCGAAGCGTTGGAAAGCTAACGCAATGAACTATACTATTATCTAATTAAATGATTCATAGGATGTAGTATCCTATCATCTTTATTAGGATTTAGTGATAGAACTATGTAGGGTTAACTTATGAAGTATGTTTATATTATCCAAACCTTGAAACCTTGTAACTTTTGATCCGTAGCTCCGTTTCGTACGCCGTTCGAAGTGTTAGGAAGCTAGTTGGATGTTCTATATGATAGTATAGGCTTGGTTAGCTTGTTATTAGTTAGTTATGAGGTGTTGTTGATGAAAACACATAATTGTTTATATGCGCGATATGATTGGTAAATAATCATAGTGCTTGGTTGTAAATGATAGCGATGCGTTGTGTGAATATTGTCGTAATGGTACGAGGTATGTGATTAGTTGTCGATAACATGAGATCATGTTCATATGTGTTATGTATTAATGAATGTTCATTCTTGATATGTGACGATGTTTGGTTGTTTGTTATTAACATGATGTGTGGCCTTATGGCAAGTAAATGTTGTTATTACAACTTGTTAATGATGTATTGATGAAGTTGTGGGCCAATGTCCAATATTAATTTGATGTGATGCAATTATGCGATCATTTATGCCGATGTGGCCAGTATGTTTGAACGGTGAATGTGTGTTGTGTGCTTATTAATGCCTGTGTGGTAATTATGGTGTGATGTAATTGATAACGATGTTATTAATTGGTGATGTATCCTTTTGGATAGAATATAAACGGTGTAACGTGGGTATGTGACCGTGTTATATTGTTGATGATGTTGTTGTCGTGTAATAGAGTCATATATTTGCACAGCATAACATTTCATTACGTTAATGGCGGAATGCTATTAGCAGGTGGCCTGTATTGGCAATTATTACCAGTGGGGGCTTAATGCTCGGTAAAAAGGTGTATTTGCCCTAGTGGCAAGAGGTCATCAGTGGGGGCTAAATGCCCGATGACGTTTAGTCGTAGCTTGATGCTCGACAAAGGTGTATTTTCCTTAGGGAAAGAAGTCCCAGCATAATGCTCGGCAAAGGTGTATTTGTCATAATGACAAGGGGAGTTTTACTCCGGATTTGGTACCACATGCATATGCACAGTCGAGTCTCATTCATCATTGTCCGTCTTTATAATTATGTTATCATTCATGTGTCACATTACTTATATATTAATTGTGGTTAAATGAGTGTATTACCTTGTTGTATGATTATTGATGATACTTGTTGGCATTACTATAATTGTCATGCTTTCATTATGAATTATATTCTCACCCTTCTGCTGATTTGATGCTTGAGTGGCATCCTGCAGATTAGCCGCTTTGGGAGTCTTTTGGAAGAGGTAGTTCTCCAGTTGGTCTTGTCGGTTGCTCTGATACGTAACACCGGGGAGTCGGGAGTCTGTTGTTATTTATTTATATATGACTCTTTTGAACATGTATGTGTGATGACGTGCCATTGTGTATTGTAAACACTTCATTTTGGAAATTTCCTCTTTGAGAGTGAGAGCTATATGTATATATATATATGTTCACATCTTCCGTGTGTTATGTATCATTTTATTGGCAGGTGTGTATGCTTTTGGCATCGTTGATGTCCGTTTGTTTTCTAGGTGTTTCTTTGGTTACTTAGTGTAACATCCTAATTGTGTTGTATGAAATTTTAAATACTCTGATATTTTCTTGCCTAAATGTTTTGGGTAGAATTGGGGTGTTACATTAGTGGTATCAGAGCAGGTCGGTCTGTCTGGCCAGTGTTGTCTAATGTTGTTTAATTCCTCAGTATGTGATAAGTGTGTGGAGCACTGTCAGTACTTGTTGTGCCTCTAGTCAGTTGTGTGCAGGAATGATTTGAAGCTAAGTGGGGGAGAAGATATGCTTCTCGGATATGTTTCAGTTGCAAGATGTTAGTATGCTTCTGAGGGCAGCAGTACTAGTGTTGTTGGAATTTGTTGTTTTCTGAAGTGAAGGTGACTTGGACTTAAGACTTTGGTTGTTAATCAAGTTGGAGTGTCTCGGAGTATATTTTGGTTATTTCTAAAGAATGGAATTTAGAAAGTTGTGATGCTCTAACGCTACTGATGGACTATGAAGTTGTTGTTTGAGTAGCCTTGTGGGAAGTGTCGTTGTTGGATCAGTGATTAAGGAAAGTATTCTGGTAGACTTTGTTATAGGAGTTATTGATGTTGTTGGAAACGTTTTGGAACTCGAGTAAGAATTAGGAGTATGAAGAGTTTAGTAGGATCTTAGGAATTTTGTTTTGAGATATTGTTAGAAGTGTTTTGGTACGTAGCTACCGGACATCGGTGTTAGCTGGTTCAGATAATCTTGGGAGATTTGTGAATTATGGAGTCATAGTGCTTCTGTGCTATGAGCAAAAGTTGGAAAAGAATATTATTAATGTTAGTACTGATAGTTTATACTCTATTATGATTATCGGCTACCTATTGACAAATTGAGGACTTGATCACCCTTAATCTCTTGTTGATAATGGACGGGATCGTATTGGACGTGATAGGCTTATCTGGCTAGTTTGATAATATTGGAAGTGAATGAGTCGGTGCAAGGTGGTATGATGTTGTTTATGTTGTCGACGACTTTGGATGTTCTTGAGGAATAGCAATTGTTGGGATTGCGGATAGTTGCGCATTTGTATAAGTGTTTCTTGAAGGTTTAATTGATTCATCGTCGAAAAGAGGAATTTTGTCTTGGAGTTCTGTTTTGCCGGATCTGTTAGAACTGTTTGTGGTGTTTTGGGATGTTTCTTTGTTGGGTTTGCAAGAAGTTCTAATGCAGAAAGGGGTAAGTGGTGGTTTATGCTTTTATGCAAGTAAAGATTTTTGAAAGGATTTATCTGTCACAAGATTTAGAGTTGGCAGTTGTTATTTCTGTTTGGGAAATTTGAAGGCACTAATTATTCGGATCGAGATTTGTGTGTGTAAGTGACTACAAGAGTTTGAAGTATTTGTTTGATCAGAACGAGTTGATTATGAGAAACCATTGCATACGTCTATGTTGATGATTCGAGTATTGTGATTGTTGAAACAGTTGTGAGATTTGAGTTTGGTTCGTAAAGCGACTTCTTCAGGTGTTGAGCTTTATATGTGAAAGCTTACTTATGGTATTCTTGATGAGATTAGAAAATGTCAGGAATCGAATTTGAATGGGTTGATAAGATGACATTTATTAGTCAAAGATAAATATGGTGATCTTCGGATTGATAAGAACAATGTCATGGGATGTCATGATCAAGGTTGTATTCCTAATGTTCGGATTTGAAAAGAGGACTTTGGATGAAGTGCGTCATAGTGATTTGAGTATTCATCCTGATGCTACTAAGATGTATCAAGATTTGAGAAGGTCATTTTTAGTGGCAAGGTAATGAAGAAGGATATGAAGGGATTTGTTTATTTGCGTTTGACTTGTCAGGGGTCGTCTGGTTTCATGTAACTGTTATCCATTCCTGAGTAGAAGTGGAATAGCATTTCTATGGATTTTGTTTCTGGTTTGCCAAGGACGTCGAGTAATTGTGAGGCGATTGGGGTCATTGTGGATATATTGACGAAATCTGCTCACGTTATTTCGATAAGAATGGATTAACCGATGGAAGTACTTGCAAGTTGTATATTGGTCAGACTGAGAGGACGATTTGGTCACTTAAGGATCTATGAGGGCTTGTGTTGTGAAACAAGGATGTGTTTGGATTAGCTTTCTACCTTTGAATTGGATAATACAGAGACTTTTGTCTGGTGTGCAAGCTGACACAGCAGATTAAGAGGTTGAGTATGTTAAGAGAGAACAATGAGTTTCTGGTGAATACTAGAAGGAGCTGGAAGATGGTTATGGAATTGGTAAATCTGTTTGTTTTGGGAAATCAGAGTGCGCATCGGGAGCGTGAAATGACGCGGTTCGTATGGGTATGAATTGGTAAAGTTCAAATTGTGGACAGTGGATGTGGTAGGAATTATAAGACCACCAGATGTTTTGGTTACATGTTTGACTGCTATGTCTTGGCATGGTTGTTTGGATGTTGTGCGACCGGGTTGTTGTCCGTGTCTTGGTTATTTCTTGTGTTTTGGTGATTAGTCGATGAGTGCATTGTATGGGCATTGCATCTCGTTGTCGTTGTTGTGTTTTGGTTGTTTTGCTTTTAGCAAGAGTGATTCGTTGTTGGTGCTGATTGTGTCGTTGCTTTCGTGGCTTGATAGTTGGTTAGTCGGAGGCAAGGGCGTATCCAAGTTTGTTTGTGTTTGAGATATTTCCGAGGACGGAAATCTTCTAAGTGGGGGAGAGTTGTAACGCCCGGAAAATAAGTATATAGTTGATTTGGACGTTTGTGACATTTATTGGAATTTTACCGTTTTTGGAGTCGTTTCAGTCGGTATTAGTTCGGGATGGCGGACTAATATTTAATTGAAGGTTTTCATATTTTTGGTACTAGAAATATTATTAAGGTAATATTCCGCGTTTTGGGGCGTTTGAACGATATTTGAGCGTAGGGGCATTTTGGTCATTTCCGCGAGGAAGATATTTTCTTTATAAGGAAAAAGATAGAAAGAAAAAGAAAGGAAAGAAGAGAAGAGAAAAAGAAGAGAAAGAAAGGAAGAGAGAAAGAAGAAGAGGAAAAGAGGAAAAAGTGTAGATTGGTGGATTCTCGACCGATTCGAGTTCCGATCGTTGCTATAGCAAGGTAAGGGGGTGAATCTAATTTATCTTGGATGTATGATTCTTATAGTTTTGTTCTTGTTCTTGTTCTTCTTGTTCCAATTTCCATAACTTTCTTGTGTGGTCTTTGTTTGATCTAAGTTTGTTTGAGAATGATTGTATGATGATTAAATGATGTCTTTGTTGTGTTATGATGATTGATCATGTTTGTTTTCCATTTCCATGGCTTGATTGAGTTTGGAGAAAATGTTAGGTTTTGAGAAAGATTGATGAATCAACCATGAAAGTTGGATGTTATGTTGTTTATATGGTATGTATGTGTTGTATTGGTGTTATTATGATGTTTTGGAGTGGTTTTGGTGGGTATAAGGGGCTTGAGAAAGTTCTGTTCGTGCTGGGATTTTTCTGGTTTTTCTCAGGTCCGCTAAGCGGCCTCAGGCCCGCTGAGCGGAGTTTTCGTTGGTCCGTTTCTGGAATTTCCGCTTAGCGGCCTAAAGCATCCCGCTGAGCGGCCAACAGCATTTTCTGTTTTTCCAAAACTTCGTAACTCCTGAACCGTAACTCCGATTTTGTCGCCGTTCGAAGCGTTGGAAAGCTAACGCAATGAACTATACTATTATCTAATTAAATGATTCATAGGATGTAGTATCCTATCATCTTTATTAGGATTTAGTGATAGAACTATGTAGGGTTAACTTATGAAGTATGTTTATATTATCCAAACCTTGAAACCTTGTAACTTTTGATCCGTAGCTCCATTTCGTACGCCGTTCGAAGTGTTAGGAAGCTAGTTGGATGTTCTATATGATAGTATAGGCTTGGTTAGCTTGTTATTAGTTAGTTATGAGGTGTTGTTGATGAAAACACATAATTGTTTATATGCGCGATATGATTGGTAAATAATCATAGTGCTTGGTTGTAAATGATAGCGATGCGTTGTGTGAATATTGTCGTAATGGTACGAGGTATGTGATTAGTTGTCGATAACATGAGATCATGTTCATATGTGTTATGTATTAATGAATGTTCATTCTTGATATGTGACGATGTTTGGTTGTTTGTTATTAACATGATGTGTGGCCTTATGGCAAGTAAATGTTGTTATTACAACTTGTTAATGATGTATTGATGAAGTTGTGGGCCAATGTCCAATATTAATTTGATGTGATGCAATTATGCGATCATTTATGCCGATGTGGCCAGTATGTTTGAACGGTGAATGTGTGTTGTGTGCTTATTAATGCCTGTGTGGTAATTATGGTGTGATGTAATTGATAACGATGTTATTAATTGGTGATGTATCCTTTTGGATAGAATATAAACGGTGTAACGTGGGTATGTGACCGTGTTATATTGTTGATGACGTTGTTGTCGTGTAATAGAGTCATATATTTGCACAGCATAACATTTCATTACGTTAATGGCGGAATGCTATTAGCAGGTGGCCTGTATTGGCAATTATTACCAGTGGGGGCTTAATGCTCGGTAAAAAGGTGTATTTGCCCTAGTGGCAAGAGGTCATCAGTGGGGGCTAAATGCCCGATGACGTTTAGTCGTAGCTTGATGCTCGACAAAGGTGTATTTTCCTTAGGGAAAGAAGTCCCAGCATAATGCTCGGCAAAGGTGTATTTGTCATAATGACAAGGGGAGTTTTACTCCGGATTTGGTACCACATGCATATGCACAGTCGAGTCTCATTCATCATTGTCCGTCTTTATAATTATGTTATCATTCATGTGTCACATTACTTATATATTAATTGTGGTTAAATGAGTGTATTACCTTGTTGTATGATTATTGATGATACTTGTTGGCATTACTATAATTGTCATGCTTTCATTATGAATTATATTCTCACCCTTCTGCTGATTTGATGCTTGAGTGGCATCCTGCAGATTAGCCGCTTTGGGAGTCTTTTGGAAGAGGTAGTTCTCCAGTTGGTCTTGTCGGTTGCTCTGATACGTAACACCGGGGAGTCGGGAGTCTGTTGTTATTTATTTATATATGACTCTTTTGAACATGTATATGTGATGACGTGCCATTGTGTATTGTAAACACTTCATTTTGGAAATTTCTTCTTTGAGAGTGAGAGCTATATGTATATATATATATATGTTCACATCTTCCGTGTGTTATGTATCATTTTATTGGCAGGTGTGTATGCTTTTGGCATCGTTGATGTCCGTTTGTTTTCTAGGTGTTTCTTTGGTTACTTAGTGTAACATCCTAATTGTGTTGTATGAAATTTTAAATACTCTGATATTTTCTTGCCTAAATGTTTTGGGTAGAATTGGGGTGTTACACGAAGCGCTTTTTTTTAAAAAAAATTTCCACAATTCGGAAGTGCATCTCCGAAAACACCTCATGGGGGTGTCTTCAGAGATGAACTTCCGAAAACACCTCATGGGGGGTGTCTTCGGAAATGAACTTCCGAATTATGCAGAAACTGTGTTTTTTTTAATGTTTTTTCTTAACAGTCTCGCATTTTAATTAAACGCAAACGCCAAATAAAATAAGCAACAGCTAAACTGAAAATACTAATATGATAAATCAAATCCAAATAATATATACAAGTCGAAAATAATAATAATACTGTGCAAAAGATACAATCCGAAAACAAAAAATAAATAAACCCGACCACTACTGGGTGTGCCTAACCCTCTCACCCTGGGCCCTCCTCTGCCGCCTGTTACCCGCCGCACGGCCCGCATCAGTGACGATCATCTCCATCACGGCGACTGCCTCTGGACCGCCCTGATCAACGATACCTCGATCCAACGCGTCCCGCCCAAGCATCTCTATCAACTGGCAGATCGGCATGAGATCAATGGCGTGGTCATCCTCGGCCTGCTGGTTCTCCAGGATCTCCTCGTGTGCTGGCATAGGAGCGCCGGGAACGTCGGGTCTCAGCAGAGGATCTGACACCCGATAGAACCATGTGACGTACCCCTCCTCACTGTGCTAGTCCTGTGTGACCCGAGTGAGACGGTACTCCTGCGGTACCACATGATGCTGCCAGTCCGCCCATATGGCAGTGAGCTGCACTCGGGTCACTGTGTCGGGAGCAGCCTCAAAGGGTGACCTGGGAATCCGCTGCACGAATCCGAACTGACGCATGCACCGCTCAGGGAGATACCGGACCATGATGCCGGTCCCGCATGCCAACCAGCCTGAATATAAAGCAATGCCGTCAAAGGGGACAATCTGAGCGTAGTCGACGAACGGCCTCCAAGTGACGTCGTCGTGCATCGTGCGGTCCAAGTACAAAGGGTATGGTCCCACCGCATCGTTCCCCCTCTGGAGAGCGTATCTGGCGGCCCTGGGCATGGCGTCCACGTATGCAGGATTGTAGCGGAAGTCGTGGATGCGGGAGAAGTAGGAGATGATCCAGCTCTGAAACACAAACACGATAATGTATTAAAAATAAATACGAAACATAAATAAATAAATAAATAAATACGATAATGCATTAAAATAAAACGTACCGTAAGTAGTGTGCAGGATCCGACCAACTGCCTCGTCCTCCAGTTGGAGGCCTCATTCAGCTTCTGGTAGACGTATGCCAGAGTAGCTGCCCCCCAGTTCCACTGGTGAACGGTATCCAGATCCATGAAGTAGCGGAGGTAGGTCACGTCGACGTACCTTGTACTCTTGTCCACAAAGCATGCAGCGCCTACCACATGCAGCGCCTAACTGGGATGGAGGTGTTTTCGGAAATGAACTTCCGAAACACCCCTGCGCAGAACTTCTCTGCAACCTCCAATGGCAGACCCCAAAAACATAAACCAAAACTATTTTTATGCCTACTAAACAACCTAATATCAGTACTAACCTATCTTAATGTGATTTTTCCAGTTTCTAAACACCATTATAGAGTTTATTCAAATGGATCTAAAAATTGAAATAAAATGCTAAACTTACCAATTAGTGTTTGAGATTACTTTGGTTGAGATTGAAATAAAATGCTAAACTTACCAATTTGAAGAGAGGTTGTGTTTAGAATAGGATTAGGGTAAAATGAATGGGGAGGGGGGCTGTTTTGCTTAATATGCAAAACGCCCAGTATTTCGGAAGTCCATTTCCGAAATGAACTTCCGAAACAAGACAATTTTTTCAAAAAAAAATGCGCTTTCGGAGATGCATCTCCGAAAACACCTTTTTCTTGCATTTCAGAGATGCATTTTCCGAAGTCAGGGGTAGTTTGGATTTTTCACCAGAGGTGGGCTAGAAAGTTGGGAGGTGGCCAAAGAAATTTTAAAAAAAATTGAGGCTCAATTTTTTAGAGATTCATGTAACCTGACCTATTATACATGGCAAGTTACACGAGCCTAAATCCGGTTGAGTACCAACATAAAACATTTTAATTGGAATTTAAATTTTCAAAAGTTGACTAAGTTAATATTATTTACTTTAACTGACAAAAATGTTATTAACTTTATAAATTTGAGATGTTTAAGTATACCATAGTTACAATTTTATGCATTTTAAATAATATCTTAAGAAACACATGTAGATGAATCTCAAACATACTTGTTTAGACCTCTAATAAATTTCACTATATGAAGCATTTTTTAAGAAAAATATTACACTTAGTGTATGTTTGATTTAATATTTAAAATAGTTAAAATTAATTTTAGAGATGTGGAATTAATTATTTTACTATATGAAGCATTTTTAAGAAGAATATTATACTTAGTGTATGTTTGATTTAATATTTAAAATAGTTAAAAATAATTTTAGAGATGTGGAATTAATTTCAAAATGATTTTGAGGTGTTTGATTTTTTTAAAGTTGAATTATAATATCTTTATAATTGATTTTTTGAGGTGTTTGATTTTGCTGAAGTTGAATTGATTTTGAATTTGAAATCTATAGTTGAATCTAATTTTTTTTTATCTTTTGAATTTAAATATAATTTTTATAATAAAATTTACTATTCAACTTAGTTTTTTATAAAATTATCTAAACACAAATCATTTTACATTCATCAAAATTTTAATTAAAATTAATTTTATATAATCAATTCACTGAAAATTTATTTGATTCATCATAAATCAAATATATGTATCATCTCTTAAAAAAAAAAATAGAGAGATTATTATCATTAATACTTTTACATTATAAAAACTTAAATTAAACAATACATGTCAACAATTTTTAAGAATAAATTATTTATACATTAAAAACTTAAATGATGCAGCTCTTAATAAGTTTCATAATATATATTTTGTTGTTTCCATGGATTATTTCAATCGTTAGGTTTTACGATTTGATTGAAAGTGATCCAATAATTTGTGGGAAGTAACGGGGTGAGAAACTATTTAAATAAATTGTTATTTGTCAAACGTCTAGTTAAGGGTTACTTAGTTTGGAGAAATCTAGTTGACACTCCTACAAATTAAACTTGGAACTTCAGTGGCGGAGCCAGAAATTTTAAGGAGCCTGGGCAAAAAATTTACACCTTATTTTTACTAATTTTACATCATGTCTCTACTAGTTTTGCTCTTGATTTTATCTAAAAAAAATCTCTTGATTTTGTCCAAAAATTTCACACCATATTTTTAGTGTTTTTCTCCTTAACTTTGTCTAAAAATTACTAATTTTGCCCCTGATATTGTCTAAAAATCAACTTTTAAGTGGGGAATATAAAACGAAAGGATGGATTGAACGCGGACGCGTGTCCGGGTTCGCTGGGCTGTAGCTTCGCCCATGATTTCGAGTACTCTAAAAAAAAGATGATAAGGAAATAAAGAGTATTCCAATTGTCTTTAGTTTTTGTTAGATCTATTATAGTGAACAATAGTAAATGTTCAATTGTAAACGTGTGCCCTTGAGGAAACTAAAAAAACTCTAAAAATTCAAATAGTTTTTTTTCCACTTTAATTTTTATATTGGTTTATTATAATATTATAATTGACTTGAAATTTCAAACTATTATGCATTTATTTTATTTATAACTATAAATTTACTTATACATTAATTTTAGTATTATTTTTACTAAAGATATTTTATTCAATAAAAAAGAAAATAAAAAGTGAGGGACATAAAATATAATCCCTCAAAAGCTAACAAAATAATATTTGAACATTTTCAACTTATTTCATAAAAAAACCCCAAAAATTTTAAAGTTATTTATTATGTGAAAAACTTAGATAATTTCTCATATTGAAAAAGTAATTTTGCTTGAACTCTCTAATTTGACCACATAGTAAAACTCATCAAATTTTCATACATTTCAATTTGTATTACTCCTACCTTTTAATTAAATTTAAACGCCCATGATTTCTTGTTTGATTTTATAATATATGGAAAATTATAATGTCGCTATAAAATTATAATAGAAAAGAAGTAAAAAAAAATTATCAAATTAGGGAAGGTCTAATCAATTATAAACTTTTGAAAGCATAAATTGCAAGAAGACTAAAAATAAAAATGGTATCATTCAAGAAAAAAAGACTAAGAAATAATTAGCCACAATATAAAACTCTTATTATTATAATATTTAATAATAATGATTAAATATGTATATCTTGAAGCACCAACCGTCAAAGACAAAGAGGGGGAAGATGAAACACCAGCCAGTCTATAACACTTTAGCATAATTAATTTTTAAATTTTTTTGTTATAATTCATATATAATTAATTGGGTTGGGCCTGTCTGAATCATTGGGTACTCATTTATTTTAGTTTTTACACTCTTATTTTTATTAATTTTGCCCCTAATTTTGTCTAGAATTCGACTATTAAATTAGGGGAAATACAAAGAAAATAGGAGTTGAGCCCGGGCGCGTGCCCGGGCTCGCCGGGCTACAGAACCGCCACTGTCCACAGGTAGGACAATTTGGCCAAAATACCTCTAAAATTTTAAATTGAATTTTTCAAAAACAAAATTATATATTTCAAAATTTTGTAAAACACATTATATTGCCTCAGATATTTGTTGGTTTTCAGGATATCTACAAGTAGTTTTTATTTTATTTTAATTTATGACATTGTTATGAATTTTATGCCTTAATAAGAAATATCTGATAAAGATCCCTATATTTGATGTATTTTTATTGGATTTTTCTTTTACAAAAATCGGTATGAAACATATGGAGTTTTATCGTGTATATATATATATATATATATATATATATATATATATATATATATATATATATATATATATATATATATATATATATATATATATATATATATATATATATATATGAACAATTTTGATGAATTTTTATCACATTATTCATAAAATTCGGTATCTAACATGATCTTTTATGATATTTTTCATAATAACCGCTAATAAAATTCTAGTGAATACTAAATATTTCCAAATTGTCGGTAACATTAAAATGTTGAAACCAACTTTTACAAAAAATATGATATATTGTAGATGCGTGATCGAATTTTAAGAAAATCTGGTAGACCAATTTTTATCTTGTGTAATGTGAGGAGAATAGGAAGAGATGACAAAGTCATACTTAGATAGAGCGACATACCTTTTAGGGTGTTGTAGAGATCTATGACAGAGACGACGAAGATGGTGGAGACAATGATTTGCACACTAGGGTTGGTATAGTAGTTCACCGGTTCTCACAACATGAGGATCGAACAATCTCGTGGACTATGTACTCTTTGACGTATATGGTTGTGTGATTGATTATATTGAGCTAGAGGCTCATGAGGAGGTGTCTGATCAAGATGTATAGATGTTCATGATCAGACTGATACAAGTGACGGTCGTGATGTTCTTGCAGATGAGGGATTCCTTAGAGGGCGCACTGATCTTATCTTACAGACAAGGTATTGTCGATCACATTGTCTTTTGATTATGGACGGGAGAGATACATATATTTTAATTTATGTTGATTTTTTTATTAGTGGTTAATCAAAAGTAATTGATGATTTATACTTTATTTATTACAGGAATGCACTTTATTGAAAGCCGACACTCATGTTTCGAACTTGAAGAAATTTTCAGCTGCGTAGATGCCATATGAGGTTAGGACAATTGTATATGATGTTGGTCTACTGTCGTTGGTTGATTGTTTTCTCACTATACTTGACGTTCCACTATTATATGCTTTTGTTGAGCTTTGGCATGATGAGACATCTTTCTTTCATCATCCATTTGGTGTGGCGGCGATATGCCTTTTTGTTTATGTCTAGGGAATTCCTAAATCACTCCCTGTTGTACCATTGCGTATTGGTAGATGATTTCAGTCTAACATTATGAGCAACACACATGCTATTAGAGAAAATGAAATGGTTGTGTCTTTTCATAGACAATGCCCATATGGTTATTTAGAGTAGTACTATAGAGTATCACACTATTACATAATCTTATCTGCCGAGTACATAGATGTTATTGGACCTTTGCATGATGAAGGACATTCATATGACATGCCACTACTTCCACTACTTGGTGTGAATAATCAACTACTGATGCAGATGATAACACTTATTTCTGATAACCTCATTGGTTGAATAAACTTATATGGCGAGGTTAATGTTATATCATCGCAAATATCACACATTACTCGTGGTGGACCAATTTAAATTCCATATGCTTGTTCACCATTTATTGTCTCTATGACATTATTTTGTGTTGTTTCAAATTATTTTATGTTGTAGTGAATTATTTTATTTTGTTAAAAATTTTGTTGGATATGAAACTCCAAATACAAGAGGAGAGGGGAGTGAATTGTGTGGGATTGAAAATTCATTTTTAAAACAAAATATTTTACAAAATCAAAGTTTAAAACTGTTTTGTAAAACAAAAAGAGTAAAAGCAGCGAAAATAATAAAATGGAATTGTAGTAATAATAAATGACTGAAATGTAAAGAGTTAAAGGATAAGAGAAAAGCACTAGAATTATAGAGGCTCATTCTAAATAAGTGACCTACTCTTCTCCCCCAATAATTATTTGTTGAGAGTTTCCACCATCTTGAAATTTTTTAATAGGATATGCCCACAAACGTCCTTATACAAGGATAGGAATTTTTCAATGGCTAACTTCCCAACCAAGACAAAGTTAAGTACAACGACCTCCACAACCAACTAAAATTTTTTTTAACATCAAGCTAAGATCATGAACTGAGTGAGAGCTTTTATTAGATGGCTAAACTGATTAATCGATTGAGAATTTTAAATACGGAGACCTATTTAACCAAATAGAGGTTTTACTTGATTTAAGTTAACAACCAAAAGAGAGCTTTTCACTTGGTTAAGCTCATAATCAAACTAAAATTACTCTCATTGAGAAATTAAAATAATGCCCTTACACGAAACCAGACCACCTCACAAATATAGAGATTTCACTCTTAAAAACACTAAGGAAATTGTGAGAAAAATAACAGAGATAGGAGAGTGAGAGTAAGGTTTCTCAAAATACGTTTTCTAGTGTGTTAGAAATGACAAAAAAGCTCTTTATTTATAGAAAAAGGTGGCTTAAATATGGAAACAATCCACGATATTTTCAATGATGATAATCGATTATATCAAGTACATAATCGATTGTGGCATCCAAAAATTGAAGGTTTTGATTTCCATTAGTTGTTAATCATTTAAAGGACTTCTCCCTTCAATTTTAGGCGTTAAGAAGTGAAATAATTGACTAGCCTAATAAATTATCCCTTTGTAAAATATTTTCGGTGATTCTATAGAACCAAGAGAGGCTTTTCAAGAGGTTTAAGTGTGTATGTTACCTTAGTAGAATCGGGATTTATTCTTATACCTTTATAGAAACTGATCACTCGACACAGACTTCGCTAGCTTTCACACTTGATCTCTTTCACAACTCTGAAGCTTTTGGTTCCTTGCCACATTACCTTTGATTATAGAACTTAACCGAAACCTTGAATGTTCTTCTGATGAGACTTAAGATAAATATTATTTTGGTTCTATCATCAGACGAACTGCTTGATCAGTTATCTTCGTTGACTTCATCGAACCTATTGGGATAAGGTGTTGTCTCTCATAGATAGGAACATATAACTTGATCTAAAAGTACAACAACAATCTTGATCACCACAACTTGATCAACATAACTTGATAAACATAACCTTGATCAACAAAACTTGATCAACACTACTTTATTTTCAATCACATCCACTTGATCATTGTATCAAATGATAATCAGGCTTCATATTGATCAACATATTTTTATATTCTAGTATCATTACTTGGTTAACTTATTAAGCACCATCACTTGATCAACATATCAAGAGCCATCACTTGATTAACAAAATGTCAAGAACCATCACTTAATCAACATATTAAGCACCATACCTTGATCCACATATCAAACAACATAACTTGATTAGCAAAACTGATGAAGACATCTCTCAAAAGTGTTGTCAACATCAAAATCAAGTCAATAGGTTGGCCTAGTGGTTGAGGCTTGGGTCTTGAGAGTGTGTCCCTCTCAAGGTCTCAGGTTCGCATCCTGCTGGGTGCAAATAATTCATGTGGGGCCAGTCCATACAAAGCTTTGCTCTGGCTTTGAACGGCGCCCCCGCAAGTGGACGGTAGGATTGGTCCCTTTGGATTAGTCGGTCGCAAGGCCGGATACCAAGATTTCAAAAAAAAAATCAACAGGTTGTTGCACACTTCATTACTGCAAGTAGATAGATCCATAACTTTAACTTAACACTGAAATACATAAAAATGAGCATTATATGAACATAACATAAACATAACTAAACCTAACATAACACGACATAACCTAAACTTTACTTAAATCTAGAGAGACATTTCATCACCATTGATAGTTGGTCCAATTGATGAAACATACTCCACAAAACTCTTACATCTTCATCCATTTTTAACTCAAACTTATAAACTTAATCTTCCATTGATTATCAATCGAGGGTGAATGATACTCGTTCTTAACTACTCTTCGATTGTCTGAGTAGTGTAAAAGATTCTCTAGTTTGAATTTCAGATTTACAAGCGGGATGTTCTGTGTAACCTTTAAATTCAAAAGGAGGACTTATGCCATTGAAGTAAAAAAAATTGATATGTACATATTGAGCCGTTAAGATGTGTTTTTGTTAACAACATAATATGCATATTTATACAAGATTAAAATTATTATGGGTCATACATAAGTGCTAGTGCAATTCAAACCGTACAAAAGTGTTGGTGCAATCCCAACCATACAAAAATATCAATACAATCCCATCTGTAACACCCCAAATTCTATCCGAAAATATTATGCGAGAAATCAGAGTATTTTAAAAACTATCGACAAGAATTTGGAATATCACATTTACTTCATATAAACAACTCATAAACAGATACATATCACTTTAATCTCAGAGAAGCACAAAACAACTTATAACAACTCTTAGACAAACCAACTTCAATTTAATATGCAGCGGAATCATAACATTCGGCTTTATAAACAAACCATCTTATTTAATCGGAAACAACTTTAAACATCATAGTACTTCTCACTATCCAATTTAGAACTCAACAACTAAAACATGAACAACATAGAAACAACAATATAGACAACTCCCCGAGTGCTACGTATCAGAGCGACACACCAACTGGACACGATGAAACTACAAACTTCCACAACTATACTTGAGTACCTGTCCATTTCCCATGGTAGGGGAAACATCAGCAGAAAGGGTGAGATATCAAGCATTATAAAGGAAAGTATGATAATAAATATAGCAAGATAAGATCATACACAATTCATCACTTCTCAATATAAGCAATTTGCATCACGACAACAACATGGTTCATATATCCAACTTATACACATATATCATTAATACATATATATTCACATTCTCATCATATATGTTTCATTCACGTACATCATATCTACAACACATCAACAATCCATATCAAATGAATTCAACTTCACAAACTATGCATCCACACATCATAACAATGACTCGACTGCAACCCCGTATGCGACTCGAATGTGACTCAAACTATGCATATGCATGTGGTACTGTCGCCCTCGGTTTTTTGCCATACCTCTCGCGGAGAGATACGCGAACTGACTCTTTTTTGCTTCTGCTTTTGTGTTTTTGAAAATCAGAGAGTCGCCACCGACCTTTTATTTTATCCAATTAAGGAAAGGTTTATAAAAGAAACAGAAAAATTACCTTTAAGAAATTCTGGGTAAGGGGGTAAGTTATACAAAGGGAAGGTGTTAGCACCCTTTGTATCCATGGTTATCCATGGGCTCTTTAATTTGCTTAGCTCACTTGTTTTCAATTACTTTTCTATTGCCTTGAAATGCTCGTATGTGGTTTCAAATACCTTTGTAAATTGACTTTGTAATGATCCTTGTGCGGATGTATACAAAGTGTTTTTATATCTTTCTAAAGATGTTTTGAAAAAAGAACGTTAACTTCGTAATGATCCTTGTTTGGATATATACAAAGTATTGTCTTTTTGAAAGTTTTATTTTGAAAAACAATGATATATGAGAGATTTGTTTGTTTTGATTTGAGCAAGCAAATTAGGAGGTCTACCCTGAGTTATAAGGTCTTTATCCCATTTCCTTTAAAAAACTATCCTTTCACCGGATATAAACAAAAGTTCGGTTTTACATTTGAATTTGATTTTGATTTTGAAAAGAATGAGAAGAGGGATTACCTTAAGAGGTGCAAGCGTGATTGTGTTTTGATTCAGATATTTTATCTTTGAAGTTAGTGATCTAACAGTTCAATTTTAATCTTTGGCATACACGCAGTTTTATATGTGCTGGTATTTAAAATGCGGAAATATAAAATGCGGAAAGTAAATCTACGCTATTACATCAATTGTGCGGGAAATGTAAACTATGCTGTTTACATGAATTTGACAACCTATACACTTGATCTAGGAATTTAAATTGCAAGAAAATAAAGAGGTATTTTTGGATTTTTTGATGATTTATTTTAATTATAATTAATGCATGATTAATTTAATTAAAATGAGAAAAAGATGGAAATAAAATTTAAACCTAAAAATTAAGTTTAAAATATGTTCAAAATGTTTGTCAATTAATTTTAAAACAAAACTAATTTTTTTAGAATTTTTGAAATTGATTTGAAATTATTAAGTTAAATAATCACATAATTATACAAATAATTAAAACTTAAAGAGAAAATTATCCTAAATATATACAAAATGAGTTTATAATATATAAACAATATTTAATATAAAGAACAATTTTTTTAATGATTTTTTGATTGGTTAAAATAATTAAAAGATAACTATATGCATATTATCTAATTAATTATACAAAATATTTAAATTATGAAGAAAAATAAAATATTTTTATATCAGAAAATAAAATATTATTTTAGAAGCCTAAAAATATTTTTTTGTGTATTTTTTGGATATTTAAAACTATTTTTAATTAATTTTATAAAGAAATTAAAATAAAATAGAAAATATAAAGATAATAATCAGATGTGGTAATTAAATAAAGTCCATGGTATGGGGCTTCATTCTGATGCGTTGGATGAGTGAATTAATGAGATCAGATGGCTCAGATTGTGAGGGACCACCACACGTGACACACATGCAGACACTGAATCCGAGGGTTATTTAGAAAAACACGCGCGCACAGACTGGCCAATGGGGAGGGGACACGTCTTCATCTTCAACTTCTCGCCACACTTTTAACAGCGCTTTTATGAGAAAAGCGCTGTAATTGATGAGTTCCAAACCTGCAAAATAGCGTATAGGGGTAAACATGAAAAGAAATTTGGCGCGACATGTCCATTCGACTTGGCTTGATTCACTGAGTTCGAATATGCCATTAATTTTACTTAATTTTGCTTCTAATGAAAAGCCCTAAAATTAAGTTCATAAACCCTAGAATGGTATCTTCGTGTATAAGCAACCAAACTGTAATTAACTATCCAGAAACGGTCAGAACCTCAAACTAAACTTAAATATGAGTCTACATCTTGTTAAATATGCATGTGTTATGAGATTTTGGTGAGTTTTATTTCGAGCAACCCGTGAGGTCTTGTGGTCGAATCTGAATGTTCCAAGGCTTGCAACAGATCTGGTTATGTTCAATGATACTTGAGGATTGTGTTTAAGTGTTTGGTTTGAATTGAAACAAGCTAGAATGTAAAATTTGAATTTTAGATTTCCTTGAAAAAAAACAAGTTGATACAAGTATGTTACAAGCTATGCTTAGGTTCTGAACTTGTCTCTCTTTTCTACTGAAGTGTTATAGCTCTTATATAAGCATTAAAGTGCTTAAGAACTAAGCTAAAAAGCATTAAGTGCTTTTGTTGAATTCTTGACTTTTTCAACATATGTAACTTTGCATTTAAGCTACCATGGCTTGACTTTCCACTCTCCTTCTGCTGTACTTGGCTTGGGGCAGAGTTTTGATTGATTCCTTGATGAGTCATGCTTAGAAATTAAGCCATGCATTATCCTTCCATTTTCCATTTTCAATTTAATCTTAAATGGGATAAAATTAAACCAAAAATGGAATAAAAATGATGTGGGCTTTGTCTTGGTCATGGGAGGCCCATTATATCATGGTAGACATGTTTGAACTATGAAAACTTGGCCCCATTTGGAAAAATACATTTTTGATCAATGTTGGTTTCATGCATTTTCCCAAAATTTAGCCAACTTCAACAAGGTGTAAATCCCTCAATTTTTATCATATGAAGGAGATCTTGCACTTTTTGGAAACCTCAAAGAGTCCTCTAACCAATGTCCTATGTCTCATGTCAAAATGATTTTCCATTCTCCTTGTGTGTCCTTTTAAAAAAAGTGTCTTTTTGTTGACTTTGAAAATGACCTGTAATGTCTTTGTCCATATTTTTCAAATGGTGAATCTAATGACCATGGGACCAATTGCATTTGAAAGATAATTGAATTTCCTTCAAAATGAGCTTTGGTTTGAATTTTTTGGATGAAGGATGAGAGAGTTATGACCAGTCAAAGTTCAGTTGACTTTTTAGGTGAAAACCCTAATTTTGAATCTTAGGGTTTTGTTGATTTTTGATCTTTCCTTGATGAATTATGATCATCCAATGATCAAATGATGAATCCTTTGACAAAATATGGATGTTGACAAAAAATTTCATTTTTGACTGTCTGTTGACTTTTTTGGTCAAACGGGTCGTCTATTGACCGTTTGAGCTGCTGACGGTGCGTCTGAGTGAATTGAAGTTTGAAAATTTGTATGATGGTACTTTGAGATATATGGAGGTCCATGAAATCCATTTGAGGTCTCAAAAACTTGTTTCTCCTGAAAAAACAAGAAACCCTAATTAGGGACTGTTTGTGTAGGAGACAGTTAAGTGTACCTGATTTTTGTGCAGTGCTGAGTCTCTGCTAATCATGTGATATTCAGAAGACTTCTAGGATAAAAATCTTGGAATTTTGAAATGCAAAAGTTTGATTTGATTGATGATACAAGACACGGAGAATTGTACTGTCAGCAGTTTGACTGTCAATTGACTGTCCAGGTATTAATGTAGCAGTTAGAGTGAAAAATCAACAGTCAAAGTTAATTTTCTTTTTGTTGTTTTTGTTTTATGTGAAAGATGAAATTTTATTTACATGACTTGTTAAAAAACACATACATAATAAATAACTAATATTTACTGTACGCGAGCAAAATTACCGATAATAACCCTGAAAATCATTTAATGCACAGAAAAAATAAATATTTGACTGGCAGAAAATACACAAAATATTATCTGAATAATTAAGCAACAGTACGACAAATAGTACAACATTTAATACTGACGGTACAAATATTACATACTATAATGAACAGTACGACGAGTAAACGGTACATTTAAGAAATAGGAGATACGACAAACTTTTAAGAATGACGATTGATAACCCATGCTACAAATAATAACATGTAGATGATTGGGAGTGTCAACATCCCAGGTCCACATTTTTCAGGGCTATGTAGACAAAAGAAAGACATGATTACCACCACAACGGTGATGACCATAAGAAAACACGTTTCTACCTGCTTCGCTTTTTTTGCCGGGGGAAGAAGAGAGAATGAATATGAAGTAGAAATTTGAGAGATGAGCTAGAATTTGATATGAGATTTTATGAAAAAAATGAGAGGTATTTATAGAATGAAAATAAGGATAGAGACGTTGGGGAATGAAGTGATTCCGTACAAAAGGAAAATTTGAGTGGAAGTAAGATTTGAAAGAAAGTGCATGATAATGTTGGGAAAAAGAGAGATGTATAGAATAAAGTTAGGATTTGATTTTTGAAAAAAGAGATTTGAAAAGAGATTTTGAAAATAATGGAATATAGTACAAAAGTTAGTGGGAAACAAGAATTAGTAATAATTTACTTGTTTACCAGTATAGTCTGAACCCCGGACTCTGCGCCTGCAAAAGATTTAGCTCTGTACCAATTGCGTCAGTACTATTTATCTGTAAATAAATTTCAAATAAATAGCGTGTGTGAAGTAACAAACAGTAATTGGCGTTTGTGTAAGAGTAAATCCAACAGCGAGCCAAAATACCGTATAAGAAAGATTCTAAAAACCAAGTATTCATAAATCAGGATAAAAATCCAAGATTATATGAAACTCTTAATTTTTAGATTGAAGTTTTCTTGAAAAAAGATGCGGGCAAATTTTGGGGTATAACCGTTGCCCCTATTCAATCTTCTTAAACCTGAAGAGATTTATTTGAAATCTGAAGGTAGAAGATGATTGAATATTTTAGATGCCCTAAAAATTTGCACTTACCTTGATCGGACGAGATGTTGGAAGTTGTCTTTGAATGTTGTCTGAGAAACGTTGTTGGCAGATTGAAACATTACCTGAGATGGGCTTTTCAGATGCCATCTGGCAATTGTGTTGATGGTTTGTTCATCAGAATGAATCCATTGATTATATCTTGATGAAGGATTTGAAAACCTCTGCGTTGACTGTTTCGGAACCGTCCAAGGTTACCGCTTTGAGTCTAGGAGGATGATCGTTACGGAACTGTCCAAAGTTTTTCCGCTTTAGATTTTGAAAGTTGATCGTTGTGGAACCGTTTGAGGTATCAGCTTTAGATCTTCGATGGTAGATCGTTCTGGAACCGTCTGAGGTATCAGCTTTAGATCTTCGATGGTAGATCATTAAGGAACCGTCCAAGGTATCGACTTAGATCTGTGTTGCTTGTTTTTGAGTTGATAAGTGATTTGAAAAGAGAGATCTCTTCAGAATGAATCTTCGGCTTGATTATATCTGAGAGGAATGTTCATCTGAATAGAATTCAGGGAAACACTGCATGTGATTGAGAACATCTTTGTTGAAGATATCCGTCTGCCTGAAAAAATCAAGTTAGTGATATGCAATGTTTATGATGCATGTAATGTATGCGTTTGTCATGAAACATTATATGATGTGTATGTATGATGTATGATGTATGAGCGTATCAAGCTTCGGGTTGGGAGAATAAATCCCTGCTAGTCATCTGGAGATGAAGGTATTCTGATTGTTGATGATCTTTTGTCTTGTTTGAGTACCCTCGGCTGGGAACCCTTTTTGAGAACCATGGTACTCTGTTGAAGGATCTTCGACTACCGTTCGGGGATAAAAGGTAACTGGAAAGTTCTGATTTTGATGCCCTTTTTAGTGGGAATGAGGAAGATGCATAATCCTCCGATGCACTATTTAACCAAGTCCTGGTGTGGAGATCACACCTTCTGGGGATAGTAATCTGGAACAGCCCTGCTGGGGGAATAAGATTTCTCGAATCACTTCGTTTGGAGAGAAAATCTTATTGAGGAATTTGCCGAGAAATGTATTTTTCTTGGGGATTTTTCTTCGGATGCTGGTTCCGGGATGATGTCCAAATGATTGGGACATTACCTGAATGCTATTCCTGTTTTTCCTGGTAAACATCAATCATATTCAAATGCACATGTTCATTCAAAATTATCATTGGGACGTTTACGTATTCAAAACAGAAAAAGTAAAAATGTTGATTTTGAGCCTAAGCTGCATTGATTTTTGAAAAAGAGCCTTGATAGGCTGATTAGTACAAGGAAACAAAAATCCTAGTAGTAGGAAATTGTCATAAAGCTTTGAAAAGTGTTTATAAAGATAAATAGCTATGTGAAAACAATCCAGTCAAGTTTCAATTCTTCTATTGCCAATCTGTCTTCGAGCATCTCATCCCTCGCTTGTCGGAAGAAAGTGATTGGACTGATCGGTGTCTTCGATGTATTGAATCTTGACGGTGAGTAGGCAGCTGAACGGAACATAATCGTACGCTTTATTCCCTAAATTTTGCCTAGGCTGCCCTTTCAGGTTTTCAGCCTACCGGGATAATTTTATTTAGTCTCTAATTTTTGCCTGGATCGCCCTTTCGGGTTTTCAATCCACCGAGACGCTCATTTTTTGCCTAAGTTGCCCTTTCAGGTTTTCAACTTAGCGAGCTTTTCTTCAAGCGAAGTACTTTTTGACTATGTCCGCATTCACAGGGTGTGGGAAATCCTCGCCATCCATAGTGGTAAGCAACATGGCACCGCCAGAGAATATTTTTTTGATTACGAATGGTCCCTCATAAGTGGGAGTCCACTTGCCTCTGGAATCACCTTGTGGTAAGATGATGCGTTTGACAACCAAGCCACCGGTTTGGTATGCCTGACTTTTGACTTTCTTGTTGAAGGCTTTGATCATACGCTTTTGGTACAACTGGCCGTGACAAATAGCTGCGAGCCTTTTCTCATCAATCAAGTTTATCTGGTCTAACCGAGTCTGAATCCAATCGTCTTCGTCTAGATCGGCTTCTTTCATAATCCTTAGGGAAGGAATCTGAATTTCAATTGGAAGAACTGCCTCCATACCATAGACTAAGGAGAATGGAGTTGCTCCGGTTGAAGTACGTGCTGACGTGCGATAACCATGAAGAGCAAAAGGTAACATCTCATGCCAGTCTTTGTAGGTTACTGTCATCTTTTGTATGATTTTTCTTGATGTTTTTATTGGCAGCTTCCACTGCGCCATTCATCTTTGGTCGATATGGAGAGGAATTATAATGCTTGATCTTGAACTGTGTGCAAAGTTCAGTAATCATTCTGTTGTTTAGATTTGTGCCATTGTCTGTGATGATCCTTTCAGGGATACCATACCGACAAATGAGATTGTGCTTGATAAACTGGGCCACAACACTTTTGGTGACAGAAGCAAAAGAAGCTGCTTCTACCCATTTAGTGAAGTAGTCAATAGCGACTAGGATAAATCGATGTCCGTTGGAGGCAGTAGGCTTGATTTCTCCAATCATATCAATACCCCACATTGCAAAAGGCCAAGGATCCGTCAGCACGTTTAACGGGACTGGAGGTACATGTACTTTGTCAGCATATATCTGACATTTGTGACAGGTTCGGGAGTGATGATGGCAGTCTGTCTCCATGGTAGACCAGTAATAACCTGCTCTGAGGATCTTTTTAGCCATTGTATGTCCACTTGAATGTGTACCAAAGGCACCATCGTGTATGTCTTCCATAATCTGTTCTGCTTCCTTCTTGTTTACACAACGAAGTAAAGTCGAGTCATGGTTGCGTTTGTATAGGGTTCCATTACTTAGAAAGAATTTGGCAGCGAACCTCCTTAGAAACTTTCTGTCGTTGATGGATGCCCCTTCAGGGTACTCCTGAGCTTCGAGATATCTTTTTACTTCATGGAACCATGGTTTTTCTTCCGTTCCTTCGGCATCGATCTCATTGCAATAGGATGGTTCATCTTGTCTGTAAATGGTGATCATCGGCGCCTCATTGTCCCACCTGACTTTGAACATGGATGACATGGTAGCTAAGGCATCAGCTAGTTGATTTTCCTCGCGTGGGATGTGTTCAAAAGTGATTTCTTCGAAATAAGGAATCAGACTCAGCACATATTCTTTGTAAGGAATTAGATTCGGGTGCTTCGTGTCCCATTCCTCTTTGACTTGGTAAATTACCAAGGCCGAGTCTCCGTAGACCTCCAAGAACTTGATTCTTAGATCGATTGCAGCTTTGAGACCCAGAATACATGCTTCGTACTCGGCTATATTGTTAGTGCAGTTGAAGCATAATCTGGCAGTGAATGGTGTATAACCTCCTGCAGGGGAAATGATCATAGCTCCGATGCCATTGCCAAGTGCATTAGAAGCTCCATCAAAAACCATAGTCCACTGGGATCCTGGCTCGGGTCCTTCTTCCGGTCCTGGTTGTTTGTAGTCATTGACTAGCATAATGTCTTCGTCTGGGAAGTCAAAGTTCAATGCTTGATAATCATCCACTACTTGATGAGCTAGATGATCAGCTACCACACTTCCTTTGATTGCTTTTTGTGATGTGTACTGGATGTCATATTCTGTTAAGATCATTTGCCATCTTGCTATTCTTCCAGAGAGAGCAGGTTTTTCGAACACGTACTTGATAGGATCCATTTTGGAGATTAGGAAAGTGGTGTGATTTAGCATATACTGTCTTAGTCGGCGAGCCGCCCATGCTAAGGCACAGCAAGTTTTTTCGAGCAGTGAGTATCTTGTTTCACAATCGGTAAACTTTTTGCTAAGATAGTATATTGCATGCTCCTTTCGGCCGGACTCGTCATGTTGCCCCAATACACACTCCATTGAGTCTTCTAACACAGTTAGGTACATTATCAGAGGTCTTCCTTCCACAGGTGGTAACAAGATTGGTGGTTTTTGGAGATACTCTTTGATTTTGTCAAAGGCTAACTGGCATTTGTCATTCCACCTTTCCACTTGATCTTTCTTCAACAGTTTGAAGATCGGCACACAAGTAGTAGTCATGTGGGCAATAAATCGGGCAATGTAATTCAGACGTCCCAAGAATCCTCTGATTTGTTTCTCGGTACGGGGTATAGGCATTTCTTGAATGGCTTTGACCTTGGCGGGATCAACCTCAATACCTTTGCTGCTGACGATGAAACCTAAGAGTTTGCCGGATCTTACTCCAAAGGTACACTTATTTGGATTCAGTCGCAACCTATATTTCTTAAGTCTGTCAAACAGCTTGTGTAGATGACCCAGATGTTCTTCTTCGGTGTTGGACTTTGCAATCATATCATCGACATAAACCTCTATCTCCTGATGAATCATATCATGAAACAGAGCTACCATTGCACGCTGATATGTAGCTCCTGCGTTCTTTAAACCGAAGGGCATTACTTTGTAACAAAAGGTTCCCTAGGGTGTTGTGAAGGTTGTTTTTTCCATGTCTTCGGGTGCCATCTTGATTTGATTATACCCTGAGAATCCATCCATGAAGGAGAATACCTTGCATTGTGCGGTATTGTCAACCAGTACATCGATGTGTGGTAAAGGGAAATCATCTTTGGGGCTTGCCCGATTCAGATCTTTGTAGTCTACGCACATCCTGACTTTCCCGTCTTTTTTAGGTACAGGCACGACGTTAGCTATCCAAGGAGGATAACTTACAACTTTCAGGAAGCCGACATTGAATTGCTTTTCAACCTCGTCTTTGATCTTTTTTGACATATCAGGCCTACTCCTCCGTAGTTTCTGCTTGACTGGAGTGCTACCTTCTTTGGTTGGCAGGCGATGAACCACAATGTCCGTGTCAGGGCCTGGCATATCTTCATAGGACCAGGCGAATATCTCGACGTAGTCTTGCAGCAATTGAATCAGTCTTTACTTGACACTGTTTTCTAAATCAGCCCCTATTTTGACTTCTTTCTTTTCTTCGTCGCTACCCAAGTTGATAACCTCAATTGGTTCCTCATGAGGCTGTATAGCCTTCTCTTCTTGTTCTAGCAGCCTTGCAAGTTCTCTTGGTACTTCACAATCTTCCTCACTTTCGTCCTCAGTTTGGTAGATCGGATTTTCAAAGTCATGACGGGCAATAGCAGAATCGTTATCGACTGGATCCAAAGTGAATGTGAATCTGCATGTTATTTATGTGGGTGTGTGTGAGAAAACATAGCTATTTGAAAAAGCAAAGAAAGAAAAAGGATCACAAAATTTGAATATGCAAACGTCCCATGATTTTATTGAATGAACATGATCATGATATGACAAGCCCTTATAAAAGGACCAGTGTGCTTCGGGCAAGGCACACGGCTTTCAAGCTCATGGTTCGATAGTACAGGAACCATTTTTATCTTTGCACAATATAAACAAAGAAAACAGGAAATTGCATTTACTCCTGATCAAAGGAGATCATATCCTCCGCTTCCCAGTTGTTCATTCCACTGTTGTCAGCAGGGAGTATCCAGCTGTTCCAGTTGCAGTTGTCTTTTTCATCTCCCACAGCATTGATTTCTCTGGTGGGGAAATGAGCTGGTGATCTTTCGGGATAAGTGATATACTTTGCTGGATACGAGAGCCCAGGCTGAGATACGAGAATTATGCCGTGAAGGGAAAAACGGAAGAATTACGCGAAGCCAAAAAGCTTGGATTCGATCGGAATTGTAGAGCGGACTCCGAATACATGGTAAGAGTGGGGTTCTTGCTCTATAAACGGGGATATGATGGACCATATGTGGGGTTTAGAGAATTAATATTATCTTTTTGTTCCGGTTAATTTCGTGATATGTGTGATAATTGATGTTTTGCTAATGTTATCGGTGTTAATTTCGTGTGATTTGATGCATATATTTCTATACTGAAATTCGGGTGGCGGTATGTCATGAATATCACTATACCAATTTTCGTTTCCATCTTATATTTATACCTTATATTCATGTAGTTATTATATAGTACAATTACTATGTATATAACAATTTGATAGTAATAACAATATGTTGTATATTGTTGCGGCGAGCTAAATTGAGTATCAGTTTTACGGCGAGCTAAATTGAGTATCAATTTGATAAAACAGTAGCTATACTTATGAACGAATTTGAGAATCACTTGTCAAGTTATTGATATAGTACTTTATAATAATAATAATAACAATAATAATCTTGATTTAGTATTATTAGGTCTAATTAAGTTTTAGGAGTTTTGAGTTAGATTGAGGGTTAATTTAACGTATTTGCAATTTTTGATGGGGTCGTTAGAGTTGCCAATAGAGTTGTCAGAGCTTCTTTTGAGTTGTTTAGTGTTAAATCTGATAAGCCCTATAATTAAGATTGAAGTTATTTAACCCTTTAGAGTTGTTTTGTTATTACTTGAGTCAGACCATTAGCTAATTTGGCGCATAAGAGTTACCTTTATGTGTAAAAGTTTTTAGTAGAGTATTTCTTTTGGGTGATATACATCATTGATGCTGTGCTATTAGTATTTTGTTTTGGATCTGTTGTTGTGATGAGGTAATATTAATTTGTAGGCCTATGGCCAGTGACGATGTGATGTTATGATGTTGTGATTACTGTGAAATACATGTATTAAAGTGACGTTGAGTTACCTCTATTTATTGGTAACATTTGTGATATAGGCGTATGCCTCGCGAGGTTGTTCTGTTATGTTTGTGATTTGATGCATTTCATCAGTGTCTCATGATTTGCATGTTTTAACGACGGCCTGGATTGGCAAACAGCGACGAAGGCTTATGCCTGTTTTTATGCCTCTACTTATTGGCAATTGGCGATGGGGGCTGAAGCCCTGGGTACCACATGCATGTGCATTTGTTGGAGTTGCATTTCATTTGTGTGATTATGAGTTTTAGTGTTGTAATGTGTGAACTTATGTGAACTGTTGTGTAATATGAATACGAATTATGTGAGGTATTGTGACGTGTGTTGTTTTAATTGAAAGCGGTGAAGTAAATTAGACGGTAATGATTATACCGCAAAGTGGTGATTATTATAACTTGAATCTAAATATATTGTTTATCATCACCCTGTTTATATTGTTTGATATCTCACCCCTTTCTTTTATTACGCCGTTACCTTTATATTGGTAACGTGCAGGTGATAGCTTGATGAAGATTTAGACGCTGTGAGTTGAGTCGGTGGTCGGTCTGATACGTAGCACTCGGGGGGATAAACGATTGTTTTACTTATTGTTTTATTTGCTGAATTTTATATGGTTTTGGTTTAAATTGTAACTTAAAGTTACCGTTCAAAGATGCTACGACTTGATTTGATTATTTTTGAAGTTCGATGATTCCGCTGCGAGTTAAACATTTAATTTGAAACAAAGTGATTTTTGAATAATGATTTAATTGTTCGTTTTAAATTCATGTGCTATGTATCTATATGAAGGCAAGTAAGCAGTAATCATTTTTAAAATGACGAATATGTGATACCTTAAATGAACGTGTTTGGAATTTATACTCTGATTTTTCCGTATAATTTATCAGGTAGATTTGAGGTGTTACATTAGTGGTATCAGAGTAGGTCGGTCCGTCCGGGCAGAGTCGTCTAATTGTTGTTTATCCCTTAGTACGCGACAAATGTGTACAACATTGTCGGTACTTGTTGTTTTCGAATTTCTTGTTGCAGGAGTTGGTTTGAAACTAAGTGGGGGAGAAGCTGTGCTTCTCGGTTATGCTTCGGTTGTAAGTTGTTGGTGCAATATACTGCTTAAGGAGACAGTGCAAGTATTGTTGGAGCTTGTTGACATGGAATTAAGATTTTGGTTGTTAATTAAGTTGGAGCATCTTGGAAATAAAAATTGTGTTGATTGAGCAGTATGTTAGATTTAAACCTTGTTGAGTTCGGTGGTTTCAAAGGAATAGTAGTTAGAGTGTTGTCAAGCACAACTTGCGTATCGGAGAGTTGGGAACTAGAACGAAGTTAAGGATGGTGGTATCGGAAGATTTTTCGAGGACGGAAATCTTTTGAGTGGGGGAGAGTTGTAACGCCCGGAAATTCGATTATTCGCTTAATCTAGACGTTTGGAGTGTTTAGTGAAATTTTCATATTTTAGGACGATTTAGTCGGTATTAGTTCGGGATAGCGGATCGATAACTAATTGAGATTTTTAATATTTTTAGTATTAGAAATATTATTAGAGTGTCGTGTGTTTTTTTGAGAATTTTTAGAGCAAATAAAATTTGACCGTAAAATAATAGTTAACGAGTAAATTGAGAGTTTTAATAAAATAAATTAGATGGGCTGAGTCTTATGTTGTAGGTGTAATTTGGTTTTACCCAAAATTGGAATAATTGAGAAGTGATGATACACCTAGGTTTTTAGAAACTCAGTAACATAACATTTGGGAAAAAGAGAATGACGGCAGAGAGAAGAGGAAAATTGGAAAAGAAAAGAGATACGAGAATTATGCCGTGAAGGGAAAAATGCAAGAATTACGCGAAGCCAGAAAGCTTGGATTCGATCGGAATTGTAGTGTGGACTCCGAATACAAGGTAAGAGTGGGGTTCTTGCTCTATAAACGGGGATATGATGGACCATATGTGGGGTTTAGAGAATTAATATTATCTTTTTGTTCTCGTTAATTTCGTGATATGTGTGATAATTGACGTTTTGCTAATTTTATCGGTGTTAATTTCGAGTGATTTGATGCATATATTTCTATACTGAAATTCGGGTGGGGTCTGTCCTGAATATCACTGTACCAATTTTCGTTTCCATCTTATATTTATACGTTATATTCATATAGTTATTATATAGTACAATTACTATGTATATAACAATTTGATAGTTATAACAATATGCTGTATATTGTTGTGGCGAGCTAAATTGAGTATGTTTTGCGGTGAGCTAAATTGAGTATCAATTTGATAATACAGTAGCTATACTTATGAACGAATTTGAGAATCACTGGTCAAGTTATTGATATAGTACTTTATTATAATAATAATAATAATAATAATAATAATAATAATAATAATAATAATAATAATAATGATGGTGATTTAGTATTATTAAGTATAATAAATTTTTAGGAGTTTTAAGTTAGATTGAGGGGTTAATTTAACGTATTTGCAATTTTCGATGGGTCGTTAGAGTTGCCAATAGAGTTGTCAGAGTTTCTTTCGATTTGTTTAGTGTTAAATCTGATAAGCCCTATAATTAAGACTGAAGGTATTTAACCCTTTAGAGTTGTTTTGTTATTACTTGAGTCAGACCATTAGCTAATTTGGCGCATAAGAGTTACCTTTATGTGTAAGAGTTGTTAGTAAGGTATTTCTTTTGGGTGATATATACATCATTGATGTTGTGCTATTAGTATTTTGTTGTGGATCTGTTGTTGTGACGCGATAATATTAATTTGTAGGCCTATGGCCAGTGACGATGTGATGTTATGATGTTGTGATTACTGTGAAATACAGGAATTAAAGTGACGTTGAGTTACCTCTATTTATTGGTAACATTTGTGATATAGGCGTATGCCTCGCGACGTTGGTAACATTGTCGCATTTGAATTGCATTTGAATTGTGTTTGGATTGTTGAGATGACAAAGTGTTTGTTGTGACGTGATAATGATATGTTTGTTGTGACGTATTTGATATCATACTTGTATATTTGAATATGTGATTAATGACATCGTTGCCGTTTTGAAAGTTGTATTATATTGATAAGTTGTTTTATGGTGAAACTTGTTGTAAGATGTTATGTGATGCGAAGTGGTGAAATTATGTATGATCTATATCTCCTATATTATTTATCATGCATTCCTTTATATTGTAAGATATCTCACCCCTTTGCTGATATTTCCCCTACCATGGGAAATGGGCAGGTACTCAAGATTAGTCGTGGATGTTCGAGGTTATTGATGTGAAGTCTTTATGTTGCTTTATAGCAAGTCGAGTTGGTGTCCGTTGCTCTGATACGTAGCACTCGGGGGCATTAGTCGTTATTACTTGATTGTGTATTCTATGATGACATTTTGTGATAAGTTGAATATAAAGATTTATAAATTGAAATTGGAAGATGTTGGATAAAGTCTTGTTTTCCGAATGCTATGTATCTTTATTAAATGCAATATAAGTATGTTTGTTTGGTTTAAGTCGAATTGTGACATCCCATCGTTTGATGAATATTTTTAAATGCACTATGATTTTCTCTTATAATTGCGGGATAGATTTGGGGTGTTACAATAGTGGTATCAGAGCAGGTCGGTTCGTCCGGCCAATGTTGTATAATGATGTTTATTCCTGTGTACGCGATGAGTGTGTGAAACACTATCGGTACTTGTTGTTCTTTTGATCGTTTGTCTGCAGGATTTGGTTTGAAGCTAAGTGGGGGAGAAGCTATGCTTCTCGGTTAGGTTTTAGTTGTAGGATGTAGTATGCTGCTGAGGGCGACAGTGCAAGTGTTGTTGGAGTTTGTTGTTTTGTGAATCAAAGATGATTTGGATTTAAGATTATGTTGCTAAATAAGTGGAGCATCTCGAGGAAGAGGATGAGCAGGAATTTTTGAGGTTCACTTCTCGAAGGATGAGGAGCTGTGTAGAGGTGGTTCGTATGCGAGTATGGTGAAAGCTCCTGATGTGTCTAAAGGTAACTGTAAGTAATGAGAATAAATTCTAGAAGATGGAATTTAGAAAGTGCGATGTTCCAGATGCTGCTGATGGACTGTGAAGTTGTTGGTTGAGCAACCTTGCGTAAGATGTCGATGTGGGATCAGTGATTAAAAGAAGTATTGCTGTAAGATTGATTCAAGTGATTGAGGCAGTAGTAGAAGTCGTTGAAGTTGTTGAAACTTTCTGAAGCGCGAGTAAGAATTGGTAATGCGAAGAGATAAGTATGATTTCAATAATAAGAAGTCCGGATAATGGTGTACATGAATTTTGTTCTGATGTATCGTCAGAGGTGTTTTAATAGGAAGCTGCAAGACGTTGGTGTTAGCTTGTTCAGATGATTTTGGAAGATTAGTGGATTATAGAATTTGAGAGCTTCCGGTGATATGAGTACAAGTTAGAAAAGAACATTATTAATGTTGGTAATGATGGTTTATACTCCATTATGGTTGTCGGCTATCTATTGACAAATTGAGGACTTGATCACCCTTAATCTCTTGTTGATAGTAGAAGAAATCGTGATTGGATGGTATAGACGTATCTTGCTAGCTTGATAGTACGTAAATGGATGAATGTTATGTCGTGAAGATAGTTACTCTCTGGTTGGTGGGAATTAACGGAAAAGTATCCATGAATAGTTGAGAAGTAACGAACAGGTCAGAGAAGCTGGTTTATAGGTGAGATAACGTCGCAAAGTGAGGGATTGAGAATGTCGAATGAACAACGATTTTGTGACGAATGTTTAAGGAAGTCTGAATAAGATTAAGACTTGTGAACCATATGATTGATGGAAAGACTTAACGTGGACGGTGACTTAAGATGGATTATCAGAGTTGCGCAGCAGATGTGTAATGTGGCGCAATTGTCATGCATGTGTGTTTGTTAGAGATAGAAAATCAAGTATCAGAAGCCTAGGAGAATGGTATGTCTTGATCTACATGTTTGAGTTGGTGGCTGTTGAGGTAAGGACGGTGTGCCAGAATATGGTATTTTCTCGTGAATAATTGCCGAGTTTATAAGGATGATATAAGGGATGTTAGTTGATGGTGGAGTTAGGTGTATTCGTCGAGTAATATTGTTAAGTTGACGCTATAGTAATTTGGTTTCTGTTGTCGTTATATTGTTGTTGGACTCTGTAAGTAAGAAGTGATATTTTGTGCTATGACTGAGTTGAGTATGCTGGCTACGTTGACGTCACTATAAGAGTGATATGACGAGGCAGAGATAGAGCTGTTGGTGTTGGTTAAAGATTCACATGTATAATTATGAGAATGGAAGTAAGTATGTGTTCTGGTGTTGAGAATGTTGTTAATTCGATAATGGTATGGCGTTGAACACCCAAGTATATGAGGATTATGATTGTTACTACCTTAAGGGTCGACATGTCACGGGATTGTTGAGCAGTGATGACGTTATTTCTAATGAAGTGAGATTGTATCTCCAAGTATAAGCGTGTTAAATTTGTTGTTACCATAAGTATTGGTGAGTCGAGAGATTCCTGAGGTGGTTGGTAAGTTGTTAACGAGTATGCTGTTGAGATGTTGAATAATTGACACTGGATTTAAGTCAGATTGAGTTATTTTGGTAGTCGAAGTGTTGTCAAACACAATTGAGAATTGGAGAGTTGGAAGCGAAGTTAAGGACGGTTATGTCGGATGGATTTTCGAGGACGAAAATATTCTAAGTGGGGGAGAGTTGTAACACCCCGAATTTAATTAATTATTTAATTAAATTGATCGAGGATTTATTGGTTGGAATTAGTTGAAGTTGGGATTTATCGGTATTATTCTAAAGGCGTAATTTGGATTAATATGTTAATTTGAGCAGTTAAGTTGTGGTCGGATTTATTAGTCGGATTAGTCGGAGAAATACAATTGCGAGTTTGTATTGTTAAAGTTATGGATCGATGATAAATGTGGGATGTTATTGGAAATAATATTCGGTTACGTTGTGTGGTTAATTAATTATGTGTGTTATTTGGCTTAATTATGTAATAAGAGAGATTATGAATTGGGCCTAAGTGAAACAAATATAGAATATGAGGTTGGATTGTGGGTTAAGCCCATTAGTGAGAAAAGATAGTAAGAGTTAGGGTTTTAGAGATTAAACCTCATAACTCATTTTGTGGAAAAGAAGAGAAAGAAGAGAAATAAGAGAGGAAGAGAAGAAAGTTATGGCATGAAGAGGAAGAGCTCCATTGAAGGAAGTGAAGATTTTTCTAAGGTAAGGGTGGGGTTCTTACTTTCTAAGGGTTGGCATGATGATGTATATGGTGGGTTAGATTGTATGTTATTCTCCATGGAAGTTGTGTGTAGAGATGTTAGGGTTTATGAACAAATGTGTAAATTGATGATTTGAAATGTGTTTAATTGATGCTTAATGATGATGTGATGTTAGAAGATCCATAATATGTGTGGTATTTGTGTTTATAACATGTATTATGTGGTTGTTCGTGATGATTGGTGTTTTCCAGCTTGATTGGGTTGAGTTTAGGGGTTTTGGGATGAAATTCGTATGCTGTTTTCGTGTTTTGGGGGTTTATGAAATCGCCAGTTTACGCTGCGAACCTCTGTTGGCGCCGCAAACTGCTTGGCAGAAAGTTAGGAATTTTTGAATTCGCTCAGTTCGCGCCGCGAACCCTGTTGGCGCCGCGAACCCTGTTTTGCAGAACTTTTGCTAAACTTTGAAATGATGTAACTTTTGATCCGTAACTCCGTTTTAGGCGCCGTTCGAAGCGTTGGAAAGCTAACGTAATGAACTATACCATGATGCAATAAAATGATCCATATGATATAGTTTCCTATTATGTTTATTAGGATTAAGTGATGAACTATGTTGTGTTAACAAATGAAGTATGCTCTTTGAGATGAATTAACATAATTGTGTTGTAGTATAACTTGGCGTATGTTTTCTTATGATGATACAACGTTATTGATATGATGATAAGTACCTTCCTTATGATGAATGAGATAATGATGTATGTGATGATATGCATGATTAACAAAGATGTTGTATGCTATATGCGATTAATTGTGCGTATTTGATATGTATGAGTCGACGAAGATGTCATGCGATGACTTAACAATATATATGAGATTGAATATAACGTATTATGATGATTACTTGAATTAAGGAATATGATGAATGTGTTGATGTTGTTGTGCAATATAATGAATTGTTGTTGTAGTGACATGATGAATTGTTGTTGTTATTGTAACATATTGATGTTTGTTGTTGTTGTGCAATATAACGAATTGTTATTGTTATAACATGATGAATTGTTGTTATTGTTGTAACATGTTGGTGTTTGTTGTTGTTGTGCAATATGTTGAATTGTTATTGTTGCTATGACATGATGAATTTGTCGTTGTTGTTGTAGACCCTATGGTCACTATTGATAAGTTGTTTTATGTTGATAAGAATTAAGTTGAATAGATGTTGTATGTCGATATGATGTGATGATGTGATTGAGACGTGGTAAATTACTATGATACGGTTATTGCCATAGAACCTTGGCATTGAGTTGATGTTGTTTAGTTGATGTGGTTATGTTGTTTAAGTTGATTATGTCGTTCAAGTTGATTATGTCGTTTAAGTTGATTAAGTGGTTTAAGTGTGTTTGTGGATGTGCATCATTTGAGTCGCATCCATTGCATTGTTTGAGACGGCCCTTGTGGCAAATGTTTGAGACGACCCTTGTGGCAAATGTTTGAGACGGCCCTTGTGGCAAATGTTTAAGACGGCCCAATGGCAAACTGTTTGAGACGGGAGTTTTACTCCAATGGTACCACATGCATGTGCATAAGTTTGAGTCGCATTCGAGTCGCATTTGAATTGTGTTTGGATTGTTGAGATGACAAAGTGTTTGTTGTGACGTGATAATGATATGTTTGTTGTGACGTATTTGATATCATACTTGTATATTTGAATATGTGATTAATGACATCGTTGCCGTTTTGAAAGTTGTATTATATTGATAAGTTGTTTTACGGTGAAACTTGTTGTAAGATGTTATGTGATGCGAAGTGGTGAAATTATGTATGATCTATATCTCCTATATTATTTATCATGCATTCCTTTATATTGTAAGATATCTCACCCCTTTGCTGATATTTCCCCTACCATGGGAAATGGGCAGGTACTCAAGATTAGTCGTGGATGTTCGAGGTTATTGATGTGAAGTCTTTATGTTGCTTTATAGCAAGTCGAGTTGGTGTCCATTGCTCTGATACGTAGCACTCGGGGGGATTAGTCGTTATTACTTGATTGTGTATTCTATGATGACATTTTGTGATAAGTTGAATATAAAGATTTATAAATTGAAATTGGAAGATGTTGGATAAAGTCTTGTTTTCCGAATGCTATGTATCTTTATTAAATGCAATATAAATATGTTTGTTTGGTTTAAGTCGAATTGTGACATCCCATTGTTTGATGAATATTTTTAAATGCACTATGATTTTCTCTTATAATTGCGGGATAGATTTGGGGTGTTACAATAGTGGTATCAGAGCAGGTCGGTTCGTCCGGCCAATGTTGTATAATGATGTTTATTCCTGTGTACGCGATGAGTGTGTGAAACACTATCGGTACTTGTTGTTCTTTTGATCGTTTGTCTGCAGGATTTGGTTTGAAGCTAAGTGGGGGAGAAGCTATGCTTCTCGGTTAGGTTTTAGTTGTAGGATGTAGTATGCTGCTGAGGGCGACAGTGCAAGTGTTGTTGGAGTTTGTTGTTTTGTGAATCAAAGATGATTTGGATTTAAGATTCTGTTGCTAATTAAGTGGAGCATCTCGAGGAAGAGGATGAGCAGGAATTTTTGAGGTTCACTTCTCGAAGGATGAGGAGCTGTGTAGAGGTGGTTGGTATGCGAGTATGGTGAAAGCTCCTGATGTGTCTAAAGGTAACTGTAAGTAATGAGAATAAATTCTAGAAGATGGAATTTAGAAAGTGCGATGTTCCAGATGCTGCTGATGGACTGTGAAGTTGTTGGTTGAGCAACCTTGCGTAAGATGTCAATGTGGGATCAGTGATTAAAAGAAGTATTGCTGTAAGATTGATGCAAGTGATTGAGGCAGTAGTAGAAGTCGTTGAAGTTGTTGGAACTTTCTGAAGCGCGAGTAAGAATTGGTAATGCGAAGAGATAAGTATGATTTCAATAATAAGAAGTCCGGATAATGGTGTACATGAATTTTGTTCTGATGTATCGTCAGAGGTGTTTTAATAGGAAGCTGCAAGACGTTGGTGTTAGCTTGTTCAGATGATTTTGGAAGATTAGTGGATTATAGAATTTTAGAGCTTCCGGTGATATGCGTACAAGTTGGAAAAGAACATTATTAATGTTGGTAATGATGGTTTATACTCCATTATGGTCGTCGGCTTTCTATTGACAAATTGAGGACTTGATCACCCTTAATCTCTTGTTGATAGTAGACGAAATCGTGATTGGATGGTATAGACGTATCTTGCTAGCTTGATAGTACGTAAATGGATGAATGTTATGTCGTGAAGATAGTTACTCTCTGGTTGGTGGGAATTAACGGAAAAGTATCCATGAATAGTTGAGAAGTAACGAACAGGTCAGAGAAGCTGGTTTATAGGTGAGATAACGTCGCAAAGTGAGGGATTGAGAATGTCGAATGAACAACGATTTTGTGACGGATGTTTAAGGAAGTCTGAACAAGATTAAGACTTGTGAACCATATGATTGATGGAAAGACTTAACGTGGACGGTGACTTAAGATGGATTATCAGAGTTGCGCAGCAGATGTGTAATGTGGCGCAGTTGTCATGCATGTGTGTTTGTTAGAGATAGAAAATCAAGTATCAGAAGCCTAGGAGAATGGTATGTCTTGATCTACATGTTTGAGTTGGTGGCTGTTGAGGTAAGGACGGTGTGCCAAAATATGGTATTTTCTCGTGAATACTTGCCGAGTTTATAAGGATGATATAAGGGATGTTAGTTGATGGTGGAGTTAGGTGTATTCGTCGAGTAATATTGTTAAGTTGAGGTGTTACAGATACCAGATATAAATTCATAAGTGCTTATGACATGAATCGCCAATACATCATTTACACTGGCTTGAGGTGTTAGAAACTTAATTCTTTTCAACTTCCACCATGATAAAATATCAAAATCTGAACTTCTTAATAACTTCCTTATCTAAATAAACATCCGACTGTATTTTAACAAATGAAGTTTTAACTCTTTTTTTCTTATGACATACAAATTATAGTCTTTCAAAGCATTTCTAACATTACCAACATTACAATCCAACATTTTAGATTCACTTCTAGAATCATTAGTTATTTTCAATTAATATTCATAAAGCAAGTCATAACACAATTGTCAAGAGGGACTTAAATTGGTCATCAACATCATTCCCATAGAAGACTCTATAATAATATTCAAAAAAATCTATTTTATTCTTAGGATATATCCAAAACAACTACAACCCCCATTATTAATTTCTTGAATCACACCCCATTATTATCAAACTTTACCAAAATGTGCTCTACCATTCTTTTGAATAATTCATCAGAGGATTCAATTCACTCATGTAATTCAACTTTGATAATACCAAATCTTAGGAAAGTATTTAGAAAATTTCTTTACCCAACCCCTTATGGGGTCACCCCAGCGAAAACCCCACTTTACCCCTGCTTCGGAAATGCATTTCTGAAATATTTTTTTTTTAAATTTTTCCAGACTTCGGAAGTGCATTTCCGAAAAAATCTCAAAAATTGGAATTTTGATTAATTCGGAGATGCATCTCCGAAAAAAAAATCTAAAAATTCCCAAAATTAATTTTAAGATATTAATTAATTCATATATCATAAATTTGATATAATTTATGAGTAATAAATAATAATAATTATATATTTTGATATAATTTATGAGTTATGAATAATAATTATTATATATTTCTATTCTGATTCGTATTTTAAAATTTAAAATAATTTTAATTAAAAAAATTAAAATAATTTCACTTATAAAATGAGTTATAATTTTTTATTTATATATTTATATATTTATAATAATTATTATGTATTTACAAAAAAAAATTTAAAAATGAGTGTTTTAATTTATATATTTATATAATAATTACAATAATTATTATATATTTATAAAAAATATTATATATTTATATATTTATATATTTATATAATAATTATTATATATTAATTATAAATATATTTATATATTTATATAATAATTATAAAAATTAAAAAAATGAGTGTTTTAATTTATAATAATTATTATATATTTATATATTAATTATTATATATTTATATATTATATATTTATATATTTCACTTACAAAATTAATAATATTATTATATATTTATATATTTCTATTCTGATTCATAATTAAAAATGAGTTATAATTTTTTATTTAGTTTAAAAAAATTTAAAAAAAAAGATTTTATCTTAATTTTATTTAATGAATAAATTTTATATTTAATTCTATATAATTCAAAATTTACTTATGAAATTAAAATGTTTTTGATTTATATAAGTTAGTAAAATAATTTTTAACTTTAAAATTGTTTAGGAAATTTGGATTCACCTTGATTTTATTGATTCACCTTCATTTTATTGATTCACTTTGATTTTATACCTATTAATTGTATTAATTCACCTTGATTTTAATTTTTTAATAATTATTGAATTCTTTCAGAAGTGTATATCCGAAACATTCCAAGACCAATTTGGTCTTGGAATATTTCGGATATGCATCTCCGAAGACACCCCTCTCCTAAAAAAAAAGGTGTTTTCGGAAATGCATCTCCGAAAACTCAAAAAGGGGGTGTTTTCAGAAATGCATCTCCAAAAACACCTTTTTTTCGTGTTTTCGGGAGTGCATTTCTGAAATAAGACAAATTTTGAAAAAAAAAAGGTTTCGGAAATGCATTTCCGAAGTGAGGGTATTTTGAATTTTTCACCAGAGGTGACCAAGAAGATAGGGAGGTGGGTAAAGAAATTCTCAGTATTTATTGGCGGATGGATACTTAGTGCTCGAAAATACTCCAGTAATAAAACTGAACAATTATAATTTTCCACAAAACTCTTTTGTAAATTTCCAGTGTAAACTTGTTGGAAAATAAGTGTATTGAGTTACACAAATTTCTAATCTATTAAATACATATTTATACAAATTGGCAACACCATACACCTTGTAGGTGATATTCAATCTAGTCAGACAATCTAAAATCAAATTCTTGGTGCAAGAAATTATTAATTGTTTGCATGTCCAAAATGCAACACTATCTCGAATTTTCTCTATCCCATCTTTCACAACTTATAACCCTTCCATTACTATCAAATTTAGTATATGCGTGCAACAATGCATATGTAGTAAGGCCCCATCCCTTAACAATGTATTAGATTTGAATTTAGCCTTAATTTTTTCAATTAATTCATCATTTGTAATACAACTTTTTAAAGTGATAGTAGATAGTTTGGTATCAATGTTCTGATCCGTTAAACATTCAACCAATGCATCACAAAGTTTTTCACTTGTATGAGGTATGGGAACTTAGATAAACCTAACATAATACGATTCATATTCAAAGACTAATATAAAACAAGTATAAATAATATAAAATAAAACTATTATTAAAAGAAATTATAAATTAATACCTCAAAATGACTCTGTAAATTCCAATTTCCATCAACGTAATGAGTAGTGGATGCCATGTATTCTGTTTTTATTGTTCATGATCCAGAGGTTAGAAGTAATGACCAATCTTCCTTCAAGACTTTCTAACAACTTCAAAGTTGACAATCACTCAGCATTGTACACTTTAAGTATATCCTTTTTCATAATTTTTCAACAAGAAACTTGAAATAAGTTGGAGAGAAGCTGAGTATCTTCTAAAACCAATATGATTTATTATTGAAAGAAGATATTCATGCAAAAAAATTGCATGTGCAATCTCTTTCCTAGTATTTTCAGCATCATAAATCACAGTACCCAACTCCTATTTGCCTTGCAAGGTTTTAGCTGTAACAAATGTTTGTCCTTTATATGATCCATTCAAAAGCTTCTTTTAAGGACAAATGTGCATAAGTCCATGTAAATGTGAAGTCCCTTCATTTGATGATCCACCAAGCAAATTACTGTAATGACTACATTTAGCCTTATCTTTTCCATCAACTTTGACCTTTAAAAAATGCTCCCTTACAACACTTTTAAGTCTGGATGGAAGATTTTCTGTTGTTTCACTATCAACCTCCATATTATCATTTAGTGTTAGAGAAGAAACATTAGTTTTTTTTTTTTTGTAAGCAAGGATTTTGATTAAACATGAGTACTAGGGGTACTCAATCCCAATTACAAAAGACGAGGAAAACCTCGGACAAAAAAGGAAAATACTCACCAAATGCACATTACCGAATAAAACGCATCGGATCCTTACAAAATTCGTAAAAATTATATTTGGCTTGAGTAATTTCACCAAAGAAAGCCCACTTCCACACTAGAGCCTTAATACCCCAAACCAAGTAAGAAGTACAGCAGTGATCGTTCGAAAAGTTGATAAGTTACCACTTCCATTGTGAATTGGCTGATGTGCATTTTCTTGTAAAATAGGTGGACATTGTGGTTGAGAGGTACCAACATTTTCCATGATTAATTATTTCATTGAGTTGTACATTAGAACAAGCTAGTAATTTATATAAAATCAATCAAATTTACACTGAATAATTCTTGTGTTGGAGAAAATGCATATGTTGCTCTAATATCTAAGACTTAAGGACAAAATCAAATCATATATGATATATCTACCGATTTATATTAACTGAGAATAAGAACTTCCCTTGTGATGTCACTACATCATTTTTGACTTTACGCAACGGATGTATAGACAACAGCTTAAAAACCGTAGCCAAAAGAGAAATAGAGCGCGCATTTCAACGTGTTGGCCAATTTTTTGATTTTTGTAAATATCGGTAGCCTATTAATCATAAGCTACACTTTTTGACTCGTCGGCTTAAAAAAACCGCAGCCTTTTATATATACACCGTAGTTTTTTGTCATTGATATTTTAAGCCACATTGTATAAGCGTGGAATATTCTTATTCAATTACAAACGTAGTCTAAACTCAATCACTCTCTTTATTATTTTATTATTTATATTATATTTGTTTTCATTCTCCTTTTTATTTGATTAGTAACTAATTATTTCGTCTTCTATCCGCGTGGAACTAAAAGTAACTAATTTTTTAATGAAAACATGAAAAGATATTAAACCTATAAATTTTAGTTTATTAAATTATTTTAAAATAATTTTATTTAGTTTGACAAATATAAAAATAATTATCATGATAATAAATTAATAAAAAAATTATTTTTTAATAATTATTAAAAACGAAATAAATTATTAATTAATTTTTGAATTGGTAATATTTTATAAACTTGATTAAACAATATAAAACTTCTATCACAAATAAATTTAAAAACTTAATTACAAAATTAGAAAATTTTTTATATATAATGTATACGAGCATGTACTGTATCATAAAAAATTTAATAAAAAAAAATACTAGTTATAGATTTGAATGTATTTAGATTAATAAAACATTAATTTAATCTAAATAGTAATTTTTAACTTGATTAAACTTTAATATTGGAATGCTATTTTAATTAATTAAATTATAAATGAATAGTATAAATATAAATATAAATGAATATGTTTTAAGTTAAAAATTTAGAAAAAATAAAAAATATAAATGTATTCACATTCAGCCCCATAAAATATGTTATCTCTGTCGCTGTCATTTCCTCATAGAACCCTAGCCGTATTCGCCCTCCCCTTCTTGCCGTTCCTTTCGCCTACGACAACCATCTCACCTACATCCTTTTGTGTTCTGGTTTTCGTCCCTTTCCGGTTCCCGGCTCCTTCAATTTCGTGTTATTGCCTCCATTATTGAGTGGGTGCCTCACCGTAAGCTCTTATCTTCTCTCCGCCATCACCAGAACAAAATTTTATATCACTCAAGTTTGATTCGTCACTGTTCAAGGTATTCTCCTTTCATTTTCTCTTTTAACTAGCCCAATTTTGTATTTATAACTCAACTTCCATGGTAAGAACTCATTGTTCAGCTTGGAAGAGGAAGTAGATTATGTCATTCAATTTGAATACAAAATTCCATCGGTGCGGCGAATGAAGTAATTGGTCAGTCTTGCATTCTCTTTAGGTTTCTGGAATTTACATGTAAGCAGTACAACACTTCTTTTCTTTCCTATAGAAGTTAGGGATTTAGGACAGATTGTAATGTATTATTAATTTATTGAGTTTATATATGGCTTTGGGACTTTTCTCCCGTTTTAAAGATGATTCATTCTTTTGTTCAAGGAAATCAAGAGGAACAATGGAAAAAGGACCTGTCCTCTATGCACACAAGAGATGGATTAGAGAGATAAGCAATTGAAATCCTGTTGATGTTATGAGGTTTGATTCTATCTATTTGGAGTTATGGCAGGATTTATTTATTTATTTCTCTTTTTTTTTCAATAAGCTGGGATTAAAACCATAGTAGAAGGGATATTCCACCCGATTACAAAACGGAAAGCTTCTACTACTCAAAACAAATGAGCTGTAGAGTATTCCACACATGAAAGTTACAATTGTCATTTATTATTTGGTTCATACAATTTTCTTCTATTGAATCTTGCTCCTTTTAACCCTTGTTAAATGTTTGTCACTTATGCTTTGAAGTAATTGGTATTCAAAAGTTTATGCTAGATGGCTTTTATCAGAATTTGTCTCTCTAAAGATCAGCTATTTTTTAAGTCTTTCTTAACTTCTCTAAGAGTATCAGAATTTGTCTCTCAAACATTTGATAACATGATGCAACAAATCCTTCTCGGGTGAGGCTATTTAATTTAGGATTGGATTCTTTTCTTCTAAGAGACCTATTGTATCTCTCATTGAGAAATCTATTGTCATTTGATTCATTAATGCTTAACCTACAAACTTTGTTTTGTATTTTAATTTGTTGATAATTAATGAAGTTTAATTTTCTCATTTTGCAGAAATGATTAATCCAGCGGGTTGTGCAACAAAATCTTCAAGCGCTGTTAATCTTGACAATTGAATTCACCTGATTGAATTTGATTTTTCATTTGAGTATAAGGGTCACTATATTACCTCTGAGAAGTAACACTGTTGAAGACTATCTATTATTTAGTAGTACTTTCTGATTTTTGATTAGAGTAGTTTAGGTAATTATAGGATAATAGCAAAATTCTTTGTATAGTATAGTGTTTTTAGGAGTCTAAAAGCTGCAGTCAGGAATTTAGGAATGAGATCACCCATTAGGGATGTTAACAACGTTTATTGTATATTTAGTTTTAGAGTTAAACTTTATGTACAACTATTTATACTTGAATTCTTTTTTATGTAATGAATAAATCTTTTCATAAGAAGTATAAGTTAAATACTAGAAATACAATTTCAGTACAATTGTGACCATAAAGTACGTATAAGCAATATATGGAATTTAATATGAAAGTATGAATTGAAGAATATGCAACGTTTTACAAGTGCTCCTTAAAGAATATTTATTAAATTTTTAATCGTGGTCAATAAAAAAGGCAACAGTTTTTTTGTGTGGGCTAAATAAAACCGCGGTCTAAACAGGACAAAAAATCCGTCGCTTATTCAATACTTTAGACTACGCATTTTTGTGTTTCGTGGTCCAAAGTCAAAAATCCGTCGGCTTAGGGAATAGGCAACGGGCGCATACTCCACGCCTGGAAATCCGTAGCCTAAACGTTTAGGCCGCGGTTATTCCATTTTTGGCCGCGGTTTTCAGCTGTTGTCTAAACTCATTTTTGTTGTAGTGTGTGTCCTATGGTATCAATACTAATACAAGAAGAAATTGAATAAAAACTAGTAAACATTAAAATTTCTGTCAAGTTGTTAGCCACTAATCCACTCATTTTTTTAATATTTATAATTTTCTCCCTATAACTACTATTCACATTAATTGAAATATTATGCAACACATGTGAAAATTCAAAGTAGTTGGGTTTCTCATTATAGCTAAAAAAGTAATAATTGGTTGTTATGGAAAAATTGATACTTCCTAAAAACTATACCCTGCGTCAACTCTAAGCTACATTTTAAGAAAAAAATATTAAATAACCACTTTTAAATAAAAAATACAAAAAAAAAATCAATTTTTCAACAAATTTACTAAAGTGTCTAGGTTTGGCAGCACACTCTGGAGTATGCGTCAAACCAAATGGCGCATTAGTGTATGCATGGGGTGGATGCGCCATTTCATCTGGCGCAAATGTGTCATCCACATTAGGTTAGCCATTTGAAATGGCGCCTATGTGGGTTTTTGTTTTTTTTTGTTTTTTTACAAATAATAATTGGGGACCCATTTGGACTACTGGAATCAGTTATTGAAACAACGATTGAAATAAATAAAGCCGGAAGTAAATATATTTATTAATTTGAATTGAAAGATACAACGGAAACAACAACTGATAAATGGAAACTTAAAAAACCCCTAGTGTCTGTCATCACCATAACGCCCTTCCGTTTCGCATCTAGGTGCACGTGTATGATGTCGAGGACGTGTATTGCCGCCGCGAATCCTAGGGCCACCCCTTCCCCTTCCCCTTTGTGGTTCTTGTTGCGTCTGTGTAGATGGCCCTGGAATTTTGTTGTCCCGGATGTCACTGTCAAGGAATTCGTCAAGGCCACCATAATGTCCCGGAAGCTGACTGTCGTAAAGTCGGTTACCCAAGCCTTCAAATGTGCTAAATGGTGGTGGGGGAGTAGGGTGAGATATGAATTCCGGTTGGTAGCACTCAGCGGCACTTGAACGACCTTGATAAAAGCCAAATTGATTGGTTGGTGTCGCAAAGCCAAACGGGGTATGGTGGTGAAATGATTGTGATATTAATGGGTCGCAGGGGTCATATTCATCAAGTGGACCATCGTCGGGACTTAGTGGGATTCTTGATGAACCAACCTCGTTGTGTTGGCTGAATGACCTTGAGGAGACTGCCTCTTGGTAGTGGGAGGGGTGTCTAAGGCTTTGACGAGGTGGTTGACTACGAGGTTGAAAAAGTGGTTGGGAATGGGTCTGATATGGGTTCTCATCTTGGTGTTGGTTGTCATGTTGATAGAGTGGTTGGGACTGAGTTTGGAACGAGTTTAACTATCGGTAGTTTTGTTGTTCGGAGTGGTATTGGTATTGGGGGTATTGTTGTTGTTGTGTGTATTGTTGTTGTTGTTGTGTGTATTATGGTTGTTGTTGTGTGTATTGTTGCTGTTGAGGTTGTTGTTTTGGGATGATATAATTTTGACGACGGGGGTCTATTAAGTAGAACGGTTCAGCCACAAATAAATCCGGGGTGGTAACAGTTCTGTACCAATTCATGTATTCTGGTGATGGTTTCATTTCATGATCACTTACAGGGAAGTCGAGGACATGTTGGGCACGATCTTTCCACATCTGGCGCCATTCGATAGCAAAATCCTTCCAATTTTGGACATTCCATTGATGGTTGACTCGTTTAAGGTGCCATTCTCCCAAATCAGTTGGAGGATCAGGGAAACCTTGATGCATCCTGAACTGGAGTTTCACCCGGTCACTTTGATGCATCTCGATGATGTTGTACCGAATGATGGTCGTCTTTGCAGTCCAAAAAGCGGCATATTCAACTCTAGGTTCATGATCTCATTCCAAATATGGTCTCCATATAAACTGCATGTATAAAAATTATAAATTATTTCGATCATATGTTAAAAAAAAGGGATTGATAAAAGAGAAAAGGATTAGAGATTATACATCCTCTGGTCGTAAGTGATCCAGAAGTTGGTGGTACATCGTGATATTTGACCTCGGATTCTTTGTGTAGTCCATCCCTTTTATGCAAAATCTAAAACGCAGTATATATATATATATATATATATATATATATATATATTTGTTAGTTGAAGTAAATCCTAAAGATTTTATTTGAATTAAAATATGATTAAAATACTTACTTTGTTGCGTAGGGGAACGTCTAGTGGGTTTTGTTTTGGGGGGCCAGTATAGGCATTCTCCACCACCCCCATATTTGGACCAAGAGAGCGCATCCATAGAACGTGCAAGAATCCCTCTTAGCATTCTTACAAAGGGAATGATACAACATAGCCAGGACAGCAGACCCCCAACTATATTGAACCACTCTATTAATGTCCATAAGCAAACGTAAATACATAAAATTTACCGTGTTATCAGTACTGTCAGGAAATAACACGTTTCCAAAAAGCAACATCAGGTAACACCTTGTTTTCATTAGTATTCTCTCTTCAGACGAATTTTCGTCCAAATGAAACCTACTATAATATCGCTTTAGGGCCTTTAGATTGACACCCTGGCCCCTAGAACCTACATCACCTTTTATCATATTGATACCCAATGCTTGCTCGCAAAGGGCATTGACTTGTTGTACAGCCCCATTAACGGCCTTACCTGCTATCGGAAGGCCCAACAACATGTACACATCTTCCAGGGTTATTGTGCATTCCTCGGTTGGAAGATGGAACGTGTGAGTCTCTAGCCTCCATCATTTTAACAAGGGCAACACAAATTTTATATCAATGGCTGATTCTGTGATGCTGATGATGTGTCTGAAACCAGCCCTTTGTAAATATGGTATTATAAATTCATCAGGAGCGATGACAACGTGACTACGGGTACGAAATCGGGCAACATCTTGAAAAAATTAACACAAGATTAATATGGAGTTATAATAAAATAGAATGATAAGCATAACAAAAATACTTACATATGTTTCGATGTTTTCCTTCGTCCCTCGGTGCTTGTTTCCCATTGTTAGGAGAGACATACTTGGTATTTGCAGACTGAAAATACTTAAGAAGCAAGATGAAACGAAATTTGAAGACTGGAAATTTGTGTTGCTGATGAGAAAGATGAGGAGAGATTGGAAGTATATATAATGAGAAAGATGAAACGGTAACATGCTGCATGCTGGACATGTCACAACATGTAGTAGTGTTAGGTGTTGCTTATGTAGACTAGGGTGGCATGCATGCAGTATAGGCTTAGGTGACAGGATAGGGTGGCATGCATGCAGTATAGGTTTAGGTGACAAGATTTGATTCAGACGCATGCAAGAGTAGCAATGCAGGTCACTTGATTCCATTCAGACGCATGCAGGTTACAAGATTCCATTCAGACGCATGCGTGATAGGTGGGGACCACAAGAATGCCATGTGTACATGTGAGCCAAACCAAATGGCGAATGCTCCAAAAATAACACATATGCGTCATTTCATTTGGCATGTTTCCTTCATATGCGCCATTTGAAATGGTGCCTTCCAGTAAAGGGAATTCCAAAATTAGGGTTCCTATTTTGTCTTGTAGTGAAGCTGTCTTGATGTCCTATACCGTCAGTGTATGTTTTGGACAGTCAGATACGCATGCTTTCGTCTAGTCCCGTCATTTTTGAATCTTCAGAGCATACATTGATCAGTGTGCTTGCATTTATCATATTTTTTTCAAATTAGGCGTGTCTGTAAACAGCAGGCAACAATGTCTCGCATTAGGGTTTCCTTAGTCACCCAATCCTTCTATAAATTAGGGTTTCCTATGGATGAAATACTACACACAAAACAACAATGTCTCGCATTAGGCCAGAAGGATCGCACCGGAAATCAGAGCCCTGACCACCAATGAAGCATCTCGACTATGAATCGGAGTATCGTAGAAGGAACGGGCATGTCATATTCTCTCCCGTCAAATCCCCCATGCTGGTTATGTTTTGGAATATCAATTTCGTGTACCAACTCAAGAGGACTATCTTGAAGTTTTTGGATGGGGAGTACAAACTCGGCGAAGAGATCAGAAGTATCAATAGGCTTAGAACAAGGGGTGGTGCTGTGATCGGAGAAATGGAACGTTGGTGGGAGAATGTGGAATACGACATTGATTGCACTCAAATGATGCATGGAACCGATGACATTGTTTTAACCGTTGTAATTTCTTAGATGTTATAGTTTTCTTAATTTCTGTTTCGAACTTTCAATGTATCTTTCAATCAAATGCTCAATGCACATTGGAACTTTCAATGAATGGATGTTTTATCGTTACAACGTTATTAATAATGAAGAACACTAAAAATAATAAATAAATAAAAACAAATTATTAAAAATTAATAACAATATTTCCCGCCAAAAATAAAATATTGGACTATATTTTCCCTCCAAAAAAATTGGTAGAAGGGGTTTGATATTCTATAAATAGAGGTGTGTGTGAAGGTTGAATTATAAATTCTTTTGTTGTTCTTACTTCCAATAGTTACTAATCATGTCTGTTTGGGCTGTAGTGTTTTTTGAGGAAGGTAATCACATGAGGTTATGTCTGAACCCGCATTGGGATTTTAGTAGAGTTGTGAGAGCCATCAACGCTGGGTTTCGACAACTTGATGGTCCTACCCGCAAAGTTAAAAAAATTGATTATCGTTGTCCATACATAACATTGAAGGATGCAAGCCCAGAAGGCACTTACATGTATTATTGGGATCGTGTGCAAAATGATGTGGATGTGGATCTAATGTTTTGGACATACAGTGGAGAAGTTAATCGAGGTGTTCAAGATCCACTTGTTCTAGCAGTTATAGTTGAGTAGTTTAAATGGTGTATGTTGAGTGAGTCCTGATATGATGTAATTGTGTTTGAAGTATGTAATTCGATGTTATGTTTATCGTGTTTCAATCTAATTTTAAATTGTTGTGTTGTTGCAATCTAATTTTAAATCGTTGTTGTTGTTGCAAACGTTATTATGATGTAACTAGAAGTTGGATAATTTAATTAAAGTTGTCATGGTTGTTGTAAACGTTATTTAGATAAACAGACATTGATTAGTGTGCTTTCGTCTAGTCCCATCATGTTGGAATCTTCAGAACAGACATTGATTAGTGTGTTTGACAGTAGGCGTGTTGATAAATAGTACGCAACAATAATATCTTAGGCTACTTAAGAATGCCAATATCTCTTTAAAATCCAACACACAACCAAACACTTATCCAAAACAATGGCATCCCCACCCCAATACATAGTCAATGCCCATCTAAACAGTGAGACACTCATATGTGAAACAACTGGTTTTCTGATGAGAAACACTGAAGTTGTTACATTTTCATTAAGCAGAAAAGCCAATTTTGCATACTTTCGTAAGAGATTAGTGGAGAAGAATGCAATGGGTCATATTGCATAAATTTTCTACCAATATCATTTTTTCCGTGACAATAACCCTGTTAAGTTTTACCAGGTTGAGGTTCAAAATGACGAAGACCTCCAGAATATGTTTGCTAATCATGAATATTCTGGGTACGAATGCATCGAGTTGTATGTTACCATACAGGTCGATACACAAAAATCACGTGTTGTTCAATCACAAGTTATTGACCCACCCGTCGACGAGTAAGCAGAGGTGGATGTTATAGACGAAGAAGAAGATGAACAGGAAACTGAAGTTGACGACATGGTCAATGAAGAATCTAAAGACGAGCAGGACATATCGGTGCCTCCAGGTCATGTGTACGAACCTCCTGCACATATGACTAACTTGAACTTACAAGGCAACGAACCTTCATCCGATATCTTCTTCAACCAGTACAAAGTGACTAACTTGAACTTACATACAAAGTGATGAAGCGTTAAAGACTGGAGATAAGTTTCTTTCTAAAGAGGCATGTCTGAGAACTATTAAAAAATGGCACATGGCACATAATGTTGATTTTGAAGCGGCCCGCTCGAACCCAGAAAGGTATATAATCATTTGTAAAAACCCTGATTGTGCATTCAGACTGTGTGCTTCGTATAGGAAGAGAAGTGATGCCTGGCTCATAGGGTCGATTTCACAACAACACACATGTGTCAACTCCAACATGTCCCAAGATCATACGAAGCTTAGTTATGATCTTATCTGTCAGGAGATCTTGCCTCTTATCCACTGTGACCCGTCTCTGAAGGTGAAAACAATTATCTCGCATATCACTACATCATACAACAAAACTCCATCCTACAGAAAGGCTTGGATAGCGAAAACAAAGGCCATTGAAATTGTGTACAGAAATTGGGAGGAGACATACAAAATTCTTCCATGTTACCTAACTGCGCTTCAAACATATGCTCTTGACACCGTTTCTATTTTAGAGACATTGCCAGCGCATGCCCCGGATGGAACCCGTGTCCAAGGAAATGAAATATTCCATCGCCTTTTCTGGGCTTCCCAACCTTGCATACGAGGGTTTGCATATTGTAAATTGATACTGCAAATCGATGGAACTTGGTTATATGGTAAATACAAAAGAACCATGTTGATGGCTGTTGCATAAGATGGAAACAACAATATATTTCCAGTAGCATTCGCAATAGTGGAAGGTGAAACTGCCGCGAGTTAGAGTTTCTTTCTAAGGAATCTCCGAGAATATGTTGCTCCTCAACCTGATCTTTGTTTAATCTCTAATAGGCATGCTTCCATTGAAAGTTCTTACAACAATCCAACAAACAGATGGCAACACCCACCATCAACACATGTATAGTGTATTCGCCATATTGCCCAGAATTTCATGCAGGAGATTAAGGATAGGCACCTCCGGAAAACACTGGTCAATGCAAGATATGCATTAACTCAACCTACATTCCAACATTATCAGAGTGAAATTTTATTATCAAATCCGGATGCTTGGAAGTTGGATTGATAACCTTTCCAGGGAGAAATGGACCAGGGCTTACGACAACAGCCTGCGATGGGGCCTAATGACAACAAATCTAGTATAATCCATGGATGGTGTTTTTAAGGGCATTTGAAACCTTCTTATCACTGCACTGGTGGAGGCAACCTACTTTAGGATGGCTTCTCTATTCTCAACAAAAGGTAAGAGGTGGAGTGCTGTTAGAGAATCGGGTCAACTGTTCAACGAGAGTTGCATGAAATTTATGAAAGAACAATCAGCGAAGGCCAACAGTCATCATGTAACTGATTTTGATCGATTCAACCGCACCTTCAGTGTTCGAGAAATAATTGACCACAATGAAGGATTGCCGAGACAACAATATCGGGTTCTACTAGATGATCATTGGTGAAACTGTGGAAAGTTTTAAGCATTTCGTATGCCTTGCTCACATGTCATAGCAGCATTGGCATTTGCGCACCGAGATGCATTATCACTACTATCTTCAATTTACAAGGCTGAGACATTGCTCCAGGTAAACAATGTGGCATTTACAGTGGTAGCGAAGGAGGATTATTGGCCTGAGTATGATGGGGAGGTAATTTGGCATAATGACACGATGTGACGAAAGAAAAAGGATCGCCCCAACAGTACTCGTATTCAAACCGAAATGGAAGTGCATGACAAAATGGAAAGAAAATGTAGTATATGTCGTCAACTAGGGCACAATAAAAAGAAATGTCCTAGTCGTGGAACAACCTCATCACATGTTTAATCAACTTTGTAACATATTTTTACGATAATGTATCGACTTCGTGTATCGACTTTGTAACATATTTTAAATCAATAAACTCTACTTTATTAAGCGGCGGAATCGACACACAAAAATATTAAATAACATAATTAGGGTTAATGACAATTTTACAAAATCGGGATATCGGACAATTTTACGAAAATCGAAGACCGGAATCGAAAACTTTGCGCAAAATGAAACGAAATGCGGTATTATTTTTTTTAAAAAAAAAACCTAACACATAGGAGCCATTTGAAATGGCTCCTATGTGTAAACAACAACACATTTGCGCCATTCCAAATGGCTTACCTATTATTCATAAACATTTGCGCCAAACGGTATGGCGCATTCACCATAATTTTATACCAATGCGCCATTTAATTTGGCGCATACCCCAGGGTGTACTGTCAAACCTAGACACTTTGGTAAATTTTCAAAAAAACTGATTTTTTGGTAGTTTTTTTAAATCTAGATATTTATTTTTTTTCGCATTTTAAATCGCTAGAAGAGAATGCAATTCTAAATAAGCCACATCGTTATTAGAGTAAGTGATTTCATACCATTAACATGAAATTATTTTGAACTAGTACTTAGACCCGTGCGAGGCACGGGTTAAATATTTTCTTAGTAAAAAAATCATATTTTAAAAACACTTATAATTTATAAATTTTACTTATAGTTAGATTACTATTGTATAGATAAAATGCCATTATTATTAATAATATACATAAAAAAGTTTATTTAACTAAATTTGTTTGTAAATTATAAAATAATTTGGACATTTCTAATTTATTAATAATTTATGTAAGTTTTAAAAAAATTAACTCATTAAATAATTGTATCAACAATTGACTTTTTCCCGCTTATAAACATATTTGCAACTTATTCCCGTTTATAAAAATAACTGTATCATCGGTTGACTTTTTCCCGTTTATAAAAATATTTATAACTTATATCAGTTTATAATAATGATTGTATCAACAGTAAACTTTTTCATGTTCATAAAAATATTTGTAACTTATTCTCGTTTATATAATGGAATTAATTAATTAATATTTTAAATGTCTCCCATAAAATTAAACATTAGTATTATCAATCAAATAATAATTAAAATTATAGTATAAATCTTTAAATTACATAAAAGAGTTCAATAAATATGTATTGATACTACGAAAGCTTGGAGAAGTTGCAACAGCTTGTTACTACCTATTTTAAGACAATCTTTGATTGTTCTAACAAGGTGTGCCCTTGGTTCCAAACAGATGTTACTTATCCAAAGCTAGATGATCATATTATCCTTAGTCTAAATGAGAATATTAAGTCAGAGGAAGTGAAGCATGCAATGTTTGCTATGAAGTCGTGGAAGGCCCCGGGGCCAGACGGTTTTCCGGCTGGCTTTTACCAAAAAGATTGGAATCTTGTGGGGCAGAATGTCTGTGATTTTGTGCAACAAGTTTGGACTAATCCTAGTATGATTAGTGATGTGAACAAGACTGATATTTGTTTGATTCCCAAGACTAATCAACCTCAGCTGGTTACTCATTTTTGGCCTATATCGCTTTGTAATACCATTTATAAAGTCATTACGAAAGTGATTGTTGAGAGATTAAAACCTCACATGCCTTATCTTGTGTCTCCGTTCCAAACTGGTTTTATTCCTGGAAGAGCAATTCATGAGAATATCATCATCGCTACGGAAGTTATGCACAGTATGTCTAAAAATAAAGGTAAGAAAGGTTTTTTTGCTATCAAAATTGATCTTGCAAAGGCTTATGACAAGATTAATTGGGAGTTTATTTGGAGAACTCTCGTTGAGATCGGCATCCCAGATAATATGATTAATATTATAATGCACGGCGTCACGAGTGTTGAAACAAATATTAATTGGAACGGGAGTAGAGGTGATTTTTTTTGTCCACATCGTGGTATACGACAAGGAGACCCTATATCTCCTTACCTTTTTGTCCTAGGAATGGATAAACTCTCGCACATCATTGAACATGAAGTTAGTCAGAAGAATTGGAAAGGTGTGAAATTAGGCAAGAATGGCTTCACTATTTCTCACCTAATGTTTGCCGACAATCTTCTTCTTTTCGGGGAAGCTACTGAGAAACAAATGTCTTGTGTCAACAAAGCTCTAAGTACCTTTTGTAAGTTATCTGGCCAAGAAGTGAGCAGTGAGAAGTCAAGCATCTTATTCTCAACCAATGTTAATAGAAACATGAAGTTGAAGTTACTGCATATGTCGGGATTCTGCGAAACAAAGAAATTTGGCAAGTATCTCGGAGTCCCATTAAATGGTAATTCCAACAGGAGACAAGATTTCCAATATCTGATAGATCAGGTCTCGGCCAAGCTAGCTAGCTGGAAATCGAGATACTTGTCTTTGGCAGGTAGAATCACTTTAGCTAAAAGTGTTATCGAGGCCGTTGCTGTGTACCCTATGATGACGAATTTACTCCCGAAAGCTTGCATTAAGGAAATTCAGAAGTTACAGAGAAGTTTTGTTTGGGGTGACACTGAAGCTAAGAAAAGAATGCATGCTGTTGGATGGGATACTGTCATGCTCAGTAAGGAAAATGGAGGGTTAGGTTTGCGAAATCTCGAGTTGATGAATCAAGCCTGTATAATGAAGTTAAGTTGGAAGATGAAGAATAATGCTCCTGACCTTTGGTGCAAAATCCTTCGAAGTAAATATCAAGCGGAAACAAATAACACTGATAGTAAGAGCAAGAACACTGATTCCTCTATTTGGAAAGCTATAGTTAAGTTCATGCCAGATCTTCTTGAAGATAGTATGTGGCGGATCGGTAATGGAAAAACAATACATGCTTGGAATGACTATTGGATAGATGTTGGCAAGAACATTGCGGGATATGATTTGAACATTCCTAGTAATATTCAGAATGCAAAAATTTGCGATATTGCCGATGATACCGGTAATTGGAATTGGTCTTTGTTGGACGACTGGATCCCTGCGAGTCTGCATCTTGAAATTGAAGCAGTGCTCCCGCCTTTTGAATTGGATGAAGAGGATAAGATGCTAATTGTGGGGTCGAAGGATGGTAATTTCTCCATTAGCCGTATGTACCATAAATTGCAGGCGACGGAGGTTGATGGGAATGAAAAAATTTGGAGAAGTATTTGGATGTTGCGGGTACCAGAGCGAGTGAAGGTGTTTATCTGGTTGCTTACACATGATAGATTAATGACAAACTCTCGCAAAAGCTTGTGTGGCATTGGTAGTGCGACTTGTCCGCTTTGTGGTGCTGTTTATGAATCCTTGCTACATGCTATGCGAGACTATCCAACAGCAAAAAACACTTGGGATACGCTGGTTCCAAACAATTTATATAACGTTTTTTATGCAGGTACCTTGCAGGATTGGATCTTTGCAAATTTGATTGCCTACGGTGACAATATAGGTTGGTGCAACACATGGGCAATTGGCTGTCATGCCCTTTGGACTTGGAGAAACAAAGATGTACATCTTGAAGAGCATTCAAGACCATATAATTCTGGAAGTAACATTGAGGTTCGGGTGCAAGAGTATTCTAATGCCATGTTATGGAATTCTACTGTTATGGGCAAAAATCAGCTTATTGAAGATGTCAGATGGCTTCCGCCAAAACCTTCGTTTGTGAAGCTTAATGTAGACGGTGCATGTGGTAAAAGTAATATCTCAGGGTGTGGAGGTGTTATTCGTGACGATAAAGGCAATTGGTTGTGTGGTTTCTCAAAGTTTATTGGTTGCTGCAATCCGTTTATGGCCGAGGTGTGGGGTGTTGTTGAGGGTCTTAAGCTTTCTTTCTCTAGAGGTTTTGGGAAGATTGTTGTTAGTATTGACTCTAAACGAGTTATTCGAGCAATCTTGCATAAAGAGAACAATGGTGATTCTGATTTGGCCTTGATTCGTCATATCCGTTTGCTAATGGCCGACCATGATGTCGTGATGTTAGAGCATTCCTTTCGAGAAGCAAATTGTGTAGCTGATGAGCTAGCTAAGGTTGGACGGCTTTTGAAGATTGACCGCAAGTTTTTTGATGAGGCTCCTGATTTCCTAAAGAATCTTCTTCACAAGGATTCTCTTGGCTTTTCTTCTTCTAGAATAGTTGTTTTGTAGTTTTTTGTTCTTGGGCTTTGGCCCTCTTATTTATCAAAAAAAAAAAAAAACATCAAATCTATTTGGAGGACGGCGGGTCCAACAACGTTATTATAAATAGTAATTAATTATGTTAAAGTAATGATTAAAATATAGATACAAATATACTATTAAAAATAATAAATAATAATATGTCAATTCGTGCTTCTGATCCAAATTTGAATTAATTGTGTAGTATAGAATTATTTTATTAATTTTTAAAGAGAAATTGTGTTAATTCAATAAAATTAGATATACAAATTTAGTCTCAGCCCGTATGTATTATCTATTTTTGTAGAAAAAATAAATTAAATAATAAAAAATTTAGTAGTCTCGGTCTCTAGGGCATGTTTATTTTAAGTAGTGTCGACTCGCGGTAAATGTATAAAATATATTTTTTATTTAATATATAATAAAATAAATTGAATAAAAAGAATGACAAATTTTTATTTTTTATAAGAAAGTTGTGTTTTTCATACATCATAATTGTCTCATGTCTAAAATAAATATTTATAGAAATTTTTAGTATAAATACAATTTGCATAGTTATATAATTATGTGTTATTTCAATGTACATATTTCTAATACTAAATTTAAATATATCATAAATATTAAGTTGTATTTTAGTTATAAACTAAAATCCGTTTTAATATGAATCTATTCAATAATAATAATATATGTTTTATGTAATAAAAGTATATTATCTCATCCACTAAAACAAAAACAAAAATGGCAAACTACATTACCCTCTAAAATAATTTACTAACACAAATAAAAAATATTTGAAGATAAAAATTTGAATATAATTAAATATATCAAATTAATTTATTGATCTTTATTATTAAGAGAATATAAATTATCCAAATTTTACCATATCAAAATTTATAGTAATAAGTTTGTGTATTAATCAAATATTTTTAAAATTTTTAGAATAAATATTAACATTTTATTTTAAAAATTACAAACTTTTTTGATAAACTAATATTCTAACATAATTTGTTACACTTTAATAGTGTTTGTAATTATAGTTAATATATTATTTCTTTTTTATAAAAAATATCACAAATAAATAAAGTTTACAAATACAAATTATTCTATATTATTTTATACATTTTTTAATAAGATAAAATTTACTTTTGATGCAAAGTAAACTTTATGTTAAATAAATTTCAAATTCTCAAAATAATATTAAACTTAATTAATTATTGTTCTAAATTTATACCTCGGTTATAAGTGTAAAAGAATAAATATGTGAGTCAAACTAAGTTTCTAAGTAATGGTCAGTAGAAAAAAATAAAAAATTTCGAATATAAAGAAAAGGATAATGTTGAAATAATCGAAGTAAAAAGATTTGACACAAAAGATCTATTTCAATTTAATACAAAGTAAATCATTTTTTTTTACAGTTGTTATGACACACAAAAAATGAAAAAAAGTTATTGTTTAATTAGATTTATTGGAACGTAATAAAAATAAAAATAAATATTAATAATAATAAACATTAGGGTAAATTATAGTTTTAATCCTCTATTTTGTGTTTTCACGATTAAAATATTTTTTTTGGTCCGCATCCTTACTTTTGATCCCATCCCCACGAGGATGAGCTACCTATTTAATAAATGACACATACGTGTTTTTTAAAGGACCAAAATCGTGAAAACATCAAAATAGTGGGACAAAAACTTTAATTTAGCCTAAACATTAATAAAAATTATAATTATTAATTATTAATATTATTATTGATAATAATAGTAATAATCAAAATTTAAATACTAAAATTAGTTTAAAAATTAAAATGATAAATGTAATGAGAAGGAGGAATATCTACATGGTAACGACAATAAAACTAAGGATGTATTATTGTAGAATTTGAATATAAAAGTAATAATGAAATACATGTATTAAAAATTAAAATAAAATTTTTGTTTTTATTTTTTAATTGGAATACATGTATTAAAAAAATGAACAATCAAATATTTTCAAATCTAAGATAGTTAGTAAACAAATAAATAAAAAATAGTATAATGATTATAAGATTCTATAGATTTTAATGATATAAATAAAATACTCCTTTTTAAAATCCTTGGTATTGACCGAAAATATAAAAAATGATCTTAGTACCTGACCGAATAAGTTAGGATTGGAAAACAAAAACATTAAGAGTGTGGATTTATTTAAATCTAAAAATATTTTAGAGATATTATTATTATTACATATTAATTTTAGAAATATTACTTTTTCAATGTTAGAGTTTGTTTCAATTTTTTTTCAATGGAGAAAAGTAGAAGTAAAATTGTTGGTGCACAAGAATCAAAGATGATGACAAAGACAATGAACAAAAAGGAATAACGGCGCAAAAGAGAATGAGAGAATAAAGTTGTATATTCTACTACTTGTGTTGATAATAAATGATAACTACTACAAGACTATTTATACAAAAGAAAATCTTGCCACGTAAGTCCTAATAGAGTAAAATTAGTGAACAAGTCTAAAGGTACAACTAGTACAATACTAAGAAATACAAAAGTACCCTTACTAACTAAATAGCTAAGCTAACAGGACCCAGAAGGTAGGACTTCTGGTCAACACTATCTTCTGAGTAACCATCAGAAGATCAACCCACATCAGAACTTCTAATACTTAGAACTTCTGATGCTCATCTTCTGAATATGAATTACTCTTCAATACTGTAACACCCCATATTTTCTAATTTTAATTTAATCGGAAATTAAATTATTATTTAGAATTATTTGGTATTTTCGTTGAACTAATTGGAAGAATTATGGAGTATGGGTCTTTGGGCCAAGTGAGGTATTTAGTAAGGAGGGGGTGTTAAATGTTGAGCCCATTACTAAATTATGCCATGTTTTAATAAAACAAGAAAATAAGAGGAAATTGAGAAATAGAGGAAGAAAACCTAAGAGGGAGAGAAGAAGAACTCATGGGCAAAAGCTATTTTCGCAACCCTTTGGCAGCCTTCACAAATCATGTCATAACTTTCTGCTCGTAACTCCAAATCAGGTAATTCTTGAAGATTCAGATTCTACACGAAATTTCCTTCGAATTGATATATTAATTCGTGTCAGGGAAGTTCTCGGTGAGGGAGATAAGCGGGTTTGAAGATTGGAGATTCTTGCTGAAAGTGATGAAAAGAGGCTTACGGGTTTGATGGAGAAGAAGGAGAAAAGTCCAGATTCTTGGCTAAGGTAAGGGGGGACTCTTTCGATTAATTTCTATTATGTGATTATGGGTAATAGGATGGATTAACGTATGATTCGATTCGATTGGGTATATTGGGATTTGATATTGTTAGGTATGTTATGATTTGGGATAATTGATGAATTTGTATAGATTGTTGGTTATTGATGTTTGTTTCGATGTATAATGATGTGTGGTGAGAAAATCGATGTTTGTATGCTTGTATATGATGTCTGGAATTGTTTTTGGGTGAAAAGGGTATGAAATCGCAGGTCTGTCGCAGACCTGAGAATTGGTGAAATCTCAAGTCCGCTGAGCGGAGGGGGTCCGCTGAGCGGAGGTCCCAACGTAGTTTGCTTCTGTTGGGCGTCGCTAGAGGTCCGCTGAGCGGAGGTCTGAAGGATTCGTTTCTGTCAGGCTTCGCTGAGTGAACTTTGCTGTGTTGAATTTTTCTAAAACTTTAAAATAACGTATCTTTTGATCCGTGTATCCTTTCTTGGTGCCGTTTGGGACGTTGTGAAGCAAATTAAATATTTTATATGATGAATTGGTGAGATGGGCGGTGACCCGAATTATTTTTAAAATATTATTTAATTGCTTCGGTGATATACATTGTGTGTATGTGGAATTGTGTAAACATGACAATGTTTTCGTGGGATGATGGAATGGACCGTTATTATTATTAATGTGATGATTATATGTTATATGTGGACATGTATAATTGAATGTAACATTATGTGCATATGTTTTTGAATGTGACAATGTGTTGATGCGGTGATAGATTTGTTGTGACTATTATCATGATTGTTGTGATAATATGACGGTGATGATTGAATGATATATTTGATGTAAATATATGTGAATAATTGAATGATTGTGCAACGTGTACATACTTATTCGGTGATGAAAATGGTGAGTTAAGATGAGACGATGTGGTGCATCGGATCTGTGATGTTTTAAGTATGGTATATGTGTACATTCATTCATATGCATTTGATGATGGATCCCGGTGATGTTTGGATCGTTGGTGGACATATTTTCCATTGTGCGGAAATTGTGTCGGTGGGCCGTATCTCGATGAGGCGTAGATCGGTTAGGTGGATTGATTCCACGGTTTATTGGTACCACATGCATAGTGTCAGTTGGTCATATGAATCTTTGTCATAACATGATTGAATTGAATTTCAGTATTATGTTTGGTGTCGTATTTGTTGTAATTGTTGTATTTGTTGTGATTGATGAATGATCACTGAATATCTGAATATATGACAAATTGGGTGAATGATATATTATGATGTTTTGTTGCTTATGAATGCATAACATTGATTAATTGAGAATGAGACTCATCCTTACTTGTTGACATTTTTCAGATTTGAGAAGTAGCGGCATTAGTGCTCGGCGAGGATGACTCGTAGAGTTTATCCGTTGTTTTGGGTCGTATCGGTCATGCTCTGATCTGTAACAATGGGGAACGATAGTTATAGAGTTTTTATGAAATTAATCTACCTTATTTGGTGTTGGATAATGATTCCATTGGATGTATTTGATAATGTTTTCTTATTCCGCTGTGATAAACATGATTACGATTTGGTGAACCGTTTCCTAATGAAGCATGACTTGGCCATGATTGGTTTATTTATTTTTAAATAATTGTGACACCCTTGTGTTTATATTTTTACTCTGATTATTTATTAAAATTACCGCGGGGTTTAGAAGGGTGTTAAAATAGTGGTATCAGAGTCTGGTTGGTCTGTCCGGCCAATTGTCGAGTCAGTTGAGTTGCGCGACTGTTGAATACTGTCGGCGTATTATCCCTTGGTACGCGACATGTGAGTGAATCACTGTCGGTACTTGGTTGTTTGTTGCAGAAGTTGGTTTGAAACAAGTGGGGGAGAAGCTTCGCTTCTCGGTTATGTTTCAGTTGTAAGATGATTGATTCAGTAGGCTGTTGTTGGCAACAGTGTAAGCGTTGTTGGAGTTGTTGTTTTCCGAATTGAAGGTGACTTGGAATTAAGACTTAGCTGGTAATTAAGTTGGAGCATCTTGAAGGAGGATGATTATATGCACTGGATGATTATTTGTAGGAGAGGAAACTTAGAAAGTTGCAATGTATCAGCTCTGCTGGTGTGCTGCGAAGTTGTCAGTTGAGTAGCCTTACGTCTCGGAAGAGGTTCAACTACAAGTTTACAAAAAGGATTGATGTCGTAATGTTTCAGAAATCGCACTTCGGCGATGGGATGTGTTGCTCAAGTTATAAGAATGTTTGGAAGTGAAGAGATATGATAAGGGGCTGTGTGGAATGTGATCGAATTGAAGAGAATGAGTTTTGGAGTGAGATTTTGGTAAGCAAAACGCAGGAAAATTGCTGAATAGCTGCAGAACTTCGAAAATTCATAACTAGAGTTCTGGACATCCGATTTGAGTTCCGTTTGAAGCGTCGGAAAGCTAATGAGATGAACTTTGTTATCAAAATGGTTGCAGCAGCTGTAACATAATTAATTGCGACAGGGAGACGTTGGAAAGAGGTGAAGTTACGGTTACTCTTGTTCTTAGAACTAGACTTATTGGTACCGCACGGGATGTCAGGGTCAGCGTTGGACGAATTGAAGGAATGATTAGAAGGTTGTTGAGAAGTAATTTTAAGAATTGAATATATCATTTGAAGAGTTTTGCGAATATCGTATAGAGCGTCGCTGCATGATGTCGATGTTGCATTTCGGATAATGATTGGAAAAATTCATATTTTGAGTTCCGAGTGTCGGATTAATGTACCGTTTGAGCCTACGAAGAGGTAAAATTATGTTCTACCTTATGGGAGAGTTATAAATACAGTAGAGGTGATCCTATGAAGAGAGATTTTGAATTCGGTTAAGGAAGCGTGAAACTTGTTGAATAGGAATGCCTACTACTGTGATTGTTTGAAACGAAATTGAGTAGAACATGTTGTTGATGAATAAGTTGATGAGATGTTCGGTAATAAAGATGATTTGAGTGCTGATGGATTTTAGTGAGGATTGAATTAGTAGGAAAGGTGAAATAAACTTTAGAACAGTTGAAGTCGTAATTGTGATGCCAAAGTAACGACATGTATAAAAGAAGAATTGTAGAGGATTCTGACACCTATTGATGTGAGGAAGACTTTGTTGAGACTCTGAGTGGAATGATACTTAGACGCGAAGGATGCCATGAGATTTAGAGTAAAACCACGAGTTATGAATGTTGTCGCAGTCTTTTGCTAAGATGAGGATTTTGATTTGGAACGGGATGAATAGTAATGTACGAGTATGTTAGTGACGATGAAGTTTGGAAGTACTTAACAAGTGTGTGATGCTAAGTGACTATAAAGCGGATTATGTGAAATGTTTGGATGTTGGTGTCTCACCGACAAGATCCAATAAGAGGGAAATGTGCGAGTTGTATAGACTCAAAGTGAATTATTGAACTATGACGATGTTAATGAGTTTGAGTGCTGACTCGGAAAGGACACTATTATGTAGTAACGACGGTTTATGCTTACATATGGTTGTCGGCTATCTATTTACAAATTGAGGACTTGATCACCCGTAATCTCTTGTTGATAGTAGACGGAATCATATAGATAGGATGAGCTTGTTTGTTGCCTTAATGGTATAAGATGTGATGGATATTAAACCGTGAGAATAAGCACTCACTATGTTGTGTGAACTTATGAAGAAGTGAATATGAAAGAGTGAAACATGATGGACAAATGACTTAAGACGGGTAATCAGGGTCGCGCAGCGAAAGTGTGATGTGGAGTAGTGTCATGAGTACTACTCGTGGCCAGTGAGGAATTAATATGTCAGGAGCCTACATAGAGAATATGTATTGGTCTATATGCTGGATATAGAATCCAGTGGATGTAAGGATGTCGTGTCGAAGAATTAGAACTCTTTTGAATAATTTCCGAGATGATGAACATGTTATTATGGTTGTACGTGGTTGACGAGTATGCATTCGGCGAAGTTAAAACGATGAGTTGATACTATATGATGCTATAATAATTTTGTGCTGTTGAAAGGTGTTATTGTAGATTTTCATATATAATGAGAAAATATACTCTATGAAGGATGAAGTTGATTTAATTCTTGGAGAAGAGTGGGACTCAGTTGAGCTATTTTGTAAGCAATGGTATATGGGGGTTGATGAGTGTAATTAAAACTACTCATGTGTACTCGTTCTGATGATTAAAATGTCTTAATAGATGTAGTAACTCAGGAATTTGTTGTTGAATGAGTATAAGTATTGCTAAGTGGTAAATTAGTACCATGTATGATAAAGGAGGATTTTAAATAAATGAGTAAAGAGAGTTGGAATTGGGCAAAACTAAGAAATCTAATTGGGAATGATGATTGTAATGAGTAAATGTAACGTGTTGGATAATTGCTGGTGTGACTTGAGAGGAGTCAGATAGTTGAAATTCCATGATAGAGGAATATTGTTATTGAGTTCCTTGAAGGAAGCGGTTGGTGAATAGTGTAAGTATTACTTTATCGCTCTGATGGGAAAGTGTGTCTAAGGTTGGTAAGTTCGGTAGATGGTATGCATTACAGCAGTGTTGATCAGGTGTGATCATACCACGGGTTGTGTAATTATATTATTCAGTTATTGAGCGTATTGTATGAGTTGTACCTCAATGTACTATTGCTGTTAACCTTTTGGGGGTATAACGAGTAGTACACCTTTGGGTGGTCAAATGCGATGTAAGGGCTGAGATTGAATGCGTGAGATGTACTTCCTATTGGTTATGTCAGAGGGATTTTGAGGATCGACTGATGGAAATGTTACCTGGGAACTAGAGAGTCAGATAAAGGACTCCTATCCGAGACTTTTCACTTGAAGTATGTTTTCGAGGACGAAAACTCTTTTAGTGGGGGAGAGTTGTAACACCCCATATTTTCTAATTTTAATTTAATCGGAAATTAAATTATTATTTAGAATTATTTGGTATTTTCGTTGAACTAATTGGAAGAATTATGGAGTATGGGTCTTTGGGCCAAGTGAGGTATTTAGTAAGGAGGGGGTGTTAAATGTTGAGCCCATTACTAAATTATGCCATGTTTTAATAAAACAAGAAAATAAGAGGAAATTGAGAAATAGAGGAAGAAAACCTAAGAGGGTGAGAAGAAGAACTCATGGGCAAAAGCTATTTTCGCAACCCTTTGGCAGCCTTCACAAATCATGTCATAACTTTCTGCTCGTAACTCCAAATCAGGTAATTCTTGAAGATTCAGATTCTACACGAAATTTCCTTCGAATTGATATATTAATTCGTGTCAGGGAAGTTCTCGGTGAGGGAGATAAGCGGGTTTGAAGATTGGAGATTCTTGCTGAAAGTGATGAAAAGAGGCTTACGGGTTTGATGGAGAAGAAGGAGAAAAGTCCAGATTCTTGGCTAAGGTAAGGGGGGACTCTTTCGATTAATTTCTATTATGTGATTATGGGTAATAGGATGGATTAACGTATGATTCGATTCGATTGGGTATATTGGGATTTGATATTGTTAGGTATGTTATGATTTGGGATAATTGATGAATTTGTATAGATTGTTGGTTATTGATGTTTGTTTCGATGTATAATGATGTGTGGTGAGAAAATCGATGTTTGTATGCTTGTATATGATGTCTGGAATTGTTTTTGGGTGAAAAGGGTATGAAATCGCAGGTCTGTCGCAGACCTGAGAATTGGTGAAATCGCAGGTCCGCTGAGCGGAGGGGGTCCGCTGAGCGGAGGGGGTCCGCTGAGCGGAGGTCCCAACGTAGTTTGCTTCTGTTGGGCGTCGCTAGAGGTCCGCTGAGCGGAGGTCTGAAGGATTCGTTTCTGTCAGGCTTCGCTGAGTGAACTTTGCTGTGTTGAATTTTTCTAAAACTTTAAAATAACGTATCTTTTGATCCGTGTATCCTTTCTTGGTGCCGTTTGGGACGTTGTGAAGCAAATTAAATATTTTATATGATGAATTGGTGAGATGGGCGGTGACCCTAATTATTTTTAAAAGATTATTTAATTGCTTCGGTGATATACATTGTGTGTATGTGGAATTGTGTAAACATGACAATGTTTTCGTGGGATGATGGAATGGACCGTTATTATTATTAATGTGATGATTATATGTTATATGTGGACATGTATAATTGAATGTAACATTATGTGCATATGTTTTTGAATGTGACAATGTGTTCATGCGGTGATAGATTTGTTGTGACTATTATCATGATTGTTGTGATAATATGACGGTGATGATTGAATGATATATTTGATGTAAATATATGTGAATAATTGAATGATTGTGCAACGTGTACATACTTATTCGGTGATGAAAATGGTGAGTTAAGATGAGACGATGTGGTGCATCGGATCTGTGATGTTTTAAGTATGGTATATGTGTACATTCATTCATATGCATTTGATGATGGATCCCGGTGATGTTTGGATCGTTGGTGGACATATTTCCCATTGTGCGGAAATTGTGTCGGTGGGCCGTATCTCGATGAGGCGTAGATCGGTTAGGTGGATTGATTCCACGGTTTATTGGTACCACATGCATAGTGTCAGTTGGTCATATGCATCTTTGTCATAACATGATTGAATTGAATTTCAGTATTATGTTTGGTGTCGTATTTGTTGTAATTGTTGTATTTGTTGTGATTGATGAATGATCACTGAATATCTGAATATATGACAAATTGGGTGAATGATATATTATGATGTTTTGTTGCTTATGAATGCATAACATTGATTAATTGAGAATGAGACTCATCCTTACTTGTTGACATTTTTCAGATTTGAGAAGTAGCGGCATTAGTGCTCGGCGAGGATGACTCGTAGAGTTTATCCGTTGTTTTGGGTCGTATCGGTCATGCTCTGATCTGTAACAATGGGGAACGATAGTTATAGAGTTTTTATGAAATTAATCTACCTTATTTGGTGTTGGATAATGATTCCATTGGATGTATTTGATAATGTTTTCTTATTCCGCTGTGATAAACATGATTACGATTTGGTGAACCGTTTCCTAATGAAGCATGACTTGGCCATGATTGGTTTATTTATTTTTAAATAATTGTGACACCCTTGTGTTTATATTTTTACTCTGATTATTTATTAAAATTACCGCGGGGTTTAGAAGGGTGTTACAATAGTGGTATCAGAGTCTGGTTGGTCTGTCCGGCCAATTGTCGAGTCAGTTGAGTTGCGCGACTGTTGAATACTGTCGGCGTATTATCCGTTGGTACGCGACATGTGAGTGAATCACTGTCGGTACTTGGTTGTTTGTTGCAGAAGTTGGTTTGAAACAAGTGGGGGAGAAGCTTCGCTTCTCGGTTATGTTTCAGTTGTAAGATGATTGATTCAGTAGGCTGTTGTTGGCAACAGTGTAAGCGTTGTTGGAGTTGTTGTTTTCCGAATTGAAGGTGACTTGGAATTAAGACTTAGCTGGTAATTAAGTTGGAGCATCTTGAAGGAGGATGATTATATGCACTGGATGATTATTTGTAGGAGAGGAAACTTAGAAAGTTGCAATGTATCAGCTCTGCTGGTGTGCTGCGAAGTTGTCAGTTGAGTAGCCTTACGTCTCGGAAGAGGTTCAACTACAAGTTTACAAAAAGGATTGATGTCGTAATGTTTCAGAAATCGCACTTCGGCGATGGGATGTGTTGCTCAAGTTATAAGAATGTTTGGAAGTGAAGAGATATGATAAGGGGCTGTGTGGAATGTGATCGAATTGAAGAGAATGAGTTTTGGAGTGAGATTTTGGTAAGCAAAACGCAGGAAAATTGCTGAATAGCTGCAGAACTTCGAAAATTCATAACTAGAGTTCTGGACATCCGATTTGAGTTCCGTTTGAAGCGTCGGAAAGCTAATGAGATGAACTTTGTTATCAAAATGGTTGCAGCAGCTGTAACATAATTAATTGCGACAGGGAGACATTGGAAAGAGGTGAAGTTACGGTTACTCTTGTTCTTAGAACTAGACTTATTGGTACCGCACGGGATGTCAGGGTCAGCGTTGGACGGATTGAAGGAATGATTAGAAGGTTGTTGAGAAGTAATTTTAAGAATTGAATATATCATTTGAAGAGTTTTGCGAATATCGTATAGAGCGTCGCTGCATGATGTCGATGTTGCATTTCGGATAATGATTGGAAAAATTCATATTTTGAGTTCCGAGTGTCGGATTAATGTACCGTTTGAGCCTACGAAGAGGTAAAATTATGTTCTACCTTATGGGAGAGTTATAAATACAGTAGAGGTGATCCTATGAAGAGAGATTTTGAATTCGGTTAAGGAAGCGTGAAACTTGTTGAATAGGAATGCCTACTACTGTGATTGTTTGAAACGAAATTGAGTAGAACATGTTGTTGATGAATAAGTTGATGAGATGTTCGGTAATAAAGATGATTTGAGTGCTGATGGATTTTAGTGAGGATTGAATTAGTAGGAAAGGTGAAATAAACTTTAGAACAGTTGAAGTCGTAATTGTGATGCCAAAGTAACGACATGTATAAAAGAAGAATTGTAGAGGATTCTGACACCTATTGATGTGGGGAAGACTTTGTTGAGACTCTGAGTGGAATGATACTTAGACGCGAAGGATGCCATGAGATTTAGAGTAAAACCACGAGTTATGAATGTTGTCGCGGTCTTTTGCTAAGATGAGGATTTTGATTTGGAACGGGATGAATAGTAATGTACGAGTATGTTAGTGACGATGAAGTTTGGAAGTACTTAACAAGCGTGTGATGATAAGTGACTATAAAGCGGATTATGTGAAATGTTTGGATGTTGGTGTCTCACCGACAAGATCCAATAAGAGGGAAATGTGCGAGTTGTATAGACTCAAAGTGAATTATTGAACTATGACGATGTTAATGAGTTTGAGTGCTGACTCGGAAAGGACACTATTATGTAGTAACGACGGTTTATGCTTACATATGGTTGTCAGCTATCTATTTACAAATTGAGGAATTGATCACCCGTAATCTCTTGTTGATAGTAGACGGAATCATATAGATAGGATGAGCTTGTTTGTTGCCTTAATGGTATAAGATGTGATGGATATTAAACCGTGAGAATAAGCACTCACTATGTTGTGTGAACTTATGAAGAAGTGAATATGAAAGAGTGAAACATGATGGACAAATGACTTAAGACGGGTAATCAGGGTCGCGCAGCGAAAGTGTGATGTGGAGTAGTGTCATGAGTACTACTCGTGGCCAGTGAGGAATTAATAAGTCAGGAGCCTACATAGAGAATATGTATTGGTCTATATGCTGGATATAGAATCCAGTGGATGTAAGGATGTCGTGTCGAAGAATTAGAACTCTTTTGAATAATTTCCGAGATGATGAACATGTTATTATGGTTGTACGTGGTTGACGAGTATGCATTCGGCGAAGTTAAAACGATGAGTTGATACTATATGATGCTATAATAATTTTGTGCTGTTGAAAGGTGTTATTGTAGATTTTCATATATAATGAGAAAATATACTCTATGAAGGATGAAGTTGATTTAATTCTTGGAGAAGAGTGGGACTCAGTTGAGCTATTTTGTAAGCAATGGTATATGGGGGTTGATGAGTGTGATTAAAACTACTCATGTGTACTCGTTTTGATGATTAAAATGTCTTAATAGATGTAGTAACTCAGGAATTTGTTGTTGAATGAGTATAAGTATTGCTAAGTGGTAAATTAGTACCATGTATGATAAAGGAGGATTTTAAATAAATGAGTAAAGAGAGTTGGAATTGGGCAAAACTAAGAAATCTAATTGGGAATGATGATTGTAATGAGTAAATGTAACGTGTTGGATAATTGCTGTTGTGACTTGAGAGGAGTCAGATAGTTGAAATTCCATGATAGAGGAATATTGTTATTGAGTTCCTTGAAGGAAGCGGTTGGTGAAAAGTGTAAGTATTACTTTATCGCTCTGATGGGAAAGTGTGTCTAAGGTTGGTAAGTTCGGTAGATGGTATGCATTACAGCAGTGTTGATCAGGTGTGATCATACCACGGGTTGTGTAATTATATTATTCAGTTATTGAGCGTATTGTATGAGTTGTACCTCAATGTACTATTGCTGTTAACCTTTTGGGGGTATAACGAGTAGTACACCTTTGGGTGGTCAAATGCGATGTAAGGGCTGAGATTGAATGCGTGAGATGTACTTCCTATTGGTTATGTCAGAGGGATTTTGAGGATCGACTGATGGAAATGTTACCTGGGAACTAGAGAGTCAGATAAAGGACTCCTATCCGAGACTTTTCACTTGAAGTATGTTTTCGAGGACGAAAACTCTTTTAGTGGGGGAGAGTTGTAACACCCCATATTTTATAATTTTAATTTAATCGGAAATTAAATTATTATTTAGAATTATTTGGTATTTTCGTTGAACTAATTGGAAGAATTATGGAGTATGGGTCTTTGGGCCAAGTGAGGTATTTAGTAAGGAGGGGTGTTAAATGTTGAGCCCATTACTAAATTATGTCATGTTTTAATAAAACAAGAAAATAAGAGGAAATTGAGAAATAGAGGAAAAAAACCTAAGAGGGAGACAAGAAGAACTCATGGGTAAAAGCTATTTTCGCAACCCTTTGGCAGCCTTCACAAATCATGTCATAACTTTCTGCTCGTACCCCCAAATCAGGTCATTCTTGAAGATTCAGATTCTACACGAAATTTCCTTTGATTTGATATATTAATTCGTGTCAGGGAAGTTCTCGGTGAGGGAGATAAGCGGGTTTGAAGATTGGAGATTCTTGCTGAAAGTGATGAAAAGAGGCTTACGGGTTTGATGGAAAAGAAGGAGAAAAGTCCAGATTCTTGGCTAAGGTAAGGGGGGGCTCTTCCGATTAATTTCTATTATGTGATTATGGGTAATAGGATAGATTAACGTATGATTCGATTCGATTGGGTATATTGGGATTTGATATTGTTAGGTATGTTATGATTTGGGATAATTGATGAATTTGTATAGATTGTTGGTTATTGATGTTTGTTTGTATAATGATGTGTGGTGAGAAAATCGATGTTTGTATGCTTGTATATGATGTCTGGAATTGTTTTTGGGTGAAAAGGGTATGATATCGCAGGTCTGTCGCAGACCTGAGAATTGGTGAAATCGCAGATCCGCTGAGCGGAGGGGGTCCGCTGAGCGGAGGAGGTCCGCTGAGCGGAGGTCCCAACGTAGTTTGCTTCTGTTGGGCGTTGCTAGAGGTCCGCTGAGCGGAGGTCTGAAGGATTCGTTTCTGTCAGGCTTCGCTGAGCGAACTTTGCTGTGTTGAATTTTTCTAAAACTTTAAAATAACGTATCTTTTGATCCGTGTATCCTTTCTTGGTGCCGTTTGGGACGTTGTGAAGCAAATTAATTATTTTATATGATAAATTGGTGAGATGGGCGGTGACCCGAATTATTTTTAAAAGATTATTTAATTTCTTCGGTGATATACATTGTGTGTATGTGGAATTGTGTAAACATGACAATGTTTTCGTGGGATGATGGAATGGACCGTTATTATTATTAATGTGATGATTATATGTTATATGTGGACATGTATGATTGAATGTAACATTATGTTCATATGTTTTTGAATGTGACAATGTGTTGATGCGGTGATAGATTTGTTGTGACTATTATCATAATTGTTGTGATAATATGACGGTGATGATTGAATGATATATTTGATGTAAATATATGTGAATAATTGAATGATTGTGCAGCATGTACATACTTATTCGGTGATGAAAATGGTGAGTTAAGATGAGACGATGTGGTGCATCGGATCGGTGATGTTTTAAGTATGGTATATGTGTACATTCATTCATATGCATTTGATGATGGATCCCGGTGATGTTTGGATCGTTGGTGGACATATTTCCCATTGTGCGGAAATTGTGTCGGTGGACCGTATCTCGATGAGGCGTAGATCGGTTAGGTGGATTGATTCCACGGTTTATTGGTACCACATGCATAGTGTCAGTTGGTCAGATACATCTTTGTCATAACATGATTGAATTGAATTTCAGTATTATGTTTGGTGTCGTATTTGTTGTAATTGTTGTATTTGTTGTGATTAATGAATGATCACTGAATATCTGAATATATGACAAATTGGGTGAATGATATATTATGATGTTTTGTTGCTTAGGAATGCATAACATTTATTAATTGAGAATGAGACTCATCCTTACTTGTTGACATTTTTCAGATTTGAGAAGTAGCGGCATTAGTGCTCGGTGAGGATGACTCGTAGAGTTTATCCGTTGTTTTGGGTCGTATCGGTCATGCTATGATTTGTAACAATGGGGAACGATAGTTATAGAGTTTTTATGAAATTAATCTACTATATTTGGTGTTGGATTATGATTCCATTAGATGTATTTGATAATGTTTTCTTATTCCGCTGTGATAAACATGATTACGATTTGGTGAACCGTTTCCTAATGAAGCATGACTTGGCCATGATTGGTTTATTTATTCATAAATAATTGTGACACCCTTGTGTTTATATTTTTACTCTGATTATTTATAAAATTGCCGCCGGGTTTAGAAGGGTGTTACAATAGTGGTATCAGAGCCTGGTTGGTCCGTCCGGCCAATTGTCGAGTCAGTTGAGTTGCGCGACTGTTGAATACTGTCGGTGTATTATCCCTTGGTACGCGACATGTGAGTGAATCACTATCGGTACTTGGTTGTTTGTTGAAGAATTTGGTTTGAAACACGTGGGGGAGAAGCTTCGCTTCTCGGTTATGTTTCAGTTGTAAGATGATTGATTCAGTAGGCTGTTGTTGGCAACAGTGTAAGCGTTGTTGGAGTTGTTGTTTTCCGAATTGAAGGTGACTTGAAATTAAGACTTAGCTGGTAATTAAGTTGGAGCATCTTAAAGGAGGATGATTATATGCACTTGATGATTATTTGTAGGAGAGGAAAATTAGAAAGTTGCAATGTATCAGCTCTGCTGGTGTGCTGCGAAGTTGTCAGTTGAGTAGCCTTACGTCTCGGAAGAGGTTCAACTACAAGTTTACAAAAAGGATTGATGTCGTAATGTTTCAGAAATCGCACTTCGGCGATGGGATGTGTTGCTCAAGTTATAAGAATGTTTGGAAGTGAAGAGATATGATAAGGGGCTGTTTGGAATGTGATCGAATTGAAGAGAAAGAAAACGCAGGAAAATTGCTGAATAGCTGCAGAACTTCGAAAATTCATAACTAGAGTTCTGGACATCCGATTTGAGTTCCGTATGAAGTGTCGGAAAGCTAATGAGATGAACTTTGTTATCAAAATGGTTGCAGAAGCTGTAACATAATTAATTGCGACAGGGAGACATTGGAAAGAGGTGAAGTTACGGTTACTCTTGTTCTTAGAACTAGACTTATTGGTACCGCACGGGATGTCAGGGTCAGCGTTGGACGGATTGAAGGAATGATTAGAAGGTTGTTGAGAAGTAATTTTAAGAATTGAATATATCATTTGAAGAGTTTTGCGAATATCGTATAGAGCGTCGCTGCATGATGTCGATGTTGCATTTCGGATAATGATTGGAAAAATTCATATTTTGAGTTCCGAGTGTCGGATTAATGTACCGTTTGAGCCTACGAAGAGGTAAAATTATGTTCTACCTTATGGGAGAGTTATAAATACAGTAGAGGTGATCCTATGAAGAGATATTTTGAATTCGGTTAAGGAAGCGTGAAACTTGTTGAATAGGAATGCCTACTACTGTGATTGTTTGAAACGAAATTGAGTAGAACATGTTGTTGATGAATAAGTTGATGAGATGTTCGGTAATAAAGATGATTTGAGTGCTGATGGATTTTAGTGAGGAGTGAATTAGTAGGAAAGGTGAAATAAACTTTAGAACAGTTGAAGTCGTAATTGTGATGCCAAAGTAACGACATGTATAAAAGAAGAATTGTAGAGGATTCTGACACCTATTGATATGAGGAAGACTTTGTTGAGACTCTGAGTGGAATGATACTTAGACGCGAAGGATGCCATGAGATTTAGAGTAAAACCACGAGTTATGAATGTTGTCGCGGTCTTTTGCTAAGATGAGGATTTCGATTTGGAACGGGATGAATAGTAATGTACGAGTATGTTAGTGACGATGAAGTTTGGAAGTACTTAACAAGTGTGTGATGCTAAGTGACTATAAAGCGGATTATGTGAAATGTTTGGATGTTGGTGTCTCACCGACAAGATCCAATAAGAGGGAAATGTGCGAGTTGTATAGACTCAAAGTGAATTATTGAACTATGACGATGTTAATGAGTTTGAGTACTGACTCGGAAAGGACACTATTATGTAGTAACGATGGTTTATGCTTACATATGGTTGTCGGCTATCTATTTACAAATTGAGGACTTGATCACCCGTAATCTCTTGTTGATAGTAGACGGAATCATATAGATAGGATGAGCTTGTTTGTTGCCTTAATGGTATAAGATGTGATGGATATTAAACCGTGAGAATAAGCACTCACTATGTTGTGTGAACTTATGAAGAAGTGAATATGAAAGAGCGAAACATGATGGACAAATGACTTAAGACGGGTAATCAGAGTCGCGCAGCGAAAGTGTGATTTGGAGTAGTGTCATGAGAACTACTCGTGGCCAGTGAGGAATTAATATGTCAGGAGCCTACATAGAGAATATGTATTGGTCTATATGCTGGATATAGAATCCAATGGATGTAAGGATGTCGTGTCGAAGAATTAGAACTCTTTTGAATAATTTCCGAGATGATGAACATGTTATTATGGTTGTACGTGGTTGACGAGTATGCATTCGGCGAAGTTAAAACGATGAGTTGATACTATATGATGCTATAATAATTTTGTGCTGTTGAAAGGTGTTATTGTAGATTTTCATATATAATGAGGAAATATACTCTATGAAGGATGAAGTTGATTTAATTCTTGGAGAAGAGTGGGACTCAGTTGAGCTATTTTGTAAGCAATGGTATATGGGGGTTGATGAGTGTGATTAAAACTACTCATGTGTACTCGTTCTGATGATTAAAATGTCTTAATAGATGTAGTAACTCAGGAATTTGTTTTTGAATGAGTATAAGTATTGCTAAGTGGTAAATTAGTACCATGTATGATAAAGGAGGATTTTAAATAAATGAGTAAAGAGAGTTAGAATTGGGCAAAACTAAGAAATCTAATTGGGAATGATGATTGTAATGAGTAATAAGGATAGTGCAGCAAAAGAGGAATGTAACGTGTTGGATAATTGCTGGTGTGACTTGAGAGGAGTCAGATAGTTGAAATTCCATGATAGAGGAATATTGTTATTGAGTTCCTTGAAGGAAGCAGTTGGTGAAAAGTGTAAGTATTATTTTATCGCTCTGATGGGAAAGTGTGTCTAAGGTTGGTAAGTTCGGTAGATGGTATGCATTACAGCAGTGTTGATCAGGTGTGATCATTCCACGGGTTGTGTAATTATATTATTCAGTTATTGAGCGTATTGTATGAGTTGTACCTCAATGTACTATTGCTGTTAACCTTTTGGGGGTATAACGAGTAGTACACCTTTGGGTGGTCAAATGCGATGTAAGGGCTGAGATTGAATGCGTGAGATGTACTTCCTATTGGTTATGTCAGAGGGATTTTGAGGATCGACTGATGGAAATGTTACCTGGGAACTAGAGAGTCAGATAAAGGACTCCTATCCGAGACTTTTCACTTGAAGTATGTTTTCGAGGACGAAAACTCTTTTAGTGGGGGAGAGTTGTAACACCCCATATTTTCTAATTTTAATTTAATCGGAAATTAAATTATTATTTAGAATTATTTAGTATTTTCGTTGAACTAATAAAACAAGAAAATAAGAGGAAATTGAGAAATAGAGGAAGAAAACCTAAGAGGGAGAGAAGAAGAACTCATGGGCAAAAGCTATTTTCGCAACCCTTTGGCAGCCTTCACAAATCATGTCATAACTTTCTGCTCGTAACTCCAAATCAGGTAATTCTTGAAGATTCAGATTCTACACGAAATTTCCTTCGATTGGATATATTAATTCGTGTCAGGGAAGTTCTCGGTGAGGGAGATAAGCGGGTTTAAAGATTGGAGATTCTTGCTGAAAGTGATGAAAAGAGGCTTACGGGTTTGATGGAAAAGAAGGAGAAAAGTCCAGATTCTTGGCTAAGGTAAGGGGGGACTCTTCCGATTAATTTCTATTATGTGATTATGGGTAATAGGATGGATTAACGTATGATTCAATTCGATTGGGTATATTGGGATTTGATATTGTTAGGTATGTTATGATTTGGGATAATTGATGAATTTGTATAGATTGTTAGTTATTGATGTTTGTTTCGATGTATAATGATGTGTGGTGAGAAAATCGATGTTTGTATGCTTGTATATGATGTCTGGAATTGTTTTTGGGTGAAAAGGGTATGAAATCGCAGGTCTGTCGCAGACCTGAGAATTGGTGAAATCGAAGGTCCGCTGAGCGGAGGGGGTCCGCTGAGCGGAGGTCCCAACGTAGTTTGCTTCTGTTGGGCGTTGCTAGAGGTCCGCTGAGCGGAGGTCTGAAGGATTCGTTTCTGTCAGGCTTCGCTGAGCGAACTTTGCTGTGTTGAATTTTTCTAAAACTTTAAAATAACGTATCTTTTGATCCGTGTATCCTTTCTTGGTGCCGTTTGGGACGTTGTGAAGCAAATTAATTATTTTATATGATAAATTGGTGAGATGGGCGGTGACCCGAATTATTTTTAAAAGATTATTTAATTTTTTCGGTGATATACATTGTGTGTATGTGGAATTGTGTAAACATGACAATGTTTTCGTGGGATGATGGAATGGACCGTTATTAATATTAATGTGATGATTATATGTTATATGTGGACATGTATGATTGAATGTAACATTATGTTCATATGTTTTTGAATGTGACAATGTGTTGATGCGGTGATAGATTTGTTGTGACTATTATCATAATTGTTGTGATAATATGACGGTGATGATTGAATGATATATTTGATGTAAATATATGTGAATAATTGAATGATTGTGCAGCATGTACATACTTATTCGGTGATGAAAATGGTGAGTTAAGATGAGACGATGTGGTGCATCAGATCGGTGATGTTTTAAGTATGGTATATGTGTACATTCATTCATATGCATTTGATGATGGATCCCGGTGATGTTTGGATCGTTGGTGGACATATTTCCCATTGTGCGGAAATTGTGTCGGTGGACCGTATCTCGATGAGGCGTAGATCGGTTAGGTGGATTGATTCCACGGTTTATTGGTACCACATGCATAGTGTCAGTTGGTCAGATACATCTTTGTCATAACATGATTGAATTGAATTTCAGTATTATATTTGGTGTCGTATTTGTTGTAATTGTTGTATTTGTTGTGATTGATGAATGATCACTGAATATCTGAATATATGACAAATTGGGTGAATGATATATTATGATGTTTTGTTGCTTATGACTGCATAACATTGATTAATTGAGAATGAGACTCACCCTTACTTGTTGACATTTTTCAGATTTGAGAAGTAGCGGCATTAGTGCTCGGTGAGGATGACTCGTAGAGTTTATCCGTTGTTTTGGGTCGTATCGGTCATGCTCTGATCTGTAACACTAGGGAACGATAGTTATAGAGTTTTTATGAAATTAATCTACTTTATTTGGTGTTGGATTATGATTCCATTGGATGTATTTGATAATGTTTTCTTATTCCGCTGTGATAAACATGATTACGATTTGGTGAACCGTTTCCTAATGAAGCATGACTTGGCCATGATTGGTTTATTTATTTTTAAATAATTGTGGCACCCTTGTGTTTATATTTTTACTCTGATTCTTTATTAAAATTGCCGCGGGGTTTAGAAGGGTGTAACAAATACCATCCCTTAATTCATATTCTTCAATCAAAGCTGACAACGCCAATTCCATTCCTTAAGAGCAGAAATTGATTCGTCTTGATTGCCTTCGTCAGAACATCTGCCAGCTGCTTCTGGGTGCTGCAATGCACAACCTCTAATGTTCCATTCTGGACTTGGCTTCTCAAGAAATGATACTTAGTCTCAATATGCTTGCTTCTTCCGTGTAACACAAGATTCTTGGCATGATTGATTGCAGACTTATTATCAATCATCAGCTTCAGAGGCTTCTTCACTTTAATCTTCAGATCTTCTAATAAATTCAGAAGCCACACAACTTGACACGCAGCTACAGCACTTGCAATGTACTTAGCTTCACAGGTTGATAGAGCAACAACAGCTTGCTTCTTGGAACTCCAAGAAATAGGACCTCCCAGAAACATAAACAAATATCCAGAGGTACTCCTTCTATCAACTCTGTCTCCACACCAATAAGAGTCAGAGTAACTCAATAACTCTGATTCTTCCTTTCTCCCAGAAGGAAATAATATGCCACACTTCAGAGTTCCCTTGACATATCTCAAGATTATGATAGCAGCTTGGTAATGGGACCACTTAGGTTTACTCATGAACCTACTAACCAATCCAACTGCATAGCATATATCAGGCCTGGTATTACACAAATACCTTAGAAAACCAACCAGCTGTTTGAAGATCGTAGCATCAACATCTTCACCTTCAGAGTCAGAGTCCAACTTCTGATTCGTTTCTGATGGTGTAACAGCAGCTTTGCAATTCTCCAGCTTGAATTTCTTTAGAAGTTCCAATTCATACTTCAGCTGTTGCAGAATGGTACCATCTTCTGACTACAGAATCTCCATCCCTAGAAAATATGACATTTTCCCAAGGTCTGTAATCTCAAACTCATTCATCAGCACCTTCTTGAACTTCATCAGATCTTCTGGACAACTCCCTGTAAGCAATATGTCATCAACATAAAGACACAACAGAATCATATTGCTTCCAAAATGTTGCACATAAACTCCATATTCCATCTCACACTTCTGAAACCCTTGCTTCTTGAAAAATGAATCAATTTTCAAATTCCAAGCTCTGGGTGTTTGCTTTAATCCATACAGAGCTTTATGTAATTTGTACACCATCCCTTCCTGATTCTTTTTCAGAAAGCCAGGTGGTTGTGACACATATACCTCCTCTTGTAATGGACCGTTTAGAAATGCAGACTTTACATCCATATGCATCAAGGACCAACCTCTGTTTGCAGCTAACGCAATCACCAATCTGATTGTTTCATGTCTAGCTACAGGAGCAAACACCTCAAAGTAATCTAGTCCAGGTTTCTGAAGAAAACTTCTCGCCACTAGCCTCACTTTGTGTTTACCAACTGATCCATCTGGCTTCAGCTTTACCTTGGAAACCCATCTGACACTAATGGCTTTCTTCTTATTTGGAAGTTCTGTCAGCTTCCAAGTCTTGTTTCTTTCTATAGTCTCAAGTTCTTCTTTCATGGCATTCAGCTAGACTTTCTTCTTGAGCGCTTCTTCTATACTCACTGGTTCAGAGTCTACTAACATGGCACACTGAATGACATCTCCCTCTGAGTCAACTTCTGTGTCTTGCAACATGTCAAAATCTGTAAACCTTCTAGGTATAGTTCTGACTCTTTGTGGCCTTTGAATTACTTCAGAGTCAACTACTCCAGAGTCACCACCTCCAGAGTCACCACCTTCATGATCATCTCCAGAAGCTTGTCCTCCAGACTCTACGTCTTCAGAGTTTTCCCTTCCAGAATCATGACTACCACCAAACTCTGGATCATCATCAGAGGTTTCTACCTTCTCTTCAGAGGTTTCTAAACAATTACTTAATGTTTTGGCAGGTTTCTAAACAATTACTTCATGTTTTTGTAGGTTTCTAAACAATTACTTCATGATTGTGTTTGCACTCAAAATTAATAAATAGTAAGAAATAATTAACCATTTGTAACGACAATTAGGGATGTAAAAAATCTGAAAACAATGAATATTTGGTGTAAATATTAAATATAACAATTATTAAGAGATTGTATTGTAATTATTTTAGTTAGATTATTAAGAAATAAAATATTCTACTAATTTAATTTATAATTAAAATTATTAGTAGTTTTTTTATTAAATTTTTTTATCATAAATTACATTAATTATCCATAAAAAAATTGTCCATTTAATGGAATAAATTTCTGGTTTCCTTGCCGATTTATTAGAAGTGATGCATTTCTATCTGTCCCACATATTAACCTAAAAATATGATAACCATATGAATTATTATCATTTTGTTGAGGTTATGAGAACAGGTTTGTATAGAATAAATTTGAAAGAGTTTTTTAGTCAAAAGCTCTCATGAGTGTTTCAATTATAAGCTTTTCTTTGAAAAAAATAGGTACATTCAGATGTAGTATATAAAATAACCCGCATAATATTAATAATTGGATTAGAAAAACTTCTTAAAAATGTTGGACATTCCACATTCCCATAAAACACAAATCAATAAATTACAAAAAAAATTAACATTCACGATGTTGCAAGTCTTGTCCACTCTTGTTTTGTGATTGGGTTCCCATTGATTACAAATATTTGACAGCAAGATCAAAGTATTTTAAAAAAAATTTAGTAAAAAATTTAGTTAAACATTGTATCAAGGTTATCGGATAAAAATGGAACAACTTTATTAATAGCAATGATAGTGTTGGCACCTCAGTTGAGAAGCGCATCAGAGTGAGAGAGAGATATTACATAGCTTCCAAGTGATGTAGGTGAGTGTTTATTGCTGAGATCGTTCTCCGTTGAATTTGGGGCAAAGGAGATGATTGTTGCCCCTATCGATATGTTTGGGATAGAAGAGGTTAGATATGTGTTTTGCTTCTGAGGTTTATGGAGCATCTCCCATCTACCAAAAAAACCTGCAATATAGCCCAGATGTCAGAAAAATCATATTAGTATTTGAAACTAAACATGAATTTCGAAGTTGGAAAATGAATAAATTTAATTTTTAAAGAAATAAACAGTGAAATATGATGGAGTCTTAAGAGTGACTGATAATGGTGGATGTGTGGTGGGAGAAGAGGAATGGGTAGGTTCAGTAAAACACAAAACATTAATGAGACAATAATGTATTTTATGTTTTCATAGTGTAGCAACCTGCTCTAAAAATTTACGAATTTAGAGTCTCCACCTATTCTGCCAGGGCAGGGCGAATAGAAAACCCTACGAAGTTTTAAACAATTCTGGGTAAGTTATTATAATCAAGTTAAGGGAAGGTGTTAGGCACCCTTAACCCTTTCCTAAGGTTTTCATTTAAGGTTTGTAAGAGTATTATGGTAAGGTTTGTGGTTTATGGATAATGATAGAAAATGAATAGGGTTAAAAGTGAGATTTAAACCTAATTGAGGTTTTGGGGAAGGGGACTCGCCTTGGTTATCCAAGTGCCTACGTACCTCCTTAGGGAGGATCAGAGTCTACGTAGTTCGGGGAGGGTTGTACGCCTTAGAATTAGTATGAATGTGTGAAGGTATTTTGAATTACCTTATCGCAGTTTTTGAAATTCGTAGTTTTGAAAAAAAAGAAATTGTGTTTTAAGATGGCGTACAACCCTAATTATAATATGTTCTATTAATCGCGATGATCAATAGGTTTGATCACCATAATTAACAAATTAAATAAAGAATTGCTAATTATTCTAATCGATTGATTCGATTATCACCATTAGCAAATAAATGTGTTTTAATGGATTACTTGAATTAATTTGGGAATTGAATTATTTTATTATTAACCATCGCAACCAATTAGTTTGATTAAAACGATTAATAAATTAATGAAGAATTTTAATTATCGTTAATTATCGTAATCAATAGGTTTAATTAAAACAAATAACAAATTTATGAAAATTACTAATCATCGTAACCAATCGAATCGGTTAAAACCTTTTAGTAAATAAACCTTATTTGAATTATGTTATTTAATTAATTAAATAATCGATTATTAACCATCGTGACTGATTAATTCGATCGAAACGAATAATAATTATATTATTAATTTACTTATAAAAACAAATAAGAAACCCAAGATTTGGTCATATGTGGTTAGGATGAAGGTTTATATTATGGACATCAATCCTGGGGCGTTAGATCTAAAGAGATTAAGTGAATCCTATGGCCAGATCTGGAAGTACATGGTGGACTACAGGACTATATGCGCATGGAATCAAGAAATCAAAGTTTTCGTAAAAATAATAGGGAGGGAGGGATCGAACCCACGCCCCTTTACTCAACGCTCTTTCACCTCACCAACCCACCAAACGCGCTTATTTGTTTAAACAACGCGTTCAATAACATATATATAAAATAAGAAAAATATGAAAATAACGCGCGCGAAAATTTAAACAACCCAATAGCATGGAGACACGTCATCGTCTTCTCCACTAAACCTGTAAAAACCATGAACAATTTGCTACGAATCTGCTTCCAACTTGTTCGTAGCAATTTAACCCTGAAATCTTAAAACCCACATATGAACATAGAAATATTTCGCGACCATGCCATTCACTTCGTCTGAGTCCCCTAAACCTATTGGTGCCCTCAATTTCCCCTAATTTCACTTAAAACGCAAACCCCTAATTTGAGCTCATTCGACCTAACAATGGTGAATCTTGATTTCACCACGCAAACACTAGATTTATTGCCTAGAAACGTTCAGAGCACCAAGGTGAATCATAATATGCAAACAAAATTCAATAGAGATGCATGAATTATCGTAATCAAATTCAAGTTTAAAGAGACTTATAGTGGCTTATATGGAGATGTTTTTGGGGGTGTTGATGTGGTGCAACAATACAGACAGCTTCATAATGATCCAAGGAACGTTTTGCAAGCTTTAGAATCCTTTGAAATGCCTTGATTCTTCAAAACCGATTTCAAGTTCTTGGTGATTTTTGTGTTCTTGAAGGTGGCTCCTTTTCCAGAAATTCGACCCCTAATGCATTGCCCTACGTTCTATACTTATAGTGGAGCATATTAGGTTAAAGAATTGAATCCAATGTCCATGATTTATGAAATTGAAAATTTGATTGAAACTTGAATACAATCTTTCTAAATTGGACAATATTGCTCCTTCTCCGTCCAATATTTTTATACACGAAATTATATTGTTATATGGTATAATTGCTGATTGAATTTGATCATTATGAGGTCTTCAATCAAATATTTGATTTTCCAATTGATTTATATAACTTTAATCACCATTTAAATGAATAAAAAACCATATAAAATCAAATAAAATCCTATAATTCGTGGCAAATGAATTTGGTGACTTGGATAACTTGTGGACCAAGATTAGATCTTAAAAAGTTAGGCCCATTTGCAAGAAAATCCAATTTGAACCACTTTTGTTTCACATTTTGCCTTCAAAATTGTCCAACATTGACAAGGCATATCTCCCTCAATTTTTAAGATATGGAAGAGTTCTAGGACTTTTTGGAAACCTCAAGATGTCCTCTATAAGCCACTTTGGAATCTTTTTCCCATTTGAAGATTTTATCTTGATGATATTGCCTTTGACAAAAAACTACTTTTGGTTGACTTTTGAAAAGGACCTATAATCTTTTGTACCATATCTCTCCAATGAAGCATTTCTGGCCTTGGCATGTGAGAGATAAAGTTGTAGGGAATTAAATTTACTTCAAAATAGGCTTTGGTTGGGAAATGTTTGATGCTCCATGTGAAAGATATGGCCAGTAAAAGTACAGTTGACTTTTCAGACAAAAAACCCTAATTTAGCAACTTTGGACCTTGTTGATTTTGAAGCTTTTCCTTGATGAATCATGATCAACCTTTGATCAAATGATGGATGATACTTGAAAATAAGGATGTTGACAAAAATCAGGAGTTTTGGTTGTGATTTGATCATAGTTGACTTTTAGGTCAAACTAGTCGACTGTTGACCATGTTAGAACAAGATTTGTTCTGATCAATATTTTTAGTTTTGATGATAACAATGTATATGAATTTTGTATGAGATAATGTGGTACTCTAATACTATGCAATTTCCATTTCAGGAATTATATAAAGAGTATGCACAAAATCAGCGCAAGAAGCACTGACTCAGAAGGTTCAGCATGCAACATCAGAACATGGTCGGGAAAGACATCAGAAGATGGTCAAGCAGAATCAGAACATGGGTCTATGGAAGCATCAGAAGAACTTGAGATCAGAAGCAGAAGCACTGAAGTTCTCATGGTATCACGCTCAGAAGCACTTCAAGGTCAGAAGACAAGAAGATGCTCTGCACCAAGCTGTTTGACTCTGATGATATTCAAACGTTATTCACACAAACATCAGATCAGAAGCAAGTACTAGCTGACAGGCTACGCTGACTGACAAAAGGAACGTTGAAAGCTATGAAAGGCAACGTCAGTAGACACAGCGAAAGAAAGGCTCGAGGTAGTTGACAAAAGAGTGAAACATTAAATGCAATGCTGTACGGATTACGCAAAGCATTAAATGCTCCCAATGGTCATCTTCTCAAGCGCCTATAAATATGAAGTTCTGATGAGAAGCAAGGTTACGAACTCTGAACCAACTTGCACAAACGGTATTCAAATCAAAAGCTCTCAAACTTCATCATCATACTCACTACATTGCTGTTGTAATATATTAGTGAGATTAAGCTTAAACTTAAGAGAAATCACAGTTGTGATAATAGCTTTATAAGAAGCATTGTAACTCTTAGAATTTGTTTACATTAAGTTGTAAGAACTAGAGTGACCAGGTTGTTGATCAGTATACTCTAGAAAGTCTTAGAGGGTATCTAAGTAGTTTGTTCCTAGAGTGATCAGGTTGTGATCAGTATACTCTAGAAGACTTAGCAGTTGTCTAAGTGGAAAACCATTGTAATCTCGTGTGATTAGTGGATTAAATCCTCAGGTGAGGTAAATCACTCTAAGGGGGTGGACTGGAGTAGTTTAGTTAACAACGAACCAGGATAAAAATCATTGTGCAAATAGTTTTTATCTTACAAGTTTTAAAGCTACACTTATTCAAACCCCCCCTTTCTAAGTGTTTTTCTATCCTTCAGACCATCCAAGCAGTTGAATAGGCAATCTTTGGAATTGAAGCTTGAATTTGGACATGGAGATAATGTGAACCCTAATGGACCATATGAAATCCATTGGAGGCCTTGATCCATCAATTTCCTTAAGGAGATGCAAAACCCTAGTTCAGGAGATCCTTGATTAGGAGAGTGCCTTGAGTAAACCTTTGAGCCTTGAGTCATTGAAGATGAAATGAGGTGGGCAAATTTTGGGGTATGACAGCTGCCTCAATTTAATTACCTTGGATTGAATGGCGTGATAATACGCAGGTCTCACGTCTTTCGGATCGAAGAGTTATTAAATAATGGAAGACCCCTGAATTTGCCTTGTACCCGATTGTGAAAGAAGGGAATTGTCTTGCTAAAGCTTGAGACTTACATAGCGAAGACTCACAATTTGTTGTGTAGAAGATAATTAACTTGCTATAGTGCTAGCAAGCTTTTGTGATAATAGCTTTATAAGAAGCATTGTAACTCTTAGAATTTGTTTACATTAAGTTGTAAGAACTAGAGTGATCAGGTTGTTGATCAGTATACTCTAGAAAGTCTTAGAGGGTATCTAAGCAGTTTGTTCCTAGAGTGATCAGATTGTGATCAGTATACTCTAGAAGACTTAGCAGTTGTCTAAGTGGAAAACCATTGTAATCTCGTATGATTAGTGGATTAAATCCTCAGGTGAGGTAAATCACTCCAAGGGGGTGGACTGGAGTAGTTTAGTTAACAACGAACCAGGATAAAAATCATTGTGCAAATAGTTTTTATCTTACAAGTTTTAAAGCTACACTTATTCAAACCCCCCCCCCCTTTCTAAGTGTTTTTCTATCCTTCAATTGGCATCAGAGCGCCGGTTCTAAGGTGCAAGCACTTAACCATGTTTAGAAAAGATTCAGGAAGAGAAAAACGCTTCAGTACAAGATGTCTGGTGAAATTCCAACAAATACATCTACATCTGGCTCAGCTGAGCAATACAATGGAAATGGTAACAATGGTTATACTAGACCACCAGTATTTGATGGTGAAAAATTTGAATACTGGAAAGATAAACTTGAAAGTTACTTCCTTGGTCTAGATGGAGACTTATGGGATCTTCTGATGGATGGTTACAAACATCCAGTGAAAGCTACTGGCGTAAGGCTTACAAGACAAGAAATGAATGATGATCAAAAGAAGCTTTTCAAAAATCATCATAAATGTAGGACTGTTTTGCTGAATGCTATCTCTCATGCTGAGTATGAGAAGATATCTAACAGGGAAACTGCCTATGATATATATGAGTCGTTGAAAATGACCCATGAAGGAAATGATCAAGTCAAGGAGACCAAAGCTCTTGCTCTAATCCTGAAATATGAAGCCTTCAAGATGGAGGACGATGAAAATATTGAGAAGATGTTTTCAAGATTTCAAACACTAACTGCTGGATTAAGAGTTCTGAACAAAGGCTACACCAAGGTTGATCATGTAAAGAAGATCATCAGAAGCTTGCCCAGAAGATGGAGTCCAATGGTAACTGCATTCAAGATAGCAAAGAATCTGAATGAAGTCTCTTTGGAAGAGCTAATCAGTGCCTTAAGAAGCCATGAGATAGAGCTGGATGCAAATGAGCCTCAGAAGAAAGGTAAGTCTATTGCATTAAAATCTAATTTTAAAAAATGCACTAACGCTTTTCAGGCTGAAGAAGTAGATTCTGAAGAATGAGAATCAGAAGAAGAAGATGAACTGTCCTTGATCTCCAGAAGGGTGAACCATCTCTGGAAGAGCAAACAAAGGAAGTTCAAGAGCTTCAGAAGTTCAAAGAAGCCTGAAAGAGGAGAATCTTCTGGAGGCAAAAGATCTGACAAGAAGAAGGTCATCTACTATGAGTGCAACGAGCCTGGACACTTCAAGAATGAATGTCCAAAACTTCAGAAGGAGAATCCCAAGAAGATTCATAAGAAGAAAGGTCTTATGGCAACATGGGATGATTCTGAATCAGAATTAGAATCAGACTCTGAAGGAGAGCAAGCAAACCTTGCACTGATGGCCATAGTGGATGATGGATCAGAATCTACATCAGAATCAGATTCTGAAGAGGTATTTTCTGAACTATCTATAGAAGAGTTAGTTTCTAGTTTAACTGAACTTCTGGAACTTAAGGCTCATCTTAGTATCAAATACAAAAAGCTGAAAAAGCAATTTGAATTTGAAACTAAGAAGCTGGAAGTGGAAAATTCTGAACTGAAGGAAAAAGTTTTAAAGTTATCCAACGATATTGGATCTCCTTCTGAATCAGAAAAATCCATTCCCAGTCTCAATCATATTCTGAAAGAATATGACTCGAGCTTCAGGAAGTTCCTATCTAGAAGTATTGGCAGAAGTCATCTTGCTTCTATGATATATGGTGTTTCTGGAAACAAAAGGTTTGGTTTTGGCTATGAGGGTGATACCTCACACAAATTTGAACCTGTTGATGATTTGAAAATCACATACAAACCATTGTAAGATCAGTTCAAATATGGCCACTCTCATGATATCAAGCTCACCTCACATGCACAGAGTTTTCACACTACACACACCAAGAAGCATGTGACACAACCTAAAATATATCATGCTGCCAAACCTAAAGAATATCATGTTGTTCCTCCTGTTACTTATCATGCTAAACCCAAGTTCAATCAGAACTTGAGGAAAACTAACAAGAAAGGACCCAAGAAATTGTGGGTACCTAAGGAGAAGATAATTTCTGTTGCAGATATCCTTAGCAGCAAAGAAGACAAAGCACAAAATGTCTTGGTACCTGGACTCTGGGTGCTCGCGACACATGACGGGAAGAAGGTCTATGTTCCAAGACCTGGTGCTTAAGTCTGGTGGAGAAGTCAAGTTTGGAGGAGATCAGAAGGGCAAAATTATTGGCTCTGGAACTATAAGTATTGGTAACTCTCCTTCCATAACTAATGTACTTCTTGTAGAAGGATTAGCGCATAACTTATTATCCATAAGTCAATTAAGTGACAATGGTTATGACATAAGCTTCAATCAAAAGTCTTGCAAGGCTGTAAGTCAGAAGGATGGCTCAATCCTATTTACAGGCAAGAGAAAGAACAACATTTATAAGATTGATCTTTCAGATCTTGAGAAGCAGAAGGTGACTTTCCTTATGTCTGTTTCTGAAGAGCAATGGGTCTGGCACAGAAGATTAGGGCATGCTAGTTTGAGAAAGATTTCTCAGATTAACAAACTAAATCTGGTCAGAGGACTCCCAAATATGAAATATAAATCAGATGCTCTTTATGAAGCATGTCAGAAGGGCAAGTTCTCCAGACCTGCATTCAAATCTAAGAATGTTGTCTCTTCCTCAAGGCCATTAGAACTTCTGCACATTGATCTGTTTGGACCAGTCAAAACAGCATCTGTCAGAGGGAAGAAATATGGATTAGTCATTGTAGATGATTATAGCCGCTGGACATGGGTAAAGTTCTTAAAACACAAGGATGAGTCTCATTCAGTGTTCTTTGAATTCTGCACTCAAATTTAATCTGAGAAGGAGTGCAAAATCATAAAGGTCAGAAGTGATCATGGTGGCGAATTTGAGAACAGATTCTTTGAGGAGTTCTTCAAAGAAAATGGTATTGCCCATGATTTCTCTTTCCCTAGAACTCCACAGCAAAATGGAGTTGTAGAGCGAAAGAATAGGACTCTGCAAGAAATGGCCAGAACCATGATCAATGAGACCAATATGGCTAAGCACTTCTGGGCAGAAGCAATAAACGCTGCATGTTATATTCAGAATAGAATCTCTATAAGACCTATTTTAAATAAGACTCCTTATGAATTGTGGAAGAACAGAAAGCCCAACATTTCATATTTTCATCCTTTTGGATGTGTTTGTTTCATTCTGAATACTAAAGATCATCTTGGTAAGTTTGATTCTAAGGCACAAAAATGTTTCCTTCTTGGATATTCTGAACGCTCTAAAGGCTTCAGAGTATACAATACTGAAACATTGGTTGTAGAAGAATCAATCAATATCATATTTGATGATAAGCTTGGTCTTGAAAAGCCAAAGCAGTTTGAGAATTTTGCAGATATAGATATTGATATATCAGAAGCTGTAGAACCAAGAAGTAAAGGTTCAGAAGCTGAAAATGTCAGAAGCAAAGAATTAGAAGATCAAGTTGCTGCATCTTTAGAAAATCTCAGAATTTCTGAAGAGCCAACAGTCAGAAGATCTTCTAGACTCACCTCAGCTCACTCAGAAGATGTGATCCTTGGAAAGAAAGATGATCCTATCAGAACCAGAGCATTCCTTAAGAACAATGCAGAATGTCAATTAGGTCTTGTTTCTTTGATCGAGCCAACTTCTGTTGATCAAGCTCTAGAAGATCCAGACTGGATAATTTCCATGCAAGAAGAACTAAATCAGTTTACAAGGAATGATGTATGGGATTTGGTTCCTAGACCAAAAGGATTCAACATCATTGGTACAAAGTGGGTGTTCAGAAACAAGCTTAGTAAGAAGGGAGAAGTAGTAAGAAACAAAGCCAGGCTGGTGGCTCAGGGATATAGTCAGCAAGAAGGGATTGACTATACAGAAATCTTTGCACCAGTGGCCAGGTTAGAATCTATCCGCTTATTAATTTCTTTTTCCACTCAGCATAACATTACTCTGTATCAGATGGATGTTAAGAGTGCCTTTTTAAATGGCTATATAGATGAGGAAGTTTATGTCCACTAACCTCCTGGTTTTGAAGACTATAAGTCTCCAGAACATGTTTTCAAACTTAAGAAATCATTGTATGGATTGAAGCAAGCTCCTACAGCTTGGTATGAAAGATTAAGTTCTTTCCTGCTAGACAATGGTTTCACTAGAGGACAAGTGGATACGACTCTCTTCTGTAAAACATATAAGAAGGACATCTTGATTTGTCAAATTTATGTTGATGATATTATTTTTGGAATATCTAATGCTTCACTTGGAAAGGAGTTTGCTAAGTCTATGCAGGCTGAATTTGAAATGAGTATGATGGGTGAACTCAAGTACTTTCTTGGGATTCAAATCAATCAAACTTCTGACGGAACTTATGTTCATCAAACAAAGTATGTGAATGAACTTCTGAAGAAGTTTAATCTTTCTGAAAGCAAAGAAGCCAAAACTCCTATGCATCCAACGTGTGTTCTAGGTAAGGATGAGGTAAGTAAGAAGGTAGATCAGAAGTTGTACAGAGGTATGATTGGATCACTTCTATATTTAACTGCTTCTAGACCTGACATTCTATTCAGTGTTTGTTTGTGTGCTAGATTCCAATCAGATCCTAGAGAATCTCACTTAACTGCTGTTAAGAGAATTCTGAGGTATCTAAAAGGTACTACTAATGTTGGTTTAGTCTACAGAAGATCTAAAGAATACAACTTAGTAGGATTTTGTGATGCTGACTATGCTGGAGATAGAATTGAAAGGAAGAGTACTTCTGGAAGTTGTCAATTTCTAGGAAGTCACCTAATCTCCTGGTACAACAAGAAGCAAGCTACCATTGCTCTCTCAACAACAGAAGCAGAATATGTTGCTGCTGTTGGCTGTAGCACACAAATGCTCTGGATGAAGAGTCAGCTAGAAGATTATCAAATATATGAGAGTAACATTCCTATCTTCTGTGATAATACATCTTCCATATGTTTATCTAAGAATCCTATCTTACATTCCAAAGCTAAACATATTGAGATTAAACATCATTTCATTAGGGACTATGTTCAGAAGGGTGTTCTCTCTTTAAACTTTGTGGATACAGACCATCAATGGGCTGATATCTTTACAAAACCCCTTGCTGAGGATAGATTTAAGTTCATTCTGAAGAATATCAGTATGGATTTATGCCCAGAATAAGAAGATGAGAAGATCTTATGTATGGGTATCTTCTGAAATGTGTTAGGATTTTTGTGTTTATAAGAAGTTCTAATAATGATCAATTAGAAGTTCTGATTCTGTTATTACTAACGTTTCATTATCTAAGTTGATTCAGAAGCTCTTTTAAAGCAAAACAGCTGTCACCAGTCTTTCCAGAAAACGAACACGTGTTTACTATTTCTGGACAAGCATGCGTGCAGTCGAGGAGACGCCGCCCTAGGTAACTGTGCAAATCATTTCAATTTGTCACTTTATCTCTCCTAACGTCATTTCTCATTAAATGCAAATTGATGTCATGTTTTTCTGTAATCATTTCATTAAACCATACTGCATTTATTATTTTCTCTTATTCATCTTTTAAATACCCGCTTCATCTTCAGTTCATCCTTTTCGCTCTCTCTCTATTCATTTGTCTCTCTCTTTGCATTCATCGCACGAACCCTAGCTTTATTCTGAAACCAAGCATTTCACCATGAATCCTTCATCAAGCTTTGCAAGCCAAACAGAAGTATCATCCACTCAACTGGTTATGAGCAAGCGTGATTTTGCTCCGTTGAAAACCTGCTCCATTCCTACTGAAGAATTGGAAGTTCTTTGTGAGTCTGCTGTGGATTTTGAAAATTTGAAAGCAAATGGTTTCCATCCTGATGCAAGAATCTTGGAACAAGGCTGGTCAAACTATCTTGGTAGATTGGTTGGACCAATTTATCCAACTCTGGTGAAAGACTTCTGGGCTTATGCAACCGTTACTCCAACTACTATCATATCCTTCGTGCTAGGGCATGAAGTTGTGATAACTGAGAAACTGATCAGGAAACTGTACAACCTGGATGATGAAGAAGGATGCACTGGTCCTCTTCATGGTAGAGTTAACTGGCTACAAGTTGAAAAACAAATCTCACTTGCTACTGGTATTGAATCTCATAAAACCGGTACATTGAGGGCGTTTTATCAAGTGTGGGCTGAAATTATTCTGGGTTCTCTCCATCACAGAAGGCAATCGTTTTCCTCCTCTTACATCAGTCCTGATCACAAATACACTCTCTTCTGCATTGGAAGAAGAATTGAACTCAACATATCCAACATTCTCTTTCAAAATCTGAAGTTGGCTATTGAAGAGTCAAGGGATGAAGAACGTGAGAAGTATCCTCACCTTCAAAGAAATACTATTCCTTTCGCCAGAATGATCTCAGATATTCTGATAGAAAGTAATTTGATGGACTCCCTAAGGACTATTGGAACGCCTAGGTTCTTTGGAATTATTCAAGGACCTATCTTCAATGGTGTTGATCTGTTAAGGATGCAACTTATTAGAGATGTAACTTCTGCTCCTGCAAGCTTCCCATATATTATGTCTAGAAGAACTCCTGTGGAAGGCTTTGCTACATTGTTCCAAGCAGAACTTCACAAGGCAGTTAAGCGTTACTTGGAAGCTTCTGTCAGAACTCAATCTTCTGTTGATCCTGCATGGATTCGTGGAAGAGTGCTTCCCTCTCAAGCTGATCTTCAGAAGAAGGCTCAGAGGAAGCAAAAAGCAAGGCTGAAGAGAAAAGCTGAAGAAGAAGCTACTAGAGAAGCTAAGAGGCAGAAGGTCACTTATGATCCTCTTAAAGTAGATTCGTTTCAAGCAATAAGAACTGGTAACTTCTCCAGGCAAGTATATCAACCACTTCCTTCTGAACCTCAATCTTCTACCCAACCTCCTCCTTCAGAACCTCAAAATACCTTCACCATTCCAAATCCTCCTCCACCATCTCTTTCTACACCTGTTTTGAACCCCACTCCTCTAAATATCTGTCCTCCCACACCTTCTGATATCCCATCATCATCATCAATCCTCCCCACAGATATACCATCCTCATCAACCATCTCTACAGATATTCCATCTTCTTCAACCACAGCACCTCCACCTTCTATATCCCATCTCCTTCCTACCAGAAAATCCAACCCATACTGCCTTCTCTACCCTGACTACAAATTCACCTTCAACCCTCCTGAACCTGAACCTCATATTTACCTGGAGTTGTTCAGAAATGAAGTTATCAGTAGGCTGGATCTCTTGAAGGATGCCTTCTTCAATGATCTTGATGATGTTTCTACTAGAAACCTCTGGAGAAGCTTTCGCCAGGATTTTCAAGTTGGAGCTATGGCTGTTCAGAAGAGACTAGTGGCTGCTATGGTGTCTATTATCACCCCATCAAAAGTAGGAGAGCTCTTAAGGAGAAGCCGTTTGTTGATGAGCTGTTGGACAACCCTTGCAGAGAGATTGTGGTCTGGAGACCTAAGTATCCAGTTCTGACTGGAGACTTCAAATCTCTGTTTGACTTTCTAAGGGAAAATCCTTCTGAGGAAGACCCAAGCTTGGTCATTCCAGAAGTTGCTGATCCACCAGAAGTTGAAGGTCCTTCTGCCCCAAGGAATCTTGCTGCCATTCTTCAAGCTCTTGAGAATGGAGATTCTGATCTGCCTGCTGTAGAATATGATGGAGATGCTTCTATGGAAGAAGCTGATGCTGAAGATCATCCTGCTGAAACTATTCCTGTTGAGGAAAATCAGGGTGAGGATCTGACTATGGAAGCTGCGGTTCAGAATGTTGTCCCTCTGAATAGAAGTTGTGAAGCTTCTTCTGATGAACCCTCTCTTCTAGCGAAAACTCTTGAGGTTATTCAGAAGAATCAGGCTGAGCTATCTTCTCGCATGGACAAGCAAGGCACTATCAATGCTGAGTTCCGCACCTTCATGGAGAGGCAGACTGAGAGCAATGCTGGGATTCATGACATACTGGCCAAGATTATGTCTAAGCTAGGGTCATCTTAGTCCTTGAGTCTTAGTTGTTTTTCTTTGTTTCTTGCATCTGCTTTCTATGCATTCTCCTTTGTACTTCTCACAATTCGCTTTTTGCTAATCAATGAATATTATCTTTTCTTCTCTCATATTATTTGTTCTTTCATCTGAATCTTTTATGTTTTTTGATGTTATGACAAAAAGGGGGAGAAAATGTGATAAATGATCTGATTTATTTTATCAGTTGCTGGGAGAAAGTCTCCACATTTCTAACAGAACTTGCAAGTTCTATGTCTTTGAGTGTTTTGCAGGAAGTGAAGATCTTCTTAAAAGCTCGACATGAGAAGCAAAGACATGTAGAAAAGCAATTCTGTATGGAATCAAGCTCATGGAAATTGAAGCAAGCTGAGTGCTGTAAAGCTTCAAGATCAGAAGCAACAAGGAAGAATGTTCTGATATTCTGATGATAGAATATGCTCTAACACATTCTTATTCCTTATATGTTCTGATGCATGTTTTTAGTTCTAAAATATGCTCTGAAACATTATTGTCTGCTCTGATACATAATTATATGTTCTGATACATATTTTATGTTCTGACTCATTCATGCTTTGACTTTTGTCGTTTAGTTTGTTTTGTAACATTTCAGGATGTAGATATGCTCTGATGATGCTCTGGTACATTCAACAATGTTCTGATACAATCTAGCATGCAATGATTCAAGAAGAAATTCAAGCTCTGAAGCTGTCCTATGGAAGCAAGAATCAGAAGCTATGAATGTTCTGAAGATCTAAGCAATTCAAGTTCTGAAGCTGTCCTATGGAAGCAAGAATCAGAAGCTATGAATATTCTGAAGATCTAAGCATATGTGTTCGTCTCAACTGAAATGGAGAATACTCAGGGAAGTCCTTTACTTATAAAATTCTTCCAGTATTTATTTCAGGGGGAGATTATTTATCTCAAGGGGAGATTGTTAATCTCAGGGGGAGACATATTCACACACTATGTTTATATGCTTATGCTATAGCTGTGTAATTTGTCTTTAGCCGTCTGATATTCTGATCGCAAATTCATATCATTTATGTATGTTTTTGTCATCATCAAAAAGGGGGAGATTGTTAGAACAAGATTTGTTTTGATCAATATTCTTAGTTTTGATGATAACAATGTATATGAATTTTGTATGAGATAATGTGGTACTCTAATACTATGCAATCTCCATTTCAGGAATTATATAAAGAGTATGCACAAAATCAGCGCAAGAAGCACTGACTCAGATGGTTCAACATGCAACATCAGAACATGGTCTGGCAAGACATTAGAAGATGGTCAAGCAAAATCAGAACATGGGTCTATGGAAGCATCCGAAGAACTTGAGATCAGAAGCAGAAGCACTGAAGTTATCATGGTATCACGCTCAGAAGCACTTCAAGGTCAGAAGACAAGAAGATGCTCTGTACCAAGCTGTTTGACTCTGATGATATTCAATAGTTGTTCACACAAACATCAGATCAGAAGCAAGTACTAGCTGACAGGCTACACTGACTGACAAAAGGAACATTGAAAGCTATGAAAGGCAACGTCAGTAGACACAGCGAAAGAAAGGCTCGAGGTAGTTGACAAAAGAGTGAAACATTAAATGCAATGCTGTACGGATTACGCAAAGCATTAAATGCTCCCAACGGTCATCTTCTCAAGCGCCTATAAATATGAAGTTCTGATGAGAAGCAAGGTTACGAACTCTGAACCAACTTGCACAAACGCTGTTCAAATCAAAAGCTCTCAAACATCATCATCATACTCACTACATTGCTGTTGTAATATATTAGTGAGATTAAGCTTAAACTTAAGAGAAATCACAGTTGTGATAATAGCTTTATAAGAAGCATTGTAACTCTTAGAATTTGTTTACATTAAGTTGTAAGAACTAGAGTGACCAGGTTGTTGATCAGTATACTCTAGAAAGTCTTAGAGGGTATCTAAGTAGTTTGTTCCTAGAGTGATCAGGTTGTGATCAGTATACTCTAGAAGACTTAGCAGTTGTCTAAGTGGAAAACCATTGTAATCTCGTGTGATTAGTGGATTAAATCCTCAGGTGAGGTAAATCACTCTAAGGGGGTGGACTGGAGTAGTTTAGTTAACAACGAACCAGGATAAAAATCATTGTGCAAATAGTTTTTATCTTACAAGTTTTAAAGCTACACTTATTCAAACCCCCCCTTTCTAAGTGTTTTTCTATCCTTCAGACCATCCAAGCAGTTGAATAGGCAATCTTTGGAATTGAAGCTTGAATTTGGACATGGAGATAATGTGAACCCTAATGGACCATATGAAATCCATTGGAGGCCTTGATCCATCAATTTTCTTAAGGAGATGCAAAACCCTAGTTCAGGAGATCCTTGATTAGGAGAGTGCCTTGAGTAAACCTTTGAGCCTTGAGTCATTGAAGATGAAATGAGGTGGGCAAATTTTGGGGTATGACAGCTGCCTCAATTTAATTACCTTGGATTGAATGGCGTGATAATACGCAGGTCTCACGTCTTTCGGATCGAAGAGTTATTAAATAATGGAAGACCCCTGAATTTGCCTTGTACCCGATTGTGAAAGAAGGGAATTGTCTTGCTAAAGCCTGAGACTTACATAGCGAAGACTCACAATTTGTTGTGTAGAAGATAATTAACTTGCTATAGTGCTAGCAAGCTTTCGTAGTTCATAAATAACCCACTTACTATAGTTCTAGTAAGTCTTCGCAGTTTATGTAACCTACTTACTATAGTTCTAGTAAGTCTTCGCAGTTGGTGTAACCCACTTACTATAGTTCTAGTAAGTCTTCGTAGTTATCTGCATAGAAGGAATTACCTACCATGGTTCTGACAAGCGTACCTGCACCCAAGGGATCACTTGCTATGGTTCTAGCAAGCTTACCTGCACTAAAGGGATCACTTGCCATGGTTCTGACAAGCTTACCTGCACCAAAGGGATCACTTGCCATGGTTCTGACAAGCTTACCTGTGTAAAGGTTTACTTGCTATAGTGCTAGCAAGATCACCTGTGTAAAAGCTATATTGTAAATGCGTATGCATCATGTATATGCATGTGATCCTGTTGTTTGTACAATGTAGATGTATGAACCGTTTGTATATGAATGATGTTTGATAGTGTGATGCTCGTATGCATGTATCATCAATGCAGATGCACAATTCTTGAGCGTAAATGTTGCATGTATGTATGCTAATGCGTATGTATGTATGATGATCCCAAATCTTTATCTTCTCATAGCCCATTGAATTTGTTTAACCCTGCTTGGCCTTGCGCCAAGGCTTTGCTTGTGCCGGTTTGTACTGTTTATGCGTAGAATGTTTGTTCCGAATAAATCCTAGTTTTGACTGATCCATTGATAATATCCTTTGTAAAAGAGTCGTGATAGACCGGAGTGATCACGACATAGGGCATATGTTTTCCTCCGGAGATTTCATAGTTTTATTTCATTGCTTTTGTATAGAAAATTTTGTAAGTTTCCCATAATAAATCCAAGTTAATGTTTATGAAAATAATTTATCCTTTGCACATGGTATTGAAATAACGAGAAAGCGCGGTATGAAGAAAAAGAAAGCTTTTATTGATTTTGCCTTAAATTGGCGAATGTAAACAATGTGAAAAAGAAAAATGACAAATAGAAATGATATTAATACTGTCGTTGCTCCTTTGTTATCGAGGGTCCCAGTAATCTTTTGACCTTAGAAGTGGATGATTGCACGACTCCTTATCCTCTGTAGTTTGCCTTCGGCTCATAGCCTATGATCCTGCCTTTGCTAGGCGTAATACTTCTTGACCGCATCGGAATTAATTGGGTGCGTAGCTCATCCCCATCCATTGTAGTGAGGACAAGTGCTCCTCCTGAGAATACCGCTTTTATGACATATGGACCTTCGTAGTTAGGTGTCCACTTTCCACGGGTGTCAAGTCGAGGTAGTAGAATTTTCTTGAGGACGACATCTCCTTCTTTGTATGTTCGAGGACAGACCTTTTTGTCGAACGCCTTTTTCATCCTTTTCTGATAAAGTTGCCCATGACACAAGGCCGTCAGTCGCTTTTCTTCAATGAGATTAAGCTGATCAAAACGGGTTTTTACCCATTCCGATTCTTTTAACTTTGTGTCAGCCAAGACTCTTAATGAAGGAATCTCCACTTTGATAGGGAGGACTGCTTCCATACCGTAAACCAAAGAGAATGGTGTTGCTCCTGTGGATGTGCATACCGAGGTTCTGTAATCGTGCAAGGCGAAGGGAAGCATTTCATGCCAGTCCTTGTATGTTTTCACCATCTTTTGTATTATCTTTTTGATATTCTTATTCACAGCTTCAACAACGCCATTCATCTTAGGCCTGTATGGTGAAGAATTGTGATGTTCAATCTTAAAATATTCGCACAGCTCTATCATCATGTTGTTGTTTAGATTCGACCCGTTGTCGGTGATAATCCTGTTTGGAACCCCATACCGGCAGATGATGTTATGCTTAATGAACCGGGTGACTGCTTGTCTTATCACGTTGGTGTAAGAAGCAGCTTCAACCCATTTGGTGAAATAATCTATGGCAACCAATATGAATCGGTGTCCATTAGAAGCTTTCGGTTAGATCATCCCTATCATGTCAATCCCCAACATTGCAAATGGCCATGGTGAACTCAGAATGTTCAACGGATTAGGCGGCATGTGTATTTTGTTAGCGTAGATTTGGCATTTGTGACATGTTCTTGCGTATTGGAAAAAATCAGCTTTCATTGTCAGCCAGTAATGTCCTGCTCGTAGTATTTTTCTCGCCATTGAATGTACATTTGCATGGGTTTCGAAGGTTCCTTCGTGTACTTCTATGATAATCTCCTTGGCCTCATTTTTATCCACACACCTTAGTAACACCGAATCGTGATTCCGTTTGTATAGGAGATTGCCACTCAGGAAGAACTTCGCTGCCAATTTCCTTAGTGTCTTTTTGTCCATCGTAGAGGCATTCTCTGGGTATTCTTGTTTCTCCAGGTACCTTTTAATATCGTGGTACCATGGTTTATCATCTGGCTGCTCCTCAATTGTGAGGCAATAGGCCGGCTCATTGAAGTGTCTAACCGTTATTCGTGATTTGGCCAAGTTACTTTGAACATAGAGGAAAGTGTTGTCAGTGCATCGGCCATTTGATTCTCTTCCCTTGGGATGTGAGTGAAAGTGATTTTTTCAAATTCAGCCGTTAATTCCAGTATGAGGTCCCGGTATGGGATTAGCTTTGCATCTCGAGTATCCCATTCTTTATTGACTTGGTGGATTATCAGTGCTGAATCCTCATACACCTCAAGTAACTTAATCCTTAGATCAATCGCAGCTTCTAACCCCAATATGCAAGCTTCGTATTCTGCAATGTTGTTGGTACAGTCAAAGCATAATCTCGTAGTGAAAGGTAAGTGACGATTGTCAGGAGATGTCAAGACTGCCCCTATACCATGTCCTAGGGCATTTGAGGCCCCATCGAACATAAGTGTCCACACTGCTCCTGGTTCAGGTCCTTCGTCGGGTCCTGGTATTTCGTAATCCCTTATCACCAATATGTCTTCGTTAGGAAAGTCGAATTTCATAGATTGATATTCTTCGAGGTGTTGGTGGGAAAGATGTTCTGCCAACACACTCCCTTTAATTTCCTTTTGAGTGACGTATTGTATGTCGTATTCTGACAGTAACATTTGCCACCTCGCGATTCTACCTGTGAGAGCTTGCTTTTCGAACACGTACTTCAAAGGATCCATCCTCGTTATCAACCATGTGGAATGTGTCAGCATATATTGTCGTAAACGTTTGGAGGCCCATGCTAGGGCACAACATGTCTTTTCCAATGGTGAATACCGAGACTCGCAATTTGTGAATTTCTTGCTAAGATAGTAAATAGCGTGCTCCTTTCTTCCTGTTTCATCCTGTTGCCCCAGTACACATCCCATAGACCTTTTGAGGACTGTGAGATTCATGATTAGTGGTCTCCCTGGTACGGCGGTATGAGTATTGGTGGTTCTTGTAAGTAGCTCTTTATAGCTTCGAAGGCTATTTGACAATCATCGTTCCACTTGATCGGCTGATCTTTCCTTAGTAGCTTGAATATAGGCTCACACGTGGCTGTTAAGTGTGATATAAACCTTGAGATGTAATTCAATCGACCCAAGAACCCACGAACCTCTTTTTCTGTCCTTGGAACAAGTATTTCTTGTATAGCCTTCACCTTGTCAAGATCTACTTCTATGCCTCGCTGGCTCACAATGAATCCCAATAGCTTTCCTGACCTTACGCCAAACGTACATTTGTTCGGGTTTAACCTCAGCTTGAAATTCTTTAAGCGCTCGAACAATTTCTGCAGGTGTGTAATATGCTCTTCTTCTGTATAAGACTTAGCAATCATATCATCCACATATACTTCGACCTCCTTATGAATCATGTCATGGAATAGTGTGACCATGGCTCGTTGATATGTCGCCCCTGCGTTTCGTAACCCAAAAGGTATTACCTTGTAGCAGAAGGTGCCCCAGGATGTCATGAAGGTTGTTTTCTCCATGTCTTCGGGAGCCATTTTGATTTGATTATACCCAGAGAACCCATCCATGAAGGAGAAAACCGAAGCTTGTGTTGTATTGTCCACCAACACATATATGTGTGGTAATGGAAAGTCGTCTTTCGGACTTGCTTTGTTCAAATCCCTATAATCCACACACATGCGTACTTTTCCGTCTTTCTTAAGAACTGGCACTATGTTAGTGATCCATGGCGGATAGTCAACCTCGGATTTTGTTATCCATGTCAGGACGAACTCTTCTACAGTTTTGTCTGACAGGTGCACACCCTTCTTTGAGCGGTAATCTATGTACAACGATGTCCGTATCTAACCCTGGCATGTCACGGCATAACCAAGCAAATATTTCTGCATACCCGTGGAGGAGCTTGATTAGCGTTGCTTTCACGTCCTCGTTCAGTGTTGCCCCAATTTTGATTTCCCTAGGTTCTTTATCCGTACCCAAGTTTATGATGTCAATGGCCTCCTGAGGAGGGAGCATGTTTTTGGATTATCTGTCTATTAACATTGACAATTCTTCTGGAAGTTCATCGTCTTCCTCATCCCCTTCCTCGGACTGATTAGCGAGAGCCTCGAGTTTATATTGAGTTTCAGTAGTATTATTATCAGTGGTGTTAGCAGGTGATTTTGAAATGAAAACTATCTCCGGTATCTCCAGGCTTGTCCAGTTTTGGAGCAGCTCTCCTGATCTGACCCTTCGGATGAAGTAGGATGTTCCCTCCTTAGAGTCCACGTTGGATATCATAGTTACGTGTTCGTACCCGCCTGTCACGAAAGTCTGCATAATCTGGGGGAATCGTTGTTCCTCTTTCACAGCGCTTGTAATTTTCAACGGTTGATATCCTAACCCTAAGCGATCCTTCTTCTCCAAGATTTCTAGCACTTTGCCCCAGCCTTTCACATTCAAGTCTTGTAGGTCTTTCCAAGATGTTACCGCTCTCCATATTTTCTCCACAGGTAGTATGACCGTAGTCGCAATCTCTAGCGCCTGGAACGTAGTTTCTAATGCCCCTTCTCCAATCTCGATGTATTTGTACGAATCCAAGTTGCTAACAAATATATCTTCCTCTCCGTTGACAGTTACTATGGAGTTTCCATCCACAAATTTTATCTTCTGATGGAGAGTGGATGTGACTGCCCCAGCTGCATGAATCCAAGGACGCCCTAGTAGGCATGTGTCAGCTGGTTCTATCTCCATTACTTGGAAGTTGAATTAGAAGGTATGAGGACCAACTACAACCGGTAGGTCTACTTCACCAAACACTGGACTTTGTGATCCATCAAAGGCTTTGACCACTAGACGGCTTGGTCTGACAACGAGACCTTCCAAGGTTATTTTGTCGAGTGTAGCTTTTGGAATCACATTTAGTAACGAGCCTGTGTCAATCAGAACCCTAGATAGATGAGCTTTCCCACATTGTATAGATATGTGCAAGGCTTTTTTGTGCGCCTTTACTTGTGGAGGTAACTCATGGTCACTAAACCCCAGACATGCCCCAGCAGTGAGATTAGCTACCATCCCATCGAACTGATTTATAGTGATATCCTTAGTTACATGGTCGGCATTTAGGATCTTCATCAAGGCATCACGATGCTTCTCAGATTGCACCAATAATGATAGGAGTGATATTTTGGATGGTGTCTGTGGTAACTGATCCACCACCTTATAATCACTTTTCTTGATTAAGGCCAAAAATTCCTCAGCATCCTTATCCGTGGCTTCTCTATCCTTAGGGGTTTTCTCGACATTTGGCCCCACAACTGCTTGATCACTAGCTTGTGTCAAGTTTCCGTTAGGCTGGGATTGTGCCTGCACAGTTTTGAATATGTGACCGCTACGGGCTATGCCCCCAGGTCCCAGGATATTTGACACAGCGGCATTAGCACCGAAATTGTATTCCCAGGGTACTGCTTTCATTTTGTCCAAAGGATATGGAGCTCTATTCTGGTTAATCGGGATGACCCAAGTATGCTCTTGTGTGGGTATCCGCAATGGTGGTTTAGGACAGGAGATGAATAATGGCTTCCTTGCCCCTTAACTGGGTATCATCAATGGCTCGTTCCTGTCTACCATGGCTATGTATTCCTCCTCAGAGTGTTCCTTTAGCTTAATCAACCCTTGATCCATGAGTCTTTGCAGAGTGTCTTTGAAAGCTTCGTTGTGTTCTAAGATGAACCCCTTTATAAGTAGATACCTCTTAAGTGCATCTATGGGGGAACTTCTTTGTTGAACCAACTCCTGCTCGGTAACGACCTCTATTGCATTGACTGCCCCATCATGGTGGGGCATAGGATCCGTCTTCACATTGGGTTTGTCAAAGGAAATTACCCCTGACTCTATCAGATCCTGAACCTTATGTCCGAAAGTGTGGTGTCGTTTTTTTTACCTCCCCTTTTCACTTGGGAGGACGGCACGCTAGACCCTTCACGCGAAATTTGGAAGGAGAATGCGCCCGTGGTGGGATGAATTTTGTTTCAGTTCTTCCTACGATATCACACGAACTTTCTTATTGTCCTACAAGTAGGAAAGGGAAAAAAAGATCTCAACTAAACCCTAGGAGTTTGCTAAGTGTGGGGATTTCACCTAGACTAGAAATTCTGGAGTCCGGGGGGTCGGTTATACATAGGGAAGTGTTTAAGCACCCTACATATCTGTAGTACTCTACAGGAACCTTCTCTGTGTCATTGTGATTGTGTTTATTGCTAATAATTGGGAAAGTTTCTCCTTTGTATTAGGAGAAGGAATTGAATTAAAATAAAAGAAAGACAGACAGACAGACTGACTATTTTTGGTATTTTATTAGCTCGCTGAGATTCCTTGTGAACCTCATGCCTACATATCCCTAGTGGAAGTCAGAGCTTAATGTAGTTCGGGGAACTAATTAATTATTAATTATTTTTGGGTGCCTTGCTTGAAGCTCAAGGTTGGAGCTTGAATTAAATCTCTGTTTACAGTAAAGAGACATGAAGTCATCTTTATAGAGAGGTATTTCTACTATTCCACCACAAACATTAAAAGAGTGACAGAATAACTGAATTCATTTCATTCAAGAGGGGGACCTTACTTGTGTATGTGCAAGTATACCAGTCAAATGCCTCTTAAATGAAAGAAAGATGCTCATCCAAATTAGGGAAAGTTACCACATGTCTGGGTTTTACTGCCAGCTCATGCCTTTCAAAATCCTAAATGGGAGACTTGATTAAAATGAAATGTAATGTTTGTTTGTTTGAATGTGGTGAGATAGAAGAAAGATCTCTCTATAGAGATAAGCTATGTCTATCTACTGTATAAAATATTTGACTTTAGCTGGCTTGTATGAGGCCCAAGCTTGAGGCTTTTTGATTGATTTATTAATTATTATTGACTCTGGGAGATGACTCCTCTGGGGATTAATTACAGGGAATTTTTTATGTTCTGTACAAAGCCCAGAATTGAGGCTGACTCTATTTGGAGAGTGTTTATTTGATGGATTTTTATTTGGTGTTCTGTACAAAGCCCAGAATTGAGGCTGACTCTAGCTAGGAAAAACATTATTTTCTGCCTTGTACAAAGCCCAAGGTTGTGGCTGACTCTAAAACAAACTGAGTATGGATGACTCTATGGGGAAAAGATCCTAGGTGTTAGGAATCTTTGACTCATGAAATATAGTTTAATCTGCCTTGTACAAAGCCCAAGGTTGTGGCTACTGAATGATGAAGAACTCACTGGGGAGACTCTATTATCTGCCTTGAACAATGCCCAAGGTTGAGGCTGACTCTTGACAGGGGAGTTTTATTGTTTGGTGCCTTGTATGAAGCCCAAGGTTGAGGCTAACTGTTTTTAATTTGTTGATTTTGACTCTACTGGAGAGTTTATTTATTAAAAGACTGTTTTTTCCCTTTGGAAGCTAACCCTTTCCAGGGATTTTGACTCAGCTGGTGAATTTGTCTGTTAAAAGACTGATTTTATCATGTTTTTTGGAGGCTGACCCTTTCCAGGGGTTTTAACTCTTTTGGGGAAATTATCTCCTAAGAGAATGAATCTTTGGTTTTGAAAGACTGATGTTGTTGAAATGAAAGAATGATGTTGGAGGCTAACCCTTTCCAGGGGTTTTTATTGAAAATGAAGGAATGATTTGGAGGCTAACCCTTTCCAGGGATTTTTGTTAAAATGAAAGAATGTGTGGAGGCTAACCCTTTCCAGGGGTTTTTATTAAGATGATTGGCAGAAAGATTATCTAGTGAGACTTCTTGTTTAAAGCCCAAGATGAAGGCTGACACTTGCTGAGGATAAGCAAACATGGATCCTAGACTCTGCTAAGGAAGATTAATGAAGATAAGGGTGACAGAGACTGTCCATGTCTCTCATTCCAAAAGGTGTACTCAATGTGAAATTGAGGCAAACTTAGCTTGTTTAAAGTCTGGTTTTAATTGGAAGAAACTCACCAGGGTATGTTAAAAGGTGACTAAAGACCTGTTCCTATGTTTATAAGAAACCTGATGGGTCCTTGTATATAAGCTCAAGAGGAAGCTGGAAATGCTTTTAAGAAGCCTGTGGGTCCTTGTACAAAGCCCAAGAGGAGGCTAATCGAGGGTCCTTGTTATAGCACAAGAGAAAGCTATGTAGTTTTGAACTTATTTTGGCTCTAAGCAAATGGGTAAGAGGTTTCACCGGGAATAATTCCTCTTTGGGTGGATGTGTCCTATTTTTTTGGATTCTAAGGTTTTTGCCAAGATGTTTCACCGGGAATAATTCATCTTGGGGGTTTGAACTACAGATCTCTAATTAGGAAAGAGCCTTCACCGGGAAGACATTCTCAATCCTAGGTCATATTCCTATAATATATATAGTTTAACTGTCCTAGGGTTTATACTCAAACGTAGTTCTAAACTAATATATATGCACAATTTATATTTGACAGTAATTTAAATAAAGACTGTAAATTGAAAGCTTGTAAAGCCTAACCTGGATGGAGTGGAGGCCTTTGAAGAAGTATGTACAGAGCCTCAACAGTAATTGGTGGATAACAGTTGAATATATATGATAAACAGTTAATGGTTTTTGAAAACAGAAGAAGTGAAGATGGACAAAGGTCACATAGGTATCTGAAGAGTTTCACCGGGAATAATGCCCTTCAAATACCAGAAGAATGTTTTGAAAACAGAAAGAAGATTTTGAAAATACAGTTTTGAAAACAAGCTAAGAGAAGGTGTTTGGGACTTACACTCTATTAGAGGCCCAGTACTTTACAGTACTGGCTATAAAAGCAATTTGAAAATGATTTGAAATGATATAAGGTTTTGTTGTTTGAAAACCTTAATCATCCGTTTAATCGGAGACTGATAACAGCTTTGAAAATTGACAAAAAGTCAACTTAATTAAGGTAAAGATAAAGATCTATGCCTAATTAAGACCTAAACAATTAGGGTTTTATCATAAAATTATTCACAAAGGTAACAAGATAAAAATATATATTTTAAAGTATTTAAGAAAAAATTTAAAACATACTATTTTAAACCTAATTAAAATACATGAAATAAATAATATTTTTTATGATTTTTTGATTATTCATAAAATAAGTACATTAAATAACAAGTGTGTGAAAAATGAAGTGAAAATAAATTAATTTGATAGATGAATTAATTGTGTGAAGTTATGAGAAAAAATGAAGGAAATTAGTGGTAAACTGACACCACTGAGCCAGCGCGCGTATGGTGATAGTAAACTGACTCCTTTGCAACTCATATGTTACTCAAGTGTATAGAAGCAAAAAAGAAAATAAAATCAAAAGGTCTGGGGCGAGGGGGATTCGAACCCCAGACCTTGGGCACGCGCAACACACAAACACTCCTTACCACTGGGCTATAACGATTTAGTCGTTAATGAAACAGGTATCAATCAAAATAAAATAAAACTTAACCCTGAATTTGAAATTTGCGCGCCACCACCATTGTCATCTTCAACCTCTAGCTTTGAATTTTTGAAAATCTGAACTCTCTCAACTCTCAACCATTTGCAACGATGTAAACATGAAACTTGTTCTAAATTCACTCACAATTCTGAATATGTAACTAACATAAATTTATATTAACTACATCTAACTAATTTACTAAAAAACGTGAAGAACCCTAAAATTTGAAAATCAAATTAAATGACTATACTGAAAGATAAATGAATGATGATAGAGGGTTTTCAATCCTCTGATGATGCTGAACAAGATAGAATCGAGCTATATCATAAAGAGTGCTTAAATTAAAGAGGTGGAGTTCAGAAACTTACCTCTGAAAATGGAGGTCGTGAGGATGATAGAGAGCAACTGGGCTTGTATGAATGATCCCAAAAGCTTCCTTGGGACTCAGTGATGCTAACTGAATGTTTATTGTAACCTCAATCCTCCTGAATTGTTCTATGGACCTCCCTCGATTTGAGCTTCAAGTGATCATGGAGAGTGATGATTCTTGAGTTACAGATGAGATGCAGCCATCTGAACAGCTTCACTACCTCCTATGGAACGTGCCTGGATGCTTGGCTTTGTTGGAAACCTTCTGAATTGCTCTATGGACCTCCAACTGCAACAGCTCCAAATTGAGAGCAACAATGGCGTTCCTCCACTTACAGAAGTGATCCAGGTGCTTGGATCACCTCAAATGATCTCCTTTGAGATGTTAGAATGCTTACTTTCCAAAGATAAGCTCTGGTTTGAAGAAAACGATTCTTCTTGCCAAAGAACTTTGAAAAACAATAAGCATGAGAAGAGAAAGAGAAAGCAAGGAATATGGTTGCTTTGGTGTGTTTTCTGAATGAGAAAGAGGCCTCTATTTATAGGCAATTGATGCTGAACAATTGGAGATAGTAAGCTTGCTTAATGAAGTCACTTTGGTTTCTTAGCCAAGAAGAAAATTTGCAAATATCTCTTATGCAATGATGAGAATTTTGATTCCACTTGATCAATCCCCTAGCCCTCGATTTTGCTTGATCTTAGGGGACAATTCTGAGATAGAAATGAGCTCTAATTGGTTGGTGAGAAGATTCCTTGGGTGATTCATCAATTTGCCATAAATTCACAAATGTAATCATTACATAATCATATGTTCTTGTTTTTAGAATCTTCTTCAATTCTCATGTCATGGTAAAAATGAATGCATGGCATGTTTTCAGATGTGGTATGGGTCGTGTAGCATCCATAAGAGAGGTCATTTGCACAAAATTGCAAAGTTTCAAATTGTTCATGACCTATAATTTCACTTCATGAGGCCAACTTTGAACAGGCATAACTCTTAGCTCAAAATGAATTAGGAGAAGGTTGAACACAATTTGGAAAGCCCTAAACATCTACTTCAAATCATTAGTTTGGAGTTTCTGCAGAATCCTTTGGCAAATTTGTTAAAAATGAGGCCAAAGTTGGAAGAAAACTAGGTTAAAACACTTAGAAAATTTTCTAAGTGTTTATGACCTAAAACTTCAAAATTTCCAAAACTCTTAAATGATTGATCTTTTGAAAAAAAGTTGCATTGTAAGATGTTATTTTATTTTGCAAGATCTACAACTTTCATGTTGGAAGTTTTTTGAGTTGTGTAGGTGAAATTTTGAGTTCCCACAATGCCCTCAAAAACCCTAATTCCCGACTTTTTGCTCCTTGAAGAATCTTTTTGAATTTCTTTGGTCAAATGACTTTAATATCCATATATTGATGATATTGATCCTTAAAAGTCATGGTTTGACCAAAAATCTCAAAAGTCAAAGGTGAACTCATACAGTTGACTTTTTCCTGATAAAGTGAGAATTTGGACTTTTGTGTAGAATCAAGATCTTCTCCTCAAATGAGTGATGTAAATGGATTATATTGAGGTATTAGAGGTTCTTGAATCATGTCTTGAGTCTTGAATCCATGCCCTGATTAAAAGTCAACTATCTTGGTGAATTAGGTCAAAAACCCTAATTGTCGACCATATGAAAAAAATGACTGTAGACTTTGAATTAAGGTGTAATGTCCAGTGGATCTTGTCATATGAGTTATTAGAAGATGATTGATGTCTTTGAATGATCCCCTGGGGTTTTTTAGGGTTTCCCAAAGGTGATCCCTGATTTTAGTCCTTGATAGGCTAAAAAAAAAACCCTAGTCTGGTGACCTGAGTAAACCTGTACTCAGATGACTGGGTGTCTAATCAATCATAGGTGAAATAATGAAGCTCTTGAGTCTTATGATTGTATTAGAGACTAATCCTTCTATTGATTGATCCTTTGCCTAAGTTTTCTTGTCTTTGAACACCCTTGTTTGAATGCCAGACTGCTCTGGGTACTTGCTTTGACTTGATGAAAATCCTGAAGATATGTCATCTCAGGGGGGGTCAAAAATTAGGGTATGACAGAAAGCCCAACATTTTTCCAATGTGTGTCCGGGAGAATTAGCATGGTATTCGCACCTTTTATTGGCGTTGAATTTGGGCGTAGCCTTCCCTGGAGGAGGAGGTACCAATGGTTTTATTTCTACCAACGATTCGCTTATCAAGTATCTCAGTATTTCGCTCTTGGATGTAGGTAAAGGATCAAATTTCCTTTGAGGGCCTTGAAACCTGTTTTGTTGTTATGGAAATGACATAGGAGGTCTAGGTTCTTGATGCACTACTGCATTGGTCTCCCCTTCCTTCTTTTTCGTGAAGGTTGGGGTGGGCCTCTTTGAGTGATAAGAACCTGAGGATGCCCCTTGTATCTTTCCATTCTTAATCCCATTTTCGATCCTTTCACCAATAACCACCAAGTCTGAAAATCCTGAAGATATTCTTCCAACCATTTTATCGTAGTATGGTCCTTGGAAGGTGCCCATAAACATGTCTACCAGTTCCTTTTCCATCAAGGGAGGTTGGACTCGGGAAGCCATTTCTCGCCATCTTTGGGCATACTCCTTGAATGATTCATCTTTCTTCTGTGACATATTTTGTAGTTGCATCCGGTTGGGTGCCATATCCAAGTTGTACTTATATTGCAATAGGAATGTGTTAGCGTGGTCATTCCAGCTTCGGATATAGGATTTCTCCAATTGCATGTACCAATCAACAGATGCTCCGCTTAAGCTATCTTGGAGGAAGTGTATCATTAGCTTTTGATCATGGGCATAGGCAGCCATTTTTCGCACATACATGCGCAAGTGGTTCCTTGGACATGTGAGTCCTTTATATTTCTCAAAGTTGGGAACCTTGAATTTGTGTGGGGATAGTCAAGTCTGGAACTAAGCTCATTTCGAAGGTATCCACATCGAAGACATCGTACCCTTCTACCGCCTTTAGCCTTTCTTCCAGCGCCTTAATTTGTCCATTATCCTTAGCATCTTCTCCAGAGTTAGGGGAAGTTTGCTAGTATTGGGGTATCTGGTTTGTGTTATCCATATCACCATACTATAGATCCAAGTAGTCATCATCCTTAGGAGGATTGTTGACAGGGATGCAAACTGTGCGGGATACCCCCTCCTTCTATGTAGTAGGGATGAATCCTTCCTAAGAAGTCTCTCCTTCCTCATGGGATCTAATAACTCTCTTAGAAGAGCGTGCATTCATTCCTTGAGGATCACTACCTGGAATGTATCCTAACAGCGGGTTGCCATCATCTAGTATATCCTCTGACTGATCCTGAGTTTCCTTAACCTTCTCTCGTTTATCCATGAGATCCTTCATGAAACTCAGCATTTGGGTCATTCCTCCCTTAATTTCCTCCAGAGTACCCTTCAGTTGGGTCACTTCTTTGGGAAGGGCGGCTTGGTTCTGCTCTAGTTGTTTCATTGCTTTCTTCTTTTGGGACCTAGTTTGATACGGTGGTATGGTTGCTTCTCCAATGACGTGACTGGAGATAAAGACAATTTTCCTCCTCTTAATGTTTTTGAAAATAATTTGAAATGATATGCATGTCATGAATGTTATGGCTATGTTCATGTCTTATCCACATTTATTATTATTATAACATTTTTATTTAAAATAATCCTTTTGGTGAATATTATAGGAACAATGAGTAATGCGGAAGTAAATACACTTTATTAATTGAAAACTTGAAAAGGAATTACAAATTCATTGTTGAATTACAAATGGAAATAGAAACTGAAAATTAAACACCCAAAAAATAAATGCAACAAGGAAATAGTAAATGTCTAAGAACGCCTTTGGATATCCGCTTTGAACTTGTCCACCATATCTCTACAAAGCTCCATGAATTCCTTCACTACCTCGGTAAGAATGACGGGAGAAGATTCCGCCTTTTCCAAACTCTTCGGAATGTCTTGGATTAAGTCATTGCACAAGAAGACTAGCTTGTCGTAATTCTCACGACATTTCTCATAATCCTTAAGAAGCTTAGGAACCATGCTCACATGCTCGCTCGCCGTAGAAATAATTGTATATTGCCTTTTCCAATAATCCTTTTCATCCCTTGCTTCCTCAAATAGCTCTCTTTGTTTTACAAATACTTCCCTAAGTGCGGCCAAAGCTAGAAGTGCTCTATTATGCTCATTGGTGCGTTGTACGACTGCTTCTTCCATGGTCAATCTCCTTGAGCGCTCTTCTTGTCCAGAATTGCGGGCTTCTTGAAGGTCATATTTAAGATCCCTTATTTGCACCTCTTGATCTTTGGTCCTATCAGACAAATCAAAGACTACAACTTCTAAATTTTCCTCGGACTCCTTTTTGTCACGGGAAGCTTTTTCATAATACCTTCTCCACTTTGCGATTTCCACACTTGCTTGTTCTAACCTTTCATTATGTGCAATTAAATTGAAATTAACACTAAGGACGCCTTCTGTTGCACGCTTCCTTTTACCCTTTTCTTTTTCATTCTCTTCCTTAATGGCTTGAAGCTCTTGGCTCTTCTCTTTAAGGTCGAAGCGCAGTTGACTCTTTTCATTGGTCAGTTGATGTACGTGAAGCTCTAATTTTTCTTTTTCCTTTCGGGACGCCTCTAGGGCAGCCCTGATCCCTTCTATCTCTTCGATAGATAGAGGAATAGGATTAGGAGAATCAGGCATGTATGCTGGATCCACAATGAATGGAAGTAAAATTTTTCCGACCCTTTCTTGAACCCATTTAGTGTAAGGCTCCTTAGCTATGACATTCTTCGGCCCAAAGTTCTTTGTTTGAACATGTTTCCAAGCTTGGATTACTTTCTTTAACATTCTAGGATCACCCTTTCCGTTGTCATGCAAACTCAATTCTTCCACTTGTTGTTTGGATGGCTTACCATCCATAGAATGGCCCAATTGGCGCAATACTAATACGGGGTTATAATCAATACAACCCAAAGTTCCCATTAGAGGCACATTGTTAAATTCTCCACACTTGTAAATGATCCTTTCGGAGTTCAACTTCCTTGCATACCAGAAAATAGAATCTTCTTTGAGAGCCCTTAGTTTTTGAGACCACTCATGTCTAGTCAAGTCTTTGATCAAATAACTAGCTTTGTAAAGGTGAGAAGTCAACCAAGAGTACAATAAATGAATGCAACAAAATAGCATCCCCTTTTTCCTTTCACACCGAGCATGGATGGCATAGTAAATATTAGCAAGAATGATAGGAGTTGGATCCTTATCAAAAATCCTAAAGGATGTAACAGCATGAATCGCAGCAAGATCAACATAATCAACGTTGTTAGGTAATAAAACAACACCAAAAATTAAAAGAGCCAAAAAATGTCCGCAAATGCCCATTGTTTCTTTTGAGCATAACACAAAGCTTGAGATTCTAAGTAGGATCTCTTAATCCCATGTACATCACCATCAGTCTTGTAATTAGATTCCAAATCCGTAGCGGGCACTCCTAAAGCTTTGGCCAAATATGAAAATTCAACTTCTTTCCCAACCCCTGTGTAAAATTCCCTTCTAGTCCTTGAAAATCCTAGCATAGCATCCATCTCTTCCAAGGTTGGAGCCAACTGAAAATCCTGAAAAAGTAAAACACCTGAGCGGCGGATCATAAAACTGAACCAAAGCGGTGATAGCTTCTTCTTGAACCTTTACCCTTAGCAAATTCAGAATATCCCCATAGCGGACCACAAACCTATCCAAAGCACTTGATGGCATTTTCTCCTTGATTATTTTCAGCCTCTTGATGTCTGGAGTTGAGATAGTAAAGCGGATGATGGGCTTCTTAGTACTCATTTTCCTGAACATTCACCAATAGAATATATTTTTATTTTTTATTCTTTTTTCCTGTGGATAAGACATGATGAAAGAATGCATATGATGAATGATGCATGCAAACAATTATATGATATAAAAAAATAATAAAAAACATATAATTAAACACATAAGCACATAAGCCCTAAGTTCATAGGTTCGACGTAACGGCTTAGGGAGCCTACCCTTCCCATGGGTATGTTCTAAAAAGGGTCTCATGGGGCCGTTCGTAGCCTCCGAGACTTTTTGTCTCTTTGGATTTTAGAACAACTCATTTTCTCATGAGGTTCGAGTTTTAGGGGTAGGTTCTCAGAGAGATCAGCCAAATACCCAGTCTTGCCCTCAACAAAGTCAAGCCTCGTTTTGGACATTTCTGAATATTCAACCCACTCTGAGTGTAATTATCAATAAGACTCGTAGGCAATGCAAGTCTCCCCTGGTCTTAAGGATAATTCCCACACTTATGTTTTAACGCAGTTTATAATTATCCCACAGTGCAATATTAATATAAACAATTAAACAAACATTTATGCAAATAATTGTAAATAAAAATATAAATAAATAAAATAAAGAGAAAAATTAAATATTTAATAAAAAAAGGAAACAAAAAACCTAAACCCTAATCCAAAACCCTAACCTTGGCAAATAAGCCAAACCCTAATAATTAACAAAAAAAAAACCTAAATAATTAACCAAAATCCCTAAACCAAAACCTAGGAGCATTATAATTCATCAATAGTGTTGTCCCCGGCAAAGTCGCCAGCTGTAGCAACCTGCTCTAAAAATTTACGAATTTAGAGTCGCCACCTATTCTGCCAGGGCGAATAGGAAATCTTATGAAGTTTTAAAGAATTATGGGTAAGTTATTATAATCAGGTTAAGGGAAGGTGTTAGGCACCCTTAACCCTTTCCTAAGGTTTGCATTTAAGGTTTGTAAGAGTATTATGGTAAGGTTTATGGTTTATGGCTAATGATATAAAATGAATAGGGTTAAAAGTGAGATTTAAACCTAATTGAGGTTTTGGGGAAGGGGACTCGCCTTGGTTATTGTCATACCCCAAAATTTGCCCGATCAAATCTACGTCTGCTAATCCATCAAAGTTCAAATTTAAGGGTCATGGGGTTTGACATTTCTATTGTCAAACTCGCTCTCTTATAAACCAGGTTGAGTTAAAAAAAGGGTGTAATTAGCAGGTGTCTTGGGATCTAAATATTGGACCCAATTATTACAAGGTTTCTGTCGTTTTAGATATAATTGCTGTTTACTAACATTTTTGTTTTTTTTATTTTTTATTATTTTGTAATTTTATTAAATGTTATTACCTACTGCAATTTTATTTAACTAACTAATATCATCATTTGATATTATTAATATTATTAGTATTATTAGAATTATTACTATTAATTTTAATATTAGTATTATTAGGATTTTTATTATTATTATTCTGTTATTTATATATGGTTTTTATTAAATTAAGTTAATTGGGCAATAGGCCCATTAGGTATAGAAAACCCTAACTTTGACTAATATAAATAAAACATCTTTGTACGCATTAGGGGAGGCCAACTCCATTCACCACCTACCCTATTCACGTACAGAATCACATAGTCTGTAAATACTTTCAAACATTTTTTAGGAACAACCTTTTTTTTTCATATCTTTATACTAACCATTCTCAAACTCAAGCTGATTTCAACATCACTCTCACAAAAAAAACCAATCTTCACAGTTTTTCTTCATGAATCATTCCAACACATAAAAAGAAACAAGACCCCATCTCTATACACACAGTACATACACGTTTCCTTTCACTCAAAATGAAACTTTGTTTTTTTATAACCTTTATTCTCTCGATCTATTGAGATACCAACAATTTCCACCCCATTCTAACTAATTTTTATCATACTATGGACACAACATAAACTAACATGTTATTTCACTAACATCTGCTCATGCTTGTTTAGCCGTAGCTTCTCATTAACAGAAAGATACTCCGACAAAGTCAAAACCGGTCATCAACCCATCATGAGCAACAACAACCCACAACCCGGTTCGGCTCCGGCCATCCCTCCGACGCCGGCAAACAACAAGGCGAGATGCAGAACCGTTCCGCACGAAACTCCGCCGCAGTCCCAGCCGTGAACGATGCATATGGATCCAGAACGGCATCGTCCACACATTCCCCACAGATCCGGAAACCATTCCATCCGCACCATCCTCCGATCCGGTCAATAAGTCGTATACAGGAACCATCCACTGGACGACGATTATCGGAAGACGACCATCGGACGACATCGCGAGCACCACCCTTCTCTTCACTTTCGTCCTCGCCGCGGCATCGCACCATCCCCACACAAGTTCACCATCGATGCAAACCCTTCGATTCACCGTCCATGGTCGGCACCGAAAGCAAGCCACTCGCACCCTTAGCATATCTCGAATCGCCACCGTAAAATCCAATGGGAGAAATCGCTGTGTTGTTCTGAAAAGATAAAGACAGAGGATGTGGTTTTCTTTTGTTATTTTCTTTTTCTTCACTGACTTTGCTTGTGTTAAATAAAATTGGCATATGAAGTTTAACAGGTTGTCATCATAGAATAACTGGCAAAGGGCGCATACCAAGAACAACCGAAACAGGGGTTCGATCCCCATGTGCAACACACTATTTTTTCTGTATTAACAAGCACACAGATCCAGTGGTTCTCGCCAGCGCACGTTTATAATACACCACCGCACATCAGCCATTGGATCATGCACAGACAGGATCCAACGCTCTGCAGCTTGAGGTTCCACCATGAACGCTCAAGAGCCAACAGCACAGGATTGTAGCCCAGGTTCTTATAATTTTTATTTTATTTATTCGTTTGTTTTATTTAATTAGTTTAGGATATTAACTATGTAATTTAATTGGTTTATTCAATTAGGATTAGGATATAACATTAGAATTTGGGTTTAGAATTATTTAGGATCACCTCGATTATTCGATTGTGTCGATTTTTCGATTTAATTGATTTTAATCAATTTTAATTAATATTAAATCACAAAAACCCTATAAAGGTGTAAGTATTAGGGTTTGCCCGATCCCATCGCCCATTTGGCGAAACACTAACTTTCGATAAATTCTCCCCTCGACCCGACTAAATCTATTAGTCGCATTAGACGAGAGATAAAAAATACATAAAATTTAAAACATATTTAATTTGCTTCCCGCGACGATCAATATATCGATCTGAGTAACCAGCAATGCCCCACTAATCCGTTAGCTATACTGACCAAATCTATTGGTCATCGCATCTAACGGTGACATATTAAATCAGGGTTGTACGCCCAAAACATTCAAAACACACTAAACCACAATACTACGGATTTTCATCCTTTTCAATCAGGCAATTCAAAATGCCTTTCAAATCAAATTCAAAACTACGATAGGCCATTCAAAAAGCCTTCAAACATCTCCATATCAAATTCTAAGGCGTACAACCCTGTGCCCGAACTACGTTGACTCTGATTCTCCATAAGGAGATACGTAGGCACTTGGATAACCAAGGCGAGTCCCCCTCCTTAAAATCTCAATTTTTCCCCTATTGAATTCTTTAGCTATTATCCTAAATATTTTAGCCATAAGCCTTAACCTTAGATAAAAACCTTAGGAAAGGGTTGAGGGTGCCTAACACCTTCCCTCGACCTGATTATAATAACTTACCTTGAATCTCTAAACTGCGTAGGGTTTCCTATTCGCCCTTCAGAATAGGTTGCGACTCTAAAACCTTTATTTTTAGGGAAGGTTGCTACATATGGCGACTCTGATGGGGAGACACTTAATGGTGAATTATTAGGCTCCTATAGGTTTTGACAGGGTTTAGGTTTTTGGCAAACTTTTTAGGTTTCTGGCGAACTTTTTTTAGGGTTTGGCTAATTTGCCAAAATTAGGGTTTCGGATTAGGGTTTATGGTTTATTGTAAATATTTAAATTTTATTTATTTATTGATTTATTTATTTGCCATTACATTTATTTACTGCAATTTCATTCATTTACGTTCAATTTAATTAAATATTTTTATATTTGTTATTTTATTGTATTCTGTTGGGATATTATAAATTGCGTTAAACCTAAGCGTGGGAATTATATTTAAGACCAGAGGGGAATTACATCGCCTACGAGTCTTATTATAATTCCACTCAGAGTGGGTTAAATATCCGGAAAGGTCTGATACGAGGCTTGACCTTGTTGAGGGCTGGACTTGGTATTTAGTTGATCTCTCTGGGAACCTACCCTTAAAACTCGAACCTCATGGATAAATGAGTTGTTCTAAAATCCAAAGAGACAAAAAGTCTCGGCGGCTACGAACGACCCCATGAGACCTTCTAGAACATACCAATGGGAAGGGTAGGCACCCTAAGCCATTACGTCGAACCTATGAACCTAGGGCTTACGTGCTTACATGCTTATTATATATGTGCAATTTATATGCTGCGAATGCCTTGCATTTTAATTTTTGCAGGTACTCCTACGCGTTCCCTGGCCTGCAGGGACTCTATTTCCAAGTCCATGTCCGTCCCACGAAAGACATCTACATTTATGCACGTTGATTGGCCTCCCGATGGCCATGAGACTTAGTGACTGTCATGAACAGTCACTCCGCGCCTATATCTACACACTTCCTAGCTTGTAGGGACTTTCCTTATATATCCTTGTATTCTTACAACTACGTGTCCTTCCCACGAAGGACATCTTTGTTTACGCACGTCAATTGGCCTCTCGATGGCCATGCGATCTAGTGACTGTCTTGAACGGTCACTCCGTGCCTACGTCTACGCGTTCCCTAGCCTGTAGGGATTATATTTATAAAAAACGCATCCTTCTTACGAAGGACATCTTTGTTAGCATACGTCAATTGGCCTCTCGATGGCCATACGATTCAATGACCGTCTTGAACGGTCACCCCGTGCTTGCTCCTACGTACTCCCTAGCCTATAGGGATTTTCTTTTACATCCATGTGTTTTCACAACGACGCGTCCTTCCCCGAAGGACAACTTCATTAGCATGCGTTCGATTGGCCTCTCGATGGCTATGAGATCTAGTGACTGTCCTGAACGGTCACTCCATGCTTGTTTCCGTGCACTCTCTAACTTGTAGGGTTTGGATTCCCATCTATACATCTTTCATCCCTAGCCTGTAGGGATTTCACTTCATCCGATATCGTCCTTAGATAAGTTATGTTCCACACAGAGAACCTTCCCACCAAGGACAACTTCATTGGTACACGTTGATTGGCCTCTCGATGGCCATGAGACTTGGTGACTATCTTGAACGGTCACCAGTTGCTACCTTCTGCGTACCCTCTAATTTAAGGGATTTCCATTGGCGTGTCATAACATCTATCTTACAAGGATTTCACGAGGGTCTAATGTCGCCTCTAAGCTATCCCTAGGATTATACGTCACATGTCTGCATTGCATACGAGGAGTCTCTCGCATACCCATGCATTTGCATTTTCATGCATTCATACATTTACATTTGCATCTTCACCCGCATCCACACTCCGGTGCTAGCCGATTTCCCGGAACTCCCGAATAAAATCTAGAGGATCATAGACTATGGAGAAAGGAGGATAAACCATTTGGAATGAGCTTAAAAAAAAAGGGATGTCTTTCACCACGTCATGCCACATGTCCATGCCTTGTCGTAATAGGATCGTAAATACAACTGGGGTCATCGTCGAGCAAGGATTAGTTCAACAAAAGAGTTCCCTCATAGATACACACAAGGGGTATCTAGTCATAAGGGGGTTCATCTATGAACATAGCAAAACTTACGTGGACGCTCTACGATAACTTGGGGGCAAGGATTAGTCCAACTGGGGTAAAGTCCTAAACAAAGATGCATAACTACGATGGAGAGAAGGCGACGTGTGTTAACTCCATACCAAGGGGCAAAAGGGCATAGGTTCTCTCTATCAATCTACAAATTCTGAAGGTTACGAATGGTGTGATACTATCCGTAAAAGCAAAAGAGGTTCAGTCAAAGGAAACTCATGAAGTTCCGATGCGACGAAAACCCACCGCTAACGATTCATTCCCGACAGGTTTGATGTGCCCAAGGAAAATTTGAGGTTACCTTTACTTCTATAAGTCCATCAACTAAGGAGTAAAACAAGGTCAATGGATCTACAAAGGAGGTTGTCCCTAGGATCAATAGGTGTTTATCATGCTCGGAATTTCGACCCCTACGATCGCTAAGTGTTACTCAAGAAGTTGTACCTTCAGATTAGCAGTTCTAATGGGATGACCATGCAGGTTTTGGAGTCAATTCATTTCGCTCACTATTACGACTTTCCAAGTTTAGGATAATTAACAAACTTAAGGGAGAATGACGAATACAAATAACTAAATCTCGCTAAGCATATGCTTTCGAGGTAAGACCAAGCCGATGATGTACAGGCATTATTTCAAATCCCAAACAGTGGAGACATAAGGATGTTAATCCCTCGTTACCCCCTCGAGCCAGGAGTTGGAGCTTGTTTCTACTTTTCAAATAAACCTTGATTTCAACCAGGGGCAGGGTAGATTTCAATTAATCCAATGGTGTATATTGGTTTTCAAGAGAATCAGTCAATCCAAGCAAAGGTTAAAGCAAAGGTTCAAGCATATCTTCTTCCTCGCGTTCATCCAAGAATGAGGGATCAATGGAGATAACATTCACAACATCTCCTCCCTCAACATATCATTCAAGATCGAGGACGTGTCAAAGTCGAAGCTTACAAATCAAAATCAACATGGCAGTCACAACAGTCGATATCCGAGGATCAAATCTCAAAAGGAGCCTTCAAAAGAAAAAACACCCGCTAAGTCAAAATGGAAAATTTCAAGAAAGAAAACAAAACGACTTAGGCAAAAATTAGGGCGTCCCGATGGATCAATTTCAAAGGAATTGGTTCATGCAAAAATCAGGGATAAAAAAAAAACAAAGGCGAAATACAAAGGATAATCTTGTGACTGCTAAACCATCAAAGCTTCACATCAATGCTTGGATCTCTACTAAGGCTTCTGCTTAACATCGAAACTGAAACGACTCTCTTACAAACAAAGCACATCCATTGGATTGGGCGAACTTTAGGATCTGGAGAACATCAAGGAGAAAGGGGTGGGTTAAATAAATTTTTGAGCCTTATATCCATTGTTTCTTAAAACCGTGAACCAGGCCAAGTTACAAAACTCAAAAGTCCTAATTGAGGCAAGGTTAACCACGAAAGCATACTAAGCAGGATCTTGTTATACTGACTCCTATGTTTGTTAAAACCATTTCTAATCATTACGCTTCTTCAAACATTCGTTTCTAATCATTCACTCCTAATTCTTGACGGACTTCGATTTCAAAACTTGCATTCGCATTACATTAGAATTACTTTTCAAAGGGTACAACGCCATCTACGAATATACACTTAGCATCGAGAAGATCTCGAAATTGGTTAATCAAAGATGACCATTTCTAATAAAGACTCTTGCATGGGGGAACCACATCTAGAGGGTTTTCCTAAACAGGGGAAAAACCTCAATGATTATAGGGGCATACAATCAAGGATCCTATTAACTAGGGGCATTCTCCCTAAGTTCCAATTGACTTGGGTCATATCTCGAAGCAATCTCAATCAGGGGCATGTCAAACATGGGACGAATTCAAATTCAAAAGGATAGAACAACATGGATAACCCTCCATATCCCAGAAATCAGGGGCACACCCTTCAATCTAAACGTCGAAGCACATGACAGGGTTATTTCCTGGGGCACTTCCTTCATAAGCATCTTTTTCCATGAAAATATTGGGGCAATGGATATCAAATCCGTGAGATGCACAACAAAAGGAAAAGGCGTTTTCATACTTTACAACCTCGAATCAATCTTTCTCCTAACTACGATCTTCAAAGTTCAAGGAATAGGTATTGGGAAATCGCGCTAGCATCCAACAACCTTACAACATTAGCAAGCTATACACGCTTTGGTTGTTAACAACCTATCATTGAAGCATCATGCAAATACATATAAGTCATGCATTGCATACATTGGTTGATACATTACACCATACCCTGCTAGGAAGTCTTCTTCAAGACATTATTTTTCTAAGTACCGTTTCAGGTGGTCTTCTTTAAGACATTCTACGAGCCTTTCTAGATGATCTTTTCTAAGACATTCATCATCCTTTATAGGAACCTCTTCAAGTGGTCTTCGTTAAGACGTTCTAAGAACCTTTTTAGGGGGCTTTTTCTAAGACATCCATCATCTTTTTCAAGTACCTTTTTAGGTAGTCTTTTCTAAGACATTTCATTGTCCTTCCCAAGAACCTTCTTAGACATTTTTTCAGCCTTCCCATGTAGTCTTCTTTAAGACATTCCTCATCCTTTGCTAAGAAACCTTTGCAGGTAGTCTTCTTTAAGACAAATGTTCATATCCATTCCGGAAACCTTTTCAGGTAGTCTTATAGAAGACATTAATTCGTTCCACTCATTACATCAACCAACATGTGCATGAGCATAACATCCTACCATCGGGTGGCAAGTGACCTTGTTGCATAAGCAGTCTTGCCGCGCCTTCACCACCCAACATTGGGGCATCAATCAAAACATCCAAATCATCATAAATCATTGTCATGCATTAATCATTTCGCTTCACTCCAACATCAAACCATGCATATCATCTGGTACATTCATATACTATAAAAGCCCAATTTTCATTTATCCAAATCCTTACAAAGTCCAGTTCTCGTCCTGGCAAATCCTTATGAAGTCCAGTTCTCGTCCTGGCAAATCCTTGCGAAATCCAATTCTCGTTTGGTAGTCAATTCCCGTCTGACTGTTACATTAAATCCAGTTCCCGTCTGGTAGTCAGTTCTCGTCTGACTGTTACATCAAAATCCAAATCCCATTTCAAATCCTATTCTGATTCCTATTCCAAACTGTTTCCCAACTCCTATTTTTCAAATCCTATTCCAATTCCTATTTCAGATCTATTCCAATCCCATTTCAAATCCTATTCCAACCCTATTTCAATTTCAATTTTCAATCCAAATCGTGACCTATTGCGTTACGTCTTATCACGCTAGTCCCTTGGCGGTGATATGGCACCGAGTTCTTTGGTACGTTAGTAACCAAGACTCATTTCAATTTCAATTTCCAATTTCAATCCAAATCGTGACCTATTGTGTTACGTCTTATCATGCTAGTCCCTTGGCGGTGATATGGCACCGAGTTCTTTGGTACGTTAGTAACCAAGACTCATTTCAATTTCAATTTTCAATTTCAATCCAAATCGTGACCTATTGCGTTATGTCTTATCACGCTAGTCCCTTGGCGGTGATATGGCACCGAGTTCTTTGGTACGTTAGTAACCAAGACTCATTTCATTTTCAATTTCAATCCAAATCGTGACCTATTGCGTTACATCTTATCACGTTAGTCCCTTGGCAGTGATATGGCACCGAGTTCTTTGGTACGTTAGTCCCTTGGCAGTAACCAAGACTCATTTCAATTTCAATTTCAATTTCAATCCAAATCGTGACCTATTGCGTTACGTCTTATCACGTTAGTCCCTTGGCAGTGATATGGCACCGAGTTCTTTGGTACATTAGTCCCTTGGCAGTAACCAAGACTCATGTCAATTTCAATTTTAATTTCAATCCCAACCATGACTTATTGCGTTAGTCCCCGAGCAGTAATAAGTTATGTCTTATCACGTTAGTCCCTTGGCAGTGATATAGAGTTACGTCTCTTTACAAATAGGGATTTATTTTCCCTGTTTCTCAAAACAAGTTCTTCAAACGGGTTTATCACGTTAGTCCCTCGGCAGTGATCTTCTCCAAGATTTCAACAATAACAAACAAGGTTCTATTTTTTTCTTTTCCAAAGTTACTAACTTCAACTAACATAACTAACAATCATGCATCATTCAATTAACATACCTCATTCATACATAACGCATATACATACATCTCTCTCATTTATTTTGAGAAGCTCACTGCATCATACATCGCATGCATCATAACATCGCATAAAGTTCAGGTTGCCTTTTTAGGCCGTGCTACAATTAAAATCACCTGGTTCCTTCCAAAAGGCATTTGCTTCACATTCTGAAGGATGGTATTTATCTTGGGTGGCATCTTTAAGCCCATCTCCCACGAAACTTTTTCCTAACACATGCAAATTTCAGGGCATTTTAGTGTTCAATCATCTTCTACCTTTAGATCACGATAGGCAGACGTGCCTATCTTACTCTTCAGGTTTAAGAAGATTGAACAGGGGCAGCTGTCATACCCCAAAATTTGCCCGATAAAATCTACGTCTGCTAATCCATCAAGGTTCAAAATTAAGGGTCATGGGGTTTGACATTTCTATTGTCAAACTCGCTCTCTTATAAACCAGGTTGAGTTAAAACAAGGGTGTAATTAGCAGGTGTCTTGGGATCTAAATATTGGACCCAATTATTACAAGGTTTCTGTCGTTTTAGATATAATTGCTGTTTACTAACATTTTTGTTTTTTTTTATTTTTTATTATTTTGTAATTTTATTAAATGTTATTACCTACTGCAATTTTATTTAACTAACTAATATTATCATTTGATATTATTAAGATTATTAGTATAATTAGAATTATTACTATTAATTTTAATATTAGTATGATTAGGATTTTTATTATTATTATTCTGTTATTTATATATAGTTTTTATTAAATTAAGTTAATTGGGCAATAGGCCCATTAGGTATAGAAAACCCTAACTTTGACTAATATAAATAAAACATCTTTGTACGCATTAGGGGAGGCCAACTCCATTCACCACCTACCCTATTCACATACAGAATCACATAGTCTATAAATACTTTCAAACATTTTTTAGGAACAACCTTTTTTTTCATATCTTTATACTAACCATTCTCAAACTCAAGCTGATTTCAACATCACTCTCACAAAAAAAACCAATCTTCACAGTTTTTCTTCATGAATCATTCCAATACATAAAAAGAAAAAAGACCCCATCTCTATACACATCGTACATACACGTTTCCTTTCACTCAAAAAGAAACTTTGTTTTTTTATAACCTTTATTCTCTCGATCTATTGAGATACCAACAATTTCCACCCCATTCAAACTAATTTTTATCATACTATGGACACAACATAAACTAACATGTTATTTCACTAACATCTGCTCATGCTTGTTTAGCCGTAGCTTCTCATTAACAGAAAGATACTCCGACGAAGTCAAAACCGGTCAGCAACCCATCGTGAGCAACAACAACCCACAACCCGGTTCGGCTTCGGCCATCCCTCCACCGCCGGCAAACAACAAGGCGAGATGCAGAACCGTTCCGCATGAAACTCTGCCGCGGTCCTAGCCGTGAACGATGCATATGGATCCAGAATGGCATCGTCCACACATTCCCCACAGATCCGGAAACCATTCCATCCGCACCATCCTCCGATCCGGTCAATAAGTCGTATATAGGAACCAACCACTGGACGACGATTATCGGAAGACGACCATCGGACGACATCGCGAGCACCACCCTTCTCTTCACTTTCGTCCTCGCCGCGGCATCGCACCATCCCCACACAAGTTCACCATCGATGCAGACCCTTCGATTCACCGTCCATGGTCGGCACCGAAAGCAAGCCACTCGCACCCTTAGCATATCTCGAATCGCCACCGTAAAATCCAATGGGAGAAATCGCTGTGTTGTTCTGAAAAGATAAAGACAGAGGATGTGGTTTTCTTTTGTTATTTTCTTTTTCTTCACTGACTTTGCTTGTGTTAAATAAAATTGGCATATGAAGTTTAACAGGTTGTCATCATAGCATAACTGGCAAAGGGCGCATACCAAGAACAACCGAAACAGGGGTTCGTTCCCCATGTGCAACACACTATTTTTTCTGTATTAACAAGCACGCAGATCCAGTGGTTCTCGCCAGCGCACGTTTATAATACACCACCGCACATCAGCCATTGGATCATGCACAGACGATTTCCAACGCTCTGCAGCTTGAGGTTCCACCATGAACGCTCAAGAGCCAACAGCACAGGATTGTAGCCCAGGTTCTTATAATTTTTATTTAATTTATTCGTTTGTTTTATTTAATTAGTTTAGGATATTAACTATGTAATTTAATTGGTTTATTCAATTAGGATTAGGATATAACATTAGAATTTGGGTTTAGAATTATTTAGGATCACCTCGATTATTCGATTGTGTCGATTTTTTGATTTAATTGATTTTAATCAATTTTAATTAATATTAAATCACAAAAACCCTATAAAGGTGTAAGTATTAGGGTTTGCCCGATCCCATCGCCCATTTGGCGAAACACTAACTTTCGATAAATTCTCCCCTCGACCCGACTAAATCTATTAGTCGCATTAGACGAGAGATAAAAAATACATATAATTTAAAACATATTTAATTTGCTGCCCGCGAGGATCAATCTATCGATCTGAGTAACCAGCAATGCCCCACTAATCCGTTAGCTATACTGACCAAATCTATTAGTCATCGCATCTAACGGTGACATATTAAATCAGGGTTGCACGCCCAAAACATTCAAAACACACTAAACCACAATACTACGGATTTTCATCCTTTTCAATCAGGCAATTCAAAATGCCTTTCAAATCAAATTCAAAACTACGATAGGCCATTCAAAAAGCCTTCAAACATCTCCATATCAAATTCTAAGGCGTACAACCCTGTGCCCGAACTACGTTGACTCTGATTCTCCATAAGGAGATACGTAGGCACTTGGATAACCAAGGCGAGTCCCCCTCCTTAAAATCTCAATTTTTCCCCTATTGAATTCTTTAGCTATTATCATAAATATTTTAGCCATAAGCCTTAACCTTAGATACAAACCTTAGGAAAGGGTTGAGGGTGCCTAACACCTTCCTTCGACCTGATTATAATAACTTACCTTGAATCTCTAAACTGCGTAGGGTTTCCTATTCGCCCTTCAGAACTCTAAAACCTTTATTTTTAGGGCAGGTTGCTACAGTTATCCAAGTGCCTACGTACCTCCTTAGAGAGGATCAAAGTCTAGGTAGTTCGGGGAGGGTTGTACGCCTTAGAATTAGTATGAATGTGTGAAGGTATTTTGAATTACCTTATCGCAGTTTTTGAAATTCGTAGTTTTGAAAAAAAAGAAATTGTGTTTTAAGATGGCGTACAACCCTAATTATAATATGTTCTATTAATCGCGATGATCAATAGGTTTGATAACCATAATTAACAAATTAAATAAATAATTGCTAATTATTCTAATCGATTGATTCGATTATCACCATTAGCAAATAAATGTGTTTTAATGGATTACTTGAATTAATTTGGGAATTGAATTATTTTATTATTAACCATCGCAATCAATTAGTTTGATTAAAACGATTAATAAATTATTGAAGAATTTTAATTATCATTAATTATCGTAATCAATAGGTTTGATTAAAACAAATAACAAATTTATGAAAATTACTAATCATCATAACCAATCGAATCGGTTAAAACCTTTTAGTAAATAAACCTTATTTGAATTATGTTATTTAATTAATTAAATAATTGATTATTAACCATCACGACCGATTAATTCGATCGAAACGAATAATAAATAAAATCTCAATACTAATTATATTATTAATTTACTTATAAAACCAAATAAGAAACCCAAGATTTGGTCATATGTGGTAAGGATGAAGGTTTATGATCTTACCGAGCAGATCAGATGGCCAGCAACGATGAAGTCTTGAAATTCCGAACAATTGATAGGGAAAAAAGGTGTTGTACCTACAAGGCACTCTGATGCCAAAGTAAGTAAATGTTCCACAAGGTACAACAAAGTGATAAGATTTTGGGGGTAAGAAAAGGTTACCTTGCCCTCTGTGAGGAGAGGGCTTATTTATAAGATGTTTGTGTGCCAGTTGGACTCCTCCTTCTGGGGCGGATATTTAGGTGACGCGTGAACTGACAGCTTACCGGGCACGAGGGTCCCTCGTGGTCGGTAGCCTCGTTAATATGCCCGGAGTGATCGGGTGAACCTTGGCACGCGCGGTCTAAATTGTCTTGGGCCGAAGGCTGGGTTGGCCCAATTATATTGATTGGGTCGGTCCAGAACAGTTTATATTATGGACATCAATCCTGGGGCGTTAGATCTAAAGAGATTAAGTGAATCCTATGGCCAGATCTGGAAGTGCATGGTGGACTACAGGACTATATGCGCATGGAATCAAGAAATCAAAGTTTTCATTAAAATAATAGGGAGGGAGGGATCGAACCCACGCCCCTTTACTCAATGCCCTTTCACCTTACCAACCCACCAAACGCGCTTATTTGTTTAAACAACGCGTTCAATAACATATATATAAAACAAGAAAAATATGGAAATAACGCGCGCGAAAATTTGAACAACCCAATAGCATGGAGACACATCATCGTCTTTTCCACTAAACCTGTAAAAACCTTGAACAATTTGCTACGAATCTGCTTCCAACTCGTTCGTAGCAATTTAACCCTGCAATCTTAAAACCCACATATGAACATAGAAATATTTCGCGACCATGCCATTCACTTCGTCCGAGTCCCCTAAACCTATTGGTGCCCTCAATTTCCCCTAATTTCACTTAAAACGCCAACCCCTAATTTGAGCTCATTCGACCTAACAATGGTGAATCTTGATTTCACCGTGCAAACACTAGATTTATTGCCTAGAAACTATCAGAGCACCAAGGTGAATCATAATATGCAAACAGAATTCAATGGAGATGCATGAATCATCGTAATCGAATTCAAGTTTAAAGAGACTTACCGTGGCTTATATGGAGATTTTTTTGGGGGTGTTGATGTAGTGCAACAATCCAGACAGCTTCAGAATGATCCAAGGAACATCTTGCAAGCTTTAGAATCCTTTGAAATGCCTTGATTCTTCAAAATTGATTTCAAGTTCTTAGTGATTTTTGTGTTCTTGAAGGTGGCTCCTTTTCCAGAAATTCGACCCCTAATGCATTGCTCTAAGTTCTATACTTATAGTGGAGCATATTAGGTTAAAGAATTGAATCCAATGTCCATGATTTATGAAATTGGAAATTTGATTGAAACTTGAATAAAATCTTTCTAAATTGGACCAATATTGCTCCTTCTCCTTCCAATCTTTTTATACACGAAATTATATTGTTATATGGTATAATTGCTGATTGATTTTGATCATTATGAGGTCTTCAATCAAATATTTGATTTTCCAATTGATTTATATAACTTTAATCACCATTTAAATGAATAAAAAACCATATAAAATCAAATAAATCCTATAGTTCGTGGCAAATGAAATTGGTGACTTGGATAACTTGTGGACAAAGATTAGATCTTAAAAAGTTAGGTCCATTTGCAAGAAAATCCAATTTGAACCACTTTTGTTTCACATTTTTCCTTCAAAATTGTCCAACTTTGACAAGGCATATCTCCCTCAATTTTTAAGATATGGAAGAGTTCTAGGACTTTTTGGAAACCTCAAGATGTCTTCTATAAGCCAATTTGGAACCCTTTTCCCATTTGAAGATTTTATCTTGATGATATGGCCTTTGACAAAAAACTGCTTTTGGTTGACTTTTGAAAATGACCTATAATCTTTTGTACCATATCTCTCCAATAAAGCATTTCTGGCCTTGGCATGTGAGAGACAAAGTTGTAGGGAATTCAATTTCATTCAGAAAAGGCTTTGGTTGGGAAATTTTTTATGCTCCATGTGAAATTTATGGTAAGTCAAAGTTCAGTCGACTTTTCAGACAAAAAACCCTAATTTAGCAACTTTGGACCTTGTTGATTTTGAAGCTTTTCCTTGATGAATCATGATCAACCTTTGATCAAATGATGAATTATAATTCAAAATAAGGATGTTGACAAAAAATCAGGAGTTTTGGTTGTGATTTGATCATAGTTGACTTTTAGGTCAAACCAGTCGACTGTTGACCATCTGAGTAGTTGAATAGGCAATCTTTGGAATTGAAGCTTGAATTTGGACATGGAGACAATGTGAACCCTAATGGACCATATGAAATCCATTGGAGGCCTTGATCCATCAATTTCCTTAAGATGCAAAACCCTAGTTCAGGAGATCCTTGATTAGGAGAGTGCCTTGAGTAAACCTTTGATCCTTGAGTCATTGAAGATGAAATGAGGTGGGCAAATTTTGGGGTATGAAACATGGTTATTTAGATGTTTTGGAATGCAGAGAGTTCTATGGGGAACACAATAAATTGAATACATTCAATCTTGATAGTATGAATTTTATATTTACAAAAAATATTAAATAAATAGATTATTAATTATTTTTAGATATAGTAACGATGAATTAAACGAAATTATAATTAGGGGTGTCAATAATTAGGATTGCTAAATTGTGTTAATCAGGAGGTACTTTTGATGATATATTATTTTCTTAGTTGTATTAAAAAATAAGGATCATAAAGAAAATTAATAGGTCAGAATAGGGAAGGTGTGTGTAGGGCAGGTATTAGCACCCCCCTCCTTACCCGACCCCGTCCTTGTAATTAAAATATGAATGTCCCCTATAACCTAACCCGCATCAAATTAAATTAGATTTTTCCCGTTAGATTCGGGGCGGGAATGGTCGGGTCTTGATTATTTTTTGAACCAATTAGCCTAGACATACTCATTGCACTTGGAATACACATAAGAGGTGGATTGAAGATGGGAAAACAAATTTAATGATATTCATCAGGGCAAGTTCCCAGTTGGCTAAATACCCTTTTTCATTCCTTTGCTATATTTTGGGGTCCATTTTGACTCCTTAACTTTTCAAAAGACCAAGTTCATCCCTTATTTCTTCAAATCGTGTCATATACATTATTTTCGTCTATTTCCCACTAACAACATCTATTTTGCATGTATGGAATCCTAATTGGTATCTAGTCATCACCTTCTTCGTTGTCTCTGAACCCTAGAAAATCCAAAATTTCCAAACCTAGGTAAACCCAGAAGCTTACATTCATTAACCCACAAACACATATTCATCGAAATCGCTTTATTCTCCAAATTCTTTCACCTCTTAAGACAACCATTATGAACTTCCTAAACAAGCTTATGCTTTGCAAAGTAACACTTTGCTATCAAATCTCCTTTATATCTAGATTTACACTGATAATGAAAGATCATGATACATAACAATCACATAATCATTATCAACATCATGTATTTATTCTTACTTAATCATTTCTAATAAAAAAGAAAAACAAAATTATGATCTTATTATCTTATTTCCCAAGTTTCAATTTTTAAAATAGTAGCATGATAATTTTAAGCTTTGAGTTTAGAATCAACATCACATCTAGGAAAAGTTTGACCAATTAAACCAAAATAAACTAAACCATGGGAGAAGAATCTATATTGAAATAAATTCTAGGTCGTTTATTTGGAAGAGAGTGGAGATTGTCTTGTTGTTAAGTGTAACACCCCGAAAATCTAGATTATTTATTTAATTATTAATGAATTAATTTAGCATGATTTTATGAGTCTTTATAAAGTATTTGATATTTTGGTGATGATATGTGATATTCTTGTGTGTTATGAGGATTATTGATAATTAAGAGTATTTTATAATAATTAGAATAATTGGTTGGGATTATTTGAATTAGTAAAATAAAATAATATTGGTGTTATAGATGATAAGGGCAAGATAGCAAATTTAAAGGGCTAATTGAGAGCAATAAGAGGAAAGCCATATTAGGGGTCCAAGGGTTAAACAAGGAAGGGTGTGTGTTAGAGTTCATTATGTGCAATCGTGAGATTTTTGCAAGAACATTGTAAAGAGAAGCTAGGGCCTAGAGAACAACTCAAAGAGGAAATTGTAGAACGCGATGAGGAATTAGAATCAAGCTCTAAAATCTAAGGAAAGGAGAGTTTATCTTGATTATTATAATCAGTTAAGTGTTAGGTAATTGTAGGATTGCTTTGATGTTTTGGTTTATGAGGATTAGATGATAATGTGAGAAACATTTGATGAATTAGAAGTGTTGAATTGTGATAGAATAGTACCCATAATGTAGAATACATAGAGATGTTATTGAATGATGAAACCTGATGTTTAAAGGATGTTTTAGGACCTATAATATGTTGGAATCGCAATAAGAAAACTCTGTTCGCAAAGATTTGCCGGGCGAATCCACCTACTCGTCGGGAGAATGAGGAGGCGAGTGGAGACGGAGGCTATTGGCTCCAGACGTCAGGCGGATAAGAGGGTTCGTCAGGCGAATATTTCCTGAACCGGAAATTTTTTTAAATTTCATAACTTGAGTTTTAGGATTCCGATTGACGTGTCGTTCGAAGCGTTGCGAAGCTGAGTAATAATCTATAACTTAGTAAAATAACATGAACCATAGGATTCAGATTTATAGGGGTTATATTGTGATGATATGATGATACGTAGTGATTATATACTAAAACGTATGGTTTCTATCGTGAATTGAGTCAGCGATGCTTTATTGTGAATTGATGTATGTTTTTATGATGATCTTGATTTTATGATGTGCGTATTATGAAGCTTGTGGTGAGGTAAGATGAACATGATGAATGATGATGCATTTTGACTATCCGTGGTCGTATTTTGTGTGTTGTTGCGCATCATGCATTCATAGAATGTGTAGGACGATAGTCCAGTGATGTTTTGCAGGAAGATGAATCCAATGGAGTGTTTTTGGACATTTGGTCCAGTGATGACCTTAATCCCATAGTGTGGATTAAGTGCAAAAATTGTGAAGTGCTCCGGTTCCAAGCGGGAATCAATTCTATTGGTGGGGATCTTTAGAGATGACGATGACTAGGTCATCAGTGATGTTTTGATATCACATGCATGAGTCTTATTGAGTTGCATTTCATTATTTGTGGCGTTGCATAATATTTGAATCAAGTGATATGTTTGGGAAATTTTCTTGATTTGTGGTGCTTTAATGTGAGGGATTAGTGATTGTCATTATGCTATAGATGTAGTAAATGATGCCATGATGTTGTCGTTGTTCCCAGGCCATGAGTACTATATCTATTACTTATTCTTTTTATAATGATTGTGATTCACTCACCCTTTTTGCTTGAAAATGTTGTCTCGAAACATGGGTAACTTGCAGGTGATCAAGATTAGTGCACGAAGCTTAGAAGGTAGCTTCAGAGTGAGCTCGTTTAGTTTCTGTTGATTCCAGTGGGTCTTGCTATGATACATAACATCAGGAATGAGATTGTTTGTTTTGGAACTATTATTTTTGTTGTTTTATTTGACGACCTTTGAATTACCGTTTGTGGTACTTAAACTATTTTTGAAGTATGATTTCTTGAATGATAAAGTGTGATGAAGTCTTATGAAGTATTTATTTTAATAAAGGTATTTTGAACTATGAACTCCGCTACGATATGTGAAGGACTATATGTGATGATGGTAAAGAACTATCATATTTATTTGTTTTTGCAGCCCGTGTTATGGCCCAGGACTGTTTATTTAAGATGTTATATGAAGATGTGACGCCCTTGTGGTTTTAATTGAATTTTTATTTTCGTAAAATACATGCGAAATATGTTTGAGTTAGAAGGGTGTCATATTAAGACTATAGTATAACTTTTCTGATGAAGTGATTATCAGAATCATATATCATAAGTTGAACCATTATTGAAGATGATGTGTAAATTACTCAAAAGAGATTTTTAACAATTGAAATCCGTAGAGAGAGAGAGGATCTAATCAGTTCATTAGAGAGGTCGTGAGGCGAGGAAAATAAAAATGTTTTTCTTTTATGCGTTTGAAGTCATGACGACCGAAAATAGGGGGTAGAAGGGGTGGTGGCGGTTCGGTTTGAGCGGGAAGAGAGAGAGAGAGAGCGAGAGAGAGAGAGTGTGTGATTCTAAATCTCTCTCTCTCAGATATTCTAAAGGATTGATAAAAGAAGTGATAGGCTATCCAACTCAACCTATTGGGTCTTTGTGTAAAAGAAAGGGAGGCCCAAACTATCTTCTCCCATTGCTTTGTTCACACACTTTTACATCATATAAAATTCAGTTTTATAACGAATAAGTTTTGTTGATATGCGTGACACAAATGAAGTGAAGAAGATAGTGCACTTTTTGGATTCTTGTATTTTCTAGGTTCTTAGAAGAAGATATAACAATAATTAAAACCTAGTAAATATTTTAGTGACATATTTTTCCATCGCTAAATCAATCACAAAATTGGTCTAGGCCACGTGGCATTCCACGTATGTACCTCATAGTCTTAGCCATTTAATTTGACTAATAGAATAGACGAAAACAATTTACATGGTCCAGTTTTCAGAGTTGAGGGATCTAAATGGTGTTTTCAAATGTTATGGGATCAAACAGGACCCCGATTACAAGATAAAGGACGAAAAGGGTATTTAGGCTTCCCGATCAGTCACCGTGACCTTGGGAAGAAACTACTAGGATGTGAACAACTTCTTCAGTTTCTCTCGTATCCATGTGAAATTTGCCTCACTTTCATGCTCCCTGTAACACCCTTCTAAACCCCGCGGCAATTTTAATAATTAATCAGAGTAAAAATATATGCACAAGGGTGCCACAATTATTTAAAATAAATAAATCAACTAAGGTCAAAGTCATGCTTCATTAGGAAACGGTTCACCAAAACATAATCATGTTTATCACAGCGGAATACTAAACATCATCAAATACAACCAAATGGAATCATATTTCAACATCAATTAAAATGGATAAGTTCATAAAAACTTCTACAACTATCGTTCCCCAGTGTTACAGATCAGAGCATGACCGACACGACCCAACATAAACGGATAAACTCTATGAGTCATCCTCACCAAGCACTAATGCCGCTACTCCTCAATCTGAAAATGACAACATGTAAGGGTGAGTCTCATTCTCAATTAGTAAATATTATGCAATTCATAAGCAACAAGCATCATAATATACCGTTCACCCAATTATACATATTCAGATTCACATCCATTATTAATTCACACAATAATAGAGTACAACACATACTACAGAAATCCATACAATCATATTATGACAAAATGCATATGACACAACTGACACTATGCATGTGGTACCAATAAACCGTGGAATCAATCCACCTAACCGATCTACGCCTCATCGAGATACGGCCCACCGACACAATTTCCACACAATGGGAAATATGTCCACCAACGATCCAAACCTCACCGGGATCCAACATCAATGCACGTGAATGAATGAAACACATATAACATACTTAAAACACACTAAATCACGATGAGCAACTCATCTCAACACCACATCACCGAATAAGTATGTACATGTTTTCAACATCATTCAAATAGTCATGCATCCATCACAATCATAATAACAAATCACACCAATTCATCATCACATCAAACACATGGTCACACCTATCTCATATGCACACAATGTTCAATTCTTATCAAGTAATTAAATCGAGTTTCAAAGAAATAAGGTCGGATAATACCAATATTCATCGTTCATCATATAAAACATTTAATTACTTGCACAACGCCCAAAACGGCACTAAGAAATGATACACGGATCAAAAGATACGTTATTTTGAAGTTTGGAAAAATTCACACACAGCAAGGTTCGCTCAGCGGAGCAAGGCAGAAGCGAAACCCTTCCAACCCCCGCTCAGCGGACCTCAAGCGACGTCAAACAGAAGCGAACTACGTTGGGACCTCCGCTCAGCGGACCCCCCTCCGCTCAGCGGACCTGCGATTTCAGCAAACCCCAAGTCTGCGACAGACCCTGCGATTTCACTCCCCTTTCACCCAAAAACGAATCCAGACATCACATACAGGCATATAATCATCATACATTCAATTATACACCATAAAACATCACCCAAACTCATTATTAACCAATTAGTTCACACAATTATCATCAATTCAATTCAATTATAACACCCTAACCTATTAATCCCAATATCTAATTGAACCAAACCATACATCAATCTACCTATCACCTAAGATCACATAAGAGATACTAAAAGGAAGAGTCCCCCCTTACCTCGATGAATCTCTTGAATGCTCTCCTTCCGGTTTCACGTTCTTGCCCCTTTCTCTTCTCTTCTTTTCACGTGTTCTTCCTTTCTCCCCAAATGGTTCCTTTCTTTCTTATTTTATGAAAATAAAATAAAATAAAATATCACAACTTAGTAAAAGGCCTAACCAATATAGCACCCCTCTTTTACTAACATCACACCATAAGCCCAATAGCCTTTATTCCATCATTTTCCGATTAAAATACTAAATTCCAATTATTTAATTTAAATCTTAATTAAATTAATAAACTGAAATCATGGGGTGTTACAACTCTCCCCCACTAAAAGAGTTTTCGTCCTCGAAAACATACCTTAGACGAAAAGTTCCGGGTAAGAGTCCTTCATCTGGCTCTCTAACTCCCATGTAACATTTCCACCGGCTGGTCCTCCCCAAACCACTTTCACCGTTGCTATATCTTTACCTCGCAACTGCTTCACTTTACGATCTTCAATCCTCATAGGTAACGTCTCTACGGTCAGATTATCTCGCACCTGTATATCATCTACCTGAATCTCATGAGACGGATCTGCAATGTATTTCCTCAACTGGGATACATGGAACACATCATGCAAATTAGCGAGTGCAGGCGGTAAAGAAATCTGATAAGCAACCTTCCCAATCTTCTTAGTAATTTGAAATGGACCAATGAAACGCGGAGTTAACTTCTTCGACTTCAAGGCTCTCCCAATACCAGTCATCGGAGTAACTCGCATGAATACATGATCTCCTTCCTTAAATTCAATATCCTTCCTTCTCTTGTCATGGTAACTCTTCTGACGACTCTGAGAAGCTCTCATCTTTTCCTGAATCATCTTGATCTTTTCTGTAGTTTGTTGCACAATCTCCGGTCCAACCACCGTGTTTTCTCCAGATTCGTACCAACACAAAGGTGTTCTACATCTCCTACCATACAATGCTTCAAACGGAGCCATACCAATACTCGAATGATAACTATTGTTGTAGGTAAACTCAACCAAAGGTAAATAACTATCCCAAGCACCACCTTTCTCTAATACACAAGCTCGTAGCAAATCCTCTAACGATTGAATCGTTCTCTCCGTCTGACCATCTGTCTGCGGATGATAAGCAGAACTCAACCTCAACTTAGTACCCAAGGCTTCCTGCAATCCTGTCCAGAACTTAGAAGTAAATCTCGGATCTCTATCCGACACAATACTAGCTGGAACACCATGCAAACTCACTATCTTCTCAACATACAACTGAGCCAACTTCTCCATCGGATAATCCATTCTTATTGGAATAAAGTGAGCAGATTTCGTCAACCGGTCTACAATGACCCAGATAGAATCACAATTCCTGCTCGTTCTAGGTAACCCAGATACAAAGTCCATAGAAATTCCATCCCACTTCCAATCCGGAACAAACAACGGTTCCATCAACCCAGACGGTTTCTAATGCTCAATTTTCGACTTCTGACAAATTAAGCAAGCATAAACAAACTCAGCAATTTCCTTCTTCATTCCAGGCCACCAAAATAATTTCTTCAAATCATGATACATCTTGGTAGCACCAGGATGAATGCTCAATCCACTCCGGTGTCCTTCTTCCAGAATACTCTTCCTGATCTCAGCAACATCGGGCACACACACTCGGTCTCCAAACCTTATAACACCATTCTCGTCAATTCGGAATTCACCTCCTTGACCTTGGTTAATCAATGTCAACTTATCTACCAAGCCAACGTCAGATTTCTGTCCGTTTCTAATTTCCTCAAGGATACTATTAGTTAACTTTAACATCCCCAACTTAACGCTATTAGAAGTACTTTCGCATACTAAACTCAAATCTCGGAATTGCTCAATTAAATCCAATTCTCGCACCATTAGCATAGACATATGCAATAACTTCCTGCTCAATGCATCAGCAACAACATTTGCTTTGCCAGGATGGTAATTCAAACTGAAATCATAGTCCTTAAGAAATTCTAACCATCTTCTCTGTCTCATATTGAGCTCTTTCTGATCGAAGAGATACTTCAGACTCTTATGGTCGCTGAATACCTCAAATCGAGAACCATAGAGATAATGTCTCTACAACTTCAACACAAACACCACAGCCGCCAATTCCAAATCATGAGTCGGATAATTCTTCTCATGAATTTTCAACTGTCTTGAAGCATAGGCCACTACCTACTTATCTTGCATCAAAATACCACCTAAACCCATCAGTGAAGCATCACAGTACACATTAAAAGACTTCGCTGGATTAGGCAAAATTAAGATCGGAGCACTTGTCAATCTCTTCTTCAACTCTTGAAAACCTTTTTCACATTCTGAATCCCATACAAATACTTGTCCTTTTCTTGTTAACTTAGTCATTGGTAATGCCAACTTCGAAAATCCTTCAATGAACTTTCTATAGTAACCTTCCAGACCAAGAAAACTACGAATCTCTGAAGCATTCTTCGGCGTCTCCCACTGAGATACAGCTTCTACCTTCATAGGATCCACTGCGATACCGTTCTTCGAAATTACATGGCCAAGAAAACTTACTTGCTTCAACCAGAATTCACATTTAGACAATTTCGCATACAATTTCTTCTCCTTCAATAACTCCAACACCACTCTTAGATGCTCTGCATGTTCTTCATCACTCTTCGAGTAAATCAGAATGTCGTCAATGAACACTACCACGAACTTGTCAAGATACGGGTGAAATATCCTGTTCATATACTCCATGAAAACACCAGGTGCATTTGTAACACCAAATGGCATAACAGAATATTCATAATGTCCATACCTCGTTCGGAATGCCGTCTTCTGAATATCTTCCGCCTTCACACGAATTTGGTGATATCCAGACCTCAGATCAATCTTGCTAAACACACAAGCTCCAACCAACTGGTCCATCAAATCATCAATCCTCGGCAAGGATATCGATTTTTGATTGTCACTTTGTTCAGTTGTCTATAATCAACACACAGCCTCATTGAACCTTCTTTCTTCTTAACCAACAGTACCGGCGCACCCCACGGTGACACACTAGGACGAATAAACCTCTTTTCCAACAATTCTTCTAACTGTTTCTTCAGTTCAGCCAATTCCGATGCCGACATGCGGTACGGTGCCATCGACACAGGACTAGTTCCAGGAATCAATTCTATAGCAAACTCCACTTCTCTTTCAGGTGGCAACTCACTAACATCTTCTAGAAACACTTCCGGATACTCATTCACTACTCGTAGTTCACCAGTATTATCGCCCCCTTTCACTTCCATTGAAGAGCACAACATAAATACCATCGCTCCATCATTGATGGCCAAATTCATCTGTTTGACTGACATAGTCAAATCCTCAACACTATCCTCTTCAGGAAAGATAACCGTCTTCGTAAAACAATTGATATGAGCTCGGTTAAATTGCAACAAGTTCATCCCTAAAATGACGTCAAGTCCTTCAAGAGGAAGGCATACTAAATCCATTCCAAACTTTCTACCAAATATGTCAACAGGACAGTTCAAACAAGCAGAAGAAGTAGTTACTGAACCCGACGCAGGAGTGTCAATAACCATACTTCCATGAATAACAGATATTTCTAATCCCAATCGTTTAGCACAATCCAATGAAATGAACGAATGAGTCGCTCCAGTATCTATAATAGCAACTAAAGGTGTGTCATGGATAAAACACGTACCTTTAATTAGACGATCTTCCGGAGTAGTCTCTGACCCAGACAAAGCGAAGACTTTTCCACCAACCTGATCTTTCTTTGGTTTAGTGCAGTGCGGACTGATGTGACCCTCTTCGCCGCAATTGTAGCAAGTCACAATCTTCATCCTACAATCTGAAGCAATATGACCCGCCTTACCACACTTGAAGCATTTCTTCTCTCCACCCTTGCACTCATTCCTTCTATGCCCAGTCTCTCCACAGTTGTAGCACCTAACGGGAGCACCAGAATCTCCCCCACTAGGCCTCTTCCAATCCTCAGCTCTAGGATTTCCTCTACCATATGGCTTACCTCTATCCATAGGCTTCTTACCTTTCTTGTCAACCAACTCGCGAGAGTGAGATGACTTCAGCTTAAGGTTATCCTCTTCGAAGATCCTACTACAGTCCACCAAATCGACAAATCGCCGAATTCTCTGGTACCTAATTCCTTGCTTGATCTCATCACGAAGACCATTCTCGAACTTGATGCACTTTGAGAATTCACTAGCCTCGTCATTGTTGTAGTGAACGTAGTACTTCGCCAACTCGACAAATTTCAAAGCATACTCTGGTACCGTCATATTACCCTGAGTCAGCTCCAAAAATTTAATCTCTTTCCTGCCTCGAACGTCTTCAGGAAAATACCTCCTCAGAAACTCTCTCTTGAACACAGCCCAGGAGATAGCTACACCATCAGCATCCAATTCAGCCCTGGTAGCCATCCACCAGTCATCAGCTTCTTCGGACAACATATGAGTACCATACCTCACTTTCAGGTTCTCAGCACAATCGATGACTCTGAAAATCCTCTCGATCTCCTTAACCCATTTCTGAGCACCTTCAGGATCATGTGTGCCCTTGAACAACGGAGGATTGTTCCGCTGGAAACTGTTCAGCTGCCTGTCAGCACCAATACCAGCTCCATTGACATTCCCTCCCAGTACACCAGCAATCATGCCCAGAGCCTCAGCAATTGCATCGTCATTTCTTCCTCCTCTTCCGGCCATTGTTCTGCTAAATATCAAACAATATTCATTAGAACAAGAAGTATCGATAGTGTCAACCTTACACTATTCGCATACGAGGGATTAACTGACACTAAGACTCTGACTCAAACGACCGACTATGCTCTGATACCACTATTGTAACACCCTTCTAAACCCCGCGGCAATTTTAATAATTAATCAGAGTAAAAACATATGCACAAGGGTGCCACAATTATTTAAAATAAATAAATCAACTAAGGTCAAAGTCATGCTTCATTAGGAAACGGTTCACCAAAACATAATCATGTTTATCACAGCGGAATACTAAACATCATCAAATACAATCAAATGGAATCATATTTCAACATCAATTAAAATGGATAAGTTCATAAAAACTTCTACAACTATCGTTCCCCAGTGTTACAGATCAGAGCATGACCGACACGACCCAACATAAACGGATAAACTCTATGAGTCATCCTCACCAAGCACTAATGCCGCTACTCCTCAATCTGAAAATGACAACATGTAAGGGTGAGTCTCATTCTCAATTAGTAAATATTATGCAATTCATAAGCAACAAGCATCATAATATACCGTTCACCCAATTATACATATTCAGATTCACATCCATTATTAATTCACACGATAATAGAGTACAACACATACTACAGAAATCCATACAATCATATTATGACAAAATGCATATGACACAACTGACACTATGCATGTGGTACCAATAAACCGTGGAATCAATCCACCTAACCGATCTACGCCTCATCGAGATACGGCCCACCGACACAATTTCCACACAATGGGAAATATGTCCACCAACGATCCAAACCTCACCGGGATCCAACATCAATGCACGTGAATGAATGAAACACATATAACATACTTAAAACACACTAAATCACGATGAGCAACTCATCTCAACACCACATCACCGAATAAGTATGTACATGTTTTCAACATCATTCAAATAGTCATGCATCCATCACAATCATAATAACAAATCACACCAATTCATCATCACATCAAACACATGGTCACACCTATCTCATATGCACACAATGTTCAATTCTTATCAAGTAATTAAATCGAGTTTCAAAGAAATAAGGTCGGATAATACCAATATTCATCGTTCATCATATAAAACATTTAATTACTTGCACAACGCCCAAAACGGCACTAAGAAATGATACACGGATCAAAAGATACGTTATTTTGAAGTTTGGAAAAATTTCACACACAGCAAGGTTCGCTCAGCGGAGCAAGGCAGAAGCGAAACCCTTCCAACCCCCGCTCAGCGGACCTCAAGCGACGTCAAACAGAAGCGAACTACGTTGGGACCTCCGCTCAGCGGACCCCCCTCCGCTCAGCGGACCCCCCTCCGCTCAGCGGACCTGCGATTTCAGCAAACCCCAAGTCTGCGACAGACCCTGCGATTTCACTCCCCTTTCACCCAAAAACGAATCCAGACATCACATACAGGCATATAATCATCATACATTCAATTATACACCATAAAACATCACCCAAACTCATTATTAACCAATTAGTTCACACAATTATCATCAATTCAATCCAATTATAACACCCTAACCTAATAATCCCAATATCTAATTGAACCAAACCATACATCAATCTACCTATCACCTAAGATCACATAAGAGATACTAAAAGGAAGAGTCCCCCCTTACCTCGATGAATCTCTTGAATGCTCTCCTTCCGGTTTCACGTTCTTGCCCCTTTCTCTTCTCTTCTTTTCACGTGTTCTTCCTTTCTCCCCAAATGGTTCCTTTCTTTCTTATTTTATGAAAATAAAATAAAATAAAATATCACAACTTAGTAAAAGGCCTAACCAATATAGCACCCCTCTTTTACTAACATCACACCATAAGCCCAATAGCCTTTATTCCATCATTTTCCGATTAAAATACTAAATTCCAATTATTTAATTTAAATCTTAATTAAATTAATAAACTGAAATCATGGGGTGTTACAACTCTCCCCCACTAAAAGAGTTTTCGTCCTCGAAAACATACCTTAGACGAAAAGTTCCGGGTAAGAGTCCTTCATCTGGCTCTCTAACTCCCATGTAACATTTCCACCGGCTGGTCCTCCCCAAACCACTTTCACCGTTGCTATATCTTTACCTCGCAACTGCTTCACTTTACGATCTTCAATCCTCATAGGTAACGTCTCTACGGTCAGATTATCTCGCACCTGTATATCATCTACCTGAATCTCATGAGACGGATCTGCAATGTATTTCCTCAACTGGGATACATGGAACACATCATGCAAATTAGCGAGTGCAGGCGGTAAAGAAATCTGATAAGCAACCTTCCCAATCTTCTTAGTAATCTGAAATGGACCAATGAAACGCGGAGTTAACTTCTTCGACTTCAAGGCTCTCCCAATACCAGTCATCGGAGTAACTCGCATGAATACATGATCTCCTTCCTTAAATTCAATATCCTTCCTTCTCTTGTCATGGTAACTTTTCTGACGACTCTGAGAAGCTCTCATCTTTTCCTGAATCATCTTGATCTTTTCTGTAGTTTGTTGCACAATCTCCGGTCCAACCACCGTGTTTTCTCCAGATTCGTACCAACACAAAGGTGTTCTACATCTCCTACCATACAATGCTTCAAACGGAGCCATACCAATACTCGAATGATAACTATTGTTGTAGGTAAACTCAACCAAAGGTAAATAACTATCCCAAGCACCACCTTTCTCTAATACACAAGCTCGTAGCAAATCCTCTAACGATTGAATCGTTCTCTCCGTCTGACCATCTGTCTGCGGATGATAAGCAGAACTCAACCTCAACTTAGTACCCAAGGCTTCCTGCAATCCTGTCCAGAACTTAAAAGTAAATCTCGGATCTCTATCCGACACAATACTAGCTGGAACACCATGCAAACTCACTATCTTCTCAACATACAACTGAGCCAACTTCTCCATCGGATAATCCATTCTTATTGGAATAAAGTGAGCAGATTTCGTCAACCGGTCTACAATGACCCAGATAGAATCACAATTCCTGCTCGTTCTAGGTAACCCAGATACAAAGTCCATAGAAATTCCATCCCACTTCCAATCCGGAACAAACAACGGTTCCATCAACCCAGACGGTTTCTGATGCTCAATTTTCGACTTCTGACAAATTAAGCAAGCATAAACAAACTCAGCAATTTCCTTCTTCATTCCAGGCCACCAAAATAATTTCTTCAAATCATGATACATCTTGGTAGCACCAGGATGAATGCTCAATCCACTCCGGTGTCCTTCTTCCAGAATACTCTTCCTGATCTCAGCAACATCGGGCACACACACTCGGTCTCCAAACCTTATAACACCATTCTCGTCAATTCGGAATTCACCTCCTTGACCTTGGTTAATCAATGTCAACTTATCTACCAAGCCAACGTCAGATTTCTGTCCGTTTCTAATTTCCTCAAGGATACTATTAGTTAACTTTAACATCCCCAACTTAACGCTATTAGAAGTACTTTCGCATACTAAACTCAAATCTCGGAATTGCTCAATTAAATCCAATTCTCGCACCATTAGCATAGACATATGCAATAACTTCCTGCTCAATGCATCAGCAACAACATTTGCTTTGCCAGGATGGTAATTCAAACTGAAATCATAGTCCTTAAGAAATTCTAACCATCTTCTCTGTCTCATATTGAGCTCTTTCTGATCGAAGAGATACTTCAGACTCTTATGGTCGCTGAATACCTCAAATCGAGAACCATAGAGATAATGTCTCTACAACTTCAACACAAACACCACAGCCGCCAATTCCAAATCATGAGTCGGATAATTCTTCTCATGAATTTTCAACTGTCTTGAAGCATAGGCCACTACCTACTTATCTTGCATCAAAATACCACCTAAACCCATCAGTGAAGCATCACAGTACACATTAAAAGACTTCGCTGGATTAGGCAAAATTAAGATCGGAGCACTTGTCAATCTCTTCTTCAACTCTTGAAAACCTTTTTCACATTCTGAATCCCATACAAATACTTGTCCTTTTCTTGTTAACTTAGTCATTGGTAATGCCAACTTCGAAAATCCTTCAATGAACTTTCTATAGTAACCTGCCAGACCAAGAAAACTACGAATCTCTGAAGCATTCTTCGGCGTCTCCCACTGAGATACAGCTTCTACCTTCATAGGATCCACTGCGATACCGTTCTTCGAAATTACATGGCCAAGAAAACTTACTTGCTTCAACCAGAATTCACATTTAGACAATTTCGCATACAATTTCTTCTCCTTCAATAACTCCAAAACCACTCTTAGATGCTCTGCATGTTCTTCATCACTCTTCGAGTAAATCAGAATGTCGTCAATGAACACTACCACGAACTTGTCAAGATACGGGTGAAATATCCTGTTCATATACTCCATGAAAACACCAGGTGCATTAGTAACACCAAATGGCATAACAGAATATTCATAATGTCCATACCTCGTTCGGAATGCCGTCTTCTGAATATCTTCCGCCTTCACACGAATTTGGTGATATCCAGACCTCAGATCAATCTTGCTAAACACACAAGCTCCAACCAACTGGTCCATCAAATCATCAATCCTCGGCAAGGATATCGATTTTTGATTGTCACTTTGTTCAGTTGTCTATAATCAACACACAGCCTCATTGAACCTTCTTTCTTCTTAACCAACAGTATCGGCGCACCCCACGGTGACACACTAGGACGAATAAACCTCTTCTCCAACAATTCTTCTAACTGTTTCTTCAGTTCAGCCAATTCCGATGCCGACATGCGGTACGGTGCCATCGACACAGGACTAGTTCCAGGAATCAATTCTATAGCAAACTCCACTTCTCTTTCAGGTGGCAACTCACTAACATCTTCTAGAAACACTTCCGGATACTCATTCACTACTCGTAGTTCACCAGTATTATCGCCCCCTTTCACTTCCATTGAAGAGCACAACATAAATACCATCGCTCCATCATTGATGGCCAAATTCATCTGTTTGACTGACATAGTCAAATCCTCAACACTATCCTCTTCAGGAAAGATAACCGTCTTCGTAAAACAATTGATATGAGCTCGGTTAAATTGCAACAAGTTCATCCCTAAAATGACGTCAAGTCCTTCAAGAGGAAGGCATACTAAATCCATTCCAAACTTTCTACCAAATATGTCAACAGGACAGTTCAAACAAGCAGAAGAAGTAGTTACTGAACCCGACGCAGGAGTGTCAATAACCATACTTCCATGAATAACAGATATTTCTAATCCCAATCGTTTAGCACAATCCAATGAAATGAACGAATGAGTCGCTCCAGTATCTATAATAGCAACTAAAGGTGTGTCATGGATAAAACACGTACCTTTAATTAGACGATCTTCCGGAGTAGTCTCTGACCCAGACAAAGCGAAGACTTTTCCACCAACCTGATCTTTCTTTGGTTTAGTGCAGTGCGGACTGATGTGACCCTCTTCGCCGCAATTGTAGCAAGTCACAATCTTCATCCTACAATCTGAAGCAATATGACCCGCCTTACCACACTTGAAGCATTTCTTCTCTCCACCCTTGCACTCATTCCTTCTATGCCCAGTCTCTCCACAGTTGTAGCACCTAACGGGAGCACCAGAATCTCCCCCACTAGGCCTCTTCCAATCCTCAGCTCTAGGATTTCCTCTACCATATGGCTTACCTCTATCCATAGGCTTCTTACCTTTCTTGTCAACCAACTCGCGAGAGTGAGATGACTTCAGCTTAAGGTTATCCTCTTCGAAGATCCTACTACAGTCCACCAAATCGACAAATCGCCGAATTCTCTGGTACCTAATTCCTTGCTTGATCTCATCACGAAGACCATTCTCGAACTTGATGCACTTTGAGAATTCACTAGCCTCGTCATTGTTGTAGTGAACGTAGTACTTCGCCAACTCGACAAATTTCAAAGCATACTCTGGTACCGTCATATTACCCTGAGTCAGCTCCAAAAATTTAATCTCTTTCCTGCCTCGAACGTCTTCAGGAAAATACCTCCTCAGAAACTCTCTCTTGAACACAGCCCAGGAGATAGCTACACCATCAGCATCCAATTCAGCCCTGGTAGCCATCCACCAGTCATCAGCTTCTTCGGACAACATATGAGTACCATACCTCACTTTCAGGTTCTCAGCACAATCGATGACTCTGAAAATCCTCTCGATCTCCTTAACCCATTTCTGAGCACCTTCAGGATCATGTGTGCCCTTGAACAACGGAGGATTGTTCCGCTGGAAACTGTTCAGCTGCCTGTCAGCACCAATACCAGCTCCATTGACATTCCCTCCCAGTACACCAGCAATCATGCCCAGAGCCTCAGCAATTGCATCGTCATTTCTTCCTCCTCTTCCGGCCATTGTTCTGCTAAATATCAAACAATATTCATTAGAACAAGAAGTATCGATAGTGTCAACCTTACACTATTCGCATACGAGGGATTAACTGACACTAAGACTCTGACTCAAACGACCGACTATGCTCTGATACCACTATTGTAACACCCTTCTAAACCCCGCGGCAATTTTAATAATTAATCAGAGTAAAAACATATGCACAAGGGTGCCACAATTATTTAAAATAAATAAATCAACTAAGGTCAAAGTCATGCTTCATTAGGAAACGGTTCACCAAAACATAATCATGTTTATCACAGCGGAATACTAAACATCATCAAATACAATCAAATGGAATCATATTTCAACATCAATTAAAATGGATAAGTTCATAAAAACTTCTACAACTATCGTTCCCCAGTGTTACAGATAAGAGCATGACCGACACGACCCAACATAAACGGATAAACTCTATGAGTCATCCTCACCAAGCACTAATGCCGCTACTCCTCAATCTGAAAATGACAACATGTAAGGGTGAGTCTCATTCTCAATTAGTAAATATTATGCAATTCATAAGCAACAAGCATCATAATATACCGTTCACCCAATTATACATATTCAGATTCACATCCATTATTAATTCACACAATAATAGAGTACAACACATACTACAGAAATCCATACAATCATATTATGACAAAATGCATATGACACAACTGATACTATGCATGTGGTACCAATAAACCGTGGAATCAATCCACCAAACCGATCTACGCCTCATCGAGATACGGCCCACCGACACAATTTCCACACAATGGGAAATATGTCCACCAACGATCCAAACCTCACCGGGATCCAACATCAATGCACATGAATGAATGAAACACATATAACATACTTAAAACACACTAAATCACGATGAGCAACTCATCTCAACACCACATCACCGAATAAGTATGTACATGTTTTCAACATCATTCAAATAGTCATGCATCCATCACAATCATAATAACAAATCACACCAATTCATCATCACATCAAACACATGGTCACACCTATCTCATATGCACACAATGTTCAATTCTTATCAAGTAATTAAATCGAGTTTCAAAGAAATAAGGTCGGATAATACCAATATTCATCGTTCATCATATAAAACATTTAATTACTTGCACAACGCCCAAAACGGCACTAAGAAATGATACACAGATCAAAAGATACGTTATTTTGAAGTTTGGAAAAATTCACACACAGCAAGGTTCGCTCAGCGGATCAAGGCAGAAGCGAAACCCTTCCAACCCCCGCTCAGCGGACCTCAAGCGACGTCAAACAGAAGCGAACTACGTTGGGACCTCCGCTCAGCGGACCCCCCTCCGCTCAGCGGACCTGCGATTTCAGCAAACCCCAAGTCTGCGACAGACCCTGCGATTTCACTCCCCTTTCACCCAAAAACGAATCCAGACATCACATACAGGCATATAATCATCATACATTCAATTATACACCATAAAACATCACCCAAACTCATTATTAACCAATTAGTTCACACAATTATCATCAATTCAATCCAATTATAACACCCTAACCTAATAATCCCAATATCTAATTGAACCAAACCATACATCAATCTACCTATCACCTAAGATCACATAAGAGATACTAAAAGGAAGAGTCCCCCCTTACCTCGATGAATCTCTTGAATGCTCTCCTTCCGGTTTCACGTTCTTGCCTCTTTCTCTTCTCTTCTTTTCACGTGTTCTTCCTTTCTCCCCAAATGGTTCCTTTCTTTCTTATTTTATGAAAATAAAATAAAATAAAATATCACAACTTAGTAAAAGGCCTAACCAATATAGCACCCCTCTTTTACTAACATCACACCATAAGCCCAATAGCCTTTATTCCATCATTTTCCGATTAAAATACTAAATTCCAATTATTTAATTTAAATCTTAATTAAATTAATAAACTGAAATCATGGGGTGTTACACTCCCAGTAAGCAAACTGAACAGAGAAAGTCAACTTGGATTACGTAACACCAACAATCTCAAGTAATGAAAACCACTACCTGTTGATTTTGTACGTGCAATCAAAGATCATAACAAAATGAAACATATTCAACAACTTCACAACATCAGGATGTGTCCGAAATATATTAACAATAACATTATATTCCTCCTTGTTTCTAGTCCAACACATGTACTTCTCATCATCAAATAGGGTCAACAAATGTTACATTTTTCATTAATAGACCTCTAATAGTATATTGGTATGTAGACTTTGTCATGTCATTCACAAAGTGTGTTTCTTCGAATTTAAGATGGTTTAATATGTCATGACCATCTAAATTCTTAGATAGATCATGGTTGTGAAGACCACATTAAAATCTCCATGTTCCACCACAAACACTTGACACAAATCTTAACTTAAATGGGGCATTTAAATCTTTTACTACAAGTGACTTCTAACATTTTTTTTTTGTTTTTGTAATTTTCTCCTCTATCACAACCAAGAATCAGAACAAACGGTAACAACAATAATATCGTGTTGTCTCCCAATAAATTGTGTCCATGATAACACATTGGTCAGAGAGGGAAATAACTGTCAATTTAAACATAAAATGAATTACTCATAGATTCCATAAGTATTAAAATTTTCAAAAATTTAGATAAAACATGTGAGTAAAACATATCAAGGCAGTAGTGAAGAATTGTGTAAAATATATTGGAAAACCATCAATTTCAGACGTATTCATGGAGAGCAAGTAAACGGCAAATATATAACTATCAATATTTTTTGGGGGTATCGACAAAAATCCGATATTCCAAAATTTTTAAATAGTTGATACAACCAAGATACACACCAGACTTTTATAATATCCAGTAAAAACTCACACTGAATTTTTTACTTTCACAAAAAAAAATTGTGCAAATTTAAATTTTTTCTTATCGATATGTAATAAATTGTATCTAATTTTTTACTTTATACTATCAAAATTTGTTTTTTATTAATTTTTTGAGTTTTTTTTAAGTATGTAAAATTTAAGAGAAATAAATCAAGTGACAGAATTATTGATATACTCAAAATAAGTGGGTGTATCAACTTTAATTTGTGGGATGCTAGATAAATTTGTCTTTATTTTGGTAGCATGACTACTAACCAGACCTGTTTAGTTATGTTAGAAAATTGAACTAAACCAAACTGAAGTATTTTATAAGGTCTCTCGAACTGAACTGAACTGTTTCAATTTTTCTAAAACCGAATCGAACTAAAAGTTTTTGTTTGGTAAAACGGTTCTGAATTATGAACCGTACCAAACTATAAAAGACAATTTTTTCAAACCGATTTATTTGTTAAAAAGAAAACCGTTATATTTGTATTTTATTTTTATAAAATAAAAAACCTCTTTAAAATTATTTTTAGTATTATTTTATAAAAAAATTTAATATACTGTTTTATATAATCCTTTTTAATAAAAATATATTAAAATTTTTTTGAAATTTTTTATTTTAAAAAATTTATAATTTTTTTTTCGAAATTATCGACTTTTTTAATTCCGAAAAAACCGGTTTTTAATAATAAAATCTTTTTTTTTATTTTGAGAAAAACTTAATTTTATTTCGAAAAAATCGTTTTTTTTTTATTTTCGCCATAAATTGACATTCTTATTTTCAAAAAATTGATTTTCTTTATTTTTGAAAAAAATCGACTTTTTATTTCCGAAAAAACCGACTTTTAGCTTGGTTTATAGCTTGGTTGATTTGTCATGGCAAACTAGCTACCAAGGATAGGCTGCTAAGGTTCAACATGATAGCTGATAGTACTTTTAGCATCTGCAACAGGGCTGAAGAAAGTAGAGACCACTGTTTCTTTGAATGTGATTCAAATCCTGATATATGGAAAAAGGTTTTGACTTGGCTGAATTATGATCATCAGCCTTTGAAGTGGCAGGAGGAGTTAAAGTCGGTACTTAAAGCTACATCCAAGAAAGCAACTAGGGCTAAATTGTTGAAAATGGCTTTCACAGAAACTGTCTATGGTATTTGGGCAGAAGGAATGATATAGTTTTTAATCACAATAGTCACACTGATTTTATACAGAATATTATTTGTATAGTTTATAGAAGTTGGAATTATATGAAACTTAGGAATTATATAGGCCAATTGATGTTGTAGATTATTTTCATGTAAGTGGATCTATAAATCACCACTGTATTATTGATTTGTTGGTAATAATATATCATTTACTTCAAAAAAAAAAAAACGATTTTTTTAATTTTTTGAAAAAATCGACGTTTTTAATTTTTGGAGAAATCAACTTCTTTATTTTTCGTAAAATACCAACTTTTTTATTTTTTGAAAAAGTCGATTTTAATTTCTTCGGAAAAATTGATTTTTCGTTATTTAAAAAAAGTCAATTTTTCTATTTTTTTTTTGGAAAATATCAACGTTTTTATTTTTGAAGAAATCACTTCTTTATTTTTGGTAAGAAATCGACTTTTTTATTTTCGAAAAAAATTGACGTTTTTAGTTTTTTTCGGAAAAATCGATTTTTGGTTTTATTAAAAAATTGACTTTTCTAATTTTTCAGAAAAAATCGACTTTTTTATTTTTTGGATAAATCAATTTTTTATTATTTTTAAAAAAATTGACTTTTCTAAATTTTCCGAAAAAATTGACGTTTTTACTTTTGAAAAAATCGACTTTTTTAATTTTCGTAAAAAATAACTTTTTGATTATTGTAAATAATCAATTTTTTTTAGTTTAAAAGAAACTTTTATTTTTCAAAAAAAGAAATTAAAGTAATAAACGATTCAGTTCAGAGTTAATTTGAGATTAATTAATTGCTTAACGGTTCTGTTTTTTAAACATTAATATAGTTTAAATTTGATTCATTAACTATTAGGAATATTTTGGTTATTTTAACTTTTAATTCGGTATAATTCGACAATTTGATTCGATTTATGGTTTATTTTTAACAAGCATACTTTTCACCATAAGTTATTTTTCATCAAAAAAATAATAATTCTCACAAACATCAACAAACCTTTGAGGAAAATAAAATAAAAAAGAAGTAGAAAATAAAATCATCTCAACGTAGTATATTATAAAAAAGTCCAGAAAAATATTACTCTCTAATATGAACTCTATACCGACATCTTACATTCATATAATTCAAGATTCTTCACATAACCTATTAAAGTTATAAATTGATTTATACTTAGATAATATGCATAATATATGATATTGGATTTAAAAACATTTAAATAGATGATTAATGTATTTTTTTCTACTTTAACTACATATTCTAGATTTTAAGTCGTCTCTAAAAATCCAATATTATATATAACTCTTTAAATTAATTATTAAACAGCTAATTAATTTATTCCTATTAATGAAATGTCTATTCAATTCTTAACTTAGACAACAAGCACCAATGAATGGATTGTGGGTTCATATCTGACATTTTCTTTCCCATAAAAGAAAAAAGAACAAACAAGCATCAATAATTGAATAGGCTAATAAGAACAAACAAGCATGAGACATTCTGGTAAGAAGATGACAAAATATACTTCATATTGCCACTTTCTCAACATTTACAAACCAGACAACATGAGTCATCAATCAATTTATTTGTGATACAAGGGTAACACATAAAACATCGTGGTACATAGTGGACAAACATACTCATAATGTTTGCATTATCATCTGAGTGGAGCGTGGAGAGTAAATAAGTTAGTGTATATTAAATTTAAAATATTTAATAAAATCAAAGGGAAATTACACTCCTCTAATATGAGGTTTATTAAAATGACACGGATACTATCTATAATTTTAAAATATGCATTAAATTTTTTTAAACTATATAAAAGTGATACTGACGTTTTTTTCAATTTTTAGTAATAGTAAAAAAATCATAGCTATAAACGATTTTTTGTTTTCATTAAAAATATCAAATATCCGTTGGTATATATGAATTTAGGAAAAATTAATATATTTTTTTAAAGTTAAAAAGAGTGTTGATGTCATTTTAACCGCTTACACAATATTAGCAAAACGAGGGATTTTGGTTAATGCAAATGATTTGCTGTGCCCGCTTTGTTTGCATTTTGAGGAAGATGTAAATCATATTTTCTTTGGATGCTCTTTTTCAAATTTTTGGTAGAATAAATTGCTTCATTGGTTAAATTTGCATGATGATTCTTTGGCCGATTCGCTTTTAGCCCGCTTGTGTTGGTTGGATCATCACTTTGAAGAAGAGTATGGTGTAGATTTTAGATGGTTCTTCGGATTACTTTTTTGTTGGATTATTTGGAAATGTAGGAATGATGTTATCTTTAATGGCTTAGTTTTAGACTCTTTTGATGGTTTATTTTTATTGAAATCTTTATCTTGGGATTGGATGGGAGTTTATTTTAGGAACTTTTGTAATGGCTCGAGGGAGGATTGGTTCCGAGACCCGAGAGCTTTCTTTGTGTAAAGTGGTGGGTTAGGTCGGTAACTCTATTCTATTTTTTGTATTTGTTTCTTTGGGTTAAGTACCCCTAGTGCTTTTTAATCCATTTTCGCTTATAAAAAAAAAAAAAAAAACCGCTTACACAATATGTTAGGATAATTTTTCCTAAAATTAACCGTTGAAAAAATATATTAACAAAATGATTAGTGTAGGGCTATAAAAAAATGCATATGCTCTTAGTCAAATAGTACTTCAAATTCCATGCAGGTACAAGATTGCTAATAGCACTAGAAGCCATAAAAACAATCTAAGATGACATGGATACGATGGTGTTCTTACATTGTAATTGTAAAGCTGGTTATTTTGTTTTTTCTATGTCGATATCACATGTTTGGATAACTATTTTGTTGTTATGGCTAGCAAGTATGATCCCCATAAAGATCTCTAGTATCTTACAAACAGTCCCCCACAACCCACGAGCTTATTTTTCTCTTGTTTTCATTTTCCATGTTAGTGCATAGGGTTGTCTTTCTTCCATTGTTTCATTGTCTTTTTTGAATAGTCCATGCACTCTCCCATTGGAATGCCGACACGAATTCAAATACGTAAAATTTTTTAATAAACAATTTTATAAGATATCGCACTAGGAGTACAACCCTTACAACAAAAACTCTATAAAGAGTTGAAACAGTTTAAAGGTAATTTATACCAATCATAAAAAGGGGTCCTAAAAATAGGATCACTACCACCTAACCATCTACAAGAGAAGAACAAAATGTTGGAGATTACCATTTCGAAGCTAAAATAAGCGTTCTCAAAGATAATAGCATTTCTCATCAACCAAATACACCAAATTAAAGCTAACCAAATTGAATTTAATTTCGTTCTAATATTGTGTTTCTTCACCTTTTCTTGAATGTGACCGAAGCTTTCGAACTCTTCCAAGTTAAACTCCAAGTCGTTTCCCAACCAATTGTAGATTTTCTCCTAAACTACTTTCGAAACATTACATTGAAAGAAGAGGTGTTCCGCTTTCTCTCAAATACGTAAATGATAAAAATTACAACAACAAAAATTGTATTTGACCTTTAATGATGCATCTAATGATAACTTTTAGTTATGGATGAAATAAATTTGTCACAAATATGTTGGGGGATTTGGATATTTTTCTGCATGCTGAAGTGTAATTTGATACGGTCACTAAAATGCATATCCATATTAGTGAATTTGGTGATCGTTGTTTTTGCAGTTTAAACTGCAGCATCTTCAAGGTTAATCTCATGGTTGAGACTCAGATATGGCTCCCAGATAAACTATAAAAGAAAAATATATTATTAAATTAGTATATTGTTAATATTAAAACTAAATTAACGAGATCATGAGAAGTTTAGTTGTAATACATCGTCTGGTTTAAGGTGATCCAAAAGATTTTGATATACCGTTATAGCATGTTTAAGATATTTGTTGTAATTCATCCCTCGAACAGACCACCTAAACTGAAATAGTGAAAAATGATTATTCACTACTAGTATTATTTATAGTATAAAGTAAGTGAATGGAAATAATGTTATAAACTTACTTTGTCGCGTAGGAGAATGTGAAGTTGTTCTCGTTGACGGGCGCCAGTGACGACATTCTCGACCAATCCCATGCTTTGAGCAAAAAAGCCCAAGAATAAAACAAACAAGTACCCTTATATGCGTTTTTACACAAAATACTACATAGATAGGATAAAACGGCTGAACCCTAACTATATGTTCTTATTTTAGTTATGTCACTTTAACAAAGGTAAATACATAATATTTACTGTATTACCGGTAGTTTCAAGAAATAAAACGTTACTAAATAGTATCATAATATAACATCTAATTTTAATTATTCTTTTATTTTCAGTGAATCTTCGGTTAATATCATATATGTATAATATAAGGTGATTTAGATTAATACCTTTCCCCATCGCCCTTTTTTTAAATAAATCGGCACCCAAAAGTTACTCGCATATTGCATTGTATTGGTTAGCTTGACCATTAACAGTCTTAACTTCGATATGTAGACCCAACAACAAGTACACGTCCTCTAGTGTGATGGTACATTCACCGGTAGAAAGATGAAATGTGTGTGCCTCAGGTCTCCGTCTTTTTAGAAATGCGGGAATAAATTTGTAATCACACAGTAAGAGACTATGTTGAGTAAATTACTAAAACCGGCAAGTTGTAAATAAGATTCTATCAACTTATTCAGTGGTACATATTCATGCACACTACAACAAAATCTCTTTGGATCCTAACAAAAAATTATCAACGAAAAGAAAAACAAATATAAGTATGTCTACTACATTAGACATATTCCACGAAAGTTTAGGCGGGATATCAGAGACAAGATGCTTTGGAAAAAAGTTGTGAACCCATGGTATGGTTTAACAAAACCATCGTTCCAACACTACTGCAAAAAGATCAGATTAAAAATACGGATACGTTAAGGTGGATCGATTATATTCCAGTGGAGAAGTGGACCATGATATTTGACAATGGTCAAGGATAGGGCCACATGACAACAAATGTTGTGAAATCAATGAACTCCGTCTTCAAAGACATATGAAACCTACCGATAACCGTGTTGGTGAGAATAACCTATTTTAGGTTAGGGTCACTGTTCGAGACCAGAGGTTTAAAATGGAGTTTAGTGTTATAATCGATGTAGTTGTTAAGTGAAAGCTGTATGAAATTTATTTAGAAGGAAATTACCAAAGCTAACACACATGTGGTTAAAATGTTTAACCATCATAGAGGTTGATTCAATGTACAAGAGACAATGAACCATAATGAGGGAAGGTCAAGGGAATACTATCGGGTCGAACTAGATAAAGGTTGGTGCGATTGTGGAAAGTTCCAATCCTTCTGTATGCCTTACACCCATGTCATAGCGACATGTTCATATGTCGCCAAAACCCTTCCAACCAACTATATGTCGTTTACAAATTCATAAGCGTATTCAATATGTACACCAATAGCTTCTCGATGAAATGAAAAGATGTGTGGAAAATGGTAGAGAATTGAAGACCAATTTATATAAAAAAAACCAATGCATTATGGCGCCAGGGGTACAGGCACCCCCTCTTAGGCCCCCAAAGCATGCACGACTCCCAATGTCTTTATGATAGTGCATGCATTATAGAGTTTGACGCCAGTGTGCAAATTTGAGTGTATGCACCAGTAACATTGGCACAACCTTTTTGATAATTTTTTTATTAGAAACATAAATAATTTGGTGAATAATGTGTTAGAACAAGATTTGTTCTGATCAATTATCTTAGTTTTGATGATAACAATAATATGAATTTTGCTTAAGATAATATGGTACTCTAATCCATTGCAATTTCCCTTTCAGGAAATATATAAAGAGTACGCATAATTCAGCGCTCAGAAGCTTTGTCTCAAAGGGTTCAGCATGCAACATCAGAACATGGTCTGGCAAGACATCAGAAGATGGTCGAAGCAGAATCAGAACATGGGTCTATGGAAGCATCAGAAGAACAAGAGAACAGAAGCACTGAAGTTCTGATGGTATCACGCTCAGAAGCACTTCAAGGTCAGAAGATCAGAAGATGCTATGCACCAAGCTGTTTGACTCTGATGATATTCAAACGTTGTATTCACAAACATCAGATCAGAAGAAAGTACAAGTGGCAAGCTACGCTGACTGACAAAAGGAACGTTAAAAGCTATTCTAGGCTACGTCAGTAGACACAGCGTGAACAAGGCTCGAGGTAGTTGACAAAAGCGTATAACATTAAATGCGATGCTGTACGGAACACGCAAAGCATTAAATGCACTCAACGGTCATCTTCTCCAACGCCTATAAATATGAAGTTCTGATGAGAAGCAAGGTTAACGATCCTGAACAAAAACAACTCAAATTAACTTGCTCAAACGCTGTTCAAATTCAAAGCTCAGAATCTTCATCTTCATCAAAGCTCACTACATTGCTGCTGTAATATATTAGTGAGATTAAGCTTAAACGTTAAGAGAAATATCACAGTTTGTGATTATCGCTTTTTAAGAAGCATTTGTAATACTCTTAGAATTGATTACATTAAGTTGTAAGGAACTAGAGTGATCGTGTGGATCAGAATACTCTAGGAAGTCTTAGAGGTTATCTAAGCAGGTTGTAACTAGAGTGATCGTGTGGATCAGTAGACTCTAGAAAAAGTCTTAGAGGGTATCTAAGCAGTTGTTCCTGGAGTGATCAGTGTGTGATCAGAAGACTCTGGAAGACTTAGTTGCTGACTAAGTGGAGAACCATTGTAATCCGTGCGATTAGTGGATTAAATCCTCAGTTGAGGTAAATCATCTCTGCGGGGGTGGACTGGAGTAGTTTAGTTAACAACGAACCAGGATAAAAATAACTGTGCAATTTATTTTTATCTGTCAAGTTTTTAAAGCTACACTTATTCAAACCCCCCCTTTCTAAGTGTTTTTCTATCCTTCAATTGGCATCAGAGCGCCGGTTCTAAGGTGCAAGCACTTAACCGTGTTTAGAAAAGATTCAGGAAGAGAAAAACGCTCCAGTAAAAGATGGTTGATGAAAGTGAAAAGTCTACACCTGTATCTACATCTGGCTCTGCTGAGCAATACAACGGTAACAATGGTTATACTAGACCGCCGGTATTTGATGGTGAAAATTTTGAATACTGGAAAGATAAACTGGAAAGTTACTTTCTTGGTCTAGATGGTGATCTATGGGATCTTCTGATGGATGGTTACAAACATCCAGTAAATGCCAGAGGCGTAAAGCTGACAAGGCAAGAAATGAATGATGATCAGAAGAAGCTTTTCAGGAATCATCATAAATGCAGAACTGTTTTGCTGAATGCTATCTCTCATGCTGAGTATGAGAAGATATCTAACAGGGAAACGGCCTATGACATATATGAGTCCTTGAAAATGACTCATGAAGGAAATGCTCAAGTCAAGGAGACTAAAGCTCTAGCCTTAATCCAGAAGTATGAAGCCTTCAAGATGGAGGATGATGAAGACATTGAAAAGATGTTTTCAAGATTTCAAACTCTTCCTGCTGGATTGAGAGTTCTTGACAAGGGATACACCAAGGCTGATCACGTAAAGAAGATCATCAGAAGCTTACCCAGAAGATGGGGTCCTATGGTGACTGCATTCAAGATTGCAAAGAATCTGAATGAAGTTTCTCTGGAAGAGCTTATCAGTGCCTTGAGAAGTCATGAAATAGAGCTGGACGCAAATGAGCCTCAAAAGAAAGGTAAGTCTATTGCATTAAAATCCAATATCAAGAAATGCACTAACGCTTTTCAGGCTAGAGAAGAAGATCCTGAAGAATCAGAATCTGAAGAAGAAGATGAACTGTCCCTGATCTCCAGAAGGCTAAATCAACTCTGGAAGACCAAGCAAAGGAAGTTCAGAGGCTTCAGAAGTTCAAAGAAATTTGAACGCGGAGAATCTTCTGATGACAGAAGATTTGACAAGAAGAAGGTCATGTGCTATGAATGCAACGAGCCTGGACACTTCAAGAATGAATGTCCAAATCTTCAGAAGGAAAATCCCAAGAAGAAGTTTCATAAGAAGAAAGGTCTTATGGCAACCTGGGATGAGTCAGAAGATGATTCAGACTCTGAAGATGAGCAGGCTAACTGTGCGCTGATGGCGACAGAAGATGACGGATCAGAATCTACATCAGAATCAGATTCTGAAGAGGTATTTTCTGAACTTACTAGAGATGAGTTAGTTTCCGGTCTAACTGAACTTCTGGAACTCAAGTCTCAGATTAGTCTCAAATACAAAAAGCTGAAAAAGCTATTTGAATTTGAAACAAAGAAGCTTGAGTTGGAGAATTCTGAATTAAAAGAAAAACTTTTAAAATTATCCAATAATGTTGGATCTCCTTCTGATTCAGAACAATCCACTCCTAGTCTAAACCATATTCTGAAAGAATATGATTTAAGTTTCAGGAAGTTCTTATCTAGAAGTATTGGCAGAAGTCAGCTAGCTTCTATGATATATGCTGTGTCTGGAAACAAAAGAGTTGGCATTGGTTTTGAGGGTGAAACCCCATACAAACTTGAACCTGTTGATGAAATGAAACTCACATACAAGCCATTGTATGATCAGTTCAAGTATGGCCACTCCCATGATATTAGGCACACTTCACATGCTCAAAGTTTTCACATAACACACACTAAAAAGCATGTGACACAACCTAGGAAATATCATGAAACTCACATTAAAAATTATCATGCTGTTCCTCCTATTGCTTACAATGTTAAACCCAAGTTCAATCAGAACTTGAGAAAATCTAACAAGAAAGGACCCAAAAAGATGTGGGTACCTAAGGATAAGATTATTCCTATTGCAGATATCCTTGACTGCAAAAAGGACAAAGCACAACATGTCATGGTACCTGGACTCTGGATGCTCACGACACATGACAGGAAGAAGGTCTATGTTCCAAGACCTGGTGCTTAAGTCTGGAGGAGAAGTCAAGTTTGGAGGAGATCAGAAGGGCAAGATAATTGGCTCTGGAACTATAAAGTCTGGTAACTCTCCTTCCATTTCTAATGTTCTTCTTGTAGAAGGATTAACACATAACCTCTTATCTATCAGTCAATTGAGTGACAATGGTTATGATATAATCTTTAATCAAGAGTCTTGCAAGGCTGTAAATCAGAAGGATGGCTCAATCCTATTTACAGGCAAGAGGAAGAACAACATTTATAAGACAGATCTGCAAGATCTTATGAGTCAGAAGGTGACTTGTCTTATGTCTGTTTCTGAAGAGCAGTGGGTCTGGCACAGAAGATTAGGTCATGCTAGTTTGAGAAAGATTTCTCAGATTAACAAACTGAATCTTGTCAGAGGACTCCCTAATCTGAAATTCAAATCAGATGCTCTTTGTGAAGCATGTCAGAAGGGCAAGTTCTCCAAACCTGCATTCAAGTCCAAGAATGTTGTTTCTACCTCAAGGCCATTAGAACTCTTGCACATTGATCTGTTTGGCCCAGTCAAAACAGCATCTGTCAGAGGGAAGAAATATGGATTAGTCATCGTAGATGATTATAGCCGCTGGACATGGGTAAAATTCTTGAAACACAAGGATGAGACTCATTCAGTGTTCTTTGATTTCTGCATTCAGATTCAATCTGAAAAAGAGTGTAAAATCATAAAGGTCAGAAGTGATCATGGTGGTGAATTTGAGAACAGATCCTTTGAAGAATTCTTCAAAGAAAATGGTATTGCCCATGATTTCTCTTGTCCTAGAACTCCACAGCAAAATGGAGTTGTAGAACGAAAGAATAGGACTCTACAAGAAATGGCCAGAACCATGATCAATGAAACCAATATGGCTAAGCATTTCTGGGCAGAAGCAATAAACACTGCATGCTATATTCATAATAGAATCGCTATCAGACCTATTCTAAATAAGACTCCCTATGAATTGTGGAAGAATAGAAAGCCCAACATTTCATATTTCCATCCTTTTGGATGTGTATGCTTTATTCTGAACACTAAAGATCATCTTGGTAAGTTTGATTCCAAAGCACAAAAATGTTTCCTTCTTGGATATTCTGAACGCTCAAAAGGCTACAGAGTATACAATACTGAAACATTGATTGTAGAAGAATCAATCAATATCAGGTTTGATGATAAGCTTGGTTCTGAAAAACCAAAGCAGTTTGATAATTTTGCAGATTATGATATTGATATATCAGAAGTTGTTGAGCCAAGAAGCAACGCATCAGAAGCAGAGCTTCTCAGAAGCAAAGAATCGGAAGATCAAGTATCAGCTTCTCTGGAGAATCTAAGCATATCTGAAGAACCATCTGTCAGAAGATCATCCAGACTCATCTCTGGTCATTCAGAAGATGTCATTCTTGGAAAGAAGGATGATCCAATCAGAACAAGAGCATTCCTTAAGAACAATGCAGACTGTCAATTAGGTCTTGTATCTTTGATCGAGCCAACTTCTGTTGATCATGCTCTAGAAGATCCAGACTGGATAATTGCTATGCAAGAAGAATTGAATCAGTTTACAAGGAATGATGTTTGGGATCTTGTTCCTAGACCAGATGGATTCAACATAATAGGTACAAAATGGGTCTTCAGAAACAAGCTCAGTGAGAAAGGTGAAGTGGTAAGAAACAAAGCCAGACTGGTGGCTCAGGGTTATAGTCAGCAAGAAGGGATTGACTATACAGAAACCTTTGCACCAGTGGCCAGGTTAGAATCTATTCGTCTATTAATTTCATTTGCCACTCAACATAACATCACTCTCTATCAAATGGATGTTAAGAGTGCCTTCTTAAATGGTTATATAGATGAAGAAGTTTATGTCCATCAACCTCCTGGTTTTGAAGACTCTATGTCTCCTAATCATGTTTTTAAACTAAAGAAATCATTGTATGGATTGAAACAAGCTCCCAGAGCTTGGTATGAACGCTTAAGTTCTTTCCTTCTGGATAATGGTTTCACTAGAGGAAAAGTGGACACTACTCTCTTTTGTAAAACCTTTAAAAGGGATATTTTAATTTGTCAAATATATGTAGATGATATTATTTTTGGAACATCTAATGCTACACTTGGAAAGGAGTTTGCTGAGTCTATGCAGGCTGAGTTTGAAATGAGCATGATGGGAGAACTCAAGTATTTCCTTGGAATACAAATAAATCAAACATCAGAAGGAACGTATGTTCACCAAACCAAGTATGTGAAGGAACTTCTGAAGAAGTTTAATCTTCTAGACTGCAAAGAAGCCAAAACTCCTATGCATCCAACATGCATCCTAGGTAAGGATGAGGTAAGTAAGAAGGTAGATCAGAAGTTATACAGAGGTATGATCGGATCTCTTCTATATCTGACTGCTTCTAGACCTGACATTTTGTTCAGTGTTTGTTTGTGTGCTAGATTCCAATCAGATCCTAGAGAATCTCATTTAACTGCTGTTAAGAGAATTCTAAGGTATCTGAAAGGTACTACTAATGTTGGCTTAGTTTACAGAAAAACTAAAGAATACAACTTAGTAGGATTCTGCGATGCTGATTATGCTGGAGACAGAATTGAAAGAAGAAGTACTTCAGGAAGTTGCCAATTTCTTGGAAGTCATTTGATCTCCTGGTACAGCAAGAAGCAAGCAACTATTGCTCTATCAACAACAGAAGCAGAATATGTCGCTGCTGCTGGTTGCAGTACACAGATGCTCTGAATGAAGAGTCAGTTAGAAGATTATCAGATATTTGAGAGTAACATTCCTATATTCTGTGATAATACTTCTGCTATATGTTTATCTAAGAATCCTATTCTTCATTCAAAAGCTAAACATATTGAGATTAAACATCATTTCATAAGGGACTATGTTCAGAAGGGTGTTATATCTTTAAACTTTGTTGATACAGACCATCAATGGGCTGATATCTTTACAAAACCCCTGGCTGAAGATAGGTTTAAATTCATTCTGAAGAACATCAGTATGGATTTATGCCCAGAATGAGAAGATGAGAAGTTCTCATGTATGAGTATCTTCTGAAGTGAAAATATTTTTTTTAATCAGAAGTTCTGATTGAAATCTTTTAGAAATTATGATTCGGTTATTACTAACGTTTCATTGTCTAAGTTGATTCAGAACCTCTTTTAAAGCAAAACAGCTGTAACGTTTTATCTCGGGATGGTAAACCTGTCGTTACTATTCATGGATAAGCGCGCGTGCAGTTGAAGGGACGCCGACCATAGGTAACTGTGCTAGTCACCTCATTTGTCATTATTATCTCTCCTCACGTCACGTAACATTAAATGCTTTTCATCATTTACTCTCTTTCAGCTTTTCTTTATATTCTTCAAACACTTCTCCTTCCCTCTCATATTTTCTCTATTCACTCTATCCTTTTGCATTCATATCAAACCTTAGCTGTTCATTATCTGCAAATCCATCATGAATTCTTCATCAAGCCCAGGAAACCATGGTAAAGATCAAAACAACAAAAGAAAAGCTGTTGAAACATCTCCTTCCAAACCTAAAAAGATAAAAATCACCTATGATCCTCTCAAGGTGAATCCATTCGAAGCAATGTTATCTGGAAACTATTCTAGACGTGTGTTTCAACCTCCTGGTGAAAGCCCTCCATCATCTCCATCTTCTTCCTCATCTTGTTTCCTTCTAGACTCAACTTCCTCTTCATCTAACCTTTCCTCTCCCTCAACCCATTCCGAAGAAATATCTTCATCTTCACCTGCTGAGAATGTTGTCTCTGATAAAGATTGTGGAAGATCTGCATCAGAACCAAGTCTCCCTGACCCCTCGCCTGGAAGCCCAAGAAGCAGTCAATGAGGCGTTTCACTCCTTCATGGCATGCTGGCACAGACTTTGTCTTAGCTAGGGTCTTAGGATTTGGTCTTAGTAGTTTTATTTTTCTTGTTGCATCTGCTTGTTAAAACATCTTCATGTAATATCTTTTGATTTTCAATGAAAAATTTCCTTGATTTCCATTCCAGTGATTTTATTTGTCGTTTTATACATCTGAATCTTTTAAAATATTCTTTTTGATGTTATGACAAAAAGGGGGAGAAGATAAATGATAAATGATTTGATTAATCTATCAGTTGCTGGGTAAAGCTCCCACACATTCACTAACAAGAACTGCAAGTTCTATGCAAGTTCTATATGGTTTAAGTGTTTTGCAGGTATAAAGAAGTGAAGAGAATCTTCAAAGCAAACACAAGAAGCTAAACCATGGAAACTGAAGCAAGCTGAGTGCTGTCAAGCTTCAGAAATCAGAAGCAAGAAAGAAGATAGAATTTGATCCATATTTGTCTATTTTGATCTGACAAAATTTTATTTGCTCTGATACATTATTTTAGCCTATATGGCTCTGATACATATCATGTGTTCAAATATACATTTTATGTTCTGACTCGTTCATGCTGACTTTTGTCGTTTAGTTTTTGTTCTGTAACATTTCAGGATGTAGAGATGCTCAGATGATGCTCTGGTACATTCAACAATGTTCTGATACAAATCTAGCATGAAGTGATGTTGGTAGAAATTCAAAGCTCTGAAGCTATCCGAGGGAAGCAGAAATCAGTAGCTGCGAATGTTCTAAAAGATCCAGAAAACTCAAGTTCTGAAGCTGTCCTGAATGGAAGCAGAAATCAGAAGCTGTGAATGTTCAGAAGATCAAAGAAATTCAAGTTCTGAAGCTGTCCTAGATGGAAGCAGAAGTCAGAAGCTGTGAATGTTCAGAAGATCAAAGAAATTCAAGTTCTGAAGCTGTCCTAGATGGAAGCAGGAATCAGAAGCTGTGAGTGTTCTAGGGATCTAAGGAAATTCTAGTTCTGAAGATGTCCAATGGAAGCAGAAGTCAGAAGCTAGGAATTCTCTGAAGACAAGAAGCTTATATGATCGTCTCTACCGAAATAATCAGGGAAGTCTTTTATTAAAGTTCTTCGAGTATTTATTTCAGGGGGAGATTATTTATCTCAGGGGGAGATTGTTAATCTCAGGGGGAGACATATTCATATGCTTATGCTATAGCTGTGTAATTTGTCTTTTGCCGTCTGTTCTTTCTGATCGCAAATTCATATCATTTATATATGTTTTTTGTCATCATCAAAAAGGGGGAGATTGTTAGAACAAGATTTGTTCTGATCAATTATCTTAGTTTTGATGATAACAATAATATGAATTTTGCTTAAGATAATATGGTACTCTAATCCATTGCAATTTCCCTTTCAGGAAATATATAAAGAGTACGCATAATTCAGCGCTCAGAAGCTTTGTCTCAAAGGGTTCAGCATGCAACATCAGAACATGGTCTGGCAAGACATCAGAAGATGGTCGAAGCAGAATCAGAACATGGGTCTATGGAAGCATCAGAAGAACAAGAGAACAGAAGCACTGAAGTTCTGATGGTATCACGCTCAGAAGCACTTCAAGGTCAGAAGATCAGAAGATGCTATGCACCAAGCTGTTTGACTCTGATGATATTCAAACGTTGTATTCACAAACATCAGATCAGAAGAAAGTACAAGTGGCAAGCTACGCTGACTGACAAAAGGAACGTTAAAAGCTATTCTAGGCTACGTCAGTAGACACAGCGTGAACAAGGCTCGAGGTAGTTGACAAAAGCGTATAACATTAAATGCGATGCTGTACGGAACACGCAAAGCATTAAATGCACTCAACGGTCATCTTCTCCAACGCCTATAAATATGAAGTTCTGATGAGAAGCAAGGTTAACGATCCTGAACAAAAACAACTCAAATTAACTTGCTCAAACGCTGTTCAAATTCAAAGCTCAGAATCTTCATCTTCATCAAAGCTCACTACATTGCTGCTGTAATATATTAGTGAGATTAAGCTTAAACGTTAAGAGAAATATCACAGTTTGTGATTATCGCTTTTTAAGAAGCATTTGTAATACTCTTAGAATTGATTACATTAAGTTGTAAGGAACTAGAGTGATCGTGTGGATCAGAATACTCTAGGAAGTCTTAGAGGTTATCTAAGCAGGTTGTAACTAGAGTGATCGTGTGGATCAGTAGACTCTAGAAAAAGTCTTAGAGGGTATCTAAGCAGTTGTTCCTGGAGTGATCAGTGTGTGATCAGAAGACTCTGGAAGACTTAGTTGCTGACTAAGTGGAGAACCATTGTAATCCGTGCGATTAGTGGATTAAATCCTCAGTTGAGGTAAATCATCTCTGCGGGGGTGGACTGGAGTAGTTTAGTTAACAACGAACCAGGATAAAAATAACTGTGCAATTTATTTTTATCTGTCAAGTTTTTAAAGCTACACTTATTCAAACCCCCACTTTCTAAGTGTTTTTCTATCCTTCATAATGTGGAAGAGTCGCATATATGTGTACATAATAAAAATGAAAAATGTATATAAAAGGGATGATTGATTTATATGGTAAGTGTTAAATACACTAAATTAATTGAAAACCAACTAAGGAAAATAATTATGGTAATTAACAACAACAAAAACTTATGATTATTGATTTGATTTAATATTGATACATTGCACATACATTGTATACTAGAGCCACTGCATGTGTAATGTTTTTCTTAATTGATCATGAATCACTAGTAATAAAAAGTGTTGAGGATTTAGTCTCAGTCAGTGATGGTGGCAACACATTTTCCATCATATGGATGGTGGACCTACATGTCCAAATCCAACCAGATGTAAATTAATGTTTTGTCGATTATATTTAGAACAAACAAAAAGTTATTTTATAAATTTATTTATTTTTCTATATTTGTTTGAAAAGATAGGACATATTCGTTTTCATTAGGTACAGGACCAAACTAACACTATTTCAACATGTGGGAAGGTAAACATAGTTGTGTTGTACCTATCAATTTTATTTCAATGTGAGTAATTACATGGAACAACACTTCAATGTTTTCATTGGAATTTTAGTGTTTGTATATCATCAATGTGATGTGAGCAATACATACTTGTATTGTAACACTTCAAATTTCATTGGCTCTATCCGTTTCTGTTAATAATAATGTTTAAAGATTAGTTAGATATATATTTTTATTATTTACTTATTTAATAATATATAAAAAAGTTAAATTATTGAGTATGTGAATTTGCTTGAACAACCTCAATTTTTTTTTATCGTAATATAAGTCTAATTAAAAATAGCAATATGAAAATTTGACTTAAATCTGTGGTAAATGTGAGAATAGATGATAAAGTTTGTTTCAATATATAAATACGTTTGACATGATTATTTGAGCTTTCTTTTGAAACGAAATCCAATTTATTTAACAAAAAAATTGAAAATATAAATAAATTTTTTTTATGTATTTATTTTAACTTCAAATAAAAAGAACTGAAAATTTTAAATAAAGTTTCTTTATATTTAAAAAAATGTGATATTATTTTTTTAATTTTAAAAGTTATTTTAGTGAAAACATATTTAAAATAGTAGAAAATATTATGAATATATTATCTATAAATAAAAAAATTGATATAATAAAAATCATATAATTTAAACTAGTTTTTTGTTTCAATCTAATTTTAAAATATTATCATACAAAACAATTCTTACATTTATAAGGAATATTTAAAATATATATAATTTTGAAAAAACACTATTTAAACTTTTTTTAAGTTTATATATATATATATATATATATATATATATATATATATATATATATATATATATATATATATATATATATATATATATATATATATATATATATATATATATATATATATATATATATATATAGGGCATATCATATGAAAATGTCTTATTTATATGAGAATGTAATAATGAATCTGAACCATTGGATTTTAAAATAAATGGTGAAGATAATGGTTGAATATTTTTTTTCTCTCCTCCATCGTTAAAATAAAAGATTGAAGAGAGATAAAAAGAGATTCACACATAATCTCCACCATTTATTTTAAAATCTAATAGTTCAGATTCATTATCACATTCTCATATAAAGAAGGCATTCTCATATGATATGCCCTATATATATCATTTTAAAATAAATGGTAAAGATTATGTGTCAATCTTTTTTTCTCTCTTCAATTTTTTATTTTATTGTTGGAGGAGAGAGAAAATAAATTGATACATAATTTCTACTATTTATTTTAAAATTTAATGGTTCATATTTATTTTAACTTTCTCACATAAAAATGTCATTATCATATGATACGTACGTCGTATATATCTACTATCTAGCTATTAATGAAAGATGCCACCATTCTACCCAAAATATCCTTCACTCATTTAAAATTTACAAAGCCAAAAGGATTGTTTTGTCTTTTCATAATCAAGCTAATATTCCAACATTTCAAACAAATGTCCAACAGCTACGTGTATTGACCATTGGATTTTTCTTTGTCTATCTTCACTTCACATGTTTCACTTTTGTATTTCTCTCTCTTTTCAATATTTTTACTTTCATTTTAATTTTTTTCTCTCTCAATTTTTTTCCCTTTTTATTTTTTTAAACATACATAAATTAATAAATTGAATCTTTTTTTAATAAAATGAAGAGGAACACGTCAAAATTTACTCAACCGAAAATATAATTATTTTATGATTATTAAAAAATATTCATAATTATTAAAAAAATTATTTTCAAATGTCAAAATTTCTACTTTACTAACGGGGCACTATCAGCGAAATCCCTTTTCTATTTTAATTAACAATTTTATTTATTTGAGACACAAAATTTTTATTTTCAATTGTCAAAATTTTTATTTTTTTCACAGGGCATTACCAGTAAAATATCTATTTTATTTTAATTAACAATTGTCTTTATTTGAGACAAAAAAAATTATTTCCAAATGTCAAAATTTCTATTTTTATTACGGGGCACTATCAACACGATACCTATTTTATTTTAATTAACAATTCTATATAAATATAAAAATGAATAACAATTCTATATATATCCATTGCTACATAAGATCATTATTTAGCTTTGTTATGATTTTTACAATATCTATTTCAAAATCATATTACATATTACTCATTATAATTTTGCACTTGTCTTTAATGTTATGGATACAACAAGTTAGATCCAAGCAACAAAACATGTATAAATGTTAATTTGCACTTGATAAAGTAACACTAGACACGGTTAGATCTAGACAAAAATATATACATAAATTGACCTTTTCAATGATGAAATATTTTAAATAATAATATGTATTCTAATCTTTTCATTGTAATATGATTGAATAACCGATTCATTCTTACTCTCAAGATAATTTGTTACTTAGTAGGTGTTTTTTTAAGCAAAATTGGGAAACAATTACTTAGTAGGTGTTGAGTTATCACTCATTTGCACTTGTCTTTAATGTTGAAAATGTGAATGAAATACTTTATGAAGTGTTACAGGACACAATCAATTAGATTCTAAAAACATACATAAACATAACTCTTAATTTGTAGTATAATTTTACACTACTAAATAATTTTTACTCGTGCGGACGCACGGGTATATTACTAATTATTTTTAAAAAACTTTAAGAATCCACCTATAACCACATTAGGAATCCCCATTTTTATTGAATAAACATTTAAAGTCACTTTTAATCGCATTTATTTGTCATGCATGAATCACATGTTTTGTCAAAGATTACAAACTTCCACTTGAAACATTAATAGATTAGTACAAACATTCAATAAAATAAACAATAAAAAAACATAGGTTCGATTTTAGGTGGTTGATGATTTTTTTTAAAACATACATAGAACAATCCTCTTTCTTTAAATTAACAATAAATAAAAACTAAATTTTGTTTATAAGCAACTCTTTGAATAAGAAAAGAGTATAAGGGATACTGCAACCCTTATAAAAAAGATCAAAAGATCAAAAGATCAAAATACAAATTCAAGTAAAGAAATCACAAGCATAGAGTCTAACGTTATTTAAATTTTTAGACTGTTGAACATATAAATGCTTGTAAACAACCTCATCATTTTAGCTCTCTTTTGGAATGAGATATAAATTTATTTAAAAAAGAAATAAAAATTAAAAAAATTGTTTATATCTGCTTTTGTGTGATAAAGTTTTAGAATATCAATCAGTTTTTTCAATAAGAAACGGTTTGGTATAACTTTAAAAAAAAAAGTGATTTTTACTTTTTATAATCTATAATATAAGAAAACTATATCTTTTCAACAACTCCTCTCTCTGCGACACGTGGCTTCATGGTAGCAAGAAATTCTCTTTTTCAACTTTCAATCTGGTGCCAAGGAATTCTCTTTTTCAACTTTTTCAACTTTCAACCTGGTGCATCCACGTCAGAGTGGCTTCTCAAATATTCATCCGTTTCTAACATGCAGCAGCAGTTAATAATCCATCCCTCCAACTTCCACATGCAGCAGTTATGCAAATGAAAAGTTTCAACTGCTCCACTCTCAATAATACTACTCAATGTGATATCTATCATATAACTTCCAACCCTTCTGCCTTCCAAGCCCTCCACCTTCCACATTCCAAAACGGTTTTATCATTACTATATATAACCGATCATACTTTCACATTCTCTATCATGTTCATCAAACCTAATCGTGGAAATTTTGGTTTATACTATTTTTGCAATTCCAGCCATTCCCACTACTATTCATGGACAGACCGGTATTTAACATTTGTTCCTTTCTTTTCTTGATAGAAAATATCTTTCATTTTATTTGCAGGTTGAATTTGTAGTGTATCATTTTAAAGTACTAATTGGCGTCACTCCATAGTATATGGTTCGTTTTTTACCTGGGTTGTTTCCAATCTCTATTTTCTATTATTTTAGTAACAATTTAAATATTGTCCTAATTCATGTGTTTTGGATTTTTTTCTGGTGCAAACAGTAGCAAACATCGTCTATACGATTCGTTCGAAATAAATATTCCTCTTTGACTGCCCTGAAAGTTTGAGCAGTAGGGCTGGTGTCAATATACAATGGAGAATCTGCTTGAAATTATTGGGTTATGCTTGTGCAAGTTTTGTCGAAATTGTAGATATTATAATATGTCAATAACATGATATTTTATATTAATTCATAGAATGACCTTTAATTTTTTATATTTTAAGTGCAAATGTTAATAAATAAATCTCATAGATTGATTGATTGATTTTATGTTTGAGTGATATTTATATTAAACCTTAGTAATTATCGAAATTGTAGATATTATAATATGTAAATAAGATAATATTTTATATTAATTCATAGAACTAAAGAATATTTTAATTTGGTGAAATTAAGAAATTAAGTTTATCAATATATATATATATATATATATATATATATATATATATATAATTAGTTTTATAAAATATTATTGATATTTATTTATTGTAAGGTCGAACAAAACAAAAAAATAAAGATATAATATAATAAAATATTACAAATTAAAAATGTATACATAATTTTGAAATGTATAAGAAAATAGAATCAAAGAATAAAGAAAAAAACAGTATATTTTTTTAGGTAAATAAAGAGTTTTGAAATGAAAAGACATAAATCATTTACCTATAATAAAAAAATTAAATATCATAATCATCTTTAATTGATTGCAACTTTAATTTTTGATTTAATCTGATTGCAACTTTTGATTTATTATTTTGATTTTTGATTTAATGTGATTGCAATTTTTAACTTCTTATCCATAATAGTCCAACCATTATGGTCGATTTGAACGTGATTTTAAAGAATGGTTTATTGAAATAATGAAGCAGCACACCTATTTTCTTGATATGGAAATAATTGGTATATAATTGCAAATTTTAATAAATAAATTTCATTGATTAATTGATTTTATGTTTGAGTGATATTTATATTAAATCTTAGTAATTATAAAAATTATAGATATTATAATATATAAATAACATAATATTGTATATTAATTCATATAACTAAAGAATATTTTAGTTAAGTCAAATTAAAAAATTAAGTTTCTCAATATATATATATATATATATATATATATATATATATATATATATATATATATATATATATATATATATATATATATATATATAATTTATAAAGTTAGTTTTATAAAACATTATTGATATTTATTTATTGTAAGGTCGAACAAAACAAAACAAAAATAAAGATAAAATATAATCAAATACTCCCTCCGTCACAAATTATAAGAGAAATTTACTTTTTAGATTCATTGAATAATTAATGTATCTGGACTATATATAGTCTAGATACATTAATTATTCAATGAATCTAAAAAGTAAATTTCTCTTATAATTTGGGACAGAGGGAGTATTAAAAATTAAAAATATATACATAATTTTGAAATGTATAAGAAAATAGAATCAAAGAATAAAGAAAAAAACAATACAGTTTTTTAGGTAAATAAAGAGTTTAGAATGAAAAGACATAAACCATTTACCTATAAAAAAGTTAAATATCATAATTACCTTTAGTAATCATTAATTGATTGATTGCAACTTTTAATTTATGATTTAATGCATGTGATTGCAACTTTTGATTTCTTATTCTTTTAGTACTTACCACATGTATTTTTAAATTATTAGATTTGAGAAAATATTGTACTTTTATATCTTACAAAATTATATTGTTTTTACAATATTGTATGATTTACCTAAAAAATATAATTTTGAGAAAATATGGTACTTTTGTATGATTTACCTAAAATTATCTAATTTGGTAAGATATAAAAGCCTTTTTAACGACCCATACGTTAAAATCATTACGTTGGGATAATTTGATTGATATAGAATCAATACATTAAAATCATATCAATTACTTACCAATATCTTAATTGGTATAAAATAAATACTTTACAAATATATTCAGTACTCCAATTATATTGATGTTGTATCACCAAAATTTTTGTGAATCAAATTATCATTAAAAATTAATAAAAATAATTTATCTCACTTGATTTCCTTCAAAATTATTTAATAGAAACTTTCTAAAATAATGAATTTATCAACCTAATTTGGAAACCAAATTTCATATGGTTAGAAGATGTCTAACCTCTCATTTAACAAAAGGATTAATATTATTAGATACATATTTTAATAAAGTGTTTTAGGCATATCATTGCTTTTATATATTGTATGGATTTTTTTTTGATAAAAAATGCATAATTAAACTAACTACTATTTTCTATTTTCACTTTAATAAGATTTCTTACTAATACAAAATCTGAAAGTTATAAATATATATATATATATATATATATATATATATATATATATATATATATATATATATATATATATATATATATATATATATATATATATATATATATATATATATATATATATATATATAAATGAAATTTTTTAGAGATTATCAAATAAAATAAATATATTAGATCTATTGACTATTTTTTTAAAAACATATTTAAAAATAACTATGGGTGTATGAATAAATAGTAATAGAATGAAACATAAATAATGTATGAATAAATAGTAGTGGAATGAAACATAAATAATGTATGAATAAATAGTAATAGAATGAAACATAAGTAATATATGAATAAATAATATCAAAATTGTATGATATTTTTTATTAATCATACAATTTGTTTGTCATTTATAAAATATAATTGAAATATTATATATAGATATTATATATATTTATCTATATATAATATAATATAATTGAAATATTACTATTAAAACTTTAATGGGGTCAATTCTATCCAAATACAAAATAATATATTAAGGATACACACGGGTAATTATATGGTACGCGCATATGGTACTGATATTAACACATTTAATTAAATGTTGAATAATAACGAGAATAACTTTACAATTGATTTAAATAGTTTTATAAATAATTCCAAAACAAAAATATTGATGAAAACATGAAGTTACTGATCGAAATATTAAATATTAACGGAAAAATAATATTTATTGATCAAAATATTTAATATTAAAACAAATGAGCGTACCACACTAGTCCCAGTGCGAATGAACATGTATCCCGTTAATATTCAAAATATCGAATATTAACTGGAGCACGGAGTTATTGATTAAAATATTGAATATTAACGGGAGCACGAAGTTACTGATCAAAATTTTGAATATTATCGGAAACATTATGTTACCGATCAAAATTTTGAATATTAACGGGAACAAATTTTGAACATTAACGGGAACACGAAGTTACTAATCAAAATAATAAATATTAATGGAAATACGGGGTTATTGACAAAATATTGAATATTAACGAGAACACGAAGTTACTGATAATTTTTTTGAAATCAACATAAAATTTAACTTACTGATAAATTTTTCAATATTAACGGGAACACGGAGTTACTAATCAAAATAATGAATATTAACGTGAACATGTGTTATTGATAAAAATATTGAATATTAACGGGAACAAATTTGGAATACGTTGAAAGTAAATGTAACTAAGTTTATTGCATTGGACAATCGACATTGTGTATTCTTTATTGATCTTCCCAATTTGTATTGCATATTAATAAAATAACACTTCATTATTCTATTCTTTATCAATTTCATTTTTAAGTTTATTATGTATCTTTGCTGAACGAAATGTATCATAATAATAATTACATCAATTTCTTTTTTTTATAAAAAAATATGATATTGAACAAAATAAGCAAGAACATGAAGTTACTAATCAAAATATTGAATATTAACGGGAACATGAAGTTACTGAATAAAATATTGAATATTAACGAGAACATGAATTACTGATCAAAATATTGTATATTAACGGGAACATGAAGTTACTGATCGAAATATTGAACATTAACGGGAACATGAAGTTACTGATCGAAATATTGAATATTAAAACAAATGAGCGTACCACACTAGTCCCCGTGCGAATGCACGGATATCCCGTTAATATTTAAAATATTGAATATTAACGGGAGCACGGAGTTATTGATTAAAATATTGAATATTAACGGAAGACAAAGTTACTTATCAAAATTTTTAATATAATCGGAAACATTAAGTTACTGATCCAATTTTTGAATATTAACGGGAACAGAAAGTTATTGATCAAAATAATGAATATTAACGGAAAAATGGAGTTACTGATCAAAATAAAGAATATTAACGGGAACATGAAGTTACTGATAAAAATATTGAATATTAACTGGAACAAGTTTGAAATATTAACGGGAATATGAAGTTACTGATCAAAATAATGAATATTAGCGGGAACATGAAGATACTAATCAAAATATTGAATATTAACGGGAACATGAAGTTACTGAATAAAATATTCAATATTAACGAGAACATGAATTACTGATAAACATATTAAATATTTACGGGAACATGAAGTTACTGGTCAAAATATTGAATATTAACGGAAATAATTTTTATAGATGAAAATATCCCAAACTTTGCCCCAACCTATTAAAAAAAATTTTTTATATTTTATACATCTGATTTTATTACATTTATCTCTAGAATAATATATATATTGAACAAAATAACACGGCCACAACGGATACCCGTGCGGGCGCACGGGTATCACGCTAGTTACTTAATGAAAAGATATTTAAAGTAGTAGGAATTATTCTGAATTTTTTTTTTATAAAATATATGCTACTATAAATATTATTTTAAAAAGAAGTTTAAGAAACTACCATAAAACCACATTTAAGATCCCCATTTTGATTGAATAAACATTTGAAGTCACTATTAATCGCATTTATTAGTCATGCATGAATCACATGTTTTGTCAAAGATGACACACTTCAACTTGAAGCAATAATAAGACTAATACAAACATTCAAAAAATAAGTATTAAATAATAAAAATATTCCACAGAGCCATATGCATGGTGGTTATATATGGTTTTATTTTTTTTGTTTGATAGCTCCTCGTACCTGCGAGATCTATAGGTCAAAGATTGTTCCTTGAATTCTATTTCTTATTCAAATTTAATTTCTCTTTTACCAATCAAAGTCTTTGTTTAGAACATGAGATCATACATTTGTCTTTGGTTTGTTTAATTCAATTAGCCAGAGCCCCCAATAAAATAAGAGTTTGGTAAATATTTGAACAGTTTTAAATATGTTATGGGACTCTATGGTATAGACTCTAGTTGAAATGAAATAGTATATAAAAATAGCATTGGATTTGATTTTATCCCAAATCTAGATTATATTAAATTTTAATCATGGTTTTTAAAATTGGTTTTTAATATAATTTTGTGTAATAATAAAGAAAATCAATCTTGGTTCTGGCTATAGTGGGGGACAAACCGAAGAAAATAGGACCTAGCTAGCTAGAACCCTTGTAAGAAATAAATACAGGAAAAATATACTATAAGGAAGATAATTGGAAAATCTAGAAGAAATAAAATAATCTTACAAGTCATGGGCACAGTAATTTTAATATTTGGATAAAGCACTTGCCACTTGATTGTTACTCCATTTCAAGATTTTCATGCAATGAGGGTAAGTGAAGATTCTGAAAATTCTTCATATGACCTCCACTTGAAGTTAGATTAGATCACACTTTTTAGAACCAATGCATCTAATGTGTATGTGTTTTTGCTACTGCTATATACTTTTACTTTTTTAAGTTGATGAGTAATGCCATACACCAAATTTCTACACCAATACAAACACCTAATACTATTTACCGTATTTATACAGTGAATAGTGTTTCTTAAAATAAAAAATATTTTTGAATAGTAATGTGAACAGTAAAATATTATTATAATAATAAATATTTTTTTATTTTTTTAAAATTTATTTAAATTTTTTTTTTTAATTTAAAAGGGACTAAGCCCAAAATATATATATATATATAAAGAGAAAATAGGTACAAAAATGAGGGGGGCAAAGACCTGACCTCAAACCTATCTATGCCTAAAAAAAGAAAAACCTAACTTGTTCTTGTTAAAATCCAACAAAACACTTGGAGGAACCACGTTCCACCAAGTAAAACAATTAACCTGTAATCCCAAATTAGCAATTTTATCTGCACAGTGATTCCCCTCCCTAAAAATATGCGAAGCAAAAAAGTTAAAGTTACGCAACTTAAATAAGCAAGAATTCCATCTATTTCGAATCTTCCACGGAACCACCATAGGGTTGCTAAAAGCCGAAACCACTAAAGAAGAATCAGACTCCAACCAAAGATTCGACCAACCGTTACCAATAGCAATCTCTATGGCAAGAATTGCCCCCATGAGTTCCGCGAAAAGGGCATTAGTAGAACCCAAATTACTACAGAAACTACCTAGGTGATCGCCCACCTCATTACGGAAGATACCGCCACACCCGGCCAACTGAGGCAAACCCGCAGAAGCTCCGTCAACATTAACCTTAACCCAACCGGGTTGAGGAGGAAACCAGAGAGCTTCAATGGACGAACGGGTTCGAGGGGGGTTGAGAGCAACCTGAAAATTCTTTAAAATAACAAAATCAGACATGGAAGAATTTGCAGGACTCCGAGTCAGATTGCCCGACATTGAAGAGAGGGAGATGATACTCGCACAATGAGACTTCCACAACAGCTTCTTATTCTGAAATCTCACCAAGTTTCTAGCATTCCAAATGCTAGCCACTGTATTAAGAATAACAGCCAGGATAACCACATGGCATTGAGCAGAATGAGATCCTTCTAGAACAGAAATACAATCATTCAGGCTGCATATACCACTACTAATATTTATCAAACTGCAGATCCACTTCCAAATAGAGATAGAATAGGTACAATCGAAAAAAAGATGATGAATAGATTCAGTATTTGAAAAGCAGAGATTGCAAACCGAAGGAAGGTGCAGACCTCGTAAACGAAGATTGTCATCAGTCGGTAATTTGCCATGAAACAATCTCCAAAAGAGCAGAGACTTCGAAGGCGGGATGGCCCGGTTCCAAAGAACTCGACCCCAGGAACTTTGAATAGTCCTGCAGCAGAAATAATAAGCCTCTTTCAGGGTCAAAAAACCACTGTCAGATGGTTTCCATATCAAACAATCCTGCGCCTGAGGATTAATCACCGTCGACTCGCAAACTTGCCGCAAATTAGGATAAGAAACCAGAAGCTCTGGCGGGAGAACTATCTTGCCTTCAAAAATGAAATCTTTTAGCATGTCATTAAAAGCCGCAGGAGGATCCTCAGTGAGAATATCCTTAAGAGGCTGCCCACTCCAATTGTCACTCCAAAGATTAATATTTTCCCCATTTCCGACCAGCCACAGCGAATTGGACTCGATGATATTAAGAAAAGACTTGCTCCCGGACCAGATTGAAGAAAAAACATGGTATTGTACCCGCTTTCCTCTTTTGATAACTTTAGATTTAAGAATCCGAGCCCAGTCGTCCTGACCATTATAAATAGTCCAGCACTGTCTCAGATCTGCAGCATCATTGAGAGTCCTTAAAGATCTAATGCCCAATCCCCCATCTTTCACACTTTTACAACATTGCTTCCAAGCCACGGTAACTAATTTCTGTTTATTCATATCGGCACTCCATATGAAGTTACGACACCACCCTTCAACGAGCTTAATAAGACTAATAGGCCATGAGTAAACCATTATAGAATAAACCATCATGCTTTGAATAACCGACCGAACCAATTGCACTCTACCGGCTATCGATAGCAAACTAGCTTTCCACGCAGCAAGCTTGGCTTTAATCTTATCCGCCAAAGGCTGGAAATAAATCGCTTTTGGTCTGCCTTTGAAAATCGGAACTCCCAAATAGATAAAAGGAAGCTGACCTTTGCTGAAGCCAAAGAGGTTAGCCAGCAAACTATGACGATCATTGGACATAGAACCTGCATAAATAACCGACTTGCTGGGGTTGCAAATCTGACCAGAACACTCTGCATAAGAAGAGAACAGCCCTTTGAAAGCTTCAATAGAGGAGAAACAGCCACGAGAGAAAAGGATTATATCGTCGGCATACAGAGTATGAGACGGAAACATAACGTTTCGTGAAGCATGCATAAGCTTGACTTTATTATCAGAAACAAGTTTAGAAATTCCCCGACTTAGGACGTCTTCCGCCAAACAAAAGAGCAAAGGCGAAAGCGGATCACCTTGCCTAACCCCCCTTTGACAGTTGAAAAAGCCATGAAGCTGTCCATTCAATGCAATAGAAACTTTAGCAGAGGATAAGATACAATTGATCCATAAACAAAATTTCTCGCAAAAACCGAATTGCTGGAGAACCTTCAAAATGAACTTCCAACTCAAAGTATCAAACGCTTTTGCAATATCAACTTTCAGAATAATGTTGCCACCAAGAGTTTTCCTATGTAACGAGTTGGCTGCTTCGGATGTAAGACATATGCAGTCCCGAATGCTTCTTCCGCTAATGAATCCATTCTGCTCCTTAGAAATAATGAGAGGAAGAACCTTAGCTAACCTGTCAGCAAGAATCTTTGTAATAATTTTGAACTTAAAGTTAGCGAGCGCTATGGGACGAAACTGCTCAATACTGTCCGCTTCTTTAGCTTTAGGAATGAGAACTAGAGTGTTAGAATTATACCCTGGAGAAATCCAACCATCTTTAAAAAACTGAAGGGTAGCATTAAGGACATCTTCTTTTATCAAGTTCCAAAAAGTTTGAAAAAACATAGGTCCAAACCCATCAGGACCGGCAGCACTGTCCTTATTAAGATTGAAAATAGCCGAATGAACTTTCAACTCAGTAGGAAGCATGGTAAGAAGAAAGTTAGTCTGATCGGACACTAGCTTAGGGATGACATCCTCCACCAAAGAGTTATCCTGCAAAACAGAAACATTGTCAAATAAATCTTTAAAATGGTTCACCGCATTCTCCGCTATAAGATCCGGGTTGTTGAAAGTAACACCCCCAAACTTCATAGAATGAATAGCCTTAGTAGCATTTCTAATTTTTGTGACTCGGTGAAAAAATTTAGTGTTTCGATCCCCCTCGGCATGCCATTGCACTCTTGCTTTTTCTTTCCAAAAAACTTCCTCAATGTTAAGCGCCATATCCAACTTAGCTTGAGCTTCCTTCTCCATCTCTGCCAGATCGTCATTATAACCCTCTCGATCGATTCTCTCTTGAATGCCTCCTAAAACCAGTTCTGCAGACTTGACTTGATCATGAACATTCCCAAATATGGACTTATTCCAAACTTTAAGCTTGGCTTTTAAAATCTGAAGCTTCTTTGACAAAATAAACATAGGACATCCCACCACCTTAATCTTCCAAGTGTCGGCAACCAGCCTTTGACAGTCGGGATGCAGAATCCAAGATTGAAGAAATCTGAACTGTGACCTTCTAGGAACAGCTTGGTTAAGAGATACTAATATAAAATTGTGTCATTAACCAACTTTACAACTTCATTAACCAACCATTTACATTTCATTAACCAACTTTATTTTACTATTAAAAGTTATTTTTAATATTTGTGTTTTTATTAACCAATTTCATAACTTCATTAACCAATATTTTAAACTCCATTAACCAACTTTATTTAATTGCTAATAATTATTTTTAATATCCGGACGTTTATTAACCAACTTCATTACTTTATTAACCAATTTCTTATCATTAACCAACTTTGTTTTACTACTAAATTATTTTAACATTTTGGCGTTTATTAACCAACTTGATGACTTTATTAACCAATTTTTTATACATCATTAACCAACTTTGTCACTGTTTACTGTTGATGTGCATGTCACTGTTCATAAAAAAATTATTTAAAAAACACTATTCACCGTATAAATACAGTGAATAATATTAGGTGTATGTATTGGTGTAAAAAATGGGTGTAAGAATAGCATTACTCATAGAAGTTCTATAATATTAGAATTATGGAGTACAAGTGCTACTCAGGACACACACTACAAAGTACACCAATAAATAATTATGGAAGATCTCAAATTTTACATTGCTTAGAGATAATGTTTAAAAATGATTTATATATAGTAATATTGCTTATTTTACAAGTTGATTTATAAAACTGAGTTATGTCAAACTCTAATATAATATCAGAATATTTTAATCGAATCATAGACTGCCCAACATTTATATCCATGCACCAAGTTAAAAAGAGTATTGGGCGTGAAGAGGTGTATCAGAAAGATTCTAAGTCCCACATTAGTTTGATATAGTGTTTGAAAGGAGTTTATATAGAGTGACACACACAACCTTACAAGTCAGTTTTGTATAGATGATCAATTAGGCCAAACTCTAGTAAGAAAAACAGAGTTAATAATCACTTTGTTGAAAATAATATATCATAGCGCTTATTTTCACTTTTAAGCGCTATTTGTTTTACTGGGTTATTGTAGTTTGTAAAAGATTTTATAGCGTTTTCAAAGCTTCTAGGAAAATCAACTAATATAATGATGAATGAAAGCGATGGAGAGATGAGAGTTGTGTGTACTTTTAGTTGTGGCAGTGGTTTTTGGACACAAGAATGTATATACATTCATGATGGTCTCGATTTCATTTTCACCTCGAAGTGGGTCCTATACTAAAAAATCAACAACTCGACTTAGTTGCATCCACTAATGATTGGGCCTAATGAGGAATATATAGAACAATAGGGCTCATAACGGAGGAAGAATGAATAGACGTAGGAATAGTGAGGGACGATAAGGGAAAGTGGATCATGGATAAGATCGTGGTTTAGAAAAGGGGTGTTACATTTTCTCCCTATAAATTTGAAGATTTTATATTGAAAAGGGTGCCACATGTCGTTTCCACAACAATTGAAAACCAACAATACACATACATAACATGCATATGATCAAAGTCATAACACATTTAAACTTCATGTTTTCTCAAATATGCATTTCGCAACGGAAAGATTCTTCTCAAAGTAATTTCAATGATTACATCCCATACTATAATCATCCATTAACATAATGACAATATTACCTCACCAATAAGTCTTGTGAATTCAAATATTAGGCATCAAGGCCACTTAACATAATATATCCTAATACAATATCAAAATATGAATATATAACAATATTTCATAGCAAAAAAAACATGAGTTCAAATACCCCCGTGTTACATGACCAGAGCATCGAATCACTACCTAAGAATAAGAGAAATAACCAAACAAGCTCCTCGACTAATCCTCGTGCAAGCACAACTATTCTTTGGAACCTGCGCGATGTTGCATAGAACATCATTACAACAGAATAGTGAGAATTCACATCATTATAAATATATATAATATGAACAATGAATATAGCATACAACAATTCAACAATTCATCACATTTCATAATTAAATGTGTTCAACAGTTACCACACATAATACAGGCATTGTTAATTTTCCACCAAATAACAATTACCAATTATCACATAAGCACACATCAAATTTAAACATCACATAGCAACCAATGTGACTCCAATGCAATTTAATACGACTCGTGCATGTGGTACCAATGTGAACATCAAGCTCACCGCTCCCAATTCAATATCTAGAACCAGAGCCCTGCTTCCGATCCGGACAAGACCAAAGCCCACCAATATGAACATATAGTTCATCGCTTCCGTTCCACATAGGAGCAAATTCACGCTTAGGATCAAATCCACCGCTTTTGTTTCCACACAAGGATCAAAGCCAACAAATATGAACTTATAGTCCACCGCTTCCGTTTCCACGATAGGATCAAAGCCACTAAAATCACAATATCATCTCCCCATGAATCCATGTGCAACAAGACTCGCAATATATGCAATTAAGATTATCACACAATCTTAATTATCCAAGCATATAACAATAATTCGCACTATTAAAATTATCCACCAAAACGTTGCACAACACACATTCATCATTAATGAAGCATACACATTGCATTTATCAATCACAAGTAACATATAGCATACAAGCCAATCAATGTGATTCTCAATAATCACCAAAAACAACATATACATATGCTAAATTCAAGCATCATGTATACATACAATTAGCAAAACATATGCAATTAAGAATTATCCATAAAATCTTAACATTCAAGCACATCGCCTTAATTCAACATATTGAATTATCCACCAATTGGTCAAAACAAATTCATCATATAACAATCACAACAATGCATAACAATTAGCATTCATCAATTCCATATTGTAATACGGTGGGAGAACTAACTTTTTGAAATGTTGCGGATAGCAAGAGTCGCCACCGACTTTTATTTTATCCAATTTTAGGAAAGGCTAAAAGAACAGGAAAAGACCTTTTAAAAAGATTTTGAGTTCGGGGGGTAAGTTATACAAAGGGAAGGTGTAAGCACCCTTTGTATCCATGGTTATCCATGTGCTCTTAATTGCTTAGCTCACTTTTTGTTTTCGAAATGTTTGAAGTGTAGTGTGTGAATAGTAAGAAAAACTTGGTTTAAGGACTTTAGCTTGTAAATAAGCGTAGCCTTGTTTGAAAGTATTTTGGAAAGAGTGGGAAATGTTTTTTGAAATTGAGCAGAGTAAGCAATTAGGAGCACCTACCCTAAGTTGGAAAAAAAGGTTCTTTTAGCTTTTCAGTTTGAAAGGGCTATCCATACCATAAGAGGGTAGGAAGTCCTTTCATTGGATATTGAAGGGTCATCGAAGATTGTTGTTCGCCATAAAACTGTCCCTACCATGTAGAGGTAGGTAGTCTTTAGGGAAGGATATAATAGTCATTAATCTTTTTAGGTATCATGCGAGGATACCTTAGCAATTGGGACAATCATCGTGTTTTCCGAGGCAGCATCGAGGGACTAGATCTCATATGATGATTTCAATAACTTTAAAGGCAACCTTTGCTTTAGGCATCCTCGGAATCGAGGGACTTGCCTATTTTTCACAAATGAAGGCAACAGGCAACAAGGCAACAAGAAGGGTTACCCTAAATGTGTGTGTGTGGAAATCAAGTGATTCAGTTCGGATATTTTATCTTATAATTTAGGCAAACTAAATTTATTAGCAGGCTTGTCACTCCCTATTATTACTAACCACGCAGTTATATTGTTCAGAAATTAAATGTCCTACACTATTACAATAAACACCTGTAGGGCAGAAAAATAAAGGCAGGAAAGATAAAGGCGAAAAATAAAAAGGTCCTAATTACTATTACATCAAAATTAAAAAAGCGACTTATACACCTTCTAATATTTAAATAATAGAAATTAAATAAATAAATGGCATAAAAAGGGAAAATTAAAATGAAGGCAGAATTAAATAAAAGGCAAACAATTTAAATAAATAAATAATTAAAGACATGCGACATACACTGGAGTGGGAGATGAGAAGAGAAATCGCGAATAAAATATAAGTTTAGAAATATCAGGGTTAAAAAAAAACCTTATGGCAGAAAAACCTTAGCCTACAATTTGATAGACAACCCTTACATTGTTGATATGATTATGATTAAAGGCTAAACTTGACTATGATTAAAATTTAAACCTAAAATTAATTTTATTAAAAAAAACCTAAAATTAATTAAAATTATTCTAATAAAAAAGGGAAATTAATATTATAATAAACCTAATTAATCATCTAATTATTAAAAAAAAACCTAATTAAATTACTAAGTCAAATTAAATAAATAGATAAAAAAAAGGTTTGGTTGTTTTTTATTATTTTTAAAAAGAAATAAAAGAAAAGAAAATAAGATAAAACTAAATAAAAACTAATAATAATAATAAAATAAATAAAAGAACCTGGCACAGTTATCCAGTGTGGTACGTTGATGAGGGTGTACCATGGAGCTGCATTGTTGAGGTCTTCAGATCTTAACTGATGGAGATCTGACGGTGAGGATGTGGGGGAGTATGATGGGCGTGCGTGAGGGCTGCAGCAGGGATTCTGTAAACAAACCAAAGAAAAAAAACAAATGTCTTGGGCAGGATTCGAACTCAAGCTCTGTAAGTCACTCATCCCTTTCTCTTGCCAAGCGTGTTGTATTGGCTAGTCGTAAATATAATAGAAATCAATAAATAAATATCAAAACCTGTGCTGAGTGGACCAATTCAAACAGGCTGGGCCCACCATTGCTGTAACTATCCAATCAAAAGAAAAAGAGGAGTTTGATTTGTTGACCGTCCAACTACTATACGCCGCGTGTAGTCCAAGGGTCCCAAAACAATATTCATCTTCTTCACAAAATTACCTGCGGATTTAATCATGGAATCTGCTGCAATTTTTCTTGCGAAAAATCCTTCAAATTTCCTGCAGTTATAAAAACACGAAAACACATAGAAGAAAAATATGAGAGAGACCTTACCCCCTAATTCGAGGTCCTGAATCCATTGGTGCAATCTTTTTGGCCATTAGACACCTGTAGATAGGAGAACGAAAGCATAGCTTTTATAAACCCTAGCCATGGTGTCTTCCATCCCACACGTCCAAACTTTATTCTAATGATCCTAACCCTCTACAGACATCATCAGGAACTCAACCATGTGATCAAATCACATTAGGATACATTAACATAAGAGATACGAAATTTTGAAGCTTACATGAATATGCCAAGCATGGTATGTGAATCCTAGACACTTTCACAAGTTAGGACTTACCTTATCTTACCTCAGGAAGAAGATTGGAAGGTTTGTTTGGATTAAAAGTTACTGCAACGAGTAATACAAGTTTCACATGATTCTTTGAAGTCATGAAGTCCCCTTGAAGTATCAGAAGTTGATTTTCCTTGGAGAGAAGCAAAACCCTAGTTGTGGGTTGATTGCTTAGGAGAGAAGTAATTGTGCCCAATCCTTGCATAGTCTTTAGTAATTGGAGATCATATGAGTCAGAATATATTGAAATATGATGGGCAAATTTTGGGGTATGACACATATATATCATAATTAGCTTATGATACACAATACCAATACATGTTATTCCCAAATAACATTAATCCATGACATACACATACACAATTACATGTCATTTACACAACCATATGATAATTAGGTCATCTAGTGATAACCAATTCAGTTTCATCACAAATATCATTGCATTAGCTTCCTAACGCTTCAAACGGCGCCTGAATCGGACACCCAAGTCAAAAGATATGACTTTTTAAAGTTTTAGAAGAAAATTCATTTTTGACTCAATGGAATTAGGTTCCCCTAATTGGGAACCTCGATTCCCCTGTTCAGAAATAATTCTCTATATCTCTGTTATATTGGGAACCCAGTTCCCCTAATTGGGAACCTTGGTTCCCCTGAAACAGAACCAAAAATATGTAATTTTTCCCTGCTACGAAATTTCCCATTCAAACCCAAAAAATCTCAATTTTCATAACAAACCAGTAGCATTTATTTGATAAATTATACACATGTTATAACAACCAATTCAACACAATTTACATCAACAATTTCACACAACAAACATCACAATTTCATCAATTGGGTAAAACCCAATAAAACCAAATATTGAGAACTCAAGACCTACAATCATGCATATAAGGATTTCTAATCATGATTCTATCATGTGTTATCAACATAACAATAAAGAACATGATTATTCACACAAATTCATGGATTTCTACCTAAAATCTAACATAGAAAGTTATGGAAAGTGAGGTGAAGAACCCTAAGTATACAAACTACCCATTGTATACTATACATACCCATAATAACAAGGAATCTCCCCCATTACCTCTTGGAGATTTCTCTTCTTTCAAGTTTACTTCTCTTTTCTCCTCTTTCTTCCTCTTCCTCTTCTCTCGTGTTCTCTCCCTTCCGTTCTACCAAAATGAGTTATGAGACTTAACCTAATCTCACTCTTACTATCTTATTTTACTAAATGGACTTAGCATCTCTCACACCCCTTATTACTATTATTTCTAATAATTAGGACCAATAGCCATTCCTTCATTATTCTACCAATAATTCAAATAACTCAATTAATTATTCTCAAAATGGATAAAATGTGTAGAAAATTTTATACCTAGTTTTAAGAAGTAATATAATTTTGAGATTTTTTTATTTGTTTTCAATGCCTATCAATTATATTCACCTTGTATGTTGGACTTAGAGATAATATTTTTCTTTATGGACCACCAAGAAATGAAGTTGTTCCTGGATCACAAGCACCAGATGTAAAGCATCTATCATCATGATCATAACGCCAATTAATATAAGGTTTTTGCTTAGTTGTATTTTCTTCCTTGTCATCTCTTATAGTTAAGAATTTGACTATTTTCCTTATTTGGCTACCTAGGCCCCTTTTAAATTTTCGGTCTTCTTTTGATAGTTTTTGTAAGAGAGATTTCTTTCTAAAAAGAACTTGTCTAAAGAGGAGATTATTAGTTATTTGAGTGAGGTGTCTGACCCTTTCTGTGAGGATTACTTTTAGTTGGTTTCCCATATCTTTGTAACTTGTGAGTCAGACCGTACAATGGTTGGGTTGACATGTGGGTCTTCTTAGTGACCATAGGTTTCTTTTTTATTTTATTTTCCTTTCTTTAGGAGGTAGGGCCATGTCTAGGGACAATTTTATTATGATATGACACAATAAAGTCTAGACTATTTGAAGAGTGAGTAATGACATCATCTTTAATAATGTGTCTAAAACACTAAAAGAGGTAAAGGAGAAGAGTTTGTTTTACCTAGAAATTGTTTTTAGGTAAATCAGTGGTGAACCCATGCCCTTACTCTGACTGGCTTACAAAATCTACCCACTACCTTAACCAATAGAGGATCGAGTGTTTATCTTAGTTCTGAGTTAAATATTTATTTGTGATTTTGTTGCTCTATTTGTGGGTTCTAATATGTTGATTGTGGTTATGAAAAAATATTAGTTCATTAATGACACATGTCAAACCAATTTGAGATTGAATTCGTAAAAGTAATTAAGATACCAAATTCTTGCTATTTCTAAAGCTCAAATATGAGCTAACAAAGCCTCGAATGCATGTTTTATTGAAAGTACGCGTGAATTTTCTTTAGCATCATTTATAACATTTAATTTTGTATGAATTAAAGTATTTTATGAGAAACTGGTGTCGTTTGTGTGCTTTGACAAAATGTTATACTAGTTTACCTTATAGGATATGATTTTCTAAATCGAGTTTTCAGAAATTGAATAGAACAAATTCTTATGTGCCAGAGAAAACGAAACAAAATGCATGAGAGGTGGTATCATCGTCTCTTGTTACAATGATACTTATGAAGAAGTCAATTGATCAAATCGATATTCTGATACCATATTAGAATTTCTAGATAAATTTGAAGATCTTCTAAAGAATATTATAGATAAAATGTTAGGAATGAAAACTAAACTTGATTATTATCATGTAATTTTACAATCACTTAATTGTTAGTAACTAACTTAGGTAGTTAAAGTGCATCCTTTAATAGTATTAGATTCACATAATTTCACCATACATTTGTGTCAAAGCTACAACATATTAATGTTATGTTGATCATGTGCGTCATAATATTTCCACTATGTTTTCAAACACTTGCGTAATTTTTTACTCTAAACATAATATTTACATTTAATTTTATCTTTGAATTCACTTTTATGCAAAAGTTTTCAAATATAAACTACTTCACATTCGATTTATTTGTAAAAACATTTTATTGGAATACATTATTTTCTTGGAATACGTTGAATGAGATACAACTTAAAAATGACTTTATAAGTGACGACAATCAACATTTACAACTCAATTTTGTCAAATGGGTTAGGTCTATTATTGAAACCTAATATGTTATTAAAACTTATTCATTTAAGGTCACCAATCAATTATATCAACACTCTAAATACAATAATGTTTAGTGTGAATGATTGTGTTGGGCAAAAGTTCAACATGTTAAATCAACAAACAATAGAGTTAGTTGGGATTTCTTGAGGATTTTGTTGGAGAGGATGGGGTTTGGGGTGGTTTGGGTGAATAGGATCGAAGCCTTGGTTTGTTCGAGTTGGATGTTAGTTCTTATCAACGGCAGTCCCACCAAAGATTTCAAGGTTAGAAGAGGGTTAAGGCAAGGTGATCCGCTCTCTCTATTTTTATTTGTGATTATAGCAGAAGGCTTGGCAGATATATTAAGGAAGGCGGTTGATATTCAGGAGTACTCGGCTTTTAAAATGGGAGGCAATGTTGTTGTTGACATTGTGCAGTTTGCATATGACACGCTTCTAATAGGAAACAGAAACTAGAAGCAATTATGGGCGCTTAAGGAGGTCCTAAGGGGTTTTGAAGTGGTTTCGGGCTTAGGCGTAAACTTTCATAAAAGGAGAATTATCTGGATTAATTTGACTGATCACTTTATTAGTGTTGTAGCTAATTTCTTGAGTTGCAGAATTGAAAGAAAGTCTCTCTCTTTTCTCGGAATCCTTATAGGATCCAATTCTAGACAACTTTCTTGGTCGAAACCGTTGATCTCGAAAATCAAGGATTGTATCGCAACTTGGAAAGGTAGATTTCTCTCTTTGGGAGGTAGAATTTATTTGATCAAATTTGTTTTGTCTAGCCTTTCAATTTTTTTTCTGTTTTTCGTTTTTCAAAATCCCGACTAAAGTTTATAAAGAAATTGAGCAAATCTAAAACAATTTATTGTGGGGAAATAATGAGGTTAAAAGGAAGATTAATTGGATCCGGTGGGAATTTCTTTGTTTATCAAAGGAGAAAGGCGGTTTGGGATTCAAGAGTTTCTCGGAGTTTACCTCTGCATTATTATTCAAGTGAAAATGGAACATATTGCAAGGAACAAGTTCTCTTCGGATACAAATTTTGTTGGCTAGATATGGGAACTTGAAACATCAGATTCTGACCAGAGGTTGTTTGGAAATGGGTAAATCGAAATCTTATTGGTGGGATGATCTATTAGCTTCAGAATTAAAATATTCTTCCACTATTTTATCTCAAAACTGTCTATTTTCTCTGGGAAATGGGAAAGACATTTTGTTCTGAAGTGAAAACTGGACGTCAAAAGGCAGTTTGTCCGAGGTTTTTCCCAATCAGTATAACAGATCCTCGCAACAGGCTAGGAACGTCGACAGCATGGGAGCTTGGGAGTCAACTTTTTTAATCCTGGACTGTCGTTTTCTCTGCAGGATTTGCGCTATTTATTGACTCTGTTCAGCCTCGTTCCTTCTGCAATCGACTCTTTTGTTTGGCATTCGGAAGTCTCCGAAGGTTACTCAATTAAAAGCGGCTATAACTTACTTTATTCCCTCCGCAATGTTGCATCTCTGTTTGTTGGAGAACCGAAATGTATCAGAGGTGTTTGGAAATCAATTGTTCCTTTTAGAATCAAAGCCTTCGGGTAGAAAAGTTTGCTTGACTGATTGCCTACAAGGGTTTAGTTGAACTATAGAGGAGTTCCAATTAATTTTCTTTTCATGTTCTGTTCGGTAGAGGAGGAATTTATCACTCATATATTTTTGGATTATTTCTTCTCTAGGCAGATTTGGCAAGATGTTTTTTCCTGGCTGAATGTTTGGGTGGAGCACGGAGAGACTCTGTCTCCCAGTCTTACTAAGCAGTCCCTGGGTTGCAGAAAAGTGGGCATTAAAATTGGTATAGCTAGTGCGATTTGGTTAGCCGTGTTGTGGGGTATCTGGCGTTATCGGAACGAGGCTATTTTTAACGGTCAAACCTTGCGTTTCGGATTTGGGTTGGAATATCAAATTAAAAGTCTGGAAGTGGGCTTGTGTCGGCAATATTTCCTACTCCAAATGTAACTTTTACAAATTTAATAAACATCTATTGTATGTTTTAGGCTATGTTTCAGTCGGTTGAAAATCTTTCCTTTATGAACTTTGTTCGTGTTGTTTGTAAGCGGGTTCAAATACTCTTAGTATTCTCTTATTAATATTCCTTGCTTATTTAAAAAAAAACTGTGACCTTATAATTTATAATAGAAGACATTTGTTATTTTACAAGTTTAATTTTATGAAATATGTTAGATTTAATATAAAAATCTAATATAGAAATGAAGTTATATTCGACGCATACCTAATGCTAACGCGCTAATTTCCTACCACAATTTTATATAAGTCATCGCATTTCTATATATTAATTCAAAATCTATTAGACCACTCCCTATCAAATCTCTTAATATTGTGTCACTCTGTTCACACTATTGTTATACATTCGGTCACAATATTATGTCACTCTGTTCATACTATAGTTGTACATTCGGTCATTATTTTATGTCACCACATTTCTATATTAGTTCATGATTCGTTAGACCATTCAATATTAAATCTCTTAATATTGTGTCACTTTGTTCATACTATAGCTATACGTTTGGTCTTTAGCTTGACATAGCATGTTATAAGAGTTTGGATGACAAAAGACTTGAAAATGACATTATAACTGAACAAAATCATCAACTTATATTTTAAGTAGATTTTGAAAAACCAATTAAGCTCAATAAAAAAACCCTATTAGTCTCACAAAACAAGTCTTCTAAATTCTTTAAGAATCTTTTGTCAGTGTCTTTCTTGTAAACTGTATGTGTGGTTGGTGTATTCCAAATAATTCCTTACATCAATTATTTCATTCATAGAAAGATCTAAATATTAAATTAAATTAAATAATTATCAACTACTTCCTCCAATCTGAATCATAAGCAAATATTTTTTTTTTAAGAATATCTACTTATAATAATGGTAAGAGAGGAAGTAGTAATTATCTGGATTCTATTGCGTGTGCATGGCGTACAATTGTTTTCTTCCCATTTTCTTGTAAAATGCATGTCAGGTGCTTTTAAATTTTAATATCAGTGCTTTTAAATTTTAATATTTAAATTGTCACTGACAAACAACAATTGAAAAAAAAATTAGGTATACTTCAACTAATAATAATTGATTAAAATAATATGAAACCCAACTTTACCAAATTTAATAATAGTATGGAATCTATGATCTTTATTTTGTTTGGCTCAGAAGATGTTGAATCAGGAAGAAAATCATGTTAGTATTGTAATAGTATAGTATTATAGAGACATTCAAAGTGACTTTATCTGTAGAAAGACAGGCACATATATTTTTCTTGGGTTATGGTTTGGTTCCATTTCCAATCTATGATATTGATTACGTGTTTCAAATATAAAGAGAGTATATCTAACAAAATCTTTGGGTAAAGGAAAATCTGTTGTGATGTATCTTTCTTGGTTTGCATTGACATTACATTACATTACATTACCCTTCCATGAACAAGAAAAGTTGAATGGAACATACCTTGTTTCATCATAAGTACTCTGGTCCCCAAAACTAAATCTTGGAAGATCCTCTTCATAATTACCCAATTTTGAGGATATTCCAATTTGGGTAATATTAAATATTTAGAAATAGTGGTGTAATGTATGTACATCATCAATTAATAGATAAATACCAATACCAATACCAACATTTGATTGGTTGAGCTGTACAAGATTAGTTTGAGATACTGATAAAGAGTATTTAGTTATATTTTAATATTTTTAGTTTAATTAGAATTATTAATTTAAGGTTTTATATTAGTTGGTATTTTAGTTCAATTGTTATTGAATTGGGTTTCCACTAGTATTTGGGCATTTTAGTTATTGGCCCATTAGTAACATTATATATGTAGTGTCATTGACACATTACAAAGGTATCAATGAAAATCCAAGTTATCTTTTAATTCTATTTTCTTAGTTTGTTTACTTGTTTCTCTTAGTTTTGTAAGCCTTGTTAGGGTTAGCATTTTTGCATCCTAACAATTGGTGCTTTCATCATGTACTCAAATCCTCCTATGGATTCCCCTTATCTTACACCTTCATCTCATCAATGGAGCATTCCTCCTACCTATCCCACAAACCCCTCTTTCACAACTCCTACCACACCTTCATTTTTATCCTTTTCATGGGAAATTTTCTCATCTTATTCCACAAACCCACATGTTACAACCCCATATTTATATTTTAATCATGGGTATACACCACCTCCACCTAATCCATATGCATCCTATTCATCATCTCATTATCCATACTACTACAATTATCATCATCAACAACTTCAACCAACAAACACCTCTTTCACAATTTGTCCTCAATATCAAACTCATTTTAGAAATAGAAGAGATTTTGGTAAGTATCTCCAAGTCACTCATCCCTCTTTTAAAAAAAACTCACAAAAAAATTCTCAAAAACCTTCATATTCACCCTTCTCTCTCAACACCAAACCCAGAGTCTTTTCTCTTTCGCGTACAAATCAAAACCAAACTCTAGCGTTCTGTCCGATGATGGCCGAAAAAGGAGAACGTCCAGGTATAGGATCCTATCTCGACTTAGCATCTATAGAAGAACTTCAGAAAACTGAAGAAATAGAGTCAGTGAGAGAGATCTCACCACTGGAGCTACCACCGACGTCAATCTATAAACCCCAACCACCGTTCACTTCTGCAACCAAGGGTATTTTAGGGTTTGATGGAGGATTTGATGCCTATTTTTGGATACTCTGTACAGAAAAGTACTTCAAGGTAAAGGGCACAACAGAGAACAAAAAAATGACCTTAGCTTTCCAAGGCAATGAGCGGATGTGCTCTCAAATGGTGGTGTTGGTGGTCGTGTCGTCATCCGGATGTGAACTGGGACACGTTCACCACCTATTTTCTATGGCGTTTTAAGCCAGAATATCGCGACATCTTGCCGATATTAGATGAGGAAGAAGAATCGGATCCAGAAGCGCCGCCATTTATGGAGGTCAACGGAATTTACCAGGAAAAGAGGAATGAGATTCTCCAAGCTTGGGAGGATTTTTTGCTTTCCACAGAGCAGATCGAAGTTCCTACAGTGCAAGCGACGTTATTAAAGGCGACAACGGTGCCTCTGACGAATTATTTCAATGACAAAATTGTTGATCTAATAGAAGCAACCATGGACGCCCCTATCTCCATTGTAGAATCGTTCGAGGATAACAAAATTGTTGCCGATAAAGATGTACCTTTCGTATCCACAAAATCCATTGCAACAGATTCCTCTTTCAAAAACAACTCAATCAGGTTTATCGATTCCAACGCAGCGAGAAACACCGATGCAATATGTAATTCTATCACCTATTTTTCAAAACCATTTCATTTAGATAGCCATCTTCTTGAGCGATTAATTTCAATATCTCTGCCGAACTTGACCTGCGATGTCAATGAAAATCCTCCACCACCACCAGAGCCACCGGACCGGCAGTGTTGCGTCATGGCAAATGAATCGTGGTTGTCAAACTGGTTTTGCTTGCATATGTGGTATCGTCACGACAACAACCCTGCAGTTTCGTCACGTATGTCGGTGTCGGCTTCTTTTTCGGTGATGGAATGGCCACCTGACAAAGTTTTTTGTTGGCCACGGGAATCGTGGAGAATGTGGTGTTATGGTATTTATATTTTGCAGTGGAATCAAACGGCTTTGAAGATGAATCGGAAAATTTTCTTTAGCAATCTTAAGCCTCTGACGATGTCTTCAATCTTAAAATGTTTATGCTCACAACAAGGTATGGTACTAAGATCTAACAACTCAGTTTTTTCTCTTGGTTTAGTTATTAGTCTGGATATCTCAATGGTTGCGATCATTGTATTTTATTCAAGTAGTTCTAAGTCTTATTTGGGTAATATTATGGATGCGTCGGGTCATGTTAATTTTTCAGATGAAATGACTGTTGCTTTGAGGCTTATACATGAATTAAAAATGAAGTTTAACTCATTTGATTGTGATTCTCACTCACATGCCTCTGTTAGTTCATCTGTGAACCTTGACCAGATCACCAACAAATTCTTAAGACTTAAAGAGGATCAAAATCAATGTGAAAATTATTTTGGCTTAATTCTACAATGGTTATGCAAATTTCAAAGGTCAAACTCAACATTCGACTTTGTTCCTATGCTTGGTCAAAGTGAAGTGGAACTATCTGACTCCAATGGTATAGATAATTTAAATGTAATGGACCAAAGATCTGTTGATTATGCATATAGGAGCCGAGAAGGAGATGTTGAATGAACTCTAAAGACTGTAGAAACAGGAGGAGTAGGAAGCCAGACTGCTAAAGAATCAGATGTCTGGTCTAAACCTAACAGTGAAAACTTCATCCAGTGTATTGATCTGTCTAAAAATCATAAAAAGCTAGATGCTAAGACCAATGGATATATTATTGTAAATGCTAATGGTGGCTTGAATCAGATGAGATTTGGGATATGTGATATGGTTGTTGTTGCTAGGATTATGAAGGCAACACTCGTTCTTCCTCCTCTAGATCATACCTCGTACTGGGCTGATCAGAGTGGCTTTAAGGATTTGTTTGACTGGAAGCATTTTATTGATACACTGAAGGATGATATCCATATAGTTGAGACTTTACCACAAGCCTATACTGGAATTCAGCCTTTCTCAAAAACTCCAATATCTTGGTCTAAGGTTCCTTATTACAAGACTGAAGTTCTTCCCCTCTTAAAGCAGCACAAAGTGGTCTATTTCACTCATACTGATTCCCGGCTTGCTAACAATGGTATTCCAAGATCCATACAGAAACTAAGATGCCGTGTAAATTACAGAGCATTGAGATATTCAGCTCCAGTTGAAGAATTCGGAAACAATGGGATCCGGGAGTTATTTTAGAACCTTGAGGACAAGGTTCAAGTGAACCCCGCGACAATGATAGAGAGTATTTAGTTATATTTTAATATTTTTAGTTTAATTAGAATTATTAATTTAAAGTTTTATATTAGTTGGTATTTTAGTTCAATTGTTATTGAATTGGGTTTCCACTAGTATTTGGGCATTTTAGTTATTGGCCCATTAGTAACATTATATATGTATGTCATTGACACATTACAAAGGTATCAATGAAAATCAAAGTTAGCTTTTAATTCTATTTTCTTAGTTTGTTTACTTGTTTCTCTTAGTTTTGTAAGCCTTGTTAGGGTTAGCATTTTTGCATCCTAACACATCCACCAAAGGTTCAATATATGATTCTTGTATGTAAAAAAGTTGATTGATATGGAATAATTCATTTATTAATATGTGTATGAAATAATTCATTTGTGTATGTTCTTGTGGATCCGAAGTCCGCGTCACTATAGTTTCAAGTCTATTTTAAGTTGTGAATCTTTACAATTTTATTGTTAAATTTTTTTTTAATTGAAGTGTATAAGTATTGTATATAAAACTTCTGTTAGTTAGTTTTGATTCGTAAGTAATTTGATTTTATTTTAGTCAGCTCTAAAGAGTTTCTCTAAATTGAGGTTAGGGAGTACGATGTAAATTTCAAGTTCCTATAAATAGCGGTTAAAGAGTACAATGCAAACTTTGAGTTACTACAAACAACGTCGAAGTTTTTATTAATTTTAAGTCAGTCTTACTATAGCTACGAGATATTATATATTTTGAGTGTGAAAACTCTCACCCTTTTATCCTTTAAAAAGAGTAAATTGTTGAATTAAAATGTATGAATATTATATATAAATTACTCGTAACTTTAATTCTCAAATAATATTATTTTGGTCAATCTGAAAGAGTGTATTCAACCTACTTTTCAGGAAAGACGGATCAATATTAAATGGTGATGAATATTTTATACGTTTAACATGACAAGACAAATATGCAAGTGTACTTGGGAGCAATGTTACTAGCATCTCCATTGCATTGCATGTTTAATGCCTATGGGTTTTAGTTCTATAGCTTAACATTTTGCACAATGTAGCATATCTATAGGACTTCCAGTTGCTTCAATATTTGTGTCGGTTCTTTCATAAAACAATGTATAAGATAATGTAGTTTACCATTAAAAAAACAAATAATTGAAAAATATATTGATTATCGAAACACGATTTCTCATATTTGAACATTTTACTTCAATCAATTTTGAAAATTATCTATGTCAAGTAAAGTCTAACTTTTGAATATGAAAATATTTGGGTGACTTGATAAGTAAAATCTTATTGAAAGATAAAATGATAATTCACTTTTAAGGTGTAATGTACATGGATCCAGATTTATTGCTGTCGAAAAAGTTCCCAATCATACACTCATGTACCAGGAGGTGTCTGATTAACATCAAACAATCTTAATTTAAGTAGATTATTTAGCTATAAAATTATGCTATTTTTGATCATTAGATCAAATTCAAAAGGGTAATAGAATCTTGACTTTGTAACCGCATGAAAGTAATGACATCAACAAATTCAAATTTAATAACTATATGTCTATATAGTAATTTTTTATATAATTTTAAAAAATAAATGATAAATACTTATAATTACTTAAACAACGTTGGATATATTGTTCGTAAAGTCATTTTAACTAAAGTACTTAAATGTCAAAATGTATCCGATAATCGAAATATTTTTATATTATTTATTTTTAATACTTTTGATTTTTTTGCACTAGAGACTTTAGATATTTTACCTAAAATCATGCTTAACAATGTTTTATTTTATAGGTCAATATTAACAAAATACCTGTGCGTTTACAAAGATAAAATTATTTAACATGATATAGATTTTATTTAGATATATATGTAAATTTGAAATGAATTATCTAATTATAAAATAATAAAAATTTATTTTTGACATTTGAAAATAAAAATTTTATATCTCAAATAAAGATAATTGTTAATTAAAATAAATTATGTATTTTGTTGATAGTCTTCCGAGAAAAAATTAGAAATTTTAACATTTTTAAATAAGAATTTTGTGTAAAATAAATAAAATTGTTAATTAAAATAAAAAAAGTATTTTGTTGAGAGTGGCCCGTGAAAAAAATAGAAAATTTGATATTTAAAAATAAGAATTTTGTTTTAAAATAAAGATAATTGTTAATTAAAATAAAATAGATATTTTGTTGATAGTGGCCCGCTAGAAAAATAGAAATTTTAACATTTAAAAATAAGAATTTTGTGTCTAAAATAAATATAATTATTAATTAAAATAAAATAGGTATTTTATTGATTGTGGCCCGCAAAAAAAAAAGTAGAAAAATTGAATTTTGAAAATAACAATTTTGTGTCTCAAATAAAGATAATCGTTAATTAAAATAAGATAGGTATTTTATTTATATTGACTCGAGAGAAAAATTGAAATTATGACAATTAAAAAATTAGAATTTTGTGTCATAAATAAAAATAATTGTTAATTAAAATAAAATTGTTATTTTGCTGATACGTGAAAAAATAGAAGTTTTCACAATTGAAAATAATTTTTTTTTATAATCATGGATAATTTTTTAGCAATTTAAAATGGAATGCAACTTGTTGTCGGATCTTTAAAAAATGTGGACAATTCTACTGCAATCCAGCGGCTGCAATTCAATTACAATTTTTTTAAATAACAACAACCATTAATAGAAGGAATTAACTTGTGGGTTGGTTTACTAGGAATCTAGTGATGACGATGACGGTACAAATATACACAAACAGAGTCCTAGAAAACAATCACCAATGCTTCATTGCTTCATAATTAATTAATCTATTTGTGTTTCATTTTATTGCTTCACACAACAAATACTACATGACGTTTCAAAAAGACGCCCAAATATAATCTATGATTTGCTTCTATCGTATCTTTGAATTTGACATTTACCCATTTCTCTTTTTACACAACGTACAATATCAGTTTCTCTTTTTCCTATAGTACACAAGTACGTAAAAGATTTGTTCTCTCTTTTTATTGTACACAAGAAAAACAAAATAACAACAGTAATAGTATCCTTGGGGGCTCGTGAATTAAGAATTGTTGCAAAAAAGTTTCTTAAGAATCACATTGCAAACCCAAAAATAAAAAATAATTGGAGGAGAAACTTAAAGGCAAAAGGAGAAGAGAAAGTTCAAGAAGGTTGTTTTTTTTTATAAGCACACTGGAATTAATAAGCACAAACCCATGGTTACATAAATAAAAGGAAAAGCCCCCAACAAAGAAAAGAAAACACCATCTACGGAAGACCGATACACGTAGCCGGATTCACACACCAATCCATCCAAACCATATAGTATCCCCTACATTATAACAAGAAAGAAGCCATTGCCCAGCAACATATTTTAATCGTCCCAATGGTATCAAAATTAACAATATTACCACCATTAAAAAGAACCTCATTCCTACAACACCAAATACCCCAACAAAAAGTCAACCCAAATAGCCAACTAGTATCTACAACAAATCTAGACTTACAAGCTAAATTCAAGGCTAGAAAACGAAGAAAAAAATTATCCGGAAAAGATGATAAAATAGTTCTACATTATTTGATAATTGAGGTTAAGAGTAATTAATATGCATCTTTTTAAAGAAAATCATAAAGTTTCTCACATCTAAAATCGATAATATCTCTTAGCTGCAATGATGCGGACTTTAGATCTATCGGAATAAAAGAAGTAAGAAAAGAGAGAAACTTTAATGGAGAGAAGGAAATGAGAGCGGAGGGGAGAAATTATTTTAAATTAAATATATGTTTAGTTCAAAATAGGGGAAGGGAGGGGAGGAGATCGGTTTTGATAAAAAAACGTGTTTGGTTCACGAGGGGAGTGAGGGAATTTTATTGATAATTTACATTTTTATGTTTATCATTTCATATAAGTGCTATGAATATTCAAGAGAAGAAAATTTTATATATTTTTTGGGAAAAAATATTTGTAACATTGAGTGATTAAAAAGTCATAATTTATCACATAATGTTAAAAAAATTAAGTACGCTTGATCCATATTATAACGCTCGACACAAAATAAATAATACTAAAAACAATTTTTGAATACATAAATTAATTTGTTATTAAATATTATATATTACAATATAATTAAAAAAATGAATGCCTTAAAATTTTGTTTAAAAAAATATAATAAAATACATAACAAAATTAAAAAAACATAAAAATTAAAATTATAAGAAAAACAAAAAAAAATTACAGTGATTATGATTTATATTAAATAACAAATAATTTGAAGGTGAAAAGCAATTATAATAAATTGGTGGAAGTCATACAGAAAAGTCACATAAAAGAGAAGCAAGAACACGAATGAAAATAATAGTTTTGAAACAATAAAATAAAATTGAGGATATTTAGTTAATATATTAATTTATTAAATATTAAATCTCACATTCCCCCTCCCTTCCCCTCCTAAAAATTGAACCAAACATATTTCATTAGAAATATCCCCTCCTTTCTCTTCCCCTCCCCTCCCCTCCTTCTACCTCGAACCAAACACACCCTAATAATCCAAGCGAGAATGAGGGGCATTAACCAATAAAGATCACAAGAAAGACTAAGATAAGAAGCAAATTAAATGTTATAATTATGGGAATTGGATTGTCGATACGGAAAGAGAAATGAGCAAGGCATAGAAAAGGATAGTGATGATGATTCAAATGTGGCATAAGAAGATTCTGGTGAAGAACATGTGATTTTAATGGTAGATGATTTTTAGGAACGTCACCCCTAGTTTAAATTTCACTTGTTAAAGTGATCTTGTGGTTTTAATGTCATATGATTCTGAGGACGGTCACCAACAAAAATTGTGGTTTAAATCTCCCTTGCAGGTGAGATTTTATAATGTGTTAGAAGTGATGTAAATGGATATCCATGAGACGGATAATATGATATCTGTGTATGTTTCGTTGAATAAATATGATATCCACACATCTAAAAAAAACACATTTAACCTTGGACGCGAAGGAGATTTACTTCGAATACAGATGCGAGGTAATGAAGGGTGTAATGAAAATTTGTCACTTTATTCCCCAGTTTCTCAACAACCAAGGGAATTGCTAAAATGGTCATTGATTTGATCCCCAACAATAGCTTTTTTATATTTTCAAAACTAGCGCCACATATCTTTCGGTTTATTACCAAAACCGACGGGGAAAATATATTATTTTTTAAAAAATACAAATTACATTGTTTACACAGAATATTAATAAATTAATTTGTTTACAAATTACATTGTTTACATAGAATATTAAAGTAAAAATATATATAACAAATTTTGAATATGATTTATCGTCATCAGTGCCAATGAAGATTAAATGTTGGACCTTTATTTATTTTTTAATCTTGGGGAAGATCAAATGTTGGATCCAAGTATATTGTCATGTTTTGCGTGCATTTGTTTCTAATATGAAACAAATAAGGGTTAGATAAATAAAATAAATACTCAGTTATATAACTATTTAACAACACAAACCTTGAACCCAAATATTTTTTTTGCTCTTGCAATCCATCATAGAGAATATTTTCAAACTTCTTAAAATTTCAATATTTTCATGTCAAATTCTTTCATTATTAATTTTTAATTTTCATAATATTTTAATAATATATATCTTTTAGGTTTCACGGGGATCACTAATGATAGTATCTTAAGCATTGATACTCACTAAATAGACAATAAAGATTTCTTTAAGGACGATGAAGAAACTTAATAAACACGCTTATAATTTTCCTCGGTTATGACTCAAACCCAAGGTAAAATATATTTTTTTAAAATAAAAAATACAATAAAATAGGTTTCATCCCAAACGTCATATACTTCTCGGTTTTTGTCAAAAATCGAGGAAATTTTCTTTAAAATTTATATTACATTAAATATACAAAATATTAAATTACATTATTTACAATACCAGTTTTGTATTAAAATATAAAGTCTCTTATTGTTGCAGAACAATAAATCCAGATTTTGACAAATCCGATTCATCATCGTCGCTGTTATTCTTATAGAACAACAAATTTTTATTGTTATATAGGTTTTGTTGTATACTCTTTGTGTAAATTCTTTTCAAGTTCAACGATTTTGCATGCATCCAATTTTTGATATAAAGTTAGATACATGACATAAAAATTAGATACATAATATAAAGTCAAAAGATAAGTTATTATGTAAGAACACCAACATTAGGAAATTTTTTTTCTACCCTTGCAATCCATCCCATTGATCTGTTTCAAGATTTCATTATAAATGTTTCCATGACAAATGCTTTCACATGAAAGCGAACAAGATATATAATGGTGGATGTAGACAATTTCTTGTGGATTGATGTGTTAGTAATATCTTGAGCGATGTCACTTTATGAATGTAGTGCGTAAATTTGTTGTTGTAGTTGAGTAACTAAACCTATCGGTTCTTCTTTAAAATCGAGGAGAATTTTTTTCTTTTTTAATTAAAAAGTAACATAAAATAAGGACTTTCCCCTCAGTTTTATCAAAAAACTGAGGTAATCTACAACGTGTTTTGGAATAAAATTCTTTTTTAGGAACAAATCTCTCTGAGCTAAATCAATTTTTGTGTGCTGCCATTTCTTGTAATTTACAACATGCTTTGTAATAAATTTTTCAGTGCTGTCAACCGAGAAAAGCAATAAATTATGGAGTGTTTTTTTTTTTGACAACATATGAAGGTTATTTCAAAATACAACAACAACATCAACACCATTATGTGAGATATATTGCAAGGAAAAAAAATATTTTTTCAAGGTTGGTGTAAGAAGAATGACATACAACACAAATCCTTGAAGATTTTTCTGTCTTCCAATCTATCCCAAAGAATGATGCGTACGAGTTTAGAGCGACTACATATAAATTAGGTTTAGGTAGAGCAAGAAATATGTCGAGTCGAACTCACATCTGCTCGGCTTGACTCGTTAAGAATTGGTTTACCTTAAGTTCATCTCGTTAGGTTCAACTCGCTTGCTTCACGGACTTAAAATAAATTCTAAAAAGAATATAAAAGTATATGCTACAAATTTTTAAAAAGCATTATTTTCTTAAAAGGTAGTTTAAAATAAATTAGAAGATAAATGTTTTTTTTAATTTAAGGATATTTTTATATGATGTAGATTTTTTCCGAAGATATTTAGAAGATATCTTTTTTTAAAAAATTAAAAGAATTTTGGACGATAGATTTGATTTTCTTAAAATTAAAGAAATTTAGAAGATATATTTTAAATTACAAAATATATGTTGATTTTTAAATTATTTTAAAAAACACAATTTATATAATATTGATTTTATTTGTATAAATATTTTTAGAAATATTTTAGTTGCTTGAGAATATAAAAATGGTCAATTAAAACTGTTAGGTTTAAAGAAAATATAGGGCTAAGATTTAGAATAAGTCTTTGAACGTACTCTTAAAGATAATATAATCATTCTCATATATAATCAAGTTGATTCACGAACCCTAAAGAATCGAGCTATGTATGGTTCAAGTTCAGCTCATTTAGTTTACGAACTTAATTTTTCGCTCATATTCAGCTCATTTGGTTCATGAATGTAGTTCAACGATTTAATTGTCAAACCGAGTGTTGAAATATTTTCGAGTTGGATTGATTCATTTTCAGCACTACATTTAGGGTAAAATTTAATTAACGAGTGGTTTTATAGTAAAATCTGATTATCTAATCCCTCAGTTATTACAGAAACGAAAGGAATAGATCATTTAATTTACAAGTAAAAAATAAAATAAAAAAGACACCACTATTAAAGAAATAAAAACATAAACTGCATTTGTTGGGATTCAAATCATATCCTAAATTTTTTTCTCATCCGATGTATTAAAAAACCGAGGGAATAGATGGTATTTATTTATTTTTAAATAAAACATAGCACGCCTTGACATTATACTTCGGTTTTTTGTTGGGAGAGGAGAAAGTTTTGTCATAAAATATATTATTTATAGTAATGCCATATCCGCTTTATATCTATATGGGTAGCCATGAATATTTTTTGGTTGGGATTTAACCGCGGATGGTTCTTTTTCGGTGGCATCTTGTTATAATTTTTATGCGGAAAATTTTATTCCTTTCGGTCCGCCTAATAGATTTGATAATGTTTTAGCCTTGATTTGGAAGATGGAGGTACCTTTCAAAATTAAGGCTTTTGGTTGGAGGCTTCTTATTAATAGGCTCCCAACTAAGGATCAATTAGTTCATAGAAACATTGCTTTGTCTTTGGATAATTCTCTTTGTGATTTTTGTGGAACTAATCCGAAAAATAGAGATCATTGTTTTTTTGGGTGTAAATCGGTGGAGTTAGTGTGGAGGGAGGTGGCGGTTTGGATTGGAAAGGAGGTGGGAGTTTTGGACGTTGATTGTTTTTCTAGTTTCTCGGATTGGTCCCTTTTTTGTAAAAAAAAGAAAGTGAAAGGAAGAAAAATAGGGGTTGTTTGGTTAGCAACGGTTTGGTCCCTTTGGCTAACAAGGAATGGTATTTGTTTTAGAAATGAGATGTGGAATGTGAATAATACGGTATGGGGTATTAAATCGTTGGTTTGGAAGTGGAGCTTTATAGGGGATATTACGCATTCTATTTGTAGTTTTTACGAATTTATCAAGGAGCCCTTGCTATATCTTTCGTAATTCAAATAGATTTGTAATTTTCTCTTTTCTGTGGCTCTTGCCCATCCTTGTGTAAAAAGGCTTTGAGAACCCTTAGTTCTCTTTATATATTATCCTTGCTTACACAAAAAAAATATGGACAACATTTTTTTCCTAATTTTTTTCTTATAAAAAAATTAGCTTCTTTTAAAGACACAAAAGTTATTATCACGTAACATCGATACAATTCTGTCTCAATTTAATAACAACATTTCATCATATTAATCTTCTTCTTTTTCACAAAACATAATAACATCCAAACATAATATTCATACATTTCATTTTAACCAAAATAGATTAAAGATATGTGACTATGAGTTATGGTGGAATATCGTACGACGAAGGAGTGAAAAGGGAGGCATAGGTTCAACAGAGGAAGAGCAGTACTGGTTGTTTAAGCGGTAGAATTGTGGAAGTGAGGTCTTGAGTATAGAAGAAGCTTATATATGCAATGGTCAAATAAGATTTGTATAGAATATGAAAGATTTTCTTCAAAAAAAAATTTTAATAAAAAAGAATAACAAGAAGACTTAATATTTAGAAGATTAAAAGACAGAGTATAATAAACTAAGGATATATAAAAAAAAATTATAACTTATTAATGGAATGGATAAGGATAACTATTAAGGGAAGACTTAATTTATTAAGGGAACGAGTATCACTAAATCTACATATGTATACATTAAAAGCAGGTATTTAAATATCTATTTTTTTATCTACGAATACACATTAACTTACCTGCTCCATCCCTAGTTAGAAGTGGTTAACTATGATGTGTGTGATCATTTTTAAATATAATCACTAGGAGGAAACAAACACTTTATTTCATTTCTTGATGAGTATGAGAGAAAACTTAATCAGAATCCATTTGATCACACTATTAAAAAGGTTAATATCACTTTATCCCTCTATAATGTAGGCAATTTTTGCTTTACCCCCTGCAATATATATTTTTTGGATTATCCGCCTGTAATATATTTTTTTGGATTCCCACCTAAGCGTACAAATTAAACACTGAATCTAGGGAGATTAATAAAAAAATATTATAGGGGTAACTTTTGCACTTAGAGGGCAAAAGACATAGATTTTAATATTTCAAGGGGGTTATCCAATTTTTTTTACAGGGGAATAAAGTGATTTTTTGCCTATACTACATGGGGTATTATATATTTAACCCCTATTAAAAATATTATCTATCACATTGGTTAGAAAATTTCTCACCAGAGATAATTGTTCATGGTTACAAAGAGTGTCATAGAAAGTGCGCCACTTTTCACCTTGGTCTATAAACCAACCGTGCTGAAAAGTTGAATTACTAACCGAGGTGAAAAGTTGCTTGGTCATGGGTTTGAATTCCATCAACAATATTTTAGCATTTTCAAAATGGGACATTATATGGCTTTTCTCCACGGTTGGAAAAATATGACTGAGGTAAAAAGCTAAACTTTCCACAACGGTTGTTTCTTTTAATTGTTTCGTAAATGTATTGTATCTTATGTTAATTTTTTGGTGGTCTTTATAAGTTGGGATGAAAAAAATTTATTTTAAAGTATAATCATTTGCTTTTTATTAATATAGGTATATCATAAAAACATAACCATTTGTTCAAAGAAGAAATTGCATCATATAGAGAAGAACTGAGACCCAAAAAGAAAAATGGTTAATTGTAAGAATTTGAAAAGAAAAACATCAAATTTTATTGCTCCAATACAACTTTATGTTCCAAGTTGCGTTACAGTGTGCAACTTAATGTTTTCTTTTCAAATTAAAGGAAGTTTTACAATTAATCATTTTCTTTTTGGATTGTAATTATTCTTTAATGATTCAATTTCTTCTCTGTTAAACAAATGATTATGGTTTTGTGATATAATTAAATTAATACAATCAATTGCTTATTCTTCAAAATAAATTTTATTTTGTTAAGCTCAAAATGTCAAGAACACGGTAAAGTGAAATAAGATACTAAGTTTTCACAATTCTAACATACTGCATTATCTTTCTAATATTAAACAATTCTCCTAGAAACAACTTCACATACTTTGTGAAGCAAGAACATACATTGATACCACTACCTTATAAGGAATTTAGTCTTCTTCCTGCATTAAATATAAAAAGTTGAGTTATCTTAACAACAACAAGAACACAACAAAAAAGTAACAACAACAACATCAATATAATACCTTTAATTGCATCTCAACAACAATATAAAAAATTTAATCTCATCTTAACAACCACAACATCAAAAATTCATTGTCAATTTCAGCAACTATTACAACATGAAATCTCTAAATTTTAGGGTCTCAACAAGAACAACAACAAACCCTAAAACACAAATAGTTTGAACAAGAACAATATTAAACCTTCAATCTTAACAACAACAACATAAAACCTTGAATATCAATACAACAACATATAATCTGTAATCTCATCTTAATAACAACAACATAAAATATTCAATCACACTCTCAACAACAACAATAATATTAAACCTCTAAAGTGTAAGGTCTCAACAACATGAACAACAACAGACCCTAAAGGACAAGTACTTTGAGTAACAACATCAAACTCTAAACAAAAAATAGTTTGAACAACAACAATAAAATTTACTTTACTCATCAAAAACAACAACATAAGACCTTTAATATAATCTTAATGGCAAGAACATTAAAACATTAAAACAAAAATCACAATCTCAGTAACAAAAACATTAAACCTCTATGGTTTAGGGTCTCAACAACAACAAAATCAATGTTACAATAGCATGTGTAATGGAGATGTTTCATATACCATAAATGTTATTAAGAAGTCAAATAAATAAGTTTTGTGTTTCCTTCTTGCAATTTTTGTGTTTCATTTCTTTGCTTTGTTCGAGTCAGAGAAGATGTGATGGAGGTTAGTGAAGAATGATGTTACGTATGTTTATGGAGATAGAGTTTTGTTAGGGTGATATTCGGTTCTGAGGGGATATAAGCTTCAATTATATAAGTAATTTGTCTTAATTTAAAAGAAATAAAAAGAAGTGGAACAACTTCTCACTTCAGTCATATTTAACTGTGTGAAATGTCTCTCAAGCACACACTTTGAAACATGTATCTGAAGGAAATTTCCCCATGAGTGGTTTATTTGACAAGGTGAAAAACTATTTAATTTTATATTAAAATAAAAATAAAAGGAACACACCTTTTTTTTATAATGAATAAAATACAAAATGGTTGGTGCTGAGACTCAAAGCATGTCCCCGAGGGACCTTTCCCATAGTTAGTAACAATGACAAAGAGAAAAAATGGTTTAGAATAAAAATGAAGGAATGACGCCTAATTGAATAGATTTTACCTCGATGGATTAATTGGCCAAGGTAAACGTTTGTTACGAAATCTACTATTTGTTGTAGTGTCAAATTCCAAGAAGAAGTATTTGATGTGTTTAGAAGGATTAAGTTGTTAGATTAAAATCAAAGTACATATCCTATGCATTTTAACCGTATTATATTGACCATGAATTTTAACGTTAACCCATATCTACATGCATTCCTCATTATAATAGCTTGGAAAAAAAAAGAAACAAGACTATTTCAAACGTCTCATGCATATTGAAACAAATGAGCATGCAAAAGGGTTTTTGGGATAAGTTGTTACCACTTAATTAACTTATGTGTTTAACAAATGTTCAATTAAGAGAATAAAGAAGAAAGTTCTTGAGGAGGTCTGGTGTCGTAAAAAGTTGAGTGTTAATTATCTTAGGGTATTTAGATGAAAAAAGTAAAAATATGATTTGTGTTGGTATAATGTCATCAACTAAAAAGATTGTCATTGGTATATATGATGCTATAAATAAGTTTGAATTAAGGGATTGGAAATTGAAAATAACCTCAATTAAATATGAATCTCATTCACGATTCTTATCAATTTTACCATGACCAGGGGTTTCTATATATGCTAAACCACTCATATTCTAATTATATTGAGCACCCATGCGATTATGCTTCTAATTAATTACAAATTTCTCTTTATTAACTTTAATAAGTTTATAAGAAGAAAAACTATGATCAATATTATGACATTGTGAATAATAAAGTGGAAAATTTTTACAATCAAAGTTAACAAGAAAAGCGTAAACTTCTCTTTTGAACCGTAAGTTATATATAATTTTAGCATATAAATCAATTTCGACTAGAATGGTTTGAAGTAATTAAATCTCAATACAATTCACATATACAAGATGACACTTGGACTCTGATAAGTGCCAAAATGTAGTTATTTTGTGTATATAAATAGTGGCACTTATCGATACTTTTTGTTAATATCGTTTCAATAATTCCCCGTCTTGTATATAAATACGCATACTTTGTGAATAGTTGTATTTTCATATACTTTTATACTTTTTGATAGTTTTCTATTCATTTTGTAGGTATTGATACGTATTTGGAGCATGAGCAATAAAGTGTCGAAGACACGGCTTCAAACGCACGATTTTGAGCAACAGAACAAGCGCATCAACGAATAAGGCTCAAAACCAAAGAAAATTAAATCACCAATTTGGTTGATATGTTGTCATTTTTAGATAGGAAATTGAATAAGCTTTCCAACGCTTCGAACCGGGCACAAATCGAGTTACAGTTCTCAAGTTATGGCCAAAACACTAATGTTGATTTTTCCAAGACATCAGTCAACGCGCGGCGCGCCTTCTTGTGCGCGACGCGTGCTACACCATATCCAAAATTGCATAAATAGGGGAAAAACACATTTTTTTAGGTTATTTTTTTGGGGTATTTGTTCCCAATCCATCAAACCTTCATTTTTGGTCTAGATATCTTAGAAAACACCATTGGAGGTTGTAATCGGATGATTCGGAGTCGAAGCTTCTTTGCTCGTGATTGACACCGTGAAAGATTTGGTTTTCTTTTTTTCCTCTTCTATTTGTAACCATTTTTGTTGGGTTTGTTTGTAATTTTACTCTAAGCCTATGTATATTTGTTACTCTATTGTTGTATAAAATTTGATTTACAAATCTTAATCGGTGTTTCCTTGATCTTTTTGCTTAAATGCTTTGGATTTGTGTTGTTGTAGAAATAGACATCACAAATCATGATTAGGGGGATATCTGTTAGCTTTTGATTCTAGATATAGGATTAGGGTTAACATCCACATAATATCTGAGTTTAATGTCTCTATGTTGTTTGATCGGTTGAGACATCATCGAAAGAGCAATATAGTTGAACTCTCGTCGGTGTTGCAGAAATGGACATTGATGTGAGGGATATGTGGTGATTCTGATGAGTATTGTAGATTAAGTACGGCGGAGTGATAAATCTAAGTTTGTGAGGATTAGTTTAGATTCAAACCAGATAAGTTATTCTCTATCAAGAATGAATTCTTTTTATGTTCATATGTTATTTTTTCCTTGTCTACTTAAAACCCATTTAACCCAAACTCAAGAACTAAGAATCCGTCGAACGGCAATTCAATAGCACTAATATCTGTGGACACGATAATTTCCCAGATAAATACTTCCAAAACTTTTGTTGCTTGCCACTTTATCGCTTCAACAAAATGGGGTCGTTGTCGGGGATTGGTGTTTTTTATTGAATTCGCATTGCGATAGTTTCTTTGTTTTTGAGTTTTGTGAATATCGTATATTTGTGAATTTCCTTATACTTGTATACTTTTGTATAGTTGATTGCATAGATACATGTTTTTATTTTGTTTGGTGGACTTATAAAACAAGTTGAACTCGGATAGTTCTTTAATTTCCAATCTTCACTTTTCAACTTGTTTAGTTAATTTCACCAAACTTTTGTAAAAATTGTGGTTTTTCTTATCGTTACTTATTTGCTAATACATGTTGTTTACGTATTGTTATATATTCTCTTGTTTCGTAATGTTTGTTCGTGTGTGGTTAGGACACTTTCTTTAGGTTCGCGTTGGGGCGAAAGCGTTGGCGTGTCGTGGAGGAATCTACTACGCGAGCACAATAAAGGCGTCGAGCTTACGACGTAAAACAAGCGCTTGTTGGGAGGCACCCCAACAGTTGTATATTTTTCTGTTTTAATTTTATGTAAATGAGTAGTGTAGGTGTTAAGAGGTGGCGCATTGGAAATTCTAGTTTTTTGAATTGGTTTGGTTTTTCTAGTGTAGCGTGCGTCGCGCGGCCTGGGAGATCAACAGCTTGGTTTGGCAGAACATAGGACGCGTCGCGCGGTCTTAAGGACGTGTCGCGTGCCCTGTAACTTTTGGCCAGTGAATTCTTTTTAATGGTTCACTTGCCTAGCCTTTTTCTCACTTACACCAAGGCTTTATAGTATAGTATTTTATAGTTTTATTTTTAATTCTCTTGTTTATGTTTATATTCAAATTTTGGCCCGATCGCTTGGAGTCTCATTTGGTAATTCTCCAATTATGATAGATTCCACATGCCGGTTGTGCGGTAATGATTGTTCAAATTTGTACGTAGCAAGGTACTTGTTTATCGCTCTCTATAGCATAACATGTTTATGAGACTTTTCATTTGTACAAATTTCATATTAATCATTCTTTTTGCATAACTTTCTCATGACTTGAATCACAATTAGTTTTCCCTTTTTACCATAAATGTGAGGTGGCTTTCCATTGTGTATATATGCGAGAGACCGACATTTCTTGTTTTAATTGGATATTATTATGTTTAATCTTTCATTTGTATTGATTTTGTTAATGCACGAAAGTGATCAAGGCACTTGTTTGATTTTGAGCACAACTACCATAGCCAAATATCAATTCACCTGTGAGTGTGTGAGCATTAGTAACCTCCTTTAAGCCTTTTTGTCAATATCCATATTGTTTTTTCTTAATGTTTGTCTATGAGCGTTTGGTTTTCAATTGTGTATGGATGTTGATTCTTTGTTTTCTTGAACCCTCCACTATGATTTATGGTGTGAACTTTTACCTTGCCTTAGAAAGTAGGGAGTATTCTTATTATGATGATAGTTGTATTCAAGTTGGGGAGAGGATGTTTGTCCATTTATATTGTGACTGGTATGAGGTTGTGGAAAGAAAAAAAAAAGAAGAAAAAAATGTGAAAAAGAAAGAAAAGAAACAAAAAGGAAAAAGAGAAAAAAATTGAAATAGAAAATAACCAAAAAGAGTATGAATAAGAGTGTGCTAATAAGTATTGTGTTTTGGTTTGAAAATTTATGATAAAGAAGAAGTTTGATTGAGATTTTGGTGCGTGAAACTTTGTGGAAGTAATTACTCCCTTAGGTTTAGGCAAGTTTTTGTTTCGATTAGCTTTAGGACTTATCACTTGTTTGTTAACCGAGCCACATTACAACCTTGAAAGCCCTTGTGATTCGTGTCATTTCATTTTCAATACTATTTTTGGATGAACGCATAATTTTGTCTATTGTTTGGAAGATTGTTGGGTGTGTGTCAAAGTCCTCACCTTTCAGTGTTTTTCATCTACCGATGAGTTTTTGCTAGGCGTGATTTATGATTGAGCATGTTGTTTTTATAATTTTTTGTATGATTTTTATACTTAAGATTCATTTCATTTTCATGTGTCATTGTAGGATTGAGGTAAGTTTTTACTTTGTTTGTGCGTTTTTGGTTTAAACCTTGCAATTGTTTCGTTTTACTAAATTGTGTTGATTCTTGAATATTTGGATTTTTACTTTTGATTCTTTGAGTGTTTTCCCTTGTTTGAGGACAAACAAGTTTAAGTTGAGGAGAGTTTGATAAGTGCCAAAATGTAATTATTTTGTGTATGTAAATAGTGGCACTTATCGATACTTTTTGTTAATATCGTTTGAATAATTCTCCGTCTTGTATATAAATACGTATACTTTGTGAATAGTTTTATTTTCATATACTTTTATAATTTTTGATAGTTTTCTATTCATTTTGTAGGTATTGATACATATTTGGAGCATGAGCAATAAAGTGTCGAAGGCACGGTTTCAAACGCGCAATTTTGAGCAACGGAACAAGCGCATCAACGAATAAGGCTCAAAACCAAAGAATAATAAATCACCAATTTTTTATATGTTGTCATTGTTAGATAGGAAATTTAATAAGATTTCCAACGCTTCGAACTGGGCGCAAATCGGAGTTACGGTTCTCAAGTTAAGGCCAAAACACTAATGCTGATTTTTTCAAGACAGCAGTCAGCGTGCGGCGCGCCCTCCTGCGCCCGACGCGTGCTACACCAGATCCAAAATTGCATAAATAGGGGAAAAACACATTTTTAGGTTATGGTTTTGGGGTATTTGTTCCCAGTCCATCATACATTCATTTTTGGTCTAGATAGCTTAAAAAACACCATTGGAGGTTGTAATCGGATGATCCAGAGTCGAAGCTTCTTTGCTTGTGATTGACACCGCGGAAGATTTGGTTTCCTGTTAGCTTTTGATTCTAGATATAGGATTGGGGTTAACATCCACATAATATCTGAGTTTAATGTCTCTATGTTGTTCGATCGGTTGAGACACCGTCGAAAGAGTAATATAGTTGAACTCTCGTCGGTGTTGCAGAAATGGACATTGATGTGTGGGATATGTGGTGATTCTGATGAGTATTGTAGATTGAGTACAGCGGAGTGATAAATCGAAGTTTGTGAGGAGTAGTGTAGATTCAAAACAGATAAGTTATTCTCTATCAAGAATGAATTCTTTTTATATTCACATGTTATATTTTCCTTGTTTACTTAAAACCCATTTAACCCAAACTCAAGAACTAAGAATCCGTTGAAAGGCAATTCAATAGCACTAATCTCTGTGGACACGATAATTTCCTAGATAAATACTTAAAAAACTTTTGTTGCTTGCCGCTTTACCGCTTCAACAGACTCTTACATACCTATCTCCTCATAGAAAATCAATTGAATGAAAATGGGTTTTTTAGGATAAAACAAAATTCGGATGAATGCATAATCAAGTACAAGGAAAGACTTGTAGGTGAGGGCTTTCATCAATAATAAAATTTTGATTTTCATGAAACCTTCTCACCTGTTGTGAAACCTACCACCATTAGATTCATCCGATTTCTAGCCCCCACATGTAAATGAGAGGTTCAACAAATAGATATCAATAATGTTTTCCTCAATGACGAACATCAAGAAGAATTTTATATGCAATAACCACTTGATTTTTTCAATTCCAACTTAGCTCTATGTGTATAAGTTAAATAGTACACTTTATAGTTTGAAGCAAGTCCAATGGCATGGTATGGGAAGCTACATCAATCTCTACTTCAGTTTGGCTTCTCATCTTACAAGTGTGATCATTTTCTCTTTTATCTACAAGCATCAATATATCACACTATATACTCTTATTTATATTGATGATATCTTGCTAACTATTATATCTTCCAAACTGACTCGTGACTTCATCACCAAACTCCATCATACGTTTGCATTGGAAATGTCGGGAACAACTAAATACTTTCTTGGTATTGAGGTGCACTATCAAATAAATTGTTAGAACAAGATTTGTTCTGATCAATATTCTTGTTTTGATGATAACAATGTATATGAATTTTGTATAAGACAATGTGGTACTCTAATCATTTACATTTTCCAATTCAGGAATTATATGAGGAGTACGCACAATTCAGTGCCAGAAGCACTGACTCAGAAGGTTCAAGTATGCAACATCAGAACATGCTCTTGCAAGACATCAGAAGATGGTCTAGCAGAATCAGAACATGGTCTATGAAGCATTAGAAGAACATGAGATCGGAAGCAGAAGCAGTGAAAATCTTATGGTATCACGCTAAAGCACTTCAAAGTCAGAAAACAAGAAGATGCTCTGCACCATGCTATTTGACTCTGATTATTCAAATGTTGTATCTACAAACATCAGATCAGAAGCAAGTACAAGATGATAGGCTACGCTGATTGACAAAAGGAACGTTAGAAGCTACAAAAGGCAAAGTCAGTAGATGCAGTAAAAGCAAGGCTCGAGGTAGTTGACAAAAGAGTGAAACATTAAATGCAGAGCTGTACAGAACATGCAACGTATTAAATGCTCCCAACGGTTATCTTCTCAAACGCCTATAAATAGAATTTCTGATGAGAAGCTGAATACACAACTCTTGCGTAAAAATACAGAAACACTGTCAAATTCAAAAGCTCTCAAAGTTCATCTTCAACCTCACTTCACTTGTAATATCTTAGTGAGATTTAAGCTTAGAACTTAAGAGAAATATCACAGTTGTGATTATAGCTTTCTAAGAAGCATTTGAATACTCTTGTAAACATTTATTTTACATTGATTTGTAAAAGGTTCCTAGAGTGATCAAGTTGTGATCAGTAGACTCTAGAAGACTTAGAAGTTTCTAAGTGTTGATTTCCTAGAGTGATCAAGGTGTGATCAGTATACTCTAGAAGACTTAGAGTGTTTCTAAGTGGACAACCATTGTAATCAAGATTGATTAGTGGATTAAATCCTCAGTTGAGGTAAATCACTCTAAGGGGGTGGACTGGAGTAGTTTCGTTAACAACGAACCAGGATAAAAATAACTGTGTTATTTGTTTTTATCTTAAGAGTTTTTAATGTCACACTTATTCAAACCCCCCCTTTCTAAGTGTTTTTCTATCCTTCAATTGGCATCAGAGCGCCGGTTCTAGGTGCAAACACTTAACCGTGTTAGAAAAAGATTCAGGAAGAGAAAAACGCTAAGGCTGATATTGTTACATCCACTTCTACTTCAAATGATCATCACAACAATGGAAATGGATATTCTAGACCACCAGTATTTGATGGTGAAAACTTTGAATACTGGAAAGATAGATTGGAAAGTTACTTCCTTGGTCTAGATGGTGACTTATGGGATCTTCTTGTGGATGGTTACAGACATCCTCTAAATGCTAGAAGAGTAAAGATGTCAAGACAAGAAATGAGTGATGATCAAAAGAAACAATTCAAAAATCATCACAAGTCTAGGACTATTCTGCTGAATGCTATTTATCATGCTGAATATGAGAAGATATCAAACAGAGAAACTGCCCATGACATCTTTGAATCCTTGAAGATGACTCAAGAAGGAAATGCCCAAGTCAATGAGACTAAAGCTCTTGCATTAATCTAGAAGTATGAAGCCTTCAAGATGGAGGATGATGAAAACATTGAAACAATGTTCTCAAGATTTCAAACTCTAACTGCTGGATTAAGAGTACTTGATCTCCAGAAGGGTAAACCAACTCTGGAAGAAGATTCTGAAGAGTCAGAATCAGAAGAAGAAGAAGAAGATGAATTGTCCATGATCTCCAGAAGGGTAAACCAACTCTGGAAGAGTAAGCAAAGGAAGTTCAAGAACTTCAGAAGTTCTAAAAAGCCTAATAGAGGAGAATCTTCTGGAATCAGAAGATCTGACAAAAAGAAGGTCACGTGCTTTGAGTGCAAGGAGCCAGGTCACTACAAGAGTGAGTGACCAAAGCTTCAGAGGGAGAAGCCCAAGAAGAAGTTCCAGAAGAAGAAAGGTCTTATGGCAACTTGGGATGATTCAGATTCATCAGAATCAGAATCATACTCTGAAGATGAGCAGGCAAACATGCGCTCATGGCCACTGTTGATGATGGATCAGAATCTACATCAGAATCAGACTCTGAAGAGGTATTTTCTGAACTATCTAGAGAAGAGTTAGTTTCCAGTTTAACAGAACTTCTGGAACTCAAGGCTCAGCTTAGTATCAAATACAAAAAGCTGAAAAAGCTATTTAAATCTGAAACTAAGAAGCTTGAAGTAGAAAAGTCTGAACCAAAGGAAAAAGTTTTAAAATTATCCAAAGTTGTTGAATCATCTTTTGGTTCAGAAAAGTCAACTCCTAGCTTGAACAATATTCTTAAGTAATATGACTTGAGCTTTAGGAAGTTCTTATCTAGAGGTATTGGTAGAAGTCAACTTGCCTCTATGATATATGCTGTTAGTGGAAACAAGAGAGTTGGTATAGGCTATGAGGGTGATACCCCATACAAACTTGAACCTGTAGATGATATGAAAATCACATACAAGCCCTTGTATGATCAGTTCAAGTATGGCCACTCCCATGATATTAGGCTCACATCACATGCCAAAAGATTTCACATTACACACACTAAGAAGCATGTGACACAAAATAGAAAATATCATGTTGCTCAACCTAAGGAATATCATGTTGTACCTCCTGTTGTTTATCATGCTAAACCGAAGAAAGGACCCAAGAAAATGTGGGTACCTAAGGAGAAGATAATTTCTGTTGTAGATATCCTTGGCAGCAAAGAAGACAAAGCAAAACATGTCATGGTACCTGGACTCTGGGTGCTCGCGGCACATGACGGGAAAAAGGTCTATGTTCCAAGACCTGGTGCTTAAGTCTGTTGGAGAAGTCAAGTTTGGAGGAGATCAAAAGGGCAAAATTATTGGCTCAGGAACCATAAGTATTGGTAACTCTCCTTCCATAACTAATGTACTTCTTGTAGATGGATTAGCTCATAACTTATTATCCATAAGTCAATTAAGTGACAATGGTTATGACATAGTCTTCAATCAAAAGTCTTGCAAAGTTGTAAGTCAGAAGGATGGCTCAATCCTATTTACAGGCAAGAGAAAGAACAACATTTACAAGATTGATCTTCAAGATCTTAAGAATCAGAAGGTAACTTGTCTTATGTCTGTTAGCGAAGAGTAATGGGTCTGGCACAGAAGATTAGGCCATGCTAGTTTGAGAAAGATTTCTCAGATTAACAAACTAAATCTGGTCAGAGGACTCCCTAATCTGAAATATAAATTAGATGCTCTTTGCGAAGCATGTCAGAAAGGGAAGTTTTCCAAACCTGCATTCAAGTCTAAGAATGTTGTCTCTTCCTCTAGGCCTCTAGAAATTCTGCACATTGATCTGTTTGGCCCAGTCAAAACAACATCTGTCAGAGGGAAGAAATATGGATTAGTCATCGTAGATAATTATAGCCGATGGACATGAGTAAAGTTCTTGAAACACAAGGATGAGTCTCATACAGTATTCTTTGACTTCTGCACTCAGATCCAATCTGAGAAAGAGTGTAAAATCATAAAGGTCAGAAGTGATCATGGTGGCGAATTTGAGAACAGATTCTTTGAGATTTATTTCAAAGAAAATGGTATTGCCCTAGAACTCCACATCAAAATGGAGTTGTAGAGTGAAAGAATAGGACTCTATAAGAAATAGCCAGAACCATGATCAATGAAACCAATATGGCTAAGCATTTTTGGGCAGAAGCAATAAATACTGCATGTTATATTCAGAATAGAATCTCTATCAAACCTATTCTTAATAAGACTCCTTATGAATTGTGGAAGAACAGAAAGCCCAACATTTCTTATTTTCATCCTTTTGGATGTATATGTTATATTCTGAACACTAAAGATCATCTGAGTAAGTTTGATTCTAAGACTCAGAAGTGTTTCCTTCTTGGATATTCTAAACGCTCAAAAGGCTACAGAGTATACAATACTGAAACATTGGTTGTTGAAGAATAAATCAATATCAAATTTGATGATAAGCTTGGTCTTGAAAAGCCAAAGCAGTTTCAGAATTTTGCAGATATTGAAATCTCTAACTCAGAAGCTGAAGAACCCAGAAGCAAAGCTTCATAAGATCTAGTTGCTGCTTCACTAAATAATCTCAGAATTTTTGAAGAGCCAACTATTAGAAGATCTTCTAAACTCAACTCTGCTCACTCAGAAGATGTTATCATTGGGAAGAAAGAAGATCCTATCAGAACAAGAGCATTCCTTAAGAACAATGCTGATTGTCAATTTGGTCTTGTATCTCTTATTGAGCCAACTTCTGTTGATCAAGCTCTAGAGGATGTTGAATGGTTAATTGCAATGCAAGAAGAACTAAATCAGTTTAGAAGGAATGATGTCTGGGATCTTGTTCCAAGACCAAAAGGATTTAACATCATTGGTACTAAGTGGGTCTTTAGAAACAAGCTAAGCGAAAAAGGAGAAGTTGTAAGAAACAAAGCCAGACTGGTTGCTCAGGGCTATAGGCAGCAAGAAGGTATTGACTATACAGAAACCTTTGCACCAGTGGTCAGGTTAGAATCTATTCGCTTATTGATTTCTTTTGCCACTCAACATAACATCACTCTATATCAGATGGATGTTAAGAGTGCCTTCTTAAATGGTTATATAGATGAGGAAGTCTATGTCCACCAACCTCCTGGTTTTGAAGACTCTAAGTCTCCAGAACATGTTTTTAAACTAAAGAAGTCATTATACGGATTGAAGTAAGCTCCTAGAGCTTGGTATGAAAGATTAAGTTCTTTCCTTCTGGATAATGGTTTCACTAGAGGACAAGTGGATACTACTCTCTTTTGTAAAACCTTTAAAAAGGATATTTTAATTTTCCAAATTTATGTTGGTGATATTATCTTTGGAACCTCTAATGCTACACTTGGAAAGGAGTTTGCTAAGTCTATGCAGGCTGAGTTTGAAATGAGCACGATGGGAGAACTCAAGTACTTCCTTGGGATCCAGATAAGGATGAGGTAAGTAAGAAGGTAGATCAGAAGCTCTACAGAGTTATGATTGGATCTATTCTATATCTTACTACTTCTAGACCTGATATTTTATTCAGTGTTTGTCTGTGTGCAAGATTCCAATCAGATCCTAGAGAATCTCACTTAACAGCTGTTAAGAGAATTCTGAGGTATCTGAAAGGTACTACTAATGTTGGTTTAGTCTACAGAAGATCTGAAGAATACAACTTAGTAGGATATTGTGATGCTGATTACGCTGGAGATAGAGTTGAAAGGAAAAGTACTTCTGGAAGTTTTCAATTTCTTGGAAGTCACCTGATCTCCTGGTACAGCAAGAAGCAAGCTACAATTGCCCTCTCCACAACAGAAGCAGAATATGTTGCTGCTACTGGGTGTAGTACACAGATGCTCTGGATGAAGAGTTAGCTAGAAGATTATCAGATATATGAGAGTAACATTCCTATCTTCTGTGATAATACTTCTGCTATCTGTTTATCTAAGAATCCAATCTTACATTCCAAAGCAAAACATATTGAGATTAAACATCATTTCATTAGGGACTATGTTCAGAAGGGTGTTCTTTCTTTAAACTTTGTTGATACAGACCATCAATGGACTGATATCTTTACAAAACCCCTTGCTGAAGATAGGTTAAAGTTCATTCTGAAGAATATCAGTATGGATTTATGCCCAGAATTAAAGGATGAGAAGTTCTGACATATGGATTAGATTTGAAATGATCTATTTTATTTTCTTATAAGAAGTTCTGTTGTTGATCAGTTAGATATTCTGGTTCTGTTATTACTAACGTTTCATATGTCTAAGTTGATTCAGAATCTCTTTTAAACCAAAACAGCTGTCACCAGCTATTCCAGAAGTTGAACACGTGTTCACTCTATTTGGACAAGCATTCGTGCAATTGATGAGACGCCGCCCTAGGTAACTGTGCAAATCATTTCAAATATCACGTTTTACCCTAACGTCACTCAACATTAAATGCATTTGAATCTTTGTTTTTCTGTAATCCTGTTCATTCAGAAACATATTGCATTCCTTTTCAATTCCGTGCTTGTAATTTCACTCCGAAACCTCGGCCTGACCCTGCTTTTGTTAACTTAGAATCTGAGGATGAAGCAGAATCTTTGCTCTCTCTTGATAGAGAACCTGAACCCTACTTCATTATGAACCCAGATTCTTCTTCCACTTGTTTCAAAACCCCCAACCCTGAACTTTCTGTTGGTGTAAGTTTTGAATTTTTGAAACTAAAGGTACATAAAAGTTTGGAAGCCTTGAAAGTTTCACATAATGCCAGGACGGTTTATGTGGCAACTAGGAGCCTCTTTAGGGCTTTCAGAAGAGAGTTCTTCTCTGATCTTCTGAAGCTTCGAAAAGCTGTTGAAGCAGAAGCTCCTGGCCCTTTGGGATTCTTGAGAGACTATGAAGATTTCTACTTCTATCCCATCAGAAACTGCATACCTCTTGAGGAGGAGAAGTTTGTTGATGAGCTCGAGGAAGTGCATCCACTTGCTATGGTTGTGTGGAAGCCCCATTATAGTGTTCTGAATGGAGACTTTCAGTCAATATTCAACTGGTTAAGGGAGAATCCCTCTGCTAAGGCACCAAATATGGTATATCCAGAAGTTGAATACCCATCAGAACCTTCCGCTCTTACACCTCCATAGAATTTGGTTGAAATTCTTAAGGCTCTTCAGAGTTCAGAAGCTGCACTCCCTACTCCTGCTCTGGTGAATACCATGAAGGCTCTTCAACAGAATCAAGCTGATCTTGCTTCTCGTCTGGATAAGCATGAGAATACTCACAATGAGTTTCAATCGTTTATGAAGACGCAGACCGAAAGCACTGCTGATATTCAAAACCTTCTGGCCAAAATAGTCTCTAAGCTAGGCTAGTCGTAATGTGTCTTGGTCTTAGTTGTTTTCTTGTTTTCTTGCATTTGCTTCTATCTTTTTGTATCTTCTGATATTTTGTTGAATCAATGAAATTTTATCTTTTTCACTCTATGTTGTTTTATCATCTGAATCTTTTTAAATGTTTTTGATGTTATGACAAAAAGGGGGAGAAACATGATAATTGATTTGGTTTATTATATCAGTTGCTGGGATTAAGTCTCAACATTCCTAACATTATTTGCAAGTTCTATGTCTTTGAGATTGTTTGCAGGGTTGAAGATATTCTGAAAAAGCTCAACATAAGAAGCAAATACATGAGGAAAAACAATTCTATAAAGAAGCATGTTCTTGGAAAGTTGAAGCAAGCTTAGTGCTATGAAGCTTCAAGATCAGAAGCAAGAAGAATGTTCTGATATTCTCGTGGCAGAATATGCTCTGATACATTTTCTTCTCTCATATGCTCTGATACATATTCTTTTTAAGAATTTATCAAAGTTTGCTCTGATACTTGTTCTTTCTCTAAAGAATGCTCTGATCCATTCATGCTCTGATTATTTTCGTCTAGTTTGTTCTGAAACATTTCAGGATGTAAAGATGCTCTGATACATTCAAGAATATTCTGATACAATCAAGCATGCTATGCATTAAGAAGAAATTCAAAGCTCTGAAGTTGTCCTATTGGAAGCAAGAAACAGAAGCTCTGAATGTCCTGAAGTTCTAGGCAAAGTGAACGTCTCTACCGAAATGGAAAATACTCAGGGATGTCTTTTATGTATAAATTCTTCTAGTATTTATTTCAGGGGGAGATTGTTAATCTCAGGGGGGGACATATTCACATATTCTAATTATATGCTTATGCTATAACTGTGTAATTGTCTTTGGTCATCTGATATTCTGATTGCAAATTCATATCAATTATATATGTTTTTGTCATCATCAAAAAGGGGGAGATTGTTAGAACAAGATTTGTTCTGATCAATATTCATGTTTTGATGATAACAATGTATATGAATTTTGTATAAGACAATGTGGTACTCTAATCCTTTACATTTTCCAATTCAGGAATTATATGAGGAGTACGCACAATTCAGCGCCAGAAGCACTAACTCAGAAGGTTCAAGTATGCAACATCAGAATATGCTCTCGCAAGACATCATAAGATGGTCTAGCAGAATCAGAACATGGTCTATGAAGCATCAGAAGAACATGAGATCAGAAGCAGAAGCACTGAAGTTCTTATGGTATCACGCTAAAGCACTTCAAAGTCAGAAGACAAGAAGATGCTCTGCACCAAGCTGTTTGACTCTGATTATTAAAACGTTGTATCTATAAACATTAGATCAGAAGCAAGAACAAGATGATAGGCTACGCTGATTGACAAAAGGCAAAGTCAGTAGAAGCAATAAAAGCAAGGCTCGAGGTAGTTGACAAAAGAGTGAAACATTAAATACAGAGCTGTACGAAACACGCAACGCATTAAATGCTCCCAACGGTCATCATCTCAAACGCCTATAAATAGAAGTTCTGATGACAAGCTGAATACACAACTCTTGCGCAAAAATACAGAAACGTTGTCAAATTCAAAAGCTCTCAAACTTCATCTTCAACCTCACTTCACTTGTAATATCTTAGTGAGATTTAAGCTTAGAACTTAAGAGAAATATCACAGTTGTGATTATAACTTTCTAAGAAGCATTTGAATACTCTTGTAAACATTTATTTTACATTGATTTGTAAAAGGTTCCTAGAGTGATCAAGTTGTGATCAATAGACTCTAGAAGACTTATAAGTTTCTAAGTGTTGATTTCCTAGAGTGATCAAGGTGTGATCAGTATACTCTAGAAGAATAAGAGTGTTTCTAAGTGGACAACCATTGTAATCAAGATTGATTAGTGGATTAAATCCTCAGTTGAGGTAAATCACTCTAAGGGGGTGGACTGGAGTAGTTTCGTTAACAACGAACCAGGATAAAAATAACTGTGTTATTTGTTTTTATCTTAAGAGTTTTTAAAGTCACACTTATTCAAACCCCCCTTTCTAAGTGTTTTTCTATCCTTCATAAATGACTCCATGCTTTTGAGACAAACAAAGTATTCCCAAAGATCTACTATCTAAAGTCAACATGGTTAATTTTAATGGTGTCAACACTCTTGTGTTCAGTCATTACAAATTGAACAGGCATGGAACAGACACAATGTGAGATCCTTCATTGCACCACTTAACAATTGGAGCTTTACAATGTTACATTAACCTTACTTGATATCGCCTATTTATTAGTAAAGTGTGCTAGCTTATGGATGATAAATTTAAAATTTATTAAAGTGTAGTCAAAAGGACTCTAAAATAATTATGTGGTACTACAAGACATGGTGTAATGCTTTCTCTGAAAACCACTTTAGAAAATATCTAAGAGCTTGTAATGATTCAGATTAAGCAAATGGTCCGGATGACAAAAGACATACATCATATTCATGTGTTTACTTTGGTTAAAATCTAATTTCTTAGAGTTCAAAGTAGCATCCACTTACGACTATATCAAGCACCGAGGTTGGATACTGGGCTCTATCACACATCACTTATCTATTAATATGGCTTGAGTCACTCTTATTTGAAATAAACATCAATTATCTATCTCCAAATATGCTGTGTGATAATTTATGTGCAAGTCATGTTGTCACATAATCCTATTCTTCATGCTAGAACCAAACCGACATTAAATTTTCCATTTACTTTGTATGTTAAACAATAGTTACAAACAAACTCATCATAAAATATGTACTCGATTAAGCTCAAATTACAAATGCTCTCACAAAAGAATTACCAACTGCTGTTTTTCAAGAATTAAGGACCAAAATCAATGTTGTTTCACTACTATAAATACTACATTTTATCACAATATCACTACAAGAAATCCTTGTATTGCTAGAGAAATTTGACAGGGGTTAAGCCCCTAGATAAAAATATGTTCTTTGAGGTTAAGCCCCTGGCAACGCAACAAATGAAAAAAAAATTAAAAAATTGAGTTTCCTATTAAAGCCCCTTCACATAACAAAAGGAAGGAATTTTGAAATTTTGAAATTGGATTTTGCGAGGGGCAACCCAATGGATATGAAAACGGGCGTCATTTCATATGGTCATTTGCCAGGGGCAACCCCAAGCAAATAACTAAAGTTATATTAGTGAGGGGCTACCCCACGCAACATTAAGATTCTTCTGCCACTTGGTCACATCACAGCTATCGTGTCAGGGGATTTAATTATACGCTTGCATCATTGTCTTTTTTTTCCCAGGGGCTTCCCCAAGCCAAAATTGTGTGGGGAGTCCCCTGGAAAATTGCCACCATTAATATTAATCAACATCACCATTCCCCTTTTCACTTCAATCTTTACAACTTCTTTAACTCTTTTTTTGTCTCTCAATATTTCTTCATTTCATCCTTCTATCTCAATACTTTCATAACTATAATCTCATCCATTTTCTTCTACTCTTTCCAAAAATAGATCTTGAAGGTAAATTTTTACGTTTTTATTTATCGTCTTTTTGTTTTGCATATTTTTGTTTATATCAAATCTCTAACCATAATTGTGTTCTTCATTTCTTATTTTTGTATACCATATTCATCAAGGTTACAATTTTTGCAAGGGGATTCAAATCTAAGGTGCTTGTTTGATTTCTTCATCTACGTCACATTTATCTATTTTTTTTTAAAAAAATATATGTATTTTTTCGGAAATTTTGTGAACATAAAAAAATACAAGTTTCATTAAAATAAATATTTATAAGTGAATTTATGTTAAGAATAAGTCATTAAATTTAAACATGAAAATTTTTATTATATTTAGGCTTAAATGTACTTTGAGTCCCCCCTATTTTGACATTTTTAACTTTTTAGTCTCCAAACTAAAAAAAGTCAATTATTAGGTCCCTCATTTTCAATTAAGTGAATTTTTTAAGGTCCCTTATCACTTAAGTGCCTTTTTAATGACATGGCAACTAATATTTGTTCCAGTCACTTGCCACGTCATTATATTTATTTGAAAATGCGGTTTTAATTCTTAACTTAATATTTAATATTTCTAAAAACATTTTATTTTATTTTAGGGATTAAAAAACACTTTAAATATGTTATACCATTGTCACCTTCATTCTTCTTCAGTTACGTTCCAAAATGAAGAGTGAATCCCTAACCAAGTCCGATTTCTCATTGCTTATTACTCATTGCTCACCTTCAACATGCAGTCAGCATAAACAGAATCCCTAACCAAGTTCGATTTGTGAATCCTTGCAATGTTTCCAGTTCCACCGTCATCAAAGTTGAAAGAAGATGAAAAGTTTTGCTTCAGGTACGTATTTCTCCATTTATGTCTTGTATGTGGTCCCAATGTGTTTTATACCAATTTTTTATGTCTGTGGTCCCAACTCCTTGAAACCCTAATTTTCTATGTTTGTACTGATTTGTTTGTGGTCCCAATGTGTGAAACCAAAAAATTGTTTAAACTGAAACCCTAACCCTAAAATTTGACTTATTTAGACCAGCTATTAAACAAAAAGTTAGGCTAAGGATTCACCATTGTGGTAAACTTGTTCACAGTCATGTTAAATGGTACCTAGATGGGGATGTAACAGAATTGAATTAGGCACGGGATGTTAATTATATATCATACATAGAGCTAGAGAAATTGATTCATTAGGTGGGATATACAAGTTTCAAGTGTATTTGGTATGTAAATCCCAGGTTTAGTTTTGCTAGGAGTCTGACAACTATAGAAAATGATAGGGATGTACTAAGATTTGCTAAAGATGTTGAGGGATTTGATATGGTGTTGTAGAAGCTGAGACTAAGGATTCTTGGGAGTGGTTCATAAATCTTCTCCTTGAGGACTTGCAGTCATTTAACAAGGTTTCATATGCCTTTATCTCAGATCAACAAAAGGTAATTATTGTGTGCATATCGTTTTAACTTATGTTTACGTATCTCTTTTAATTGTAACTTTGATTTATGTATATATTTTCAGGGACTTGTACCAGTTGTTCAAGGTATAAGTGAACATGTTGAGCAAAGGTTGCGTGTAAAGTAGCTGTATGGAAATTGGAAGAAGAAATATTCAGGGTTGGTTTTGAAAGAGGTCTTTTGTAGTGCAACTAGGGCTACTACCATCCCAGATTGGGAGAGAGCAATAATTAGGCTTAAAGCATTAAATGAAGAGGCTTGGAAAGATATTAAGGAACAAGTTCACTTGCAACATAAGGTCCTCCTGCAACACAGCCAACTCAAGAGTAGTTCTAGGAACAAGTTTCTGTGGTGTTTATTTTGTTTAGAATATGCATACTGAATGTCATTTTGTTATATATGCTTTGGCAAATTCCTGAACAAGTTTCTGTCATGTTTTTTTTGTTATGCTATTTTGTTATGTTATGCTTTGGTAAATTCAAGCTATGAAATTGTTATTTTGGCAATTCAATTCTATGTTATGAATTCTATCAATTCAATTCTATGTTATGAATTCTATCAATTCAATTATATATTAGAACCTGTCAATTTAAGTGAATTTTATGAAACACAACTTCAATTAAAACACAACCTCATTTGAAACACAAAATCCATTACATTTGACAAGAAAGCAGAAGATACAAACAAGTTTACACCAACTGACAACATACCTTAAACATAAGTAAAATCACTAACCCTAGCCCTAAAATCACCAATTCTAAACATGCCCTAAAAACACTAAAATCCTACTTCATTTTATTTAGCATCACAAGTCCTACTGCCAAAACAAATGTCATTGAAACATAGAATCTCGTCAGTAAGTTCATTGCATTCAACTTCATCTTCACTTCTGCTACTTTAACATTAGCTTCATCCACTCTAGCCCTTTCTTGATGCAACTTTTTCTGCAGTGAAGAAATAATTTTCTTGGCTCTTGGAGAAAATTCATCGTCGTACCAAACAAAGTGGCTACACCTTTTATGACCCTGTACCTGCAAACAACACATATATAGTATGATAATTTCCTTCTGCTACAGACATATGACCTAAAAATGTATTCTTTCAGTTGCCGCAACCATGGCATTACCTTGTACATCCCACACCTAAAAAAATGTCGACCTGGGTTCGAATCGGTCCATGAGGTCATCAATGAAGATTTAAGCCCACACGTACACTCGCTTCGAAACAAACATGAATGTGTAGCTCCGATACTACTGGTTTTTGTGCATTGAGACATCTTTAGAAAAACAAAGTGGAAAACGAAAGAAGAAGAAGCAAAGACGATGAAGGATGAAGAAGAAGAATAAGTTGGAAGTGACTTTGCCCTAGGTTCTGAACACGGGCGATGTAGGATGAAGAAGACGACTAAAAGTGAAAGTGGTATAACATATTTAACGTGTTTTTTTAATCCCTAAAATAAAATAAAAATGTTTTTAGAAATATTAAATATTAAGTTAAGAATTAAAACCCCATTTTCAAATAAATATAATGACGTGGCAAGTGACTGGACCAAATATTAGTTGCCATGTCATTAAAAAGGCACGTAAGTGATAAGGGACCTTAAAAAATTCACTTAATTGAAAATGAGGGACCTAATAGTTGACTTTTTTAGTTTGGAGACTAAAAAGTTAAAAATGTCAAAATAGGGGGACTCAAAGTGCATTTAAGCCTTATATTTATTTAATAAATTAATTATATGTTGATATATATATATATATATATATATATATATATATATATATATATATATATATATATATATTTATTTATTATATTAATGTCAAATTTTTATAATTATGTTATTATATTAATAATAATAATATAATTGTAATATTTTTTATATCATATTATGAATAATAGTTAGGGCTAACTTGTAAAAAAAAACTTCCAATTTGTTAGGGGTTAAACCCCAAGCTAACTCAAAACGCATGTCATTTTGGTAGGGGCTTAACCTCATGCTAGCTACTGACAAAATAGTGCGCCACATTACCGCAGTAGTTTGTGCCTACACCTGCGTGGTTGCGGGTGGAAAATTAATGAACGCATTTTGCGAGGGGGAATCCCCAAGCAAAATAGTGAGGTGACAAGCCCCTTACAAAGAATTTGCGATGACCTATTTTGCTAGAGGAGTTGTCCCCATCATAAAATTCTGTTTCGTGAGGGGCTTTTTGACTTAGTGAGGGGTTACACCCTTGGCAAAAAATGCTTTTTCTTGTAGTGTATTTTCACCTTACCTAACAGAATACTGAGGTATAATACCTTAATGCGCCATATTTTTTCTTTTTAAAACTAATATGTGGGTTTGCGAGAAAATCGAGGGGTAAACTAATTCAGGTAATTCCAACAATTTTAATTTATGTTTCGAATTAGTTTACCTATTGGTTTTGCTACAAAATCGAGGGGTAAGTTAATTCAAGGTACATGCTTTGAATCCCAGCAACTAAAATATCACCCACATAGCCCTAACGATGAGCTCTAAACAGCAAGTTCCATAAACACATATTATCCTCCAACTCCTGAAAAAAGTAAATATAAAGATGATATGTGTTTGGGACTATTCTTCCTCTTTTTCGTTTTCTTCTTCTTCTTCTTCCTAGATCTGGTATGTCTAACATCATTAATTTTGTTGCTCTTTTATAGAACCGTTAAAGGTTTAATGTTGTTGTTGTTTAAACTGAGATTGATGTTTTATGTTGTTGCTTTTTGTTGAGATAATTACGTTATAGGTTTATTAAGATTGATTTTATATGTTTATTGTTGATGTTGCTGTATTTTTGTTGAGAAACTGTTTTTCTAGTTGTTGAATGAACAAGTATGAAAGAAAATTGAATAAGAACTAGAAGCATTAGAGAGATTTTAACCATTAAAGAACAAGAGATGAATCATGAGTAATAGGATGTTCGAAAATCATTATTAGTGTAATTTGTTCTTCAGATATAATTGTTCATATAATTATTTTGTAAATTAATTTGAAAAGTTTTATGTTCGTCTAGGGCTAAATGATACAAACAATCCACATTAGATATATTAAACTCATGCTTGTTTTACTTGTTGGTTAAATATCAAAATCGAGGGGATAAGTTTTTTCGCCATTTATAAATTCTAAAAAGGATCTCTCTGGGATCGAACCCATGACAATTTCAACTATCCCATCGATTATTCAGAAATCGAAGGAGAAGGGGAGAGGATTAGGGTGAAAAGTTTTTATGTCGTATTTCGTTATCTCGCCTGTGTAACCAAAGTAAATCAACTTCGCGTCCGAAATAAAATGTGTTATTTATAGTGGTATTTCTCTCACACAGCAATGAATTTGTGGGAGTGTAATTGTTTTAGTAGAATTAATTAGATTAGTTAAGTGCGTAAACAAGTTAGTTGTAAGTACCTCTATAGTGTGGATAAGTAGTTCCTCACTATTTATTTATAAAACATCGATCAAATACTAATAAACATAAAAAGACATTGTAATATTCACTGTCTCAAGTTTCACACTTCATTCAATAGCCTTTAAAACGGATTTGGATCCTCTCATGCTCTTTTGGTCATGCCCTTTCTTTTTTTCCAATCTAATGGTTAAATGTCACGCAAAGAATTTTTTTTAGTACAAATAAGACAGAGAAAAAAGATGAATCAATAGATGATAGATTGGAATGATAGAAACATGAGAGAAAGAGCATGAGAGGATCCAAATGCCTTTAAAACATGTTAAATCAATGTTTAAATTTCAGTATTGAAAAATGTTTATTTATATATAGAAAATGCTAACTAGTGCCCTCAGGATAATGATTAAGACTTTTAAAATAGTAAATTTATCTCGGTAATCTGCACATTTAATGTCTTGAAAATTAAAATGTTAAATTTTCTATATAACATTTATTTTTTGAAATGCTTAACCATTGCCCTGAGCACACTGGTTAGCAAGACCCTTAATATATATACTAAAAAATCTCATTGAAAAAGTTCATAATATATATAAAAATAAGGTTTATATATTGAATTAACAACTGTCATAAAATCTTTTCTCCCTGCAAGTTATAATAAAGTCAGCAATTTTCAATTATTAAACCTAAAAGACAAAAGATTCTTCTCTCTCTCTCTAAACACACATTATTTCCATCTTTTATCATGCAAAGTCTTCTTCTATTCTATTTATAGCCCCCTCCCTCTTTCCCCTTCTCTCATCACCAAACCTCATCACTTCATCACAAAACCAAAAACAATTTCTCTCATATTCATTCTCTCCATCCACACAAAAAAAAAATGGCCATGAGTTACCCTTTTCCAATATACTTCATTCTCTTAATAATAACCATCCCACGTTTAATATCCACCGTTGGAAAAACCGAGCAATGGAAATATTCACTACCCACAGAGTTATCCTCAAAAAACAACAACATATCTGAAAAACTCATAACCAACCCAAAAGCCCTTGAAGAAGCTTCAACCGACTACGGCAACCTCGTACACGAATTACCATCCGCGGTGTTTCGTCCGACAACGGTGAACGACATAGCAACTCTCATCAAGCTGTCGTTCAACAGTTCTGTCCCTTTTCGTATAGCGGCAAGAGGACAAGGTCATTCGACGCGCGGACAAGCCATGGCACGTGACGGAATCGTTGTGGACATGAAAGGGTTAAGAGAAAGAGGAGATGGTGAAGTGGTGAAGAATAATATTAAAATGAAAAATGGTAATGATGGGATTAAGGTATTTGGAGATGCTAAGGTTGGATACTATGTGGATGTTGGTGGGGAACAACTGTGGATTGATGTTTTATATGAAACACTTGAATATGGACTTGCACCTGTTTCTTGGACTGATTATCTTTACTTAACTGTGGGAGGAACACTCTCTAATGCTGGAATTAGTGGACAAACGTTTCGTTATGGACCTCAAATTTCCACAGTTCATCAGTTGGATGTTGTTACTGGTATGTATATATATCAACATTTCCTTTTGCATCTAAATATATACATATATTTTTATCAAGGTTTTAAATAACCGTCGGCTTTTACAAATTCTGTCGTTGCAACGCTCATTGCAGTTGTCGCGGTGTCAATTAACCATAGTTTTTTATTTATCATGAAATTAGTGAATAATGGTTTCGGCATCAACATCTTCTAATATCATTTTGTTGCAGCGGTTTTTATAGGAATAGACCGTTTTTTAAAACCTTAATTTTTACCGGCACATCTAAAGATATTTTATTTTATTTTATTTTATTTTATGTTATTTTATTTTATTTTATTTTACCGGCACATCTTCTAATATCTTGATATTGTACTTTATTAAGATTATTTGTGACTAGGGTTCAAATTCAGAACTTCTATACAGTATTGATGTTATGTTAGATCGATGTTAATTGCTTGTAAATTACAGTTGAAATTTATGGTTTATTTTTTCAAGAGTCTGGACCAGTTGTGTCACGATCCATTTGATTTTAGATAAAACCGGATAGAAATGGAGAAACTAAGGAAGTTCCATGTGCATTTTGGCTTTACAATGCACAGTGACATATAAAGGAAAACTTTTCTAACTTCTTTTTATAAAAAGACATATCTTAAGCTTTAACAAAAAATAATAATCTGTTTAGTATCATAAAGGCTTTCATTAGATTCTGTCACCAAACTTTTATAGCTTTATTTTTTATTATAAAGTTTCTTATACGTTGTTTTGGATTTTTTTTTATTAGTATTAAATTTCTCCTATTTACTATTACTACCAAATTTCGTGGTTGTTAAGAGATTCTTGTTGTGATATTTTGGAGAAGTTAATAAGTAATTTCCACCACGTCATGTTTTTGAAAAATTCTAAATACAGTTCACATTTGTCGGCATAGTTTATTCCTATTTTTTTCTTTTTATTTTATTGACGGTTGATTTTATATATTGTTTGGTCCAAGTCTACCTAAGTCAATTCCTCAACTATAATAATTTAATTAAAATAATAAATAGTATTTTGAACTTTAACCATGTTATTTTTAAGGAATATGTATGCATGCAAGTATTTATTGTTTATTATATATTATATTATCGTAAAAAATTGTATATAATACTTTTTCCGACTTGATATGTATTACAATACAATTTACAAACCATATGATACATATTGATTAAATATTTTTGTAGTCAAATAATTAATTTATATACCAAATAAAGTTTGCTTGTTTGGTATTTTTTTTTTCCAGGAAAAGGAGAATTTGTAACATGCTCTAAACAGAAGAATTCAGAATTATTTCATGGTGTCCTTGGTGGTTTAGGACAATTTGGAATAATAACAAAGGCAAGAATAGCTCTTGAGGCAGCACCAAAGAGGGTACGTACACTTTTCAAAATGGAAGAAAAAAATAGACAATTTTTTTTGTCTTGTTGCTAGCTTCTTCTTCCAACCATATATCAAAATCAAACTTTACAAGAGCATCTAATTATTGTCCTTGTAGTGTAGTATTATACTCATCCATGAACAAAAAATACAAAATTAAATAATGCGACAATTAAGTTATAGCCACATGTATATAGATAATGTGAGATTCATAAGATGAAAAACAATTAAATAGTTGTTTTGAAAAAAGGAGAAAAATTTCAGAAGTACTTTTATAATGATTGTGACTGTATATAAGACCTTAATAAGTGATTGTGCCAATAAAAAGGGCCATATAATTATTTTTGTCCTCGTTGTCCTTTATTTTGTATTCTTTACATGTGCATGACTATGTTTTTGCTTCCACTATAATGCTTCTAGAATCAATTAAAACTAAAAAAAAAAATCTAAAAAAGTTGGATGTATTCGATTCAAGTTTTGAATGAAATACATTTGATATTTAGATATTTAAATGTATATATAATTAATGGTGAATTTTTATTTGATTGTCATGCAGGTAAAATGGATTAGACTTTTGTATAGTGATTTTGCAGATTTTACTAAAGATCAAGAAAGTTTAATTTTAAGCAAAAAGAGTAAATTGGATTATTTGGAAGGGATGGTGTTAATGCATCAAGGACCCATAAATAATTGGAGATCTTCTTTCTTCCCTTTAACCGACCATCACAGGATACTTTCCCTAATTACTCAACATAGGGTCCTCTATTGTTTGGAAATTGCCAAATACTATGATCACCATTCTGAAAACACTCTCAACAAGGTACATTCTTTTTTTAATTATTACTTTTTTTTTAATATATTTTTTTAATCCAGTAGTTTAATTATTAGACCTCAACCCGAGTATTTATAGTTTGAATCTGCATCTCAGCAGTTGAATGTCTATATTACATCAATTACAGTTAAATATCTTATATCATTTCAATTACAGATAAATATATTTTCCGTTATCAAGTGTAATTGAATGTCTTTGTAGTTAAATGTATTCGTCGCTATCAACTGTAGTTGAATATCTTTACAATTGAATGTCTCTGATTCTATTAATTGTAGTCGAATATCTCTGCATTTGAATGTCTTTGTTGCTATCAACTCCGGTTGAATGTCTCTGTAGTTGAATATCTCTATAATTGAATGTTTTTGTCGCTATCAACTGTAGGTGAATGTCTCTGTTGCTATCAAATGGATTAATTTATATTTTTCATGTTTGTGTAGGAAATTCAAACTTTGGTACAAGGACTGAACTATATCCCTGGATTTTATTATGAAAAAAATGTATCATTTGTTGAGTTCTTGAATAGAGTAAGAAGTGGAGAGTTGAAGCTTCAATCACAAGGACTATGGGATGTTCCTCATCCATGGCTTAACATGTTTATACCAAAATCAAGAATCATGGATTTTAACCTAGGTGTTTTCAACAACATAATTCAAAAAAGAAACATCACCACAGGACCTGTCTTGGTTTATCCAATGAATAGAAACAAGTAAGTTCTTAATTAACCTATAAAAAACTAGTTAATTAAATTAAAAGCTAATTAAGAAGAGGAATTAATTAATTAATTAATTAATTTTTTTCAGGTGGGACAATAAGATGTCAGCAACAATACCAGATGATGAGGATGATATCTTTTATGCAGTTGGATTTTTGCACTCAAGTGGATTTGATAACTGGAAAGCCTTTGATGCACAAAACATAGAAATTTTGAAATTTTGCAAAGATGCTGAAATTAAGTATAAGTTATATCTTCCCCACTACAGCACACAGGAAGAGTGGAGAAACCATTTTGGACCTAAAAAATGGAAAAGTTTTGTACAAAGAAAATATGAGTTTGATCCAAGAATGATTCTATCACCTGGACAAAGAATCTTCAACAATAATTAAAACCATAAAATATTTATGATGGGACTGCATGCATAGCTGGATCAGCAAAGGTGTATATGATATGATCTAAATTCTACACCTTTGATGAGAATCTGAATCATATAGCTTTTTTTTGTACTTTGGAATTTAATTTTGGTAGAGGGTGGGGTTATGTGTGCTGCATGATTTTGGCACATATATAAATCAGGTTATCCATACCTTAGATATGTACATATCTATTTAGCAGTATCTTTTTATCTAGTAGTTTTTTTAGCATAATGTAGATATATTATAAAAAGAGCAATCTACCTTTACACTAAAAATGACACCAAATACTTACACTTACGGTTTACTGTAAACAGTGTAATATTACTCGTGAATAATATTCATGAATAATACATGAATAGTAACTTTTAATAGTAAATAAAAGTTGGTAAATGAAATTATGAAGTTGGTTGATAAACGCTCAAAAATATTTTTAATAATAAATAAAGTTGGTTAATAAAAAGCAAAAATGTTAGTTAATAAAATTATGAAGTTAGTTAATAAACGCCCAGATATTAAAAATATGGGAAATGCTAACGAGTGCCTTTGAGGTACTCTTTAAGTGATTAAGATAGTAAGTTTTTTTTTTAAAAAAATGCGTGCAATGCATTGAAAACGCATTGGAAATTAAAATATTGACTTTTGTAAAGAATATTTTCTTTATTTAGTATCCTTAAAGAATGCCTGAGAACACTAGTTAACAAGACCATAAAAATAGTTGTTAGTAGTAAAATAAAGTTAGTTAATGAAATGTAAAATGTTGGTTGATAAAATTAAGAAGTTGGTTAATAAACATCTAGATATTAAAAATAGTTTTTAGTAGTTAAATAAAGTTAGTTAATGAAATAAAAAAATATTGGTTAATAGAATTATGAAGTTGGTTAATAAATGCCTAGGTATTAAAACTAATTTTTAGTTGTAAAATAAAATTGATTAATGAAATATAAAATATTGATTAATGAAGTTGTGAAGTTGGTTAATCACACAATTTTATATCGGTATTATTTAATCTAAAAATAAAGAATAAAAAAATTATTTTTTTTTAAAATAATTTTTTATTATTATAATATTTTAATATTTACCGTATATTGGTGAACTGTGAAATATAGTGCAAGTGTAAAAATTGGTGTCAAAATAATAACATTTTTTTATATAAAAAAAATGTATGTTGAAGATTTTTATCATATTCAATTATATATTTATATTCAAATCGATATAATACATCAAACACCAAATGAATTCAATATTACTAACTTTGAAAACAATGTATCGAACAAGAATATTTACACTCCCCAAATTAATGACATAAAAAATTATAAATATAAAAAAACTAAATTATCTTAAATATCAAAATGGATCATCTCCTTCCCTCCATCCATGTCCTTCAACCAAAACACATGCAATTGCATAGAAGGAATTAAGAAAAAAATAATAAATAAAATATAATAGAGAAAATGTTAGAGAGAGAAAGAGACATACTTCATTTGGTCTCAAATATAAACAACAAATTTTTTTAATGGTCTTAAATATAAGCAAATTACATCTTTAATTATTACTCCCTCCGTTTTTTATTATAAGTCGTTTTGAAAAAAAATTGTATTTAAATATAAGTTGTTTTACAATTCCAATGAATAATTAATGCTATTTTTCTTATTATATTCTTAAATATTTATTATTCTCTCTCGTTTCAATTATATAAATTCTTCTTCTACATGTTATTAATTTTTTTTTTTCAATAAGCAATGGAATTAAAGGAGCAAAAGGGATGCTCCACCCAAAAGAGAGAATTACAAAGTGAAACACAAGAGAGGTTGGGTATTCCAACCAAAATAATTACATAAAGGCGCCTTCTTATAAAAAGAGCCCAACCAATTCCACGAAATAATAAGAATCTCCAACATACACTCTAAAAAGCTAAAAGTTTCCTCTTTGAAGATGATAGCATTACGCTTGAGCCACAAAGTCCAAATCGTCGCCAACCAAGCCACCGACACAATAGCCCTCTTAGAAAGACAAGAAATTTTGTCACAATGATAGAGAAAATCTTGGAATTCCTCTAGAGACAAAAAATCCCCGACACCAAGCCACATATAAACCCGACGCCACACTGTAATAGAAACATCACAATTTGAAAAAATGTGAATCCGGGATTCTTCCTCCTTCATACAAAGAACACAAAAAGATTCACTACCGTCGTTTAAAATTCCTCGGCGCACTAAGAGATCTCTAGTGGCAAGACGGTTATGAATAAATCTCCAGCAAAAGAAAAGGACCTTGGAAGGAGCCTTGATATTCCAAAGATGGGAGAGAGCCCGAACTTTATCCGCTACCAACTCCGGTCCCGACAGTTTAGCTTTTAGGAAGTCATAGCAAGATTTAACCGAGAAAATTCCATCTGTACCTAACTACCAAGAGAAAGAGTCCGGAACATCCTTAAGCACCTCCGTATTACGCAAGAGCTCCCCAAAAACGGTGGGAGGATGCTGCTCAGCACCGCTGGCAGCGGCATTTCTGGAACCAACCTCTACCGCTGTCAAACTACCGCTGCTGCCACCATGCTGCAACTCATTAACCGCACTGATTCGGTCATCTAAACCAGCCCCAGCAGTCACGTTATCAGCCAGCAGCGAAACAGAATTGGCTTGCTGGAAAATCGAATTCATATGCCACCTCCAGCCACTGTTGTGAAAAGAACCTGCAGAAGCAATATTAGTAATATGGTCACAGGCCCTAGCAAACAAATCCGGAAAACTCGCCATCAAGGAATGCTGTCCGATCCAATGCGCATACCAAAATGGAGTAGACTCCCCGTTTCCCACACACACACGGACTGCACTAGAAAAATTATCCAAGAGAAGATTATCATAATTGTCCGAAGTGATTAGATCCCTCCACCAAATAGAGTCATTATTATGCACCACCGAAGAATCCCCAACCAAAACTTTGAGCTTAATATTACCATACCGGGCTTCCAAAAGATCACGCCAAACCGCCTCTTTATCATTAAGGATTCTCCACTTCCACTTACTAAGCAAGGCCACATTCAAGATCTCCATATTTTTGACACCCAAACCGCCTTCATTTCGGGACTTACACACCGTATCCCAATTGACCCAATTAATGGAACGTTTCAACTCTCCACCTCCCCATAGGAATTTGCGTTGAATAGAACACACCTCTTTCAACACCTTTTTAGGCGCCCTGTAGAAGGATAGCGTGTAAATAGGTAACGCGTTAATAATCGAGTTAATGAGAGTAACCCTCCCCGCCATACTAAGATTGGTACCTTTCCACACCGATAATTTATTTTTGAACGACACCATGAACTCTCTCCACATAGATAATTTCCTCGGACTATCTCCCACCTTGACACCAAGAAATTTAAAAGGAAGCAACCCCACCTTACAAGAGAGGAAACTCGCCGCGGCCTCCATAAACCACTCACCGGAATTAATCCCATATAAATTACTTTCGTGAAAGTTAATCCTCATACCGGACATCATCTCAAACCCTCTAAAGATCGCTTTTAGACTCCATAGGTTAGCCAAATCACACTCGGCAAAGATCAACGTGTCGTCCGCGAATTGGAGTAAATCCACCTCTTTACAATGATTAATCTTGAAACCACGGAAATCTCCCAATTCTTTAGCTTTTTTCATAAGGGCCGTAAGAACTTCCATCACTAGGACAAACACAAAAGGAGACAAAGGATCTCCTTGCCGAAGACCTTTCTCCACAACGAAGTCTTTAGTGGCGCTCCCATTAACAAGAATGGACGTAGTGTTGGAAAAAATGCATCCTTCCATCCATCTCCTCCATCTCCACCCAAACCCCATCCTTTTAAAAACATATCTAACGAAATTCCAACTCACCCTATCATAAGCCTTCTCAAAGTCTACCTTCAAAACCATACAACTCCGCTTCTCTCTTTTAGCCAACTCTAACACCTCATTGGCAATAAGCACACCATCCGAAATATTTCTACCCGGTATAAAAGCCGTTTGATTATTCGAAACCACCTTACCCACCACACTTCTAAGCCTATTAGCCAACAATTTAGCCAATATCTTATACAAACTACCCACCAAACAAATGGGACGATAATCCTTCAAGGATTGAGGGTTTTTGGTTTTAGGGACAAGGGTAATAAAGGAAGACGTACAAGCTTTGGTGAGTTTCCCTTTTTCATGAAAGTCCCTAACACACTTGAACACATCCTCCTTCAAAAACTCCCAATTAATAATGAAGAACTCCAACGTATAACCATCCGGACCGGGGCTTTTGTCACGACCACAAGACCAAACCGCCTCCTTGATCTCAACTTCGGAGAATTCCCGCTCCAACCAAACCACATCCTCACCCTCCAACCGATTCAAAAAAAGAGCTTCCGGAACCGGTCTATCAAAATCTTCTTCTTTGAAGAAGTTTTGAAAATAGCCATGAATCTCCTCTTTGATGTTTGAAACTCCTTCAACTCTACCCTCCTCTCCTTCCAAAGAAGTAATGGCATTGCGTCTTTGTCTCTCTTTTATGGAATTGTGAAAAAACTTAGAGTTCCTATCCCCCTCCTTCAACCAAAGATTGCGCGACTTAAGTCTAAGCATACATTCTTTTAAATGCATACCTCTCCAAAGATCGGCCGACGCCTTTCTTCTAGCCTCAACCTCCACTTCATTATCACCTCCAATGTTCTCCTCTAACACCTTGTCCCACATGTTTATACTATCCCTTGCCTCCTCCATCTTAAGGTCGACCCACCCAAAAATCTCCTTATTCCACCCTTTGAGAATCACTTTGAACCTCTTCAATTTCTCATAGAGCATAAAATCACCCCTCCCCGTAACTATCAACTTCTTCCATTCCAACTCCACAAAACTTTTGAAACCTTCATGTTTAAACCAAGCATTGTTAAACCTAAACGGTTTCGGGCCCCAATCAAGCTTCCCCACACCTAACCGAATAGGGGCGTGGTCCGAAAAGTCTCTATTATCAATCCTTTGATCACACACCTCCCAATCCTCAATAAGCTTTTTAGTAAGAAGAAATCTATCTATCCTACTAAAAGCTTTACCGTTATCTTTAAACCAAGTGAATTTACCTCCAACACAACTTACATCTATCAACTCCATACTATACACAAAGTTTCTAAACTCCTCCATACCTTTAGTATATCTAGAAACTCCCTCACCCTTTCTTTCTTCCTTCCTTAGAACTTCGTTGAAATCGCCCACAACACACCATTCCTCCCCCCTCTAGAACCTTTCAAGGATAAGATAGAATTCCAAGTACAAAGCCTTTCCGCTCTATTGCACGCTGCATAAACATTCACCAAATTGTACCCAACTCCCTTCCAATCAATATTGATTCCCACAAAACCTTTTCCCACAAAACTATAATTAAGAGAAAGAGAACCTCTCCTCCACAAAATAACCATGCCCCCTGCCGCTCCAACCGAGTTGCAAGCCGTCCATTCAACCTCCTTAGAACCCCAGAATTCACGCGCCAATGACTCATCAAAAGCTTTAATCTTAGTTTCTTGCAGAAAACAAATATCAATCTTGTGAGAATTGATCATAAAACTGACTCTCTTCCTTTTGGAAGACAGCCCTCCACCCCTCAGATTTAAAGAAAACAGATTCATGGAACCACCGTATTTTTCGCCTTCACTCCGGAAATTCCCTCCTTATCTCTTAATTCTAACACATTGATAAGATTGACAACATCAGAATTCTTTTTTGAACTTACAACTCCCAAACCAGCTATGGAATTCCACACCCTGATACCAATCTGAGAATTCTCTCGAATTCTCTCGTTACAGCGACCAATGTCAGAATCCCCAGGATTAGAAGAGGGAGAAAACTCACCTGAAGAAATTGAATCGTCTTCCACACACGCGGAGGCGCCACCGGCCATCGCCTCCTTCGAAGGAAGCTTTCTGGGCGCGATGCACGCAAAATAGGATGGGGCCGCTTCAACCTTATTTCCCAACTCAGCCACCTTCTTTAGTTTCACAGGTTTTTTCCTAATATTCCTTGGAGGAGGAAAAGGAACATTGGATCGTAAGTCTCTGCAAGCCTTATCAAAGGATATGGGCCCAATCTGATCCTTTAGGCCCAACTCGTCTATAGCAATAAGAGGCCCTTTAAGCTTCTGATTAGGACCATTGCTTGTAAGGGGTCCCACGCTGCTAAAAGCGTTCTCGGACGAAACCCCCACACAAGAGTCCCCCACGCAACTAAGGTCCTCACAAGCCACGTCAACCTTAAAAGCTTTAGACAAGACAGCCTCGGAAGAAACAACACCGACCCTATCAATAGAGTCAAAAACAGCCTTTTCCTCACCAGGTTGAAATTGAGACCTTTTAGGAGAAAGGTTGCTGTCAACCCCTAGACTTCTTTCTGCAATCGAGGAACTAGTGTCCCCCGTCCCATCACTTTTTCCAGAAAGCGAAAGGTCAAACGGCGCCGCCTGTTCCTCCCCTCCATCCCCCACCGCAAACTCCTCCTCCTCCGAATGGGACGGTTCTGAATCCTCACCATCCCTGTCTCTCGGCTCGAAAGTCTTAGATCTCCCCCAGTCAATGTCTTCTATAATGGTAATAGAATAAACCACACCGTCAATCTCCACCTTAACAAGTTCATCCAGGAAAGCGAAACTTCTGGTTCTAATGGAAAAACGTGCTACATCCATCCTGGTTTTAAGAGCGGTACCTTCATCACTTTTCACAAAGCAACCAAACGAGTGAACTAACATCTTGAAGAAAGACTCCCCCCATGCGTGGCACGGAACACCCATGACCCTAATCCAAGTCAACCTTTCATAATCTACATCAGACGGGTTCCACGGTTTGATGGAACTGAACCATTGCTGCCACCAATCTTTTCTCTCCTCCAAGAACTCTAAAATCTCGCCCTCTATCAGGTCCTCCAACAGACAGAGATTAGGCCCAAGAAGAGTAACTCTAATGGAAAATATGCCTTCTTCTAAAAAGAGCTTTTTGAGGTTAACATCTGCATCTGGGTTCTTGACAACTCCTGTGAATGCCCTTAAGCACTGACTAAGATCATCAGCTTTAGGAGAGAAAACTAAAGGTTTTAACCACGTTCTAGTAGCCCTAGACGGGTTCTTGTTTTGTAATACATCTGAAAAGGATCGGCTCTGATTACTACCGCCCACTTGGTTGCACCAAACACCTCTCTTTTCTCCTGCCGGTTTCCCCTCATACTCCCTTCTAGCCTTCTGAACAGGAGCTGGCTTCCCCATGACAGGTCTTAGGAATCTAGTCAAATTGACATGCAGCTTCCTACCATCGAGAAACATGTTGTCTAGCTTGGTCTCCAAAGTTTTAACATTAGGCACATTTACAAACCTCACAAAACCATATCTCCTACAATATCTATCCTTCTTAGGAGGAACCACTACCTCCACGATATCTCCGAAGGCCTTGAATTCGTAGAACAGATCCAAAGCTTTCCATCTAACACCAAACTCCGACACAAAGAATGATGTAACCGAGGTTGCGTCCTTCGCCTCCACCTTCCCCTTACCACCATCCGCGATATCCCACCTTGAAGACACCTTCCTACGATGATCCACCTTCCTCCAACCACCTGCACCTACAGATCCTTCAGCGGCCATACTCAGAAACGCTAATGAAATGTCAAAGGGAGTAACATTGTTACTGTGTAAGAGGACAAAGTGTGGTATATTCTACATGTTATTAATGAATGATAATGTAAAAACCTTCATAATTTCTCATTTTCATACAACAATTATTATTTTTCTTAATCTGTGTGAAAAGTCTAAAACGACTTATAATAAAAAACGGAGGGAGTAGATTTGATATCAATATTCTAAATATATCTCTATTTGTTTTCCCACATTAATTGTTTATGTTGTTAACAATTTCTAAAATAAAAAATAAAGGTAAAATTAAAAAGGGAATAAGATTTAAAAACATTCAAATATTTTTCTTAAATAATAAGTTTTTTTTATAAAATTATTTATAAGAGGATCCAAATCCCTTAGATATTCATGTCTATATTAATAACATTTATGATTAAACTATTAATACAGAGGTACCTAGCAATTAGCAAATAATTGAGATCCTAGGTTAACCAGGACATTATTATTGTGTCTTAAATTAAAGAGGTCTAGCTATATGACATAATTATTATAGTTTGCTGAATTATAATAGAATATACTCCAGTTTGCTTTATATGTTTCATTGATGATTAACATATAAATAGACTTCATGGGTCTTGAGATTTTCTTTGTGCTAGTGCACCTTCGGTGCCGAACTTTCTTAAACTTGTAGAGATAAAATTTTCGATGCTATAGTCTTTATAGGGTATTTAATTAAATACTTAATTAAAGTCCAGAGATATCAATAGTCAGGGCACTTTGGATCCTCTCCATCAATATTCTCTCCTTCCCTCTCCTTCCTCTCTATCTCTCTCTTAATCTCATTCTCTCTCTTAATTATTTTATGCTTTTTAATGATGAGTGAGAGTGAAATTAAGAGAGAGATAGAGAGGAAGGAGAGGGAAGGAGAGAATATTGAAGGAGAGGATCCAAGTCCATAGTCAGGGTGATGATGAGTATTAAATTAGATTAAATTTAATACAATTAAAATTAATGTTTTAAAAATCGTACGAATCTATCAAATCGGTGAGAATATTTGGTTATTAATTTATTGGTCAAATCATTAGATTATTGATCGAACTGCATGAATAATACAGATTGAATCGAATAAATTGATTGAATAAACTAATCTCAAAGGGTCATCCCAAACCTCCAAGGAGCCAAATCCATTAGAACATGTTAACTGGTTACTTGGTCCTCCTTCCATAATTCGCTTGCTTGTGTCTCTCAGCCTCTTGTTAATTGCAGTCTATTTGCTTGCATCATCTAGAGTTTCATTGTCTACGCTTTTTTGCTAGTTTTCAGCTGCTTATGTATGTTGTTTGTTCACCTGTTTCGGCTTCCATTCTTTGATATGGTGTTTCTTCTCTTTACGACACTTATGACCTATCTTTTGACATTTATCACAATATTAAGGCCTTCATTCAAACTCTACCTTTTGCTGAATTTTCATTCCCTCAATGTCCTTGATGGTGATCGTTGCACTCATATGTGAATATAGGGTTACAAATAGTGCTCGCTCTCTTTTCCAAGCTTCTAGTTCCCCACAAGGGCCCTTCATCATTGTTGTATCTATATCTTGCGTCGTATTGAATTTGAGGATGAAATATGCTTCCTCGTTGTAATACATAGCAATCATTTGCACAAAATTTCAGTATTTGAGCATATAATTCTTCACTCACTCATGCTCATAGAAGCCTCAGTGATGTACATAATTGAGGCTTTCCAAAATCGTATCTCTGATTCAACATCAGTTTCTTCAATCACTCATGGTAATGGATTTGACTCTTTGGGAATTTGGATGACCCTTTAGAGGATCCCTTATTGAATAAATGATAATTTCATGGAATTTTAGAGGAATAAATAAGAAAGTCAAGAATAGAGAGTGGCAACAGGTAGTGCAAACGAAAAAATTCAAAACAAAGACAGTATTTTATATCCAAAAATATAATATAATTAAAAAATTCAAATAAGTAATTATTTTTATATCAAAAAAAAAAGTAGTTTGCGCCCTGTAATATTAGCAAATTTTGATTTACCTCGCTATAAATTTTAAAAATATCATAATTTTACAAGTTTATTTTTTAAATTAAAAATTTAAACATAATCATCGCATATAACAAAATAGTTTAAAATATAAATCCAAACAAATTTTAAATAAAATTTAGGTTAAATTACAGTTTTGGTCCCCCTATTTTGTCTGATTCACGAATTTAGTCCCCTTATTTTAAATTCAAACAATTCTGGTCCCCATATTTTATATTTAAACAGTTTTAGTCCCCCTCTCATATTTTTTCAAAGAAAATCGATGAGACTTTTAATTTTTTAACTTATATTTTTATCTACTAAATTTAATAATAAGTTTATATGTGATGATTTGTCATGTTTTACAAGTAATTTGTCATTTAAAAAGTGAAAATATCGTTAATTTTAAGGGTCTGTTTGTTACGATGGAAGTTGTGAAGAGAGAGATATTGAAGAGAGAAATACAAGAGAAATGTTTAACTTCTATTGCTTAAACATTTGGAAGGAGATAGCTTTTTGGGTGGGTAAAGGGGTTATTTTAGAAGAGGAGTGCCGGCCAAATTTTATGGAATGGTACCACTTTTTTCGTAGGAAAAAGATTAAGGATAGAAAGTCGGGTAGTGTTTGGATAGCTACTACTTGGATTATATGGTTGATTAGAAACGGGTCGTGTTTCCGGAAGGAGTCTTGGAATGTGAACAATGCCGTTTGGAATATCAAGCTCTTGGTTTGGAAATGGTCGTTTTTCGGAAAAATTACACATCCCAATTATTCATTCTATGAGTTTAATATGAATCCATTGTATTATCTCTTGTGATTGTAATTGGTTTGTAATTTTCCTTTTTTTGTCGGGTTTAATCCCGTTTCTTGTTGTAAGTGGGTTGGAGAACCCTTAGTTCTCCCTTTAATGATATCTTGCTTACTCAAAAAAAAAATGCAGAGAAATTGAGAAGAGAGAGATGATTTTTATGGGACCCACCACAATTTTTAGTCTTCGCTTTACAGAGAAGAAAGGAACAGTAATGCTTTCATTTCCATTATTATCCCTTTTCATTAACCCTATACAATAGTCATAATATTTTATAATCACTCTTAATTTTTCAAACAAAACTAATAGTTTAATTATTTAAATCTCTTAAAATTAAATTTATATAATTAAATAAATAATTAAACATATTAATAATATAATTTCTTTTGATTATAATTATAATATAATTTATTAATTAAAATCAAATAAAAATTAAATTGGTTTGCAAAAGTCCTTTTTTATTTAAGGGCATATTTGTACTTTCACAAATAATTAACACTTCTTTCTCCTCTATTTCTCTTCTTTCTACTCTATACCAAACAATATATCAAATCTACTCTATTTCTCACCTCTTTCTCTCTTTTCATACTATTTCTTACCTTTTTCTCTCTTCTCATACTCTCTTCATAACCAAACATAGCCTAAGTGAAAAAGTATGAAAGGGGGACAAAAATGTTTAAATCTAAAATAGGGGGACCAAAAATGTTTAAATTTAAAATAGGGGGACCAATTTCGTGAATCCGAGTAAATAGGGGGACCAAAATTATAATTAAACCTAAAATTTAATTATAATATAAATTAAATAACAAAATAATTGTAATACCTAATAAATTAATTTAAAAGAAAAGTTGTTTTGAACAAAAGCTATTTATATTTAAATTTTACTTTTTAAAAAGTATCAAAACAACGTGGTTCTGTCTTGGAAAAAAAATTAACATATCCGTTGGTTTTCCTACAAAGAACACCTTAATGAAAACATATCCTACACACCATGAATCCGAACAGAGTAATACTAATAAATATAACCAATCATAATAAGCAATGACTATTTTTTTCTTAATTTGATCCAGATATTATTGAGTGTATTTAATAAGTGAAAATTTTCTTATAACGAATACAAGAGAGTATATAATTTGTTGAGATAATTGGAAAGAAAATCATCATAATAACAAGAACCTGCTAAAGATTTAAAGCGCAAGAGATATTGAATATATGATGATAAAATTTATTTATATAGAGTAGGAATATGATGATCAAATTTGATACTATAGTCCATATAGGGTATTTAATATTTAATTAGATTTTAGAGACGTGAATAATTAGGATGATGAAGGAATATAAATTTGATACTATAGTCCATATAGGGTATTTAATATTTAATTAGATTTTAGAGACGTGAATAATTAGGATGATGAAGGAATATAACATATACTTCTCTTAATTTATGTAGAGTGGTATCACAGGACATTTTTAGTGGTCTAGATTAATTTTTAATTCAAGTTTTGATTAGATCAAGGGTCCGTTAGTTTCGGCTTTAAAAAATAGATTTTTTTTTATATTTTTAGAAGTAAACTTTTCAAAACCGTTTTTTTAAATATTATAAATTTTTTTATATTTGTTTTTTCTAAAATAAAACACTCATTTTGACATTCTATAACATAAACATACATTATTGAGACCAAAACCTAGTCAAAATCATAATTTTTTTAAAAAGTTATATTTCAAGAATGATTTTTATGAAAATCTATTTGAAATAGCTTAAAAATTACGTAATTTTTTGAAATTTTGATATCCAAATTATTTTTCATAAATAGATGAAATACCTAAAATCACATTTTAAGAATAACTGTTCAAACCAACTTTTCATTTGAAACTTTTATAAAAAAATTCTTTGTAAAATTTTTTTACCCAATTTTATAACACTATAAAAATCATTTTAAAAAAAAAGCCAAAACAAACGGGCCCTAATAAATATTGTCTTCTTTTTCCAGCAAAGTTTAAATAATGTAAGTCAATTATAATATGACAGCATCCATAATGTAAGTCAATTATGGATGTTGCAAGGGTTCTTATTAGGGTTCCTTTACATTTTACTCTAAAAGATTTCATTACGGTGGCCATGGACGGAGATTCTTTCACGATTGTGCTCCGTGAAGATTCTTTCGGCCCTCCTAGAAGCACTCTCAACAAGTTTGAACCGAAGGGCAACAAACATTCATCTTCAAGTTCTGAGGACTCTTGGTCAATCCCAGAAGACAGCTCTCTTGGGGAAGATGATGGTGACGTTTCTAGGGATTCCAACCCTAAAAATGTAGAGTTACAGTTGGAAGCTACCAACGACGAAAGATGTGGCACGTCAAATCGTAGTAGACCGGTGCCGTGCAGAGAGGAAGGGACAGAAGGAGATGAAATCAGAGGAAAAGAGGATTATCTGAGCAAGATTTCTTCTTTTGATGAGGCGATTCAGGCGGTAGTGGAGGCAAAAGGGTTGAATCATGAGAAAGATAATAGTTTGACTCAATCTTCTTCTGACTCTATCTCAGATCCAAACAAAAGTGATACTATAATTCAATAGACGGTAGGTTACCCAGGAGATAAGAAGGACTCGGTTTTCGAGGAAGGGATAATGACAGAAGATATTAAAAACTTTTCGTTGTTTAACAAAAAAAGAAGGAAAAAGGTCATATTAAAAAGGGTTGAAGTTTTTAGTGGGCTCCCGAAGCGCGAAACCATTCGGCCCATTAAGAAGAAAAAACAATTTAGACCTTCATTTACTTCCTTACAACAGCGGCCCTATAAGGTTGTTATTACGCCCAATTCTGATGGATCTTTCCTTAATTTGGACATTAGTGGGCACTCAGTTTACGGAACAGACCCATCTGTTTGGGAGCATAACATTCATAATTGTGTTCATGGGGAACACTCTGCAGAATCTGATATCCTTAGATGTAACAATAGAATTTTATCCAATTTCCGAAAACCAGTTGAGGAGAAATTGATGGAGGCGGTTCAGAAATTAGGAGTGGTTTTTGGCTCATCTAGCTTGGGTCTGAAGAAGAAGATACAGGATTTGATTAATGTTGAGGGGAATAGCAGAGAGGGAAGGAATGTGATTTATAACCAATTTCCATGATTATAGGGATGCTGAACATCAGAGGAGGCGGTAGCAGTATTAAGAGGAAGCAGATCAACACCATTATAACAAAGGGGCGGGCTGATATGTTCTTAATTCAGGAGACTAAAATGGAGGAAGTGACAACAACTATAGCTAATAGCTTCTGGAGGATGGAAGATATTGGTTTTTCTTTCTCGGCGGTAGAGGGACGGTCGGGAGGCATTCTGACTCTATGGAGAACACGCACAGTGTCGGTCATATCGAGTTTTTGTGGTAGAGGTTTCTTGGGCACGAAGGTTAGTTAGAAGAATGGAATCTATTATATTGTAAATGTTTACTCTCCTTTCTCTTTTACTTTGAAAAGAGGTCTTTGGAAGGAGTTGTTGGAGTTGAAGCAAAGATACTCGGACGGGGAATGGATCTTTGGGGGCGACTTCAATGCTATAAAAAAATGAATGAGCAGATAGGTAGTTCTATTGATAGTAATGCTTCGAAAAGAAGGGAATTTTTGGATTTTATTGAAGGGAGCGGCCTTGTGGGTGTTCCTTGCAAAGGGAAAAAGTTTAGTTGGTATATTGGAGATGGGAGAGCAAAGAGTCGGATCGATAGATTTCTAGTGTCCGATGCGATTGTCTCATTATGGGGAGTGGTTGGGAAAATCATCGACATTAGGGATGTTTCAGATCATTGTCCGGTGTGGTTGGAGGTTGATAAAGAAGATTGGGGTCCAAAACCATTTAAGCTTAACAACGAATGGTTTTCTCATATGGATTTTGTTCCTTTTATTGAAAAGGAATGGAAGGCGCTGGACGTGAGAGGTAGAGGTGATTTTGTGTTGAAAGAGAAATTTCGACTTATTAAAGACAAGATGAAATGGTGGAATAGGGAGGTTTTTGGTAATATCGATTTGAAAGTGGAGGAAGGAGTTAGAGATCTTAATATCTCGGATGATATGGATGTAATGGATGCGGAGAGGTTGGCTTTGAATAGAGACGCGAACAATAGAATTTGGTTAAATCTCAAGATTAAGGAGAATATGCTAATTCAAAAGTCTAGACTTAGGTGGTTGAATGATGGGGATTCGAATAGAAAATTGTTTCATAAAGTTATGAAGGAAAGGAGGAGGAGAAACCACATTAGCTCTATTGTTACTAATGGTGGTATTGTTAGTACGGTCAAAGAGGTGAAAGAAGCGGTCAAGATTCACTTTGAAGATAAATTTATGAAGAGGTGCTTGGATAGACCTTTACTCGAAGGATTGGATTTCAAATCTTTAAGCTTGGAGGATAGGCTTTCTTTGGAGGCTCCTTTCTTGGAAGAGGAAATTAAAGAAGCGGTTTGGAATTGTGACGGCTCGAAAAGTCCGGGACCGGATGGTATGTCTTTCCTTTTCATTAAAAAATTTTGATCTTTCTTACAAAAGGATGTCGTTAATTGTATTAAGAATTTCCATTCCGGATCGGTGTTGTCAAGATCTATTACATCCTCTTTTCTCTCCCTTATTCCTAAGGTTGCTCATCCTTTGAGTTTAGATGATTATAGACCTATTTGTTTCGTTTGCATTTACAAAATTATTTCAAAATTGTTGGCTAGAAGGATTAAGCGGGTTCTATCGACTATTAATTCTATTACTCAAAGTGCTTTTATTCCCGATAGACAAATGATTGATGGCTTTCTTATTGCTAATGAATTGGTGGATTATGTTTCAAAGGAAGGTAGGGAGTGCTTTCTTTTCAAGGTGGACTTTGAAAAGGCCTATGACAAAGTTAGTTGGAATTTTCTTAGATTTATGTTGAAAAAGATGGGTTTTGGTGAAGTGTGGATGAAGTGGATGGAGGCTTTAATTTTTTTAGTAAGATGTCGGTGATAGTTAACGGTAGTCCCACAATGGAATTTAGGGTGTATAGGGGTTTGCGGCAAGGTGACCATGTCTCTCCTTTTCTATTTGTCATTGTTGCGGAAGGCCTTAAGCTCTTAATTAACAAGGTGGTGGACAACGAAGATTTTGCGGGTTGCAACATAAACGGTAGGTGTTTTGTAGACGTGCTTCAATTTGTGGATGACAGTCTTCTAATAGGATACGGTAGTTGGAATCACCTATGGGCTATTAAGGCGGTGTGGAAAGGCTTTGAGCTTACTTCGGGGCTTGGAATCAATTTCCACAAGAGTAAGCTTATAGGTATTAACATTAATCCTCGTTTTTTTGGAGGTGGCTACTTCTTTTCTTGCTTGTAGGACGGAGACAAAGGAGTTCAAATTTCTTGGTATAACGATTGGTGCTAATCCTAGAAGGATAAAATCTTGGAAATCGTTGGTGGATAAGATTAGGAAGAGGATTTCAACTTGGAATGGTAGATGGGTGAGTTTTGGAGGGAGAATTACTCTTATAAAGTCGGTGCTTAGTAGCTTAGCCATCTTCACTTTATCTTTTTATAAAGCTCACATGAAAGTTATAAAGGAGATTAATAAAATCCAAAGTAACTTCTTGTGGGGAGGTTTAGAAGAAAAAAGGAAAATGCATTGGGTTAGTTGGAGCGATGTGTGCTTACCGTTTGAGGAAGGTGGTCTTGGATTGAGAAGAATGGAAGAATTAAATATGGCACTTCTCTACAAATGAATATGGAGAATTTTGGAAGAGAATAAATCTTTATGGTTTTGTTTGTTGAAGGCGTGTTATGGCGATGTTAAATTACAAGCGATTAAGGAGGGAGGAAAAAAGATAAATAAGAATTCTTGTTCAGTGTGGTGGGTGGACCTTTGCTCTTTAGGGAAAAACCTACCGGAGGAAGTTTTTGCAAAGCAATGTTTATTCCGTTTGGAAAATGGTTATTCGACATATTTTTGGCATTCTTATTGGCTTGAAGGAGGCTCTCTTAAGGAGCGGTTTTTGGCATTATACAATGTTTCTGTTTTACAGGATGTTTCTGTTGCTTCGATAGGTGGATGGAGAAATGATTCGTGGTGGTGGAGAGATATTGGAGTGCAACCCGATGCTTTTCTTTCTTCTGCAGCGACGATACAACACCTATAGCAGGCGCTTCCGCTGCTGGATGTCATGGGAAACAACACCGATTTTGTACGTGGTTGCTGCCTGAAGATGGATCTTATTCCGTTTCGGCATGCTATGCGGCGTTATGCTTGAGGTACGTCAATTTTGGTCCGCTCAATTGTTTTGATCATGCTATTAATTCAATTTTGAAAGTGGAAGTACCTCTTAAAGTTAGAACGTTTGGATGGAGATGTCTCCTTAATAGAATTTTTACCAAGGATTCTCTCATTCGTAGAGGAATCATTCTTTCTTCTTCTTCGAATCTTCATTGTGTGTTTTGTGAAGATTTTGCCGAACCTTCGCATCACTCTCTTTTGGCTTGCCGCAATGTGGAATTTATTTGGATGGAGATGGCGGATTGGTTGTGTTTGAAGCTAACCAAGTCTCATGATCTAAAAGAAATTTTTTGTAGGTGGAGTTGCAATAGCGATAATCCGAGGATCAAGAATAGTAAAGCGGGAAGAGTTTGGTTGGCCATCATTTGGAGCCTTTGATTATGCCGGAATGATATCATCTTTAAGGGCCAAGGTTTTGTTATGGAGGTGGTCTTATATAGGGAAAATTTCTCGTTCCAATTATAACTTTTATGAGTTTTGCAAAAACCCTTTGCAATACTTAGGATAGGTTTTATTTGGTGAGCAATTTTTATTTGTAGGGCTCGTCTTTTAGACCCTCACTTGTAATCGTGTTTTGACTTTCGGTTCTTCAATACAACTTGATACAAAAAAAATGGTGACACTGCATATTTGAAAAGGAGGAATGCGATAATCGCTTAAAGACACACAAACATTTTAATAAGTAAGCGGTGCAATTTGCATTCGAAGATTTTGGCTATGTTTGGATACAATAAAAACAACAGAGCTGAATGGAGCGGAGCTGAATGGAATAGAGCGGAACGGAGTGGAATGGAATAAATACGTCATTCTATTGTTTGGATACATCATGATAGAATAGAGTAATTTTTTCGTTCCGCCCAAATCGGAGGGTACAAAAAATGGTGGAAAGTGATGGAATGGGATGAAATGCATTCCATCCGATACCACTCCATTCCATCCGTTTTTAACGATCCAAACGATGCAACATAAACTTATTTCATTTCATTCCGCTCCATTACATTCTATTCCATCAATCCAAACATACCCTTAAAAATAAAAAGGACGTACATTCAAATAATTTTTTTTAATCCCGTTTTATTTATGAAAAATATGATATTCAAAATAATCAACTTGTATAACTTATGTTGAAAAACTTGACGATTAAAATATACATGTATATCTAACTAACGTATTTTTTTCAAAGTGTTATTGCCTTTTTTTTTTCAAAAGGCAATTGGATTAAAGAAATCGCACTAGGGGTGCAACCCTTACAACACTATTACACCGATATGAAACACTCTAGGGGAGCCATGAACCAATCAAAGAAACTAGATGAAGGAGAATACATGTTCTTGCTAGCTAACCAACTCCAAGAATAAAACATAACATTAAAAAACACGACATCGAAACTATAGTGGCCTTGCTAAAAAATGATGGTGTTCCTCATGCGCCAAAGACTCCACGTGGTAGCTATCCAAATAGTATTTATCCTTCTCCTATCGTTTATCGAATTCACCTTAGATTGTAATGTTCCAAAATCCATGAAATCCTCCAACGTGATATGGGAAGCGATTCCCACCCACGATTGGATCCTACTCCACATCGTCTTGGAAACGTTGCAATCAAAGAACAAATGAGCCAACGATTCCGGTTGATTCCCACAAAACACGCACGAAGAGTCGGAGGAACTAAGGACAATACCCCTTGATAACATTAAATCCTTTACCGGCAGTCTTGCTATCAGAAGCCTCCACGCGAAGAAATGAATCTTAGGAGGAAGAGGCAAACTCCACATAACTGTCAGTAAACCTATGGTCGCAGGCTGCCAAGGGTTATTCTTTTTCATCGAGAGGGCCTTTGCAATGCTTGCCACCGTGAAGAGACCGCTGCTCTCCAATCTCCAACTAAAAAAGTCTTTGGCTCTGCTGTTGAACTCCATTGGCTCGTCAGTTCTGTTTTCTTCACCTAGGCCACTGCTGTCAGTTGCAGAATCAGGACGGAATGCTGCCAGTAAGGAACCCAGCTGCTCCCATTGATCTGAAACTATGATACTAGCTTCAAAAACCAAACCTAAGTCATCAGCCCCCATAAACTTCTGAATATTCCAATCTCCCGAACTATCAGCCCATTCAAAAGCTTCTGAAACTGTGCATATTTTATTGGACGACAAGTCAAAGAGATCCGGAAATTTCAGACGAAAGGATAGATCTCCACACCAAGTACTAAACCAGAACAGGACGTGATTACCTTTGATGAAATTACTTTGGACATGACACGAGAAACTTCCTTCCTCGGGTTCCTCATCAACTTCGTTTAATAAAACGTCTCTCCACCATGCTGAGTCTTTCACATAGCTGGCTTCCCCATTCGGCACCTGAACTTTGAGCTTCAGATCTTTATATCTCACCTCCAAGAATCTACTCCAAATGGCGTTGTCTTCCGTTAGAATTCGCCACTTCCATTTAATAAGAAGCACCTTGTTAATATCGCCGACGTCTCTAATTCCCAAACCCCCTTTCTCTTTCGGTTTACAAACAGTTTTCCAATTGACCCAATGAATACATCTTCTGTTAGCATCTCCACACCAGAGGAATTTACTGACAATACTTCTTAATTCGCTTAAGACCTTTTTAGGCGCCTTGAAAAAAGAAAACGTGAAAGTCGGAATTGCATTTAACACCGCATTGATAAGGGTCACCCCGCCACCATAAGAAATGTTCCTGCCTTTCCATGTTGACAACCGATCTTTTATTTTATTGATCACCTTCACCCACACCTTCCGACTCTTAGGATTCGCCCCCACCACTATCCCCAAAAAAGAGAAGGGAACCGCTCCTCTTCTACACCCAAGAAAACTCGTGGCAGCATTCATGAACCAATCTCCCACGTTGACTTCATATACGTTACTTTTGGCGAAGTTAATCTGCAAACCCGAAACAATTTCGAAACCTCTAAGCAGAACTTTCAAACTCCATAAGTTATCTCTTGAAGGCTCTCCTAGGATGATAGCATCATCCGCGAATTGCAAGATATCCATCCTCACCTCTTCCCCGACTACGAAGGGTTTGAACTCTCCCAAGTTCACCGCTTTCCTAACTAGCGCCGTTAAACCTTCCATGGCGAGAACAAAAAGAAACGGGGAAAGAGGGTCGCCTTGCCTCAATCCCTTATGCGCCTTGAAATCTTTCGTTGGACTACCGTTCACCAAAATGGACATATAGCTCTCAAAGACACACTCCTCCATCCACCTCCTTCAAATCTCACCAAAACCCATCGCTTTGAGCACATGCTTAAGATATTCCCAAGCAACCGAGTCGTACGCCTTTTCGAAGTCAACTTTAAGAAAGAAGCAACTCTTTTTGTATCTTTTAGACCAATCAAGAATTTGGTTAGGAGACACCACACTACCAATCACTTTTTTTATCCTACCGGCCAATACTTTTGTGATAATTTTATAGAGGCTCCCCACTAAACATATCGGACGGAACTCGTTCAAGCTTTGCGGATTTTTAACCTTCGGAATAAGGGCTAGAAAGGAGGACTTGATGGACTTCACTAACTTGGCTTTTGAATGAAAATCAGAAAACAACTTCATAACATCATCTTTTAAGAGCTCCCAGAAGGTCTTAAAGAATTCTACCGTGTACCCGTCCGGTCCCGGGCTTTTGTTGCCATCACAGGACCAGGCTGCTTCCTTAACTTCAACTTCCGTGAAAGGGCTTTCCAACATCATTCTGTCCGGAACAGACAGAACCGGCCAGCCAGCATTTTCAATAATTGGTCTCGTGCTCACCTTCTCTTCAAAGAATCCACTAAAATGATAAAAAATGAAATCCTTCACCTCAGAAACATCCTCCAAACTGCCCCTGTTAGTAGCTAAAGAGTACAGCGCCTTGCATCCTTTCCTACTTCGGAATGAGTTGTGAAAGAACCGAGAATTGCGGTCTCCTTCGGCAAGCCAAGTCTGCCTAGATTTTAACCGAATGAGTCCTTCTTTCTTGTTAAGGCTCACCCAAAACTCCTCCACCGCTTTTGCCCTTTCAATAACCACTTTCTCCGGCGCGTTACCTGCAAAATGAACAAACTCATTATCGAAAAATTGGATCTCTGATCGCGACTTTACGTGTTTATAAATCTGATAACTGCAAGTGCACAGTCGTGTCGTGTAGTTTTAAAAGATATCGAATCCACAGGGACTATGAATCGATCTACCGTTATCTAAGGTTACTATGTAAAGCTAGGAGTACTAAAATTTCGATTGTTCCTAAGGGAAAGTGATTGTGAGAAAATAAAGAATAATAATAAAAGACAGGTATCAGTATGTATTTCGTTTAACTAAAGGTAATCCGAAGGTTCATTGGCTTTTGCATAATTAAATTAAAAATCTTTACTAATTCCAATTGATTAAAAATCCTCGTCTCAAACTTTCGCTCTGTTGATTCGGACTACTATCCTAATCCTAATGTACGCTTTCGCCATCCCATTAGATTTTAGAAGAGCTTTTTGGAAACAATGTAATTAATAAAATGCCTATTTTACGAGGTTGTTATCTATTTAAATCTCCTAATCTCAAACTTTCGCTCTGTTGACTCGGAGCAAGCTAATACCCCTAACGTACGCTTTCGCCATCCCGCTCGAGTGTAAAAACAATTTTTGAAAATAAATAAGTTCCAATTAGTTTTAATACGCTTTCGCCATCCTTAAAACTAATGTCCTATGTCTACTATCCAGTTAAAGATCTCAAACTTTCGCTCTATTGATTTTAACCTTTGACCGTCCTAATCCCTCAAACTTTCGCTCTATTGGTTTTAAGACTTACTAATTAAACTAGACATATAAACCAAAAATAAGTGATAATTAATAAAACATAATTTAAGCCAATTTATTTCGGATCCCTACGGTTAACTTACTTTTCATACCGACACCTTTAGTATTTTAGCCAGACATATTAATACGATTAAACATACATATATCGGTTCGGTTCATAATAATAAGCATATTAAATGGCATATAATATATCATGCAAATAAATAATATAAATAAGGCGGTAAATAAAAACCTGAATTAAAATAAATCTGAATTGAATTGAATCTTGAAGTACTCGAACTTCCACCACAGGTTGGCTGGATCGTTCTTCGGAATTTAAATGGCAGAAAATAAAAACAAGGAAATAAAGCGATAAATCTAACGTAAGGCTAGATCTATGAAAAGTTCACAACAATTTCCAGTGTAGAAATCGTTGTGAGAAAACAGACGGTTAAATGAAAACAGAATAAGGAAAAGCAGTTCGCGGTACAATTTCGGCAGCACTTCGTTGGCAGGAAATCGGACCGATTGAAGTAAGATAGCAGATCCTATTTATAGGAGGTGATTTGCAGTTGGAATCCGTGAATTGAGGGACCTTTTTCTGACTGGGACTTGGAGACGTGCGTCTCCGATTCTTCAGGGAAGCAGCTGACTGACTTGAGACGTGCGTCTCAAGTGGAGATTCTTTAGGGAGGTGGAGACGTGCGTCTCCCCTTTGCTGAGGTGGCAGAGACGTGCGTCTCTGCTTACTAGTGTGGCCTGGGTTGCTTTCCTTCGTGGGCTGGATTTCTCTTTTGGGCCTTTTGGGTCCTAATTGCACCCCTCTTTCGCTTCAGCATCCCTTTTTCATCTTTTAGGCATAAATATTGGTCATTTAAGCTCTATTTTCTTTCCTTTTCGCAAATAGTCGAAATTGAAGTGTAAAACCTGAAATAAAGCAAATACACGCGTAATATCATAATAAATTAACATAATAAACGGAAAATGCTATAAATATCTATGGATTTTAGGCTAAATATACGATATAAAATCGTGTTATCAAATTCCCCCAAACTTGAACCTTTGCTTGTCCTCAAGCAAAATAAGAAGATAAAGATAAATGAAACACACTTCCACCACGTCGTTCAGTCATACTTAGCTACATAGTGTTCTTATTCGGAAATAGCGAATCTTAGCAATAAACCTATAGTAACAACACTAAACAACTCCCAGTATGCATACCAATCCGAATCATGCCATTATAGCTCGACCTATTTGACTTGTCATCATGTTTCACCCTTTTCATTCGCGCGCAATCACATTAAGCCCATTATCCTGACACGCACATAGCAGAGTAGTCGGTTAGTGACTATGATCCTTCTCATGGAGTTCTGGCACAATATGTGGTATACTCCTTAGCATTCACTTGTAGATTGTGGGGAATCGGACAATAGTCCTTCCTACCAAGTTCATTACCAGATGACTTCTGAACCAATCGACAGTGAGTTTTTAAATTCTTTGTATATGAGATTTGCGACCGTTAGGTTAAATGATCTTGTGAGGATCACCTTACTTAGTAGGCACATTTCTTCTTATAGCTGAATACATAATTATTATGAGGATCATACACTTATATTTATCGACTCTCTGCGTAGTTTGTATCTAAGACGGTGCCGACTGCTAGAATAAACTACTAAGGGTTATTTCAAAACTTAAAGTCGATGGTTTTGGTATAGCGGGTATTCAAATCGGTTACGCATACTCGGGGGTTTTAGAGTGTTGCGACAATAAGGATATTGACTAATTCAGTTTCGGTGCGTTGAGTGATTGAGTAGCTTCGTATTTATCGAACGTGTGGGGTTTGCGTTTATCGTTTAGGAGCAAAATTTTTTTTGTTATGGCTCAAGAAAATGGAAGAAATTGAAATAACTACGGAATTATACATATAAGACTTAAATTCCATAAATATTCTTTATTGAATTAGAAAAACATTACAAGGAAGGGAAATAACTGAAGGGAAAAATAAAACTAAAGGAAATAGAAATAATACGACTCCCCCAGACTTAGATGATGCAATGTCCTCAGTGCATAAGAACTACTCCTCATTGTTGCGGTTTCGAGAACTGCTCGCGCCTCTTGTACGAACACGGCGACGTTTATCAGGAGAGTCATTAACACGAATGTCAAGATCATGCAAATATGTGGTAATTTCAGCGTATTGACTTTCGTTCCTAATAGCATAGTCACGGTGCTCCTGTTGCATCTCTCGGATGAGCCTAATTGTTTCAGTTTGGTTTGTCTGCATAACTTGAACGAGTTGATCTTGGCGTTGAATAGAAGCATACATGGCTTCAAGAGTGATAGGCGGAGGGTTGTTTGGAGGAGGTTGGTTGACATCAGCTTGCCCTTGGTTGAGTTCTTCTTCATTTGCATCCATAGGTTCATTAGGATGTTCTTGTTGGTCATCTTGAGGGTTGTCTTCAATAAGCCTCCAACGTTGAACATAACGGATGTTAATTCTTTCGGGACAAGGAAGGATGACATAAGGAATAGGAACTTTGTTGACGACCAAAGTGTATCGGCCATCATGGCGGGGTGAAACCAAGTGGGAATCGCGGCAGTAAGTGAGATCGAGTGACTGAGCAGGCTTCATGAGATGAGAGAGTGATAGGAGCTCGTCACCAAGACCTAAGGCACAGGCCAAGGTAGTAATAATGCCTCCAAGCAAGAATGGATTTGTAGCGGGGGCGTTAACTAAACCTTGGATGTGTTGGAACATAAACGGTGCGGCATTGAAACGGATATTGTTAAGCGCACAGTAAAGGAAAAATAATTCATTTTGGTTTACCTTGTGGTTGTTGGATCTTGCAAAAATAATATGCCCCAGGACACGTTGAAAATAACGTATAGCAGGGTTTTGAATGTGAGAAGCATGAAGAGCTCTCCAACCGGTAGGATTTTCTCCAGTGAGATGGAACCAAAATTCAAAAGCGAGATCCATGATGGCAATATTTGCCGACTTCCTAGATGGAATAATGGAGGTCTTTATGGACGACTTCTCTGTCTGTGGAGGAAGTTTTGAAACATGTTTAGAAAACCTTGAAATGGTGCTTAGACGATGCGTAAGCGTAAACCTAGTCCTTAATTGGGAAAAATGCCATTTCATGGTTCGACAAGGAATTGTACTTGGACACATCGTATCCGATAGAGGAATCGAAGTTGATAAAGCAAAAATCGAAATTATCGAAAACCTTCAACCTCCCAAAACCGTTAGAGAAATAAGAAGTTTTCTGGGACATGCTGGTTTTTACCGACGCTTCATTAAGGATTTCTCTAAAATAACCAAACCCTTAACTGAACTACTCATGAAAGACGCCGAATTTATTTTCACCGATAAATGCACTGAAGCATTTCAAACGCTTAAACAAGCATTGATCTCTGCGCCAATTATGCAACCTCCCGACTGGAATGAGCCTTTCGAAATAATGTGTGACGCAAGTGATTATGCTGTAGGAGCCGTTCTAGGACAAAGAAAGGATAAGAAACTACATGTCATATATTATGCGAGTAGAACCCTAGACGAAGCTCAGATGAATTATGCCACGACAGAAAAAGAATTATTAGCTGTCGTATTCGCATTAGACAAGTTCCGTTCTTACCTGGTAGGAGCCAAAATAATCATATACACTGACCACGCCGCCATTAGGTACCTCCTAACCAAAAAGGACGCTAAACCAAGACTTTTGAGATGGATCTTGTTACTACAAGAATTCGACCTGGAAATTAAAGATAAGAAAGGCACTGAAAATGTCGTAGCAGATCACCTCTCTCGATTGGAAAATCTGAAACCCGAACAAGTGCCAATTGACGATGATTTCCCTTATGAAAGACTCATCGCCCAATTAGAAGCAAATGAATTCGAACCATACCGTCCAAACTCTGAAACCGAGAAATTAGCTGAAATAGCTTTAGCCCGATCTGACGCACCTTGGTACGCAGATTTCGTAAATTACCTAGCTGCTGGTGTGCTTCCTCCTGATCTAAGCTACCAACAGAAGAAGAAATTCTTCCATGACCTAAAACATTACTATTGGGACGACCCACTCCTTTTCAAAAGAGGCCCCGATGGAATCTTTAGACGTTGTGTACCCGAGGAAGAGATAAGAAGCATAATAACACATTGTCATTCTGCACCGTGTGGAGGACACCATAGCACATCTAGAACCTGCGCCAAAATCCTTCAATCTGGACTTTTCTGGCCCAACCTGTGGAAAGACGTCCATTTTGCTGTACTAAGCTGTGATAGATGCCAACGAACTGGAAACATTTCAAGACGCGATGAAATGCCTCAAAAAGGCATTCTCGAAGTAGAAATATTTGATGTCTGGGGAATAGACTTCATGGGACCGTTTCCGTCATCGTTTGGAAATCAATATATACTCGTAGCCGTCGATTACGTTTCAAAATGGATAGAAGCTATTGCTTCTCCTACAAACGATACACGAGTAGTTATTAAACTTTTCAAAAACGTCATCTTTCCTAGGTTCGGTGTGCCAAGATTGGTAATTAGCGATGGTGGTTCCCATTTCATTTCAAGAATACTTGAGAAACTCCTTCGAAAATATGGAGTAAATCATCGAATAGCCACACCATACCATCCACAAACAAGCGGTCAAGTAGAAGTATCTAACCGCAAAATAAAACAAATATTGGAGAAAACTGTTGCTATATCTAGGAAAGATTGGTCAACCAAGCTAAATGAAGCTTTATGGGCTTATAGAACAGCTTTCAAAACTCCAATAGGAACTACCCCATTCAAACTCGTTTATGGAAAATCATGCCACCTACCAGTAGAGTTAGAACATAAAGCCTATTGGGCCATTAAGAACTTAAACCTAAACTACACTGCCGCTGGTAAGAAACGACTTCTAGACATAAACGAATTAGAAGAACTTAGACAAGACGCTTACGAAAACGCCAAAATCTATAAAGAGCGAACGAAAAAATGGCACGACAAGCGTATATCTAGGAAAATTTTTAGCATAGGCAATAAAGTGCTCTTATTTAATTCTAGACTAAAATTATTTCCTGGTAAGTTACGATCTAGATGGTCTGGCCCTTTCGAAATAACTAACATATTTCCGAGTGGAGCGATAGAAATCAAAGGAGAAACCGTCAAACCTTTTGTCGTAAATGGGCAACGTCTTAAGTATTACCATCATCTCGAATACGATGAAAACATCGAAGTTTTTAAACTTGACGAACTGCCCGCTCTTTCGAAAAAATAGTTTTCTATTTTAAAATCGTCGAGCTTACGACATTAAACAAAGCGCTTGGTGGGAGACAACCCACATTTATTTATTCTTTTTATCTTTTTATTTTATTTTATTTTATTTTTTAAAAATCTTTAATCTTTAATTTTCATTTAACTATTCTATTTTTAATTATTCTAGATTTTAATTTTCTTACTATTTTTCATACATCTTATAATAACTATTATAATTATAGCCGCTTTCTTCATTCGAGAAAATACTTCCTTTTTATAATTATAATTATTATTTTAACTTGTTTTATTTAATTTTATTTTTTAAAATGAACACTAGCCTATTTCTAACTTAATCTTAATATTTTCAACTTCTAGGTTTTTCATTTAACTACTAACTACGATGCAAGAAGCTGATAATATGGAAGTTGTGTTCCGTGGTAGAGGACAAGAAGCAAGATTTAACAAGCTGGCTGGAAGACACATGGAGTTGACTTGCTATCCTCACCAACCAACTATGGTGAAGCTTGGTATCGAAGAAAGCATCCTACACCTGCTTAACCAAATCGGTTGGACTGGTTCTCACTTCTTCCGCAAGTTTAGCACTTATCGGAAGCTCACTCTAGAATTCTTGAGCTCCCTGACCTATCTTCCAAACTGTGGACAAGGACTGAAAAAAGGAGTTATTCTCTTTAGACTCTTTGGTATGGAGTTTAATTTCTGCATCCGAGATTTTGCTGAAATGTTAGAACTACCTCATGGACCTGATGCATACGCCCAAGTAGCTGAAGAAAATCTTCCATACTGGGAGTTGGAAAAATACTGGGGCAAGATCACTGGAAACGACAACCCTGAAGAGAATGAATTTCAATCTGAGAACATCCACAATCCTGCTTTCCGCTACTTTCACAAGATCCTTGCTCACTATATTTTTGGAAAGCCCGATAATGTCACTGAAGTTACTAGAGAAAAGTTGTTCATCATGTTTTGTACATCTCAGAATCGCCCGGTCAATGCCATCGCATTCATGCTAACAAACTTCGAGCGCATCACGCAAGACGAAGTTTCACCCATTAGGATTGGCGGATTTGTCACTATGATCGCTAATGCCATAGGAATGAGAGTGCCTTTGCTTAGATTGACACCTTTTGGTACCCATACCTCTATGGACATCAATTTCTGCTTTAATCGAGGTATCATCGGTAATCTTGGACCTGATCGTTTTGAATTGCTCATTGATAACAAAGTTTGGTATCAGTTCACCTTACCGAATCCTAGGACAAGTGTGCACAACCCTACCAACTGGCTTTACTATGGTCAGATTCCTGAGAGAGAGCCATCACCTGAAACCCCTCAAGCTTATGAACATTTTGATGAGGAAATGCCTGCATCTGAATCTGAACCTGAAACACCTCCTGGTTATTATGAACCTCTTCCTGTTGATGAACCCATTCCTGATTATGAACCTCTTCCTATTGATGAACCTGTATCTGAGTATGAACCTGAAACTCGTTCTGAAGATTCCGTTGATGATCACACTGTTGATATGACTGATGTCGAGGTCGAGCAACAACAACCCGCTACATCTACCGCATCGGTGAATCAAAGAATGCCTAATCTGAATACGCACGCGCAAGCCATCACTGCGCTACAACAAGATATACAACATGTGCGCAACGAGCTACACACTTTGCAAATGCATTTCTTCGATTTTATCGACACCGTAAATGCTCAGTTCGACGAAGTTTTCAAACACATTCAGTCTAATCAGAACAACAATAGACGTGGCTAGATGTGACCGTTTAGATTATTAGATTTTTATTTCTAGTTTTAGTAATTTCTATTCCTAATTTAGATTTACATTTTTCTGCACTTTTGCTTTCTGCTTCTGTTAACACTCAGTAATGGTTTAATTTTAAATGCAATATTTTATTCACTACTGCTGCTGTGTTATAATATTCTGCTGCTGTGTTATAATATTTCTGCTGTCTGATTGCTATATATTCATGAATGCATATCTCTCACTAAGTCTATTTTTGCTGTTTAAAGTATGAAAAAATGACACTGTTCTGAACTAGTATCCCATACTTATTGCTATCTGTCAGCACTTGTCTTGACAACTGCATGCGTGGAGATCACCTCCCTAAGCTAGGAGACGCACGTCTCCACCTCTGTGGGACCAGACCTCAGCATGCAAGGACAGGAGACGCACGTCTCCATGCCCTGTCCCCCAGCAGACTGACTGCCTGAGACGCGCGTCTCCCAAGGCCAGCAGTCTGCATTTGACCACGCAGACCATTCTTCTCTCCCTCTTGAATTTTGAATTTGAATTTCAAAATTCATTCTCCTCATTCTTCCCCTATTTATTCCATTCAAACTCCATTAACCTCATTCATCCTCCATCATTCACCTCTTAAACTCCATTCATTTCCCATTTTTCTATTCTATTCAAACTTCAAACACCACCATTAATCCATTTTAATTCTCCATTAACCACCCCATTTTCAAACCTCATTATAAAACCACACCACCACCACTCTTCTTCCTCACAACTATCATACCATTCTCTACTCTTCTACACCACATTTTTATTTTTCATTTCCATACTCACCATGCCTCCACGTTCATTAATCCGTAGTGAGCGTCCCGAGCGACCACCTCCCGACCTTTCAAACATTATCTTCCGAGATGATGCTCAACGAACAAAATATGTTGCTTTCTACGAACGTTCGGTTGTTCCCACAAAATTTGTGAACACCGAGTGTCTAGAAACTTTGGGTCTCATTGATGGTGTCACCCGTTTGCTCACTAAATCTAGCCTCCACCATCTTTGTACCGAACCCGTACCTACTTATGAGCCGCTCGTCTTAGAATTTTTGAGTTCCTTCAACTACGACACTCCCTCTAATCAACCATTCTCAACCGGTAGCATCCAATTCCGGATGTTCAACCATGAATATGCTCTAGATCAAGATGTCATAGCTTCATATTTGCATTTTAATCATGCTCCAATTGCTCACCGCTCAATCTTTCAAGAACTCAATGGTGGATCCTGGGAGGATCTCGCTTTTGAATTTTGGTTCCATCTCACTAGAGAAAATCCTACCGGTTGGAGAGCTCTTCATGCTTCTCACATTCAAAACCCCGCTATACGTTATTTTCAACGTGTCCTGGGGCATATTATTTTTGCAAGATCCAACAACCACAAGGTAAACCAAAATGAATTATTTTTCCTTTACTGTGCGCTTAACAATATCCGTTTCAATGCCGCACCGTTTATGTTCCAACACATCCAAGGTTTAGTTAACGCCCCCGCTACAAATCCATTCTTGCTTGGAGGCATTATTACTACCTTGGCCTGTGCCTTAGGTCTTGGTGACGAGCTCCTATCACTCTCTCATCTCATGAAGCCTGCTCAGTCACTCGATCTCACTTACTGCCGCGATTCCCACTTGGTTTCACCCCGCCATGATGGCCGATACACTTTGGTCGTCAACAAAGTTCCTATTCCTTATGTCATCCTTCCTTGTCACGAAAGAATTAACATCCGTTATGTTCAACGTTGGAGGCTTATTGAAGACAACCCTCAAGATGACCAACAAGAACATCCTAATGAACCTATGGATGCAAATGAAGAAGAACTCAACCAAGGGCAAGCTGATGTCAACCAACCTCCTCCAAACAACCCTCCGCCTATCACTCTTGAAGCCATGTATGCTGCTATTCAACGCCAAGATCAACTCGTTCAAGCTATGCAGACAAACCAAACTGAAACAATTAGGCTCATCCGAGAGATGCAACAGGAGCACCGTGACTATGCTATTAGGAACGAAAGTCAATACGCTGAAATTACCACATATTTGCATGATCTTGACATTCGTGTTAATGACTCTCCTGATAAACGTCGCCGTGTTCGTACAAGAGGCGCGAGCAGTTCTCGAAACCGCAACAATGAGGAGTAGTTCTTATGCACTGAGGACATTGCATCATCTAAGTCTGGGGGAGTCGTATTATTTCTATTTCCTTTAGTTTTATTTTTCCCTTCAGTTATTTCCCTTCCTTGTAATGTTTTTCTAATTCAATAAAGAATATTTATGGAATTTAAGTCTTATATGTATAATTCCGTAGTTATTTCAATTTCTTCCATTTTCTTGAGCCATAACAAAAAAATTTTTGCTCCTAAACGATAAACGCAAACCCCACACGTTCGAGAAATACGAAGCTACTCAATCACTCAACGCACCGAAACTGAATTAGTCAATATCCTTATTGTCGCAACACTCTAAAACCCCCGAGTATGCGTAACCGATTTGAATACCCGCTATACCAAAACCATCGACTTTAAGTTTTGAAATAACCCTTAGTAGTTTATTCTAGCAGTCGGCACCGTCTTAGATACAAACTACGCAGAGAGTCGATGAATATAAGTGTATGATCCTCATAATAATTATGTGTTCAGCTATAAGAAGAAATGTGCCTACTAAGTAAGGTGATCCTCACAAGATCATTTAACCTAACGGTCGCAAATCTCATATACAAAGAATTTAAAAACTCACTGTCGATTGGTTCAGAAGTCATCTGGTAATGAACTTGGTAGGAAGGACTATTGTCCGATTCCCCACAATCTACAAGTGAATGCTAAGGAGTATACCACATATTGTGCCAGAACTCCATGAGAAGGATCATAGTCACTAACCGACTACTCTGCTATGTGCGTGTCAGGATAATGGGCTTAATGTGATTGCGCGCGAATGAAAAGGGTGAAACATGATGACAAGTCAAATAGGTCGAGCTATAATGGCATGATTCGGATTGGTATGCATACTGGGAGTTGTTTAGTGTTGTTACTATAGGTTTATTGCTAAGATTCGCTATTTCCGAATAAGAACACTATGTAGCTAAGTATGACTGAACGACGTGGTGGAAGTGTGTTTCATTTATCTTTATCTTCTTATTTTGCTTGAGGACAAGCAAAGGTTCAAGTCTGGGGGAATTTGATAACACGATTTTATATCGTATATTTAGCCTAAAATCCATAGATATTTATAGCATTTTCCGTTTATTATGTTAATTTATTATGATATTACGCGTGTATTTGCTTTATTTCAGGTTTTACACTTCAATTTCGACTATTTGCGAAAAGGAAAGAAAATAGAGCTTAAATGACCAATATTTATGCCTAAAAGATGAAAAAGGGATGCTGAAGCGAAAGAGGGGTGCAATTAGGACCCAAAAGGCCCAAAAGAGCAATCCAGCCCACGAAGGAAAGCAACCCAGGCCACACTAGTAAGCAGAGACGCACGTCTCTGCCACCTCAGCAAAGGGGAGACGCACGTCTCCACCTCCCTAAAGAATCTCCACTTGAGACGCACGTCTCAAGTCAGTCAGCTGCTTCCCTGAAGAATCGGAGACGCACGTCTCCAAGTCCCAGTCAGAAAAAGGTCCCTCAATTCACGGATTCCAACTGCAAATCACCTCCTATAAATAGGATCTGCTATCTTACTTCAATCGGTCCGATTTCCTGCCAACGAAGTGCTGCCGAAATTGTACCGCGAACTGCTTTTCCTTATTCTGTTTTCATTTAACCGTCTGTTTTCTCACAACGATTTCTACACTGGAAATTGTTGTGAACTTTTCATAGATCTAGCCTTACGTTAGATTTATCGCTTTATTTCCTTGTTTTTATTTTCTGCCATTTAAATTCCGAAGAACGATCCAGCCAACCTGTGGTGGAAGTTCGAGTACTTCAAGATTCAATTCAATTCAGATTTATTTTAATTCAGGTTTTTATTTACCGCCTTATTTATATTATTTATTTGCATGATATATTATATGCCATTTAATATGCTTATTATTATGAACCGAACCGATATATGTATGTTTAATCGTATTAATATGTCTGGCTAAAATACTAAAGGTGTCGGTATGTAAAGTAAGTTAACCGTAGGGATCCGAAATAAATTGGCTTAAATTATGTTTTATTAATTATCACTTATTTTTGGTTTATATGTCTAGTTTAATTAGTAAGTCTTAAAACCAATAGAGCGAAAGTTTGAGGGATTAGGACGGTCAAAGGTTAAAATCAATAGAGCGAAAGTTTGAGATCTTTAACTGGATAGTAGACATAGGACATTAGTTTTAAGGATGGCGAAAGCGTATTAAAACTAATTGGAACTTATTTATTTTCAAAAATTGTTTTTACACTCGAGCGGGATGGCGAAAGCGTACGTTAGGGGTATTAGCTTGCTCCGAGTCAACAGAGCGAAAGTTTGAGATTAGGAGATTTAAATAGATAACAACCTCGTAAAATAGGCATTTTATTAATTACATTGTTTCCAAAAAGCTCTTCTAAAATCTAATGGGATGGCGAAAGCGTACATTAGGATTAGGATAGTAGTCCGAATCAACAGAGCGAAAGTTTGAGACGAGGATTTTTAATCAATTGGAATTAGTAAAGATTTTTAATTTAATTATGCAAAAGCCAATGAACCTTCGGATTACCTTTAGTTAAACGAAATACATACTGATACCTGTCTTTTATTATTATTCTTTATTTTCTCACAATCACTTTCCCTTAGGAACAATCGAAATTTTAGTACTCCTAGCTTTACATAGTAACCTTAGATAACGGTAGATCGATTCATAATCCCTGTGGATTCGATATCTTTTAAAACTACACGACACGACTGTGCACTTGCAGTTATCAGATTTATAGACACGTAAAGTCGCGATCAAGTTTCGCTTCAATCGCAGGTGGTGCGATACTTGAATGCGGTTCAGCGCGCGAAGGAGCGGCATAGTCTCTAAGAGGACGAATAGCAGCCATCTCTAACTTCGGGGTGATTTGATTGATTTGATCAGTAAAAATCAATTCCTGATTAATCGGAATTTCTGCTACTTCGGGAAGGTTGCGAGCTCGACGTTTAACGTTAATGAAACGTTCGATCTCGTTAATTCGTTGTATTAAGTCTCCTCCTTGTGAACGAGTATTTGGCATACAATCGTTCAAAAAGAAAGGGAAGAATTATCCTAGTCTCTACGGTGTAACAGTGAGTTACGATATCGACTTAAATAGTTCCCCGGCAACGGCGCCAAAAACTTGATCGCGACTTTACGTGTCTATAAATCTGATAACTGCAAGTGCACAGTCGTGTCGTGTAGTTTTAAAAGATATCGAATCCACAGGGACTATGAATCGATCTACCGTTATCTAAGGTTACTATGTAAAGCTAGGAGTACTAAAATTTCGATTGTTCCTAAGGGAAAGTGATTGTGAGAAAATAAAGAATAATAATAAAAGACAGGTATCAGTATGTATTTCGTTTAACTAAAGGTAATCCGAAGGTTCATTGGCTTTTGCATAATTAAATTAAAAATCTTTACTAATTCCAATTGATTAAAAATCCTCGTCTCAAACTTTCGCTCTGTTGATTCGGACTACTATCCTAATCCTAATGTACGCTTTCACCATCCCATTAGATTTTAGAAGAGCTTTTTGGAAACAATGTAATTAATAAAATGCCTATTTTACGAGGTTGTTATCTATTTAAATCTCCTAATCTCAAACTTTCGCTCTGTTGACTCGGAGCAAGCTAATACCCCTAACGTACGCTTTCGCCATCCCGCTCGAGTGTAAAAACAATTTTTGAAAATAAATAAGTTCCAATTAGTTTTAATACGCTTTCGCCATCCTTAAAACTAATGTCCTATGTCTACTATCCAGTTAAAGATCTCAAACTTTCGCTCTATTGATTTTAACCTTTGACCGTCCTAATCCCTCAAACTTTCGCTCTATTGGTTTTAAGACTTACTAATTAAACTAGACATATAAACCAAAAATAAGTGATAATTAATAAAACATAATTTAAGCCAATTTATTTCGGATCCCTACGGTTAACTTACTTTACATACCGACACCTTTAGTATTTTAGCCAGACATATTAATACGATTAAACATACATATATCGGTTCGGTTCATAATAATAAGCATATTAAATGGCATATAATATATCATGCAAATAAATAATATAAATAAGGCGGTAAATAAAAACCTGAATTAAAATAAATCTGAATTGAATTGAATCTTGAAGTACTCGAACTTCCACCACAGGTTGGCTGGATCGTTCTTCGGAATTTAAATGGCAGAAAATAAAAACAAGGAAATAAAGCGATAAATCTAACGTAAGGCTAGATCTATGAAAAGTTCACAACAATTTCCAGTGTAGAAATCGTTGTGAGAAAACAGACGGTTAAATGAAAACAGAATAAGGAAAAGCAGTTCGCGGTACAATTTCGGCAGCACTTCGTTGGCAGGAAATCAGACCGATTGAAGTAAGATAGCAGATCCTATTTATAGGAGGTGATTTGCAGTTGGAATCCGTGAATTGAGGGACCTTTTTCTGACTGGGACTTGGAGACGTGCGTCTCCGATTCTTCAGGGAAGCAGCTGACTGACTTGAGACGTGCGTCTCAAGTGGAGATTCTTTAGGGAGGTGGAGACGTGCGTCTCCCCTTTGCTGAGGTGGCAGAGACGTGCGTCTCTGCTTACTAGTGTGGCCTGGGTTGCTTTCCTTCGTGGGCTGGATTGCTCTTTTGGGCCTTTTGGGTCCTAATTGCACCCCTCTTTCGCTTCAGCATCCCTTTTTCATCTTTTAGGCATAAATATTGGTCATTTAAGCTCTATTTTCTTTCCTTTTCGCAAATAGTCGAAATTGAAGTGTAAAACCTGAAATAAAGCAAATACACGCGTAATATCATAATAAATTAACATAATAAACGGAAAATGCTATAAATATCTATGGATTTTAGGCTAAATATACGATATAAAATCGTAGTTGAAGGAACTCAAAAATTCTAAGACGAGCGGCTCATAAGTAGGTACGGGTTCGGTACAAAGATGGTGGAGGCTAGATTTAGTGAGCAAACGGGTGACACCATCAATGAGACCCAAAGTTTCTAGACACTCGGTGTTCACAAATTTTGTGGGAACAACCGAACGTTCGTAGAAAGCAACATATTTTGTTCGTTGAGCATCATCTCGGAAGATAATGTTTGAAAGGTCGGGAGGTGGTCGCTCGGGACGCTCACTACGGATTAATGAACGTGGAGGCATGGTGAGTATGGAAATGAAAAATAAAAATGTGGTGTAGAAGAGTAGAGAATGGTATGATAGTTGTGAGGAAGAAGAGTGGTGGTGGTGTGGTTTTATAATGAGGTTTGAAAATGGGGTGGTTAATGGAGAATTAAAATGGATTAATGGTGGTGTTTGAAGTTTGAATAGAATAGAAAAATGGGAAATGAATGGAGTTTAAGAGGTGAATGATGGAGGATGAATGAGGTTAATGGAGTTTGAATGGAATAAATAGGGGAAGAATGAGGAGAATGAATTTTGAAATTCAAATTCAAAATTCAAGAGGGAGAGAAGAATGGTCTGCGTGGTCAAATGCAGACTGCTGGCCTTGGGAGACGCGCGTCTCAGGCAGTCAGTCTGCTGGGGGACAGGGCATGGAGACGTGCGTCTCCTGTCCTTGCATGCTGAGGTCTGGTCCCACAGAGGTGGAGACGTGCGTCTCCTAGCTTAGGGAGGTGATCTCCACGCATGCAGTTGTCAAGACAAGTGCTGACAGATAGCAATAAGTATGGGATACTAGTTCAGAGCAGTGTCATTTTTTCATATTTTAAACAGCAAAAATAGACTTAGTGAGAGATATGCATTCATGAATATATAGCAATCAGACAGCAGAAATATTATAACACAGCAGCAGAATATTATAACACAGCAGCAGTAGTGAATAAAATATTGCATTTAAAATTAAACCATTACTGAGTGTTAACAGAAGCAGAAAGCAAAAGTGCAGAAAAATGTAAATCTAAATTAGGAATAGAAATTACTAAAACTAGAAATAAAAATCTAATAATCTAAACGGTCACATCTAGCCACGTCTATTGTTGTTCTGATTAGACTGAATGTGTTTGAAAACTTCGTCGAACTGAGCATTTACGGTGTCGATAAAATCGAAGAAATGCATTTGCAAAGTGTGTAGCTCGTTGCGCACATGTTGTATATCTTGTTGTAGCGCAGTGATGGCTTGCTCGTGCGTATTCAGATTAGGCATTCTTTGATTCACCGATGCGGTAGATGTAGCGGGTTGTTGTTGCTCGACCTCGACATCAGTCATATCAACAGTGTGATCATCAACGGAATCTTCAGAACGAGTTTCAGGTTCATACTCAGATACAGGTTCATCAATAGGAAGAGGTTCATAATCAGGAATGGGTTCATCAACAGGAAGAGGTTCATAATAACCAGGAGGTGTTTCAGGTTCAGATTCAGATGCAGGCATTTCCTCATCAAAATGTTCATAAGCTTGAGGGGTTTCAGGTGATGGCTCTCTCTCAGGAATCTGACCATAGTAAAGCCAGTTGGTAGGGTTGTGCACACTTGTCCTAGGATTCGGTAAGGTGAACTGATACCAAACTTTGTTATCAATGAGCAATTCAAAACGATCAGGTCCAAGATTACCGATGATACCTCGATTAAAGCAGAAATTGATGTCCATAGAGGTATGGGTACCAAAAGGTGTCAATCTAAGCAAAGGCACTCTCATTCCTATGGCATTAGCGATCATAGTGACAAATCCGCCAATCCTAATGGGTGAAACTTCGTCTTGCGTGATGCGCTCGAAGTTTGTTAGCATGAATGCGATGGCATTGACCGGGCGATTCTGAGATGTACAAAACATGATGAACAACTCTTCTCTAGTAACTTCAGTGACATTATCTGGCTTGCCAAAAATATAGTGAGCAAGGATCTTGTGAAAGTAGCGGAAAGCAGGATTGTGGATGTTCTCAGATTGAAATTCATTCTCTTCAGGGTTGTCGTTTCCAGTGATCTTGCCCCAGTATTTTTCCAACTCCCAGTATGGAAGATTTTCTTCAGCTACTTGGGCGTATGCATCAGGTCCATGAGGTAGTTCTAACATTTCAGCAAAATCTCGGATGCAGAAATTAAACTCCATACCAAAGAGTCTAAAGAGAATAACTCCTTTTTTCAGTCCTTGTCCACAGTTTGGAAGATAGGTCAGGGAGCTCAAGAATTCCAGAGTGAGCTTCCGATAAGTGCTAAACTTGCGGAACAAGTGAGAACCAGTCCAACCGATTTGGTTAAGCAGGTGTAGGATGCTTTCTTCGATACCAAGCTTCACCATAGTTGGTTGGTGAGGATAGCAAGTCAACTCCATGTGTCTTCCAGCCAGCTTGTTAAATCTTGCTTCTTGTCCTCTACCACGGAACACAACTTCCATATTATCAGCTTCTTGCATCGTAGTTAGTAGTTAAATGAAAAACCTAGAAGTTGAAAATATTAAGATTAAGTTAGAACTAGGCTAGTGTTCATTTTAAAAAATAAAATTAAATAAAACAAGTTATAATAATAATTATAATTATAAAAAGGAAGTATTTTCTCGAATGAAGAAAGCGGCTATAATTATAATAGTTATTATAAGATGTATGAAAAATAGTAAGAAAATTAAAATCTAGAATAATTAAAAATAGAATAGTTAAATGAAAATTAAAGATTAAAATTTTTAAAAAATAAAATAAAATAAAATAAAAATAATAAAAAGAATAAATAAATGTGGGTTGTCTCCCACCAAGCGCTTTGTTTAATGTCGTAAGCTCGACGATTTTAAAATAGAAAACTATTTTTTCGAAAGAGCGGGCAGTTCGTCAAGTTTAAAAACTTCGATGTTTTCATCGTATTCGAGATGATGGTAATACTTAAGACGTTGCCCATTTACGACAAAAGGTTTGACGGTTTCTCCTTTGATTTCTATCGCTCCACTCGGAAATATGTTAGTTATTTCGAAAGGGCCAGACCATCTAGATCGTAACTTACCAGGAAATAATTTTAGTCTAGAATTAAATAAGAGCACTTTATCGCCTATGCTAAAATTTTTCCTAGATATACGCTTGTCGTGCCATTTTTTCGTTCGCTCTTTATAGATTTTGGCGTTTTCGTAAGCGTCTTGTCTAAGTTCTTCTAATTCGTTTATGTCTAGAAGTCGTTTCTCACCAGCGGCAGTGTAGTTTAGGTTTAAGTTCTTAATGGCCCAATAGGCTTTATGTTCTAACTCTACTGGTAGGTGGCATGATTTTCCATAAACGAGTTTGAATGGGGTAGTTCCTATTGGAGTTTTGAAAGCTGTTCTATAAGCCCATAAAGCTTCATTTAGCTTGGTTGACCAATCTTTCCTAGATATAGCAACAGTTTTCTCCAATATTTGTTTTATTTCGCGGTTAGATACTTCTACTTGACCGCTTGTTTGTGGATGGTATGGTGTGGCTATTCGATGATTTACTCCATATTTTCGAAGGAGTTTCTCAAGTATTCTTGAAATGAAATGGGAACCACCATCGCTAATTACCAATCTTGGCACACCGAACCTAGGAAAGATGACGTTTTTGAAAAGTTTAATAACTACTCGTGTATCGTTTGTAGGAGAAGCAATAGCTTCTATCCATTTTGAAACGTAATCGACGGCTACGAGTATATATTGATTTCCAAACGATGACGGAAACGGTCCCATGAAGTCTATTCCCCAGACGTCAAATATTTCTACTTCAAGAATGCCTTTTTGAGGCATTTCATCGCGTCTTGAAATGTTTCCAGTTCGTTGGCATCTATCACAGCTTAGTACAGCAAAATGGACGTCTTTCCACAGGTTGGGCCAGAAAAGTCCAGATTGAAGGATTTTGGCGCAGGTTCTAGATGTGCTATGGTGTCCTCCACACGGTGCAGAATGACAATGTGTTATTATGCTTCTTATCTCTTCCTCGGGTACACAACGTCTAAAGATTCCATCGGGGCCTCTTTTGAAAAGGAGTGGGTCGTCCCAATAGTAATGTTTTAGGTCATGGAAGAATTTCTTCTTCTGTTGGTAGCTTAGATCAGGAGGAAGCACACCAGCAGCTAGGTAATTTACGAAATCTGCATACCAAGGTGCGTCAGATCGGGCTAAAGCTATTTCAGCTAATTTCTCGGTTTCAGAGTTTGGACGGTATGGTTCGAATTCATTTGCTTCTAATTGGGCGATGAGTCTTTCATAAGGGAAATCATCGTCAATTGGTACTTGTTCGGGTTTCAGATTTTCCAATCGAGAGAGGTGATCTGCTACGACATTTTCAGTGCCTTTCTTATCTTTAATTTCCAGGTCGAATTCTTGTAGTAACAAGATCCATCTCAAAAGTCTTGGTTTAGCGTCCTTTTTGGTTAGGAGGTACCTAATGGCGGCGTGGTCAGTGTATATGATTATTTTGGCTCCTACCAGGTAAGAACGGAATTTGTCTAATGCGAATACGACAGCTAATAATTCTTTTTCTGTCGTGGCATAATTCATCTGAGCTTCGTCTAGGGTTCTACTCGCATAATATATGACATGTAGTTTCTTATCCTTTCTTTGTCCTAGAACGGCTCCTACAGCATAATCACTTGCGTCACACATTATTTCGAAAGGCTCATTCCAGTCGGGAGGTTGCATAATTGGCGCAGAGATCAATGCTTGTTTAAGCGTTTGAAATGCTTCAGTGCATTTATCGGTGAAAATAAATTCGGCGTCTTTCATGAGTAGTTCAGTTAAGGGTTTGGTTATTTTAGAGAAATCCTTAATGAAGCGTCGGTAAAAACCAGCATGTCCCAGAAAACTTCTTATTTCTCTAACGGTTTTGGGAGGTTGAAGGTTTTCGATAATTTCGATTTTTGCTTTATCAACTTCGATTCCTCTATCGGATACGATGTGTCCAAGTACAATTCCTTGTCGAACCATGAAATGGCATTTTTCCCAATTAAGGACTAGGTTTACGCTTACGCATCGTCTAAGCACCATTTCAAGGTTTTCTAAACATGTTTCAAAACTTCCTCCACAGACAGAGAAGTCGTCCATAAAGACCTCCATTATTCCATCTAGGAAGTCGGCAAATATTGCCATCATGCATCTTTGGAAGGTCGCGGGTGCATTGCAGAGTCCAAAAGGCATTCGTCTATAAGCGAATGTACCATAAGGACAGGTGAATGTGGTCTTCTCTTGGTCGTCAGGGTGGATAGGAATTTGGAAAAATCCGGAGTATCCATCCAGATAACAAAAATGTGAGTGTTTAGCTAGGCGTTCGAGCATTTGATCTATGAAAGGTAAAGGGAAATGGTCTTTTCGGGTAGCTTTATTTAGCTTCCTATAGTCAATGCACATCCTCCATCCAGTTTGGGTACGTTGTGCTACAGATTCTCCTTTTGCGTTAGTGATTACAGTGACTCCTCCTTTCTTTGGTACGACGTGAACAGGGCTAACCCATTTACTATCGGATATAGGATATATTATTCCAGCTTCTAGCAGTTTTTGGATTTCCTTTTTAACCACATCGCTCATAATAGGATTTATTCGCCTTTGATGTTCCCTAGAGGTTTTACTATCGTCTTCGAGCATAATGCGGTGCATACACAGAGAAGGGCTTATACCTTTCAGATCTGATATGTTGTATCCTAAAGCGGTAGGGTATTTTCTTAGGACATTAAGTAATTTTTCAGTCTCGGTTCGTCCTAAGTTGGCGTTCACTATAACTGGTCGGTTTAGTTCTTCGTCTAGAAATTCGTATCTAAGATCGGTAGGAAGTGTCTTCAGCTCTATAGCAGGTTTCTTAGGTCCAGGTATAGGATCAGGGGTTAAAGCTAAGCATTCACTCAGGTGGTTATCTTGATATTCCTCACGCCAGTTGTCATCTTCAAAAATTGGCGGCATAGGAATTCTTAGGATTTCGGTTTCCTTATTTGGTTCGGATTTTATTTCCTTGACACACTCGTCGATTATGTCAGCAGAACAGCATGTGTCAATTATAGAAGGTGCTTTTAGGAATTGGGAAAGGATAAATTCTATTTTCTCTTCTCCTACTTCGAAAGTAAGCTTTCCTCGCTTTACATCTATAATTGCACCAGCGGTCGCTAAAAATGGTCTTCCTAAAATGATCGGGATGTTAGAATCTTCTTGGATATCCATAATGATGAAGTCAGTTGGGATGTAGAATTGACCTACACGAACAGGGATATTCTCTAACATTCCTACAGGATATTTAACTGAACGGTCTGCTAGTTGAAGAGACATTCTTGTTGCTTTAAGCTCACCTAGATTGAGTTTCTTACAGGTTGAAAGAGGCATCAAACTAACACTAGCTCCTAAATCGCACAAGGCTTTCTCTATGATGGTTTTTCCAATTACGCAGGGTATAGAGAAACTACCAGGGTCTTTCAGTTTTGGAGGCATGTTGTTTTGGATGATAGCGCTACATTCAGCGGTAAGCGTTATAGTTTCGTTATCCTCGAGTTTCTTTTTGTTTGATAAGATTTCTTTTAAGAACTTAGCGTACGAAGGCATCTCAGTTATGGCTTCTGTGAATGGTATGGTTATGTTTAATTGCTTCAGAAGTTCTACAAATCTTTTAAATTGCGCTTCGGTTTTTGATTTGGCTAATCTTTGAGGGTAAGGAATTTGTGGCTTATAAGGTGGTGGTGGAACATAAGGTTTCTCTTTTTCGGGTTCCACTTCGTTATTGTTCTCATCAGTCTTAGCAGTTTGTTCGTCGGTTGTTTTCTTTTGGGTTTCCTTTGGCTCTTGTTGTGACATGGGTACGTTTTGGGTTCTAGGATCTATGGGTCCATCGTAATTAGTTCCACTTCGTAGTGTTATCGCGTTCGCATGTCCTTTAGGGTTAGGTTGTGGTTGAGGAGGAAACGTGCCAGCAGGGGCAGCAGTAGGTGCTTGTTGTTGAGCTACTTGTGAGATTTGAGTTTCTAACATTTTGTTATGCGTAGCTAAAGCATCTACTTTGCTCGATAGTTGTTTTAGTTGCTCGCTATTGTGGATGTTCTGATTCAGGAAGTCTTTATTGGTTTGTTGTTGGGAAGCTATAAAGTTCTCCATCATGATTTCTAGGTTTGACTTCCTAGGGGTGTTTTGAGTAGCTACAGGCGCTTTTTGGTAGCCAGGTGGTACAGCAGGTGCTTGTCCAGGCGCGTACAACGCATTGTTGTTCTTATAAGAAAAGTTCGGGTGGTTTTTCCATCCAGGGTTGTACGTGTTAGAATAGGGGTTTCCTTGAGCGTAATTTACTTGATCAGATGGGACTCCAGTCAAGAGTTGGCATTCAGCAACTACATGCCCAGACAATCCACAAATCTCGCAGTTAGGTGCTACAGCGGCAGCGGTGGCTGAAGGAGTGATGGTCAAATTCTCGATCTTTTGAGTTAAAGCGTCTACTTTAGCGTTAACGCGGTCTATACCACTATTTTCGTACATTCCTCCTTTGGTTTGGGCTTTCTCTAGAGCGGCGCGCTCTCCTCCCCATTGGTAATGGTTTTGTGCCATGTTCTCTATGAGTTTGTATGCTTCATCATGGGGTTTGTCCATTAATGCTCCGCCAGCAGCGGCATCTATAGTCATTTTAGTGTTATATAAGAGACCACCATAAAAGGTATGGATGATCAGCCATGGTTCGAGTCCATGATGAGGGCATATTCTAAGCATGTCCTTGTAACGTTCCCAAGCTTCAAAGAGCGATTCGTTATCTTTCTGGGTAAATCCGTTGATTTGACCTCTAAGCATAGCAGTTTTGCTAGGCGGAAAGTATCTTGCTAAGAATACTCTCTTCAATTCGTCCCACGTAGTTATGGAATTGGAAGGCAGGGATTGAAGCCACGCTCTCGCTCTATCTCTCAAGGAGAAAGGGAAAAGGCGTAATCGAATAGCTTCGGAACTAACGTTGTTGGCTTTGATAGTGTCGGCGTATTGCACGAACACGGATAAATGGAGATTGGGGTCGTCTACAGGGCTTCCAGAGAATTGATTCTGTTGAACAGCTTGGACCAATGAAGGTTTCAGTTCGAAATTGTTCGCTTCAATCGCAGGTGGTGCGATACTTGAATGCGATTCAGCGCGCGAAGGAGCAGCATAGTCTCTAAGAGGACGAATAGCAGCCATCTCTAACTTCGGGGTGATTTGATTGATTTGATCAGTAAAAATCAATTCCTGATTAATCGGAATTTCTGCTACTTCGGGAAGGTTGCGAGCTCGACGTTTAACGTTAATGAAACGTTCGATCTCGTTAATTCGTTGTATTAAGTCTCCTCCTTGTGAACGAGTATTTGGCATACAATCGTTCAAAAAGAAAGGGAAGAATTATCCTAGTCTCTACGGTGTAACAGTGAGTTACGATATCGACTTAAATAGTCCCCGGCAACGGCGCCAAAAACTTGATCGCGACTTTACGTGTCTATAAATCTGATAACTGCAAGTGCACAGTCGTGTCGTGTAGTTTTAAAAGATATCGAATCCACAGGGACTATGAATCGATCTACCGTTATCTAAGGTTACTATGTAAAGCTAGGAGTACTAAAATTTCGATTGTTCCTAAGGGAAAGTGATTGTGAGAAAATAAAGAATAATAATAAAAGACAGGTATCAGTATGTATTTCGTTTAACTAAAGGTAATCCGAAGGTTCATTGGCTTTTGCATAATTAAATTAAAAATCTTTACTAATTCCAATTGATTAAAAATCCTCGTCTCAAACTTTCGCTCTGTTGATTCGGACTACTATCCTAATCCTAATGTACGCTTTCGCCATCCCATTAGATTTTAGAAGAGCTTTTTGGAAACAATGTAATTAATAAAATGCCTATTTTACGAGGTTGTTATCTATTTAAATCTCCTAATCTCAAACTTTCGCTCTGTTGACTCGGAGCAAGCTAATACCCCTAACGTACGCTTTCGCCATCCCGCTCGAGTGTAAAAACAATTTTTGAAAATAAATAAGTTCCAATTAGTTTTAATACGCTTTCGCCATCCTTAAAACTAATGTCCTATGTCTACTATCCAGTTAAAGATCTCAAACTTTCGCTCTATTGATTTTAACCTTTGACCGTCCTAATCCCTCAAACTTTCGCTCTATTGGTTTTAAGACTTACTAATTAAACTAGACATATAAACCAAAAATAAGTGATAATTAATAAAACATAATTTAAGCCAATTTATTTCGGATCCCTACGGTTAACTTACTTTACATACCGACACCTTTAGTATTTTAGCCAGACATATTAATACGATTAAACATACATATATCGGTTCGGTTCATAATAATAAGCATATTAAATGGCATATAATATATCATGCAAATAAATAATATAAATAAGGCGGTAAATAAAAACCTGAATTAAAATAAATCTGAATTGAATTGAATCTTGAAGTACTCGAACTTCCACCACAGGTTGGCTGGATCGTTCTTCGGAATTTAAATGGCAGAAAATAAAAACAAGGAAATAAAGCGATAAATCTAACGTAAGGCTAGATCTATGAAAAGTTCACAACAATTTCCAGTGTAGAAATCGTTGTGAGAAAACAGACGGTTAAATGAAAACAGAATAAGGAAAAGCAGTTCGCGGTACAATTTCGGCAGCACTTCGTTGGCAGGAAATCGGACAGATTGAAGTAAGATAGCAGGTCCTATTTATAGGAGGTGATTTGCAGTTGGAATCCGTGAATTGAGGGACCTTTTTCTGACTGGGACTTGGAGACGTGCGTCTCCGATTCTTCAGGGAAGCAGCTGACTGACTTGAGACGTGCGTCTCAAGTGGAGATTCTTTAGGGAGGTGGAGACGTGCGTCTCCCCTTTGCTGAGGTGGCAGAGACGTGCGTCTCTGCTTACTAGTGTGGCCTGGGTTGCTTTCCTTCGTGGGCTGGATTGCTCTTTTGGGCCTTTTGGGTCCTAATTGCACCCCTCTTTCGCTTCAGCATCCCTTTTTCATCTTTTAGGCATAAATATTGGTCATTTAAGCTCTATTTTCTTTCCTTTTCGCAAATAGTCGAAATTGAAGTGTAAAACCTGAAATAAAGCAAATACACGCGTAATATCATAATAAATTAACATAATAAACGGAAAATGCTATAAATATCTATGGATTTTAGGCTAAATATACGATATAAAATCGTGTTATCAATCTCCTTGCTAGCTTTATCTATGGAGAGATCGATCCACCCGAACACCACTCTATTCCACCAAGTCAGCCTTCCTTTCAGCACTTTTAACTTTTCCACCAAGCAAAAATCGCCTCTTCCCTTCAACGTGATTTTCCTCCATTCCTTTTCCACAAACTCTGGGAAATCTGCGTGATTCAGCCAAGAATTATTAAATTTGAAAGTCTTTGGGCCCCAATCCTTCTTGTTGTCTTTTATCCAAATCGGAGCATGATCAGATAAGTCCCTGCTCCCTATGGTTTGGCCTGCCACTTTCCAGTCATCTATGAAACAGGGAGACAGCAAGAATCTGTCTATTCTACTCACTGCCTTGCCGTTGCTATTGAACCATGTGAATTTGCCTCCAATGGTTGGAACGTCCACCAACTCCATGTCAACAATAAAACCCTTGAAACTGTTAATCTCGTTACGGTAACTTCTACTGGATACTCTTATCCTTTCCTCAAGATGAGTAATGGAATTGAAATCCCCTCCTAAACACCAAGAACCCGGAATATTAGAATTTTTGAATTTAATAATTTCCTGCCAAGACCTTCTTCTAACCGTGTTATCACAGGAAGCGTAAATATTGATCAGGTAGATCCTCTTTCCATTCTTCTCCACACACAAACCCAGAAATCCTTCGCCCCTAAAGCTGAAGCGCAGGTCGAAAAAGTCCTTTTTCCATATAATAAGAATAACTCCCTACGCGCCACTAGCGTCTAAGCAAGACCACTCTACCTCACCACTTCCCCACAGCTCCTTTACCGTGCTCTGGTTCATCCCGCTTAGTTTTGTCTCCTGAATAAAGCTCACGTCTACGTCATCTTTTTGAATCAAAAACCCTACCCTTTTCCTCTTGGCCCTACTGCCATCGCCTCTAATGTTATAGGACATAACTATCATGAGTACCTGTTTTCTGCCCCCTCTTCTCCCACATAACCTTTGGGTTTCCTATGCTCCATTTCTTCTAAATTAGCCACCGGATCGAATTCCTTAGAAGTATTAACAATACCCAAGTTGTTCATGGATCTCCATAACCCTCTCGACATATTCCCCAACTCACCTTTAATTAATCTCGAGTTGCAATTCCTAACGTCCGTACTATCTAAGGAATCGCAGGAAACAGAAACACCACCAGACAGCAAACCACGGTGAAGCCCACTAGAAATCAAACCTGGGTTTGGGGGTGGCGGTTCATGGTAGAGAAGAAAGCGGTTGCCCACCGGATGCGCGAAATCCTCCACCCTTGAGCCCAGATGTAGCACTTCCCTCATCTTCCGTCGAACCCTCTTTGAATTTTTGATCCTATTGCACTCTTCATCGAAAGTTCCTCTGCTACTACCAATAATTGCCTTGCTACCTGTGGAACCAATACTCCCTATTTTTTCAGAACAAGTGGAGTTTTGGGCCGTCTCAATAGATGGTAAAGAACCCTGTGCTCCTTCCGGCCCAGAGAAAAGATTAGGCCCACTAAGAATGGGTCCATCAACGGAAACTTTTTTAATGATCTGGTGAGAACTAATAAAGATACCACCTGGTCCCACCACTTTTGCCACGTCGTCATTTCTTTTCAACGAAGTAGCGCACTCTAGGTGGCAGGCTACTACTCCAAAAGAATTGGTAGAAATGCTATCTGATTGACTGTGGGCCTCTTGTCTCTGTGCAGATTTATCCAAAAAAGTGCAACTGCAATTAATGCCTGCACCTTCATCCAACTTTTGAACAACGTTTGCAAAAAGCGAGTTGTCTTTACCGCTGACATTCCTGGGCACTTCATCTTCCCCGTCACGTCCACCATCAAACCCTGCATGGGGTTTCGAGCTACGTGTTGACCTCCCTAGAGTGTATCTCTCCGCCTCCCGTCTACTCTGTTCCGATGAAAAAGAGCACTCCTCGAAATCACTCTCAGAACTTCTCTCCCCTTGGGACTGCTCTTCGAGTTCCTGCCTCAAGAAAGGTTCTTCTATTATCATTAAGCTTATCCAGCTTCCATCCACGCAAGCATTCACCTTGCTTCTGATAGTGTCCAGAGATTTGGTGAAGATCGTGAATGACAAAACATCTAGTCTCTCGGTAAACCGTCCCAGGAAATCAAAGTTTGAGATGATTCCAATGTCGGAAAGAAGAGACTCTAAGAAACCAGCTTTTCTTACATGGCAAGGGATGCCATACACCGAGATCCAGGTTGCCCTATAACATTCCACGTCTGTAGGTTTCCATTTTCTCACTTCCGAGAACCATCTCTCCTTCCATACGCTGCCCTCCTTAAGGAACAACTCCATCTCCCCTCCGCCGTCTCCTCAAGCAAGCAGAAGTTGGGCCCTAATGGAGTTGAGAGAATAGTGAAGATGCCTTCCTCCGCTAAACGCTAGCCAATACCGAACGCGAGTCCGGGAGCCTTCGTGATACCAACAAAGGCCTTCTCAAACTTCCTCGAATCTTCCTCCGACGATTTGAAAAAGAACGCTTTGTTCGCCTCCTTGCCCAAAGAAGCTTCTCCCTTCTGAATGCCGCTTGCAGCTTCAGTGTAACTGTTCCATTTGGCTGAAGCTCTAGGGACGTTTGGGATGTTCGCCTTCACCTTCTCCTTCGTCGCAACACCAGCACCTCCTCCAAGAGGCTGAAAGGGTGCTTTCCTCTTGAACTTAGACAAATTTGCGCTGATCTTCGACCCATCAAGCCACAAGTTGTTCAGCTCTACCTCCATGCCACGTTCATCGGCCACGTTCACGTACCTTACAAAGCCATACCTCTGCCCCTCCAATCTCTTTTCTGAGGGATGACTATCTCGTCTAGCAAACCAAGATCCTTGAACTCAAAGAACAAGTCCCTAGCTCTCCACCCTTCTCCGAAATCGGTAAAGAAAAAAGAAGACCTCACACCGTCCCCAACTCCGCCTCCGCAATGCCATATGTCCCACTTGAAAGAGGACTTGGGTGGAAGGTTTGTTCTCCTGTTGTTAGTCACCTTACTCCAGCCTCCCACGCTCTGTGCCATGGTTGTTATTGCCTTTTCTATTTTATTTAAAACGTATTTCAGAAGAAACAAGTAGCACAACTTGGATCCTAATAATTCAAGAATAAAAGTGTGTACATCTAATTAACTATATTAAAGTGATTTATGAAAAAATAAAATAAATTGATTAGAAATATGAATCTTTAAAACAAAAAAATTAAACGATATCACAAGTCAATTATTTTTAACTAAATACTTATAAAATTAAAATTAATCAACCATTATGAACCTTTTAGGTTATACTCATTTTTGTAAAGTAAATTAAAAAAAAAGCTAAATTATCATATTTTTTAATAGACATTCCATATAACAAAGAAGAAGGTACAAAAGAAAACGGGAGACTTATATCAAAATTCACTCAATAAGAAATAAACCTAAAGAAAGACAAATCTAGCATATTCTTTACAAAGTTTGCCATCAAAAATTTAGTAATACTAGTATAGTTAGTGTATTCAGTAACTGTTAGACCAGAATTAACTCGGCTATAATTAATTTGTTTCATTTTAAAAAAACCATCTTTATTGTATATGCATTTTTTATTTGATTTTGGTTCAACAAGAAAGATTTGCATAGACTAGAGTTATTGTTCTTTTTCTTTCATACTAAAATACATGCTATCCATTGATTTTATGATATCCCACATATTTCGGGAAGTCAATTTTTGTGTTGATTCTTTGGCGGAAGATGGATTGATTTCTAAAACTTTCCCTTGGTATAATTTTGTTCATACTAATATTGTAAAGAAATTAGGTATTCCTAAACTTAGGCTTATCTCCTGAGGGGTCTTGGCTTAGTCTCCTCTTGTGTTCCTTGTTTTTTTCTTTTGTTTTGATTAATGAATTCTTTCTTTTTTGGTTAAAAAAATGCACTTGAACCTAAAAGGATTTCAGGGCCAGTCTCGGCTTTTTAGAGACCCAGGACGAATAATAAAAACGGACTAAATAATTAACTTTGAATTTTTTTATAATATTTTTAATAATTAAAAAATAATTATATATAAATATAAAAGTGCATACGAGCAAAGATAATTTTAAATAATTTATAAAAACTCTAAATTTCTATGTAGATTAATTTGTAGTTTTAAAATAAGATAGAATATGAAGTCTTTATAAAATTAACTTTGTTATCACTACAACATTTATTGCTTCTGGGAACACTCGAAAATTGTAGCCAAAAATGCAAAAAGCGTTGCCTAAAAAAATAGGGAACGTTTTTCAAGTGTCTTTTATGCGAGCGTTGCCTATTGTCAGAAGCAACGCTTATTTTGCTTTTTGGGCACACTATTAACAAGCGTCGTCTAAAATAAGAAGAAAAGGGGACGATTTTGTATTGTATTTAAGGCAACGCTTTTTAATTGTTGTTATATTTAGGGACAATCATTAAACGTTGTCTATAATTATCCAACTTTTAAAGCAAAAATTAAAAATGTTTCTGTATAGAAATCTTTTTTAGCATGTTCTTTTTTTAACATTTATGTATATACAAATATTTTACTATACTTATATAATATAGCCACTATTTTTTATTTTGTAATATAATCAATTATAATCAAATAAAAATTTTATTACAAAAGTTTTACTAATAGAGTTAAATTTATACATTAATTGAAATACATATTTCTAAATTAAATGATAAAATATATAATTTTTTGAAACTTTAATGTTGAATACAATCCTACAAAAGAATTTGCCAATAAAAGCCTTCCAACCAACTCATTTAAGTTCGTCTTGTAATTCATCAACATATATGTCTTTCCCATGAGATTCATGTCCAACATTGTAATCTCAAAATTCATCGTCGAAGTCATCCTCAGAAAATAAATAATCCTCTACATCATCATTTTCATCTTCTTAGTTGAGATATCACTCTACATAAAAAATCAAAACAAAATTTCACAAGTCATAAATGTTATTGGTTCAAACCATAATTAGGAATTTCACAAGAGTCAAATCCTACACATAAAAATCAACAAGAAAAAAAAAATGAACTACAAACAAGAAAATTTCAGAAAAAGTCATTTCACTTTTCTTCCTCAATTTCATCACTACCAGCCCATATTTTCACAAAAACAACTCATCTCTGTTTCATGAATTTTTTTTCAACTTTCTTAGTAATGAAAAATAAAATTTGATTAACATAAACTTAGAAGATAAATTCCACCTAAACTATCAAGATAAATTCCACATAAACTTAACATCATTATATGTAAAATTGAGTTTACCATCAATAAACAACAAATTCTATAAAAAAATCATCCTAATCACCTTACTACAATTAACCATATGGAAATTGAAATAACACTAAATCAGTATATGTGTTTTGAGTTCAGTGTTCGAGTAATGAAAATTATGCTAACCATTTGATTGAGATACAATAAAAGCTAAACTCACCATACTCGTTAACCTCCATTTTAACCTCTTTTTTAGGAGGATTCAATGATTTAACAACATTCAATAATTAGGATTGTAAATATGACAACAACATATTTAAGAAGGATTTGAACAATTAGAATATTACCTCAATAACTATATATTTTGGATCTATTTCAACATGTCTTAAAACCTAATTCCATCCAATTGTCACCTGAAATAATGTAACATATTCTTTTACAATAGAAACTTAAAAATTTAATAAATTACACAATTAAGCTGCATAAACAGTACATGAGTTCAACATCATTTGCATCATTCACTACTACTAAGTTTCAAAATTTGATTTAGATCAATTTCAGGAATATTCATAGCCAAAAACATATAAAAAAGAAATAGAAGAAGATACAAATCTAAAGTTTTCTTCCCTGTTTTGGCTTCCAATAGAAACTTCATGATTCTTTATCTCTATGCAATGGCTCTACGTAGACTGTTGAAGATTTCATGTGATTCCGAAACAGTTTCAGCATCAACAAATTGAATAAAAATGAGAGCAAAGACGTTAATAGAGAAATTACCTGAATCATGTGGAATCATTTTCTTACAGATAGAAGACAAGATCATTGTTGGCTTCGTCTTCTTTGTGTTATCGAATCTAGAAACAGTGAGAAGAGAGAATTGGAGAACAACTAGAAAAGAAGAAACATCAGCAAATAAGAAGCCGTAATGAACAAAACGAGAGAGACAATCAGGGATTAGGGTTTTAGACAAAAGGGAAAGGGAAAATAATGAAACCAGAGAGACGCAGAGTTTTTGGGGTTTTTCTTTTAAAAAAGGATTTTAGTAAAAAATAAGGAAAATAAATTGATTACTGCCGTGCATATATAGGGAAAAAAATTAGGATATATTTGTTATAGTTTGTTGTAAAAAAATATTTTTTAAAATAAAAAAAATCAATTTTATTATTTCAACGGTGTTTGTTCAAGAATTTTAAATAAATTAAAAAGTGTGATTTTTTTTTTATAATTTCATCTAATTAAATAAATTCACCGATCACTTATTAAGATTAGCTTAAAAAATATCTCAATAAAGATAGCATGATTTTATTTGAAATATTTTGTTAAATAAAATTGATATAATAGTAATTGACATTAATATTTATATATATTAAAAGTGTAATTTTTTCTACATTTGTATGTAATCAATTTATAATAATTTTTTAAGATTAATTTCAATAATATTTAATAAATATTTTTAACATAATTTATAATTGAATGCACGTTTAATTTTTTGCACAGTTAGTGCATAGAATTTAATATGTATTGCTGATATAAATTATTATGAAATACTTAAATTATTAATTAAACAATTTTTTAAAAAATTAATAAATATAATAAATGATTTTGTATGTTTAAGGCAAGGTTTCTTTGACGCAACACTTAAAAACTAACAATTAAAAATTGTCCCCACAAGTATCGAAGAGGTCATTTATTAAATATTGCTAAAGCAAAGCATGTGTTACGCATTAAAATCGTCCCCATTCATATTTTAGGGAACACTTATACATTGTTGCAAAAATATTATTGGCATCAAGTATAAAACGTTGCCAGAAATTATTTTTAGGCAACAATTCTTACTTGTTGCATTAAAAAGTGTTGCCAAAAACAATAAACGTTGTAGTGGTTCTTGAATTAAATCAATTGAATCATATGGAATACCTTAAAATATTTAATGATTTTGTGAGAATTTTTTTAAAGTATATTAGAAGTTATTTTCAATTATTTTTAGAAATTAAAAAAAAAGTTTCACATCTAAATATTTATCATTAAACTTTTTAATTTATATAAATTACATAATTTTTTAAAGCGATATACTTAAAAAATAATCTTCTTTAAAATTTTTATTTAAAATAACATTAAATTTAAGTAAAATTTTGAAATCTATAAACATTATAACAAAATATTAAAAATTAAATTCATTATGGGAATCATTAAAGCAAGTAGCAATTTAAACAATTGAATTAAAAAAAACTATATTATGGGAATTGAACCCAGACATGTTAGGATTGCCTTTTAGTCTCTTGGCCACTGTGTTGTTTGTTCATTTTGTAATAACGTTGTCATAATTATTATTTAATATATGTCTTTTTGGCCACGATGATGATGAACTTTTATGGTAGACTGGACCAGACTGTAATTTTGCCTCTACTCTCTCTTTGAAATGTGTAAAACTTGATCTTCTATTTATTTTGATTCGAGTAAGAATGATTTTTTTAAAATAAAACTTGAACTGGTCACAGTTAAACGTCTCACCGTTTGTACGGACATTGACTGTATAATACTTCCTCCGTCCCACAATGAGTGACCCATTTAGAATAAACTAGTAGAAGACCCGTGCGTCCGCACGGGTAAATCAAATCTTAAGATGAATAATGTATTACATAACGCAAAAAAAGAAGTTTAAAATTTGAATAAGAAATGTTAATTTAAGATTCGTAAAACATAATAGAGATGAAATGAATTTATATAATAGGTATGTAATATTTAAAAAGAAATATTTATCAAATCACCAACATGATATATTTAATATGTTTAATAACTATAAATATTTACAAATATGACTAATAACTATAAATATTTACAAATATCACTAATAATTATAAAAATATTTATAATATTGTGTTGTTTAAATAAAAAAGGTATTGTGGTGATAGTGTCCCGTGAAAATAGTGAGTTTATGCTAATTATAAATATAATATTTTGTTGATTAAAATAAAAAAGGTATTGTTGTGATAGTGTCCCGTAAAAGTTAATACTAAGTTGTGAAACTGGATAATCTATAGTTAGTAAAAATGATTAGCAAAGTCTTGAGATTCAAACTTGTAAAGTGGAGCTATTAATCTATACTCTAAACTTGTGAAGTTTAAATAATTTAATAAATTAGACAAAAGGAATTGAGACATATAAATGCTTAAGCTTTTAAATTAATAAAATTTTATATCATTAATTTCACATTATTCGCCTCTTAACACCGAGAAATAAAGGTTTGGCAAGTTTTCAAACATAAGCTTAGTTAGCAATTGTTTAACTTTAATATGTTATTGTAAAGAATAGTTGATTCTCCTGTATAAAGATAAATGCAATTTAATATTGCTATTTGTAAGGAAACCAGCATTGTATGACTGTGTATGTCTCTTTTGCCACATACTGTAATATCTAATTTTGCAGTAATATATAGTCTATTGCCCTGCCTCACTATAGGCATATTACCTGGTTCACAAAGAATTTATTAAAATGATAGTATAGACATTTTAGACTATAATAGAGATGTGAATTTCTAATAAAATTTTAATGTAAATTAACATGTAGTCAATGTTATAAGGAACATTAAATCAAAACAAAAAATTTAAAAGGATGTTCCATGGAATTTGCATTCACCAGACAGTGAAACGGGGCCAGACTTTCAAAGATCTACAATATGTAGGGTGGAATAAGTCACCTAAAAGAAAATCAAAATGAAGAGTCAATTGTAATCTTCAATTTATTAGAATTTAACATGAAAGTCGCAAGAAAAATATCAATATACCAACAATCTTTGATACACAAATAGCAAATAAAAATAAATGATTTTTTTTTTCTTCGTCAACTTCCTGGATTTAATTCAATGTATTTACATCGCAATAGTTAATGTCATAATAAGTTCACAATGTATTAACTATTGAAACTCACAAAAATTCGAAGTGCTTTTACACTTATGAAACTCACTAAAATTCACTAAAGTTCTCGTGTCTGGTGCTTTTACACTTATTAAACCCTTACGAAACTCACTAAAATTCGAAATGCTTACATAAGTAATAAATTGGAAATAAGTGTTATGTAGAAGTACCTGTGTTATCAGTTAATGTACCATACATTGCCAATTCAAAATTGTAGTGGCATATAGTTTGGTGTAGCAGGGACATTGAAATTTGTAACAGACAATGTAGTATTGATACTGAGTTTGGTGAAAGTGGCAGTGAAAACAGCATGATAACACTTTTGAATGTCGTCCATTATAACTGCATGATGACATGTGTTACAAAATAAGATGTAAAGAAAACATTGTAATACCTGAGATAATAGTTTTGATAGATGTTATCATGATAGTTTTGCTGCGAAAATATCATTTATCAGCTTTGCATTTACACAGACTTGAAGATGGTATTTAGACCAAAAACCATATGCAGAATAAGCAATCTTACCAATATGTGAATATTCATTACCCCATTAATAACAAAACAGATGAAATTTGATTTTCATATATCCAGTACTATGCTAGTACGCATGCTATTTTTTGGTTGAACATGAACTGCGGAGATTGTGTAACTGTAACTAATGTTCCAAGTTTTCTAAATTCTCAGTATTTGTATAAAAGCTTAATATATACAAAAGCAATCACATCCAAATAGTTTTGATAACATTCAACACAACACCATATTTAGCACTACTCTTGAATGCCTCGCAGAGACAATGTGGAGCAGTTTTGAGCATAAATTTCAACCAGAACAACAATTACCTTCTGGATTTGTTGTTGTTCTACAGTTGGTTACAAAAGACAAATAATCAGCCATTGTTAAGACAAGGTTTGTGCAGTTCAGTGATGGTGTTGGAGTTTGATGGATTGCTGAACCACCTGAGACAAGCTTACAATCAATGTTAATGTTAAGTGGAGAAAACCAACCTCATATTTTACTAATAACTAATATGAAGTCAATGTTATGAATTAAATTTTTGGAATTGAGAAAGGCTACCATATGTCCACCAAATGTCACCGAGAGAGAACAGTGATTATTGAATTAACCTTAAATACGGGAAGGTTTAAATCTTGGATTTTTGAAGGCATTATATCTATCATGTACTGCATATACCTGATTTCATATTTTGAACCTATTAACCTAACCTGATTATCAGTTAACAGTATTGACAGAACCAACCTAATTCAAACTAACATTTGAACTAACTGGTTCAAGCCTGCCAGCCAACTTCATTCCTATCAGTCCCTACCAATAATCACGGAAGCCCACAAGCTATACAGTCAGGGCATCGATATGACATTACGTCGAATGCATCACCACCACTCTATCATCTCCACGTATTTGCAACTGGCCAATTTGTCATGACGTAATCAGAAGCATAACGGCCGATCCTGCATAAGAGAAAACAGTTCAGTTCAGAAACTCAAAATAAAATGATCAATTACATCAAATGAGTACCAATATAAACACCGAAACCAGTCAGCTAGCCATGCTCCACCCCCTCTATAGAATCAAGCCTCCAAACGCAGTTCTCTCTCTCTCTCTCTCTCGGTGCCAAGCCATGCCAACCATCTTTGAGGTTTATTGATATTTCTGGTATATTAAAAACAAAACTCCATAAGATCCTAAATCAAACCTAATGCATGTGTAAAGACTCTATGTCAATATAAAATTAAACATGGTTGAAGAAAGTCAACCCTGAAGCTGCTAACTCATCACATTTTATATTGACAGCAGTGATGAGTTAGCTATTGCTAGATTGTTAGATTGATGGCTATTGCTATGATCATGTTTTGTGTCTTTGTCTTAATATATTTTAACATGTACTAAGAACAAACTATAAAGTATAAATTTAAAAAATACTAAGAGTAATTGTCTTAACAAACATTGTAAATTTCTTTAATTAAAATCAATTCACTGTATATGCTCTGTCAACTGGTTGTCTAATTTGAATTGAAACATCAATGTTACAGTCCTAGCATAAAATGTATGCACTGTCAAGTCTTGTGAAAGGCTTATAGGCTAAGACAATTCAAAGGATATTTAACATACATTTTAGCACACAAGAATTCAAAGGATGATAAGCATAATTTTTTAAGTTTAATAAACAATGTAACTTTTCAATCTGTGTTCAGAACCATAAGTGTACTCCCACCAAACTCTAATGTGTACTCCCAGCAATTTCTGATAACTTTTCACTAATGTCCTATCGCAGCAATTAAGAAATCTCTTGTTGAATTTAGAAGAAAAATTTGATATAAAAATTAGACAAAAAGCAAAAGAGGCTGTAACATTGAACTACCTTATTTTCACTGGATATAACATACTTCGAAAAATCAACATCATAGTGGACACTACAAAGCCAGTTTGAAATAAAAGTTTTTTAGTTCTTGTATTGTCTGATATACATTAGCATGAACGTCTGGTAGATAGCTTTTTAGTTCTGCCTCATCAAAGCCAGTTTGAAATTAAAGTTTTATCTTCAAATTATAGACAAATAAATATCAATAATCACGTATATATATTTAAATGTACAATGCTATTGCTGAAATATGGAGAATATGCATTTTCTTGCCTGCTTAAATATTGTGGACTTCCCCGACTCTCTAGCCCCTAAAAAACAGATCGTTGAAAAGTTTAAATAAGTGCACCATAAAATTAACAAAAGTAAAAAGTAACCAAATAACCAAGTAAGAAACTATTGTATAAATGATTCAATCAAATGAATATGTAACTATTCTCAATAACATGATAGGTCACTCAAAAGAAGAAGTCGTCATGATAAATAAGGAAAATCCAATATCCATTTTGATCTGTTATTTCAAATCTTAAAAAATAGAGTATACAAATAGTTTACTCAACCATCAAGATTAAAACACTTTCGGCTACAAAATCTTATTCAAAAAACAGGGGCAGCAGGGATCAAACTCATCACCACTTGGTCAAAAGCTTGATATGTCAACCCGCAACTATCCCAAAAGCTTAAGACGGTTAGGTGAAAGCTCGTAATTAGATTTATATCTAAAATACAGATTGAATTCTAAATCAAGTAACCCTCAATCAGAAGTTGAATAACCTTTTTTCATGTTATAGTCCAATACCTTAAGCTGCAAAGGTGACCGTTTTCTAATTTTCTAAATAAAGTTACATAAAAGTCAATTGATTTGTAAGGCTACTTCACAGCATCCCCTGTTTGGAAACACTTCAATTTCCAACAGAAACTACTTATAAATGATAGACATTTCTTCAAAATCTGGCAAGGGCCATTATTCATGCATTGTAGATTTCATAATCGATGAATTCCAGCTTTAAAGTGTCTTACTAAAACATTAAGCATACAAGACTGAGATTAAAAGAAAACTGTCGATAAAATGTACCTAGTAGTAGAAGTTTCTGAATATGCTTTTCAGCTTTTGTTTCTTATTATTTTCTTCTTTCAATTTCTGCAGTCTGCAAATGCATATAACCATTATGAAATTAAAATTTGTGCAACAGGGAAAAATCTTTCAGATGCAAGCTTCGCCGAATATGAGGAATTTGTTGGAGAATCACGATTCAGATGAGAGACGCCAAGAAATCTGAACACATAAGCATAATAAAAAAAAGCTATTAAAAAGAAGAACTTTTATGTTTTAGGTTGTCTTTCAAAGGATTTTATATCCAAAACAATGAAACTCTTACAAAAGTGTCGATTAATCTATCAGCATAATGAACATCTACAATGTTTCAGGCTGTATGTGTTGAACTTGCAAATGAAAAAGAAGCTAACAACACAATAAAAACCATAAAAAAGCTCAAGAAATTTGAACACATAATCAATGAGCAACAAATTGAACATGAAAATACAACAAAGATATGGAGAATCGATAAAGAGGAATGAACATGTTTTTGCAACCAACCCATCATTCATTTACCTGTGTTTTTCAATATGTACATGCCCTGCAGAATCCAACCTCTGAGTTTTTTTTCCTTTAAATCCATCATCATCTTCTCCATCTGAGCCAACTGACTATTGATAAACGTATAAATCTTGAGCAGCGCAAAGGAATGAGAAACTAAGACAAGGGGGAAAGGGGGACGGAAGATTTAGGGTTTGAGGATAGAAAGGGGGCGACGGTGGAAAGCAGGAGAAATGCACAGTGATGAAAGGGAAATTATTTGTTATGCTAGGGTTGGTGGAGGGAAAGAGAGACGAGAAGAGAGGAAGGGAGAGAGAGAGAGAGAAGTACAGAACATTCAAAATTCAAAATGAGTGAAGAAAATTGTTTGTCCAGTTAAAAGACTAAACTGTGAAATCCAATGAATATTAGGAAACACCCAATAGGAATATTGGAAGAGGAGTGCCATTTGGAGGAATGGAGAAATGTGATTGGTGGAAGTAAAACTTTGATTTAGCAAATTACAAAAAAGGGCTTTTGTATGGGTAATAATTTTTGTCATTAAGGGTAATTTAGGGTGTTTGGTGGTATGTTTATTTCTTAGTTAGGTAGTTGATTGATGTCCTAAAATGAATGACCCATTTCAATTTCCAATACACCTTTTCTAATTTTACCCTCTAATTAATAAGAGTTTCATCATTCCCAATACACAATAAGGGTAATACACAATAAGGGTAATATAGTAAAAATATTATTCTCTCTTACTTTTAACTATTTTTCTTAATCAGTGTGAAATGGTGGACTGAGTCACTCATTGTGGGACGGAGGGAGTATTATGTATGATCCATTTTGTGTAAGATTGGTTCAGTTGGAGTGTGTTTTGGATAGATAGTAATGTGAGTTATCTTAGAAATGTACGTGTGCACTTAAATATAAGGCACAAATCATGGCCTATAAAAGAACACATGTACCACCTTGTATGGCACCTTCTTTGAAATTTGTACAAATGTATCATTCCCATTCACTTGTCATGTGATCTTCCATGTTCCATGCATGCCATCTGAAACCTATCCTCCCTATTTTGCCACCATCCCATTGCATGCGTGCATACAGGACATGCCACTTTGAATGGCGAATGAGAGTAAAAAGAAAAGCATGCACCATTGCCTCATGCGCATGTGTGTTGTGTTGCATGCAAAATTGCTTCACGTGAATTCATCTTCCTCCAATAAATACCTATAACACTCATCACAATTTCATCATCAACAATCATAACATACACACTATTTGTTTGTTATCATCAACAACCACACAAGAAGACTAAAAAATAGCTCTCTTGACCATGGGTGAACATAGAGGAACCATCAACAACATTGCTTCCTTTATAAGTTTTTTATTTTTATGTACGATAAGGAGATATTTATAAATTTTTTTTCTTAATTATCTCTTATTATATTAGATTTTCCTCATTAATTTTTTATAGGAAGTAAATAAATTTCGTTATCTTGTACACAAATATGTTACACACGACGAACATACAGAACCGTATTTACGACATGTTAGTTTTGATCATTTATTCAATATAGTCAATTACCATGTTGATTATAAATTTATTCTTACCTTGGTGGAAAATTGAATACCCGAAAAACACACGTTTCATCTTCCATGCGGTGAATGTACTGTCACCCTAGAGGACGTGTACATGTTATTAGGTCTACCTATCAATGGTAAGGCTATTAATGATCGAGTTAGTTAAGACAACACAATATGTGAGGAACTTTTGGATGCCCCTTTGTTTGAACACACATCAAGGGGTCAAGGTATTAATCTCAAGTACCTTAAACAACATTAATCAACTATGATATTAACATAAAATTATATCGATGCTGAAAAATAATAAAAACTCGGTGTTATATTATGATATTATTTGGGAAATTTTTGTTTACTAAAACAACTAGTAATACTTTAAATATTATGTATTTACCCCTGTTAACAGATTTCGATAAAATAAGCACATATAGTTGGGGGTTCAACTATTTTGTCCCATTTATATAGTTCTTTGTGTAAAACACATGGAATAATACTTGTTCGTTTTATTCTTGCACTTTTTTGCTCTAAACATGGGGTTGGTCGAAAATGCCGACACTCGCCCCCGTCAACGAGAAGCCCTTCACATTTTCCTACGCGACAAAGTAAGTTTATATCATTATTCAATTTACTTACTTTATACTATAAACAATGATAATTAATTTATTTTCACTGCTTTTGGTAAAGGTTGTCCGTTCTAGAGATGAACTACAACAAAACTCTAAGAAACGCTATAGTTGTCTATCGAAATCTTCTGGATCAAGCTTCTCTTCCGGCTCCGCAAAAAGAAACAACCTCCAACCATCAACTCCTTGACTATATGAACTACATGAATATAAGCATGAATGACCAATTTTCCAATATCTATACAAACATGAACATCCCCCCCCCATTAAGTTCAACCTTATCACTACCCATTTATCCAACCAGATGAAGACCAAGCCTACAACAACAATGATGATATGAACCAAGATTAGGCTTTCATGTTAATTTTATGTATTTTTCTCTTAGTGTTTTAAGAACTATTTATGTCTTGTTTTGGTTACACTAGTGCATAAAATAGTTTTTACATTGGGCGAAAAGTAAATTTTACATCGGGTCTGGGTCCGATGTAAATCCAAGTGATGTAGTAAATCAAACACCTTTTACATCGGGCCAATCCTTAATGTGAAAAATAAACATACGACATCGGTTGAATGGTATGTCTGATGTGAATATGTTGTTTTTAACATTGGTTTCAGCACTTGCCCAATGTAATATATCGGTTTTTACATCTGTTCTCTCAATGGCCTGATGTAATATGTTTGCTACTTTTTAGAAAATTAGAGTTGTTTTTCCTGTAATTCTTTTACCTAATTTTTCATATTTTTCCAATATCACACATACCACAGTTAGGTCGCTATTTTTCATATTTTTTTCCACATCACACAGACCACACTTAGGTCACTATTATCATATTTTTCTAACTATTGAAGGATAATTTCGTTGCACCAAATAGCTAGGATACATATATATATTCTTCAAAATGGACAGCTGATTTACAAAAGTATTAATCTAGGATACACACAAGTGTACAAAATTATAAGAAAGTTTACACACGGTGGACTACTACAACAATAACAAAACAAGTGAAACCATACAAAAATATCCAACCATTTATAAGTCTTTTCCCACACTTGAAATACCAACATGCAATCCACAAGAAGATGAGTTGTAGCTTAGGTAGATAACACCAAAATCACATTTGCTGACAATAAACAATAACACCTATTAACATAGGCAGACAACACCAAAGTCAAGAAACTCAAATCAAAAATATATATATATATATATATATATATATATATATATATATATATATATATATATATATATATATATATATATATATATATATATATACAATTCCATATAACTCACCAGATAAAGCTTAATCTTTATATAACTCAAAGAAACATTTTTTCCAACAGAGTCGCAAATCATACAAATCATCTTGTGTTAATTTTGATCAAATACCTATAATACGTAAATAACAATATAGAGTTATTCTTTGAAAATTCACATTAAGTTGCAAAACGCAAAGTAAATAACAAAGTAAATTTTTTTATTACCTTCTCTCAAGATTCAGTTATATTGGTAAAGACAATATCCAACATATTTTTCATCACATGGTACCCAGAATCATTAGAGTTATGTTGTTGCCTTGTCTACAAATGAATGACATAATTAGTGAATACTTATTATAAAATTAACTATAGAATTATAATTTACATCACACTTACATTAGGCTTAAGCCATGTAGCCTTTTTTCTATTGCCATTTGCCATTTGATGAACCTCAAAAGCACTAATTCAGAAAAAATCATATAAATCCGTAGGATATTTGCAAAACCTGAAAGAAAAAAAAACAATTCAGTTAACAGTATTAATATTTTATTTCCCTCACATTGATCTTACCCAAACCTACCCACAAAATCTAAAGATAGTCCTTTGACATTTTACATTCACAAATTCATTACTACTAGTATTTTAACTTGGCAATTTGAGCCTTTTCATCTTTATATAGTAACTTCAATCTCATGACTGCAGTAAATATTTGGCAGCTTTCAGTCCAAAGCCCTTTTCATAATGAACAGAGACAAATATCTTTGATTTCCCGCAGAAGAGCCTGAACTTTACCACTAACTGACGCTCGAGCTCCAGTTACCCCCACAAAGCTCACATATAAAATAAATCAAGGAATAGACGCTTCTTTGATTTCTAGAAAATTGAGACATAATTACAAGAAAGAAAATATAGATCAATAATGAGGATTAGAGTACTAGACTACTTGGAACTAGCCTTTTGGGGAAGTTCGTGGCTCTAACTTTCAAGAAACTCCCAGTGGTTGAACCTGTTCATAAAGAAAATATATCTTGCAAGGTCACCATAGTAACTACATACATGAAAAATTAGAGTACATATTAAATTCATGGTCACCAATAACAATAACATTAAAATATTGAGTAGCTACATGACATGTGGATATGAAAAGAGATTAGTTAATGCTTGAAGACAGTCCTTGCAAATAATAAACTATTATTCCTTTGAAAAAGTCATTGATTGATTTTACATTGATTCTCTAATTTTTAGCTTCAGTTCCACTCTGGAAATTCAGAAGAGCAGTAACTCCGTGAACCATCAATTTCTTTGACAAAGTTATAGCATGATCATGACACCTTTGACTATAAAACACCTTGGCTAAATGCTGCGTATTTCAACAATGTAATGGACTTTAAAAGTATAGGTGTTAACTAAAGTTAGTTCCCTAGTGCACTAATGACATAAACTAAATAGCAATTAGTGACTAAAGTATCATTGATTCAACAACAGAGAAGAAACAAATATATGCTCGTCTTCTAAAACATTCAAGTTTTGTAACTGAACCTGGTACTAAGTTATTCATTTGCAATAGTCACTGTCAATGCATAAAACTACATTTTTGTATTGTTTTTAACTAGGTAAAGCTCAGAAACTAGACAAAATACCTTCGATCTTCCACTCATATTGTAATGAACGTCGTGTCGTTTCAAATTACCAACTTCAGAAAATAATGCCTGCATAATGTGAAAATTGAAATCTAAACATTAATTGTAAAACCAAACTTATGAGAGAAAAAAAATACTAGAATCACTGTATTCAATTTTCGATCACAGAAGTTTTTAGGTGTGCCTAGCTTGAGTGCCTTAGGCATACCTATGAAATTTAAATATTAAATTGTACTTATAGTTAGTATTATTTAGCACTTAACCTCTTGTTCTGTAATTCTAGACTTTTGTAGTAGACATTAGTAGAAACTATTTTGTTAATTAATAGAATACCATATTTAGTGGAAGAACATGTGAAGTAGAAATTATCTAAATTAATTACTACAAAAATTAGTGACATTTCTGTACAAAATCCACTTCTTTCTACAAATGGTAAGAGTCCTGCATTGTTTCCAAGAATTAAAACAATAAGATATAATCAAAAATGCCATCAGTCCCATAATCATTCTATACAAATATTGTCAACACTTCCATTTTTTGATCATTATATTAGCCTCGGATCTCTTACTCACGACTCATAACAATAAAAATGAAAACATAAATTAGACTAACAGTGGGTTCTGTACAAAATATTTTTCTTACCTTTCCACTAGTACATGCATTCATTGTATTTAAGGCATTCAAACATATGGCTAGACAACTATTTCTTGCAATTTTTCTCTTGGCTGGACTATCGGTCCCATAATTACTCTTTTATTACATCATTTCTACTGCCATTTCTTCCATACTAGAGTTTAGAGTAATCCGCTAACCTACTCAACTTAAATTTTTTTCCATAGAAATTTCATTCATATCAAAAAGAGAAGTGCTCAAAAATGGACTTGATAATGACCATACAACATAAACAAACTAATAATGACAAATTAAAATTTGGAAAACAACAATAAAAATAAATTAAGTATATATGGAATGAATCATAATCCTAACGTAGCAAGAAAATCAAAAACGAAAATCAAACTAATTTCCCTCATTCCATTAACCAAATCAACAAACACATTAAATATTCAATATCAAACCTGTTCAGAAAGATATAGCCGCTGGAGATTCTTATAAGTAGCTTGTTCAAGCTGAGGACCCCACCTATCACCAAATTACAACATTAAGATTACAAAAACCCTAGAAATGGAGAAATAAAAATCCAAACGAGGTTATGGTTCGCAAGAAAGAGATACCTGCATGAGAGAAGACCAAACAAGGTTATGATTCACAAGCCAATCATAGAGAACGGGAACGGGACAAGTATGGGTGGTGACGGCAACGAGAAGAAGTATGGGAGCAAAAATAGAGAAGGCGAACAGAAGTGGTGACGGAAAGAGAGAGAAGGCGAACGGAGGTGGTGACGGCAAGTATGGGTGGTGACGGCAACGAGAAGAAGTATGGGTAGGAATGAGAGAGATACCTGCAAGAGATAAAAGATTTTTATCTGTAAAGAAGGTCTAGGGTTTTAGGAAAAAATTGTGTTAAAATTTACCATCATTTTTTATTAGCCAGACGTAAAGGCCCTTATAACAAGTATTTCCAATCGGTTATTATCTAGAACCGATGTAAAGGCCTAAATTTTATTTTTATTTTTTATTTTATGATATCAATTAAAATTGTGCGTAACATCGGTTAATAACTAGATCCGATGTAAAATCCCTTATAACAAGAATTTCATTTTATTTACTATTCTGCCACCGCCTACTTTTTTATTTTATTTACAATACTGGCACTATGTTATTCATTTTTCATTTTTCCATATATTTTTTATATCATTGTAAATAAATACCTGGTATAAAATCTTTTGACAAATATTTTTTACATCATATATTTTGATACCTTATGTAAAATCCTTTAAGCAAATGTCATATTTTTAGTAGTGTTATGTACTATGTTTAATGTTTCTAGACTTTCATAGTTTTATGTTATGTACTCTCATGCTTTAGTTAGTTCCATGATTTCTATATCTTTACCTTAATTTAATCTTTTTCTCCTTATTTTTGATAATGTCAAAGAGGTATAGAAATATATATTTTTGTTGTATCTGCTTCTATGCATCGCTTTGCTTTTTTTGTGCACTAACTTTTACAACAAATCAAGCAAGAAAGAGATATTAAATTTAGGCAGAGATTTTGTGAACTCAAATGTTTATGAAGATATCAATATTATACTCCTCAATTTTCATGGTTGTCATCATCAAAAAGGGGGAGAATGTGAAGACAAACTTCTAACATGTTTTTATGAAGACAAGCTCAACATTACCTTATCAAAGAAAGAGAAAAATATATATGAAGATGTGACTTGGTTCACAAGATTTTGTTCATCATCAAAGATATATGAATTCTATATCAAATAAATTTTTTAGTGCTCAAAATATTTTTTTATCATGCATTGGAAAAGTTAATTTTCATGTTTGAACCATGTTAAATCACTTTCAAATAAAATATATTGACTTAGATAAATCAATAGATGTTGCATAAGGTCGGTATAAAAACTTAGTAAAATTTTCAATTTTTGAGGCATGACAATTGGTTGCATCATGGCACAACCAATTGCATCAAATTTGTTTTCGCCTCTGCCATACTTGAAATAGCACTTTCTAGGCATGATAATCGATTGAAATTTTGTGCAATCGATTGTAACATGGAAACAATTGAAACTTTTTAAATGTTATTCACATGACAATCGATTGTCATTTAGTCCAATCGGTTGTCATTGGGAATTTTCTGAAAATGCTTTTGTTCATAACACCTTTTCACCAAACCTTTTAATGACATCCTTCCACAATAATTCTTTAACCTATTTTCCAGAAAAATCATTAAACCATTGTGTCATACCTCAAAATTTGCCCACCTCATTTCATCTTCAATGACCCAAGGCTCAAGGGTTTATTCAAGGCATTCTCCTAATCAAGGACCTCCTGAACTAGGGTTTTGCATCCTCTTAAGAAAATTGATGGATCGAGGTCTCCAATAGATTTCATGTGGTTCATTAGGGTTCACATTATCTCCATGACAATATTCAAGCTTCAATTCCAAGGATTTCTCATTCAGATGCTCAGATAGTCAACAGTCGACAAGTTTGACCTAAAAGTCAATTATGGTCAAATCACAATCAAAACTCCTAGTTTTTTGTCAAGATCCTTATTTTGAAGTATCATCCATAATTTTATCAAAGGTTGATCATGATTTATCAAGGAAAGCTTCAAAATCAACAAAATACAAAGTTGCTAAATTAGGGTTTTTTGTCTAAAAAGTCAATTGTACTTTGACTGGCCATAACTTTCACAAGGAGCATCAAAAATTTCCCAACCAAATCCTATTTGAAGGAAATTGAATTCCCTACAACATTTTCTCTCACATGTCAAGGCCAAAAATGCTTCATTTGAGAGATATGGTACAAAAGATTATAGGTCCTTTTCAAAAGTCAACCAAAAGCAGTTTTTTGTCAAAGACCATATCATCAAAATAAAATCTTCAAATGGAAAATATGTTTCAAAGTGGCTTATAGAGGACATATTGAGGTCTCCAAAAAGTCCTAGAACTCTTCCATATATTAAAAATTGAGGGACATAGGCCTTGTCAAAGTTGGACAATTTTGAAGGCAAAATGTGAAACAAAAGTGGTTCAAATTGGATTTTCTTGCAAATGGGCCTAACGTTTTAAGATCTAATCTTGATCCACAAGTTATCCAAGTCACCAAATTCATTTTCCATGAATTATTAGGTTTTGTTTGATTTTATATGGTTTTTTTATTCATTTAAATGGTGATTAAAGTTATATAAATCAATCGGAAAATCAAATATTTGATTGAAGGCCTCATAATGATCAAATTCAATCAGCAATTATACCATATGGCAATATAATTTCGTGCATAAAGAGATTGGAAGGAGAAGGAGCAATATTGGTCCAATTCAGAAAGATTTTATTCAAATTGCAATCAAAGATCAATTTCACAAAATATAAAGATTGGATGCAAGTTAGTTAACCTAATACACTCCTCTATAAATACCGAACATAAGCCAATGCATTAGGGGACTAGATTCTGAGAAAGAAGCCATAATCAAGGAGCAAAATTCTTCAAGAAACTCAAAATCAGTTTTGGAGAATTAAAAGGTTTCAAAGGGATCTGAAGCTTGCTACACGTTCCTTGGAGCATTCTGAAACTACCTGGATCATTGCACTACATCAACACCCCCAAAATTATCTACATATAGGCCAAGTTATGTCACAAATAACTTAAGGTCGATTACGTTAATTCAAGCATCCTCAATGAAATTTGTTTGCATATTGTGGGTTGTCTTGGTGTGGTGAACGTTTCTGGGCAATAAAATCAGTGTTTACATGGTGAAATCGTCATTCACCATTGTTAGGTCAAACGAGCTCGAATTGGGGTTTTTCATTTAGGGTAAAATTAGGGGTAATTAAGGGTATCATTAGACTCAGGAGACTTGGACGAAGAAACTGGGGGGGGGGTCGGGAAACATTTCTATGTTCGTATGTGGATTTTAGAATCATTTGGTTTATTTGCTACAGACGAATCTGTAGCATATTCGTAGCAAATTCTCTCAGAAAGTTGCAGGTTGAGTGGAGAAGATGATGGTGTGGCATCATCCCAATGGCTTGTTCAAAATTGGCGCGCGTTTTTCATTCCTTTTTTGGGTTTCATATATTATACACCGAGCGCGTTTATTAAACGAATTAGCGTATTTGGTTGAATGGTTAGTGTAGGCGTATGTGAGGGGGAGGGCGTGGGTTCGAACCCTCGCCTCTAACATTTTTTTATGAAAACCTTGATTCAGTGGTTACATGCTGAAGGATAGAAAAACACTTAGAAAGGGGGGGTTTGAATAAGTGTGACTTTAAAAACTTATAAGATAAAAACAATGAACACAATGATTTTTATCCTGGTTCGTTGTTAACGAAACTACTCCAGTCCACCCCCTTAGAGTGATTTACCTCAACTGAGGATTTAATCCACTAATCCAACTGATTACAATGGTTATCCACTTAGAAAACTTCTAAGTCTTCTAGAGTATACTGATCACAACTTGATCACTCTAGGAATTCACCACTTAGAAAACTTCTAAGTCTTCTAGAGTCTACTGATCACAACTTGATCACTCTAGGAACATTTTACAATCAATGTAAAATAAATGTTTACAAGAGTAAGATTGCTTCTTATAAAGCTATAATCACAACTGTGATATTTCTCTTAAGTTCTAAGCTTAACACTCACTAAATATTACAAGAGTTTGTGAGGTTGAAGATGAAGTTCGTGAGCTTTGATTTTGACAGCGTTTTGGTATTTTGCGCAAGAGTTGTATGTGCTGCTTCTAATTAGAACTTCTATATATAGGCATTTGAGAAGATGACTGTTGGGAGCATTTAATGCTTTGCGTGAATAGTACAGCGTTGCATTTAATGTTTCACACTTTTGTCAACTACCTCGAGCCATGCTTTTGGTGCTTTTACTGACTTTGCCTTTTGTAGCTTTTAACGTTCCTTTTGTCAGTCAGAGATTAGACTTAATAGCATGTCATCTTGTACTTGCTTCTGAACTCTGATTGTAGATAACGTTTGAATATCAGAGTCAAACAGCTTGGTGCAGAGCATCTTCTTGCCTTCTGACTTTGAAGAGCTTGAGCGTGATACCATTCAGAACTTCAGTGCTTCTGCTTCTAACTTCATGTTCTTCTGATGCTTCATAGTTCATGTTCTGATTCTGCTTGACCATCTTCTGATGTCTTGCCAGAGCATGTTCTGATGTAGCCATCCAGAACCTTTTGAGTCATAGCTTCTGAGCGCTGATTTGTGCATACTCTTTATATATTTCCTGAAATGGAAAATGCAAAGGATTAGAGTACCATATTGTCTTATACAAAATTCATATATAATGTTATCATCAAAACATAGAATATTGATCAGAACAAATCTTGTTCTAACACATGCTACACCTGCCTTATGGTCCACCGTGTACCCTAGACCTTTGGCCATAGGATCACTTGCTCACTCAGATTTAACGCCCAGGGAGTGATGAACATACAATGAACCTTCATCCTTACCACATACAGCCAAAACCTGTTTTTTTCTTATTTGTTTTAATTATTTTATGTAATTATATGATTAAAATTTTAATTATTTATTATATAATTTAAGTTAAAAATTGGATTAATAATATAATAAATATCAAGATTTTATTTATTATTCATTTCAATCGAATTAATCGGTCGCGATGGTTAATAATCAATTATTTAATTAATTAAATAATATAATAGGTTTATTTACTAAAAGGTTTTAACCGATTCAATTGGTTACGATGATTAGTAATTTCCATAAATTCGTTATTTGTTTTAATCAAACCTATTGATTACGATAATTAACGATAATTAAAGTTCTTCATTAATTTATTAATCGTTTTAATAAAACTAATTGGTTGCGATGGTTAATAATAAAATAATTCAATTCCCAAAACAATTCAAATAATCTATTAAAACACATTTATTTGCTAATGGTGATAAAAGAAGCAATCGATTAGAATAATTAGCAATTCTTTATTCTATTTATTAATTATGGTGATCAAACTTATTGATCATCGCGATTAATGGAACATATCACAATTAGGGTTGTACACCAGATTCAAAACACATCTCTTTCACAAACTACAAATTTCAAAACTGCGGCAAGGTAATTCAAAATACTTTCAAACAACCTCATATTAATTCTAAGGTGTACAACCCTCCCCGAACTACGTTGACTCTGATCCTCCATAAGGAGGTACGTAGGCACTTGGCAACAAGGCGAGTCCCTTTCCCCAAAACCTCAATTAGGTTTAAATCTAACTTTTCACCCTATTAATTTTCTGCCACAAACCTTACCATAATACTCTTATAAACCTTAAATGCAAACCTTAGGAAAGGGTTAAGAGTGCCTAACACCTTCTCTTGACCTGAATATAATAACTTACCCAGATCTCTTAACTGCGTAGGGTTTCCTATTCGCCCTGGTAGAATAGGTGGCGACTCTAAATCTAAATTTTTAGGGCAGGTTGCTACACATTGCCATTATTTTATAAATGGTTGTTTCATCAGTATAAATTGAATTCAAAATTTTAATTTACAACCACATCTATCAAAAAATTATCAAAAAAATTTCTGCATAATTTTACACATAATTTATTCTTTCTTAGATACTTTTTGAAACAACTTTCATATCATTTAAAACAGTATCGTTGAGCACTTAGGGAGTCTATGTTATTGAATATTTTTCTTTGAAAGAGAAGAAGTCCTACAAGTTAGGATTTATTATATAAAACTTATTATAAAATTCAGAATTTGTGTATACACCCTATTGTCCAGGATTGTTGGAAATAAGAGAGTGAAAAAGAGGAGATTTTTTTCTTTTTCTACTTGGTTGAATCGGAAGGTGATTTTCCTTAGTGATTTGGTTAGTAACTTGTGTATAGAGACTAGGATTAGGCTTGTATAAGGTTCTAACAATTATTAAAAGGGTTAGGGTTAGATTTTGAAGAAGAAAGGGTTAGGTTTAGATTTGGGAGAAGAATCATACACAGGAGAAGGCGCTAACGAATCCCTCGGTTATCTCTCTTTAATGTCACTTTCTTCTTCTTTTCAAACCCTATTTTACTTCTGAACGTGCGTTGGATGAAATTGAGAAAGGAAGAGATGAAATTCTAAAAGGACGCTAGATGAAATTTTGAAAGGACACTAGATAAAATTTCATAAAGTTATCACTCTTCTTCTTTTGATGATTTGGAAGAGAGCGTTGAAATGAAATTTCAAAAAGGGCACTAGGTCAAATTTTTTAATGTGCGATCCATCATATTTCAGAATTTGAACAGTTATAGTTTAAGGTTGTATAAAATAAAATTTAGTTTAATAAAGAAATAGTTTGAGTTAAAAAATAAAGATATAGTTAATAATACAGTGACCTCGGTTCGTTTCGAACTAGATACATTTCTCATAAATAAAATTTGTTTTAGTATGATACATGAGAACAGTGTAAAATAATAAATATTTTTTAAAAATAATTAAAAATTATATGAGAACGATTCTAATTTGTTGCCGCTAGAAGTTATTCTCTTTTGTCCTCTACAAGCACAGTTTGGAGTTTTGAGTTGTTGCATAATATTAAAAAAAGAAATATACAACAAAATATAAACTTGTGAAGCACAATCGTAATGCGATCATTTTCAAGAACGAGTTCTTTAGTTTTACGGATTGTATGTCGGAGATCATTTTCAATTCTTGAAAGTGATTATGTTCTAGTCATAAACTTGTGAGTAATTGTAACTTTTATGTTTGGAATACTCTACCTCTAACTTGTTTTCAGTAGTAGAGGTTTTCCGTTTTGTATCAGGAAGGAGTATCCCTTAAACTCCCTTTATAATTTCATTGCCTATTGAAAAAAATAATAATATAATTTGTTGCTTATTACTTTATATAAGAATAGTATTTTTTTACCTTCAAAAAATCGTTGCCATAGGATAAAGATATTGTAGTGTTGTGGTGGAATTATGCATAATCACAATGGTATATGGATGTGTGGTTTCTCTAGATTAATTGGTTAAGCTAATACCTTTGATGCAGAACTATATGATATTTTTAACGACTTAACTATCGCAAGGCGTCAAGGATATCAACATATCGTGTTACAAATCGACTCCCAAGCTATAGTGCATCTTGGTTCGACGAATCCGTAATATTAACCAAGAGAACTAAAGGGTGGTGATCAAACATGTTTATTATGAGGCGAATAAGATTGCTGATGATTTGGCCTCCTTGGCTTGTGCCACAAAAGTTTCTTTGTTTTTGTATGAGCAACTGCCTAATAAAGTTGCACAATTATATCACGATAATTTTTTTAGTAAACAAGAGATAATATATATTAAAGGGAGAACAATGGGTTCTCCAACCCGATTACAAGAGGACACGGGAAAAACCGACCAAGAAAGGAAAATTACAAACCAACTTCATTTACGAGAGAAAATTCAAAGGGTCCTTAACGAAATTGTAAAAAAAGAAATTGGAGTGAGTAATTTTGCCACAAAACGTCCACTTCCAAATGAGCAACTTTATATTCCAAACGATATCATTAACACTCCACTTTTCCTTCTGAAAACAAACCCCATTTCTAAGAAGCCAAAGTGTCCAAGAAATAGCAAGCCAAGCCACCCCTATTGTCCCATATTTCACTTTCTTTATACGAAAGAAGAGATACTAATCTAAAAAATTAGCCAAGCACTCTTTCTCACTAGTCTCCTCTTTACCCACCCACAAAGCAACCTCCAATCACACCTTCTTAACCACCCCACAACTAAAGAAGAAGTGCTTCATATTCTCCTCACAATTGCCACATAAAATGCAATTTAAATTATCAAAGGGGAAAGACATACCTCTAATCAACAAAGATCTTTTGTGAAAAGTCTATTGCGGAAAAGTCTCCATCCGAAGGCCTTGACTTTAAATGAAACCTCCATTTTCCAAAGAAGCCCAAATGCCTCATCACCTTTGTTATAAGGCCCAAAAGGTGTCCGGAGACGCATAAAAAAACCATAACACGATGCCACAGAAAACACCGAGTTCGTGACGGACTTTCCACTCCACACCACCAAATTCTTTCCCTCTTTCCACCCCCCGAATTCCTCCAAACGCCCCTTTAATTGTCCATAATTGATTTTGGAAGCATCATCCCCCAACATACCCTCTTTCACACCTAAATCCCCCCATAACCACCTTCCCTCCTTCCAACCTCCCATCGTCGCTACCGATACTTTCTTTAACCTAGACTTCTCAAAGATATCCAGAAATTCCTCTTTTAGAGACATACCATCCAACCAAATGGAATCCCAAAACGGGGTGTTGAAACCATTCTGCACGGAGAAAGTGAGACACCCTATCCAAAAAATGATTGTTGGAAATAATCTCAATTAATTTGCTCTTATGAAAGTTGATTCCTAGCCTCGACACAATTTCGAAAGCCCGAAGCACCGCTTTCTTAGCCCTAGCATGTTTCTAATTGTCATCTCCCACAATCAAAGTGTCATCCGCAAATTGGAGAATGTCAACCCAACAAGAATCCTTAATAGCTAATCTTTGAAATTCCCCCACTTCGATATATTGTTTAACAAGACCCGTTAAACCTTCCGCCACTAAAACAAAAAGAAACGGAGAAAGAGGATCGTTTTGCCTCAACCCCTTATGAACAATAAACTCTTTCGTGGGACTCTCATTAATAAGCACCGACATCTTTCTATTAAATATCAACAACTCCATCCAATTCATCCATTTAACACCAAAACCTATCCTTTTAAGCATATACCATAAATAACTCCAACTAACCTTATCATAAGCCTTCTCAAAATCCACTTTAAAAAGAACACAATTTTTGTCCTCTTTTCTAGCATAGTCCACCACCTCTAGACTTAAACCCCTTTCTTTCTATAAAAAAAAAATTTACGGAGATTTTTACAATACATTTCAATACACAACTTTTTTTATCGATTGACATTAATATGGATCCTATCAAATCATGTATATTCTAAATAAATTTTATTCTAACATGTTTAAATTCAAACCAATAAAAAAATATGTAGAAAAACGAGTGTTTGCTATAGTCTATTGCATTTCATTTTGAATTTTTCTTTAGCTTCTTTTCTAGTTTTGTCGTTTGAGATTAGTTTTAGAAAGAAATTCAATTATGTTTTTTCAGAATACTCGATAACTAAGTTAGCTTTTACCTGTCTGGCTATTTTAAATTTATTAGAGCCAACTAAACTATAGATTTATTGCTTATAAAACTAAACAAAAAGTTTAAGGTAATTATGAGCACAACAATTGAATTTTAACAAATTATAGATAACTTGTTTTATTAATTCTCCACTACACTAATAGTATGATGTTAGGTGAATGTGAAAAAGGGAACAAATAACAAAATATTGCGACAAACTTTAGGATATGCGGAAAAGGGACAAATAAGTAAGATTTGGTTAATGATTAGATGTTTTCATAATTTGAGCAACTATTTTTTATATTGGCTTTAATATTATTTTCATTAATGCATACTTCTTCTCTTGTCATTATATTATAAAGAAATATATATTTTAGACTTTTAGAATAACTAATCTATTTATTTTACATAGTAAATTTAAAAAAATTGTAATAATATCGAAGATAATATTTTTTGATGTATATTCGTTTCAAGTTATAAATAAATTGGTCGGAATTATATTTTTAAGATATATATATATATATATATATATATATATATATATATATATATATATATATATATATATATATATATATATATATATATATTTATCTACGTGTTTGATCAAAAATAAAATAAATATGAATATATATATATATATATATTTATCTACGTGTTTGATCAAAAATAAAATAAATATGAATCGTAGTAGAAAGTTAAAGTAAGTTGAACTTTATTTTTATTAGTAAATGTTACAATGATTCATTTAATAAAAACTCTAATTTATCATCACAATAAATATCGATTATGATATCTAATATACCAAACATTTTGCATATTATCACTTCTTTTAATATGAAGAGACCTAAGGTATGAGAAAGTCCAATTTAAAAAAGAACCAAAAGACAACATGTGCTTTACACCAAAACAAAAATTCTTTAAAAAATAACTCAAATTATTTAAAGAATAATTATAGAATAAGGTAACTATGTATAATTAGTGTTGGAATCTTGTCCTTGATTTTCCACATCAATTAAACATAAATCAACTGTTAAAGCATGAAGTTCTATTCTATATGCAAAATAATAAAGGTCAACAAAATGATGAGAATATTAACTTTTGTTGTCTCCTTGTTGCCTGTAAGCTGGAATTAAGTGTTACAAAGTTTATTGTATAAAATAATTATCACCACTTTTAATTAAATAATCTTAGGTATACATCTATGGAGGCCGTAAAGCACATATGTTAGCATAAAAGTGAAAAAGAAAAGTTTCACTTTATGGATGTGAAGATCATAGTGACTTATTAGCGAATCCTGGTTAGATATTTAACTAATATATTATGGCAAAAAAATGAAACCCTACAACTAATGAGGTTTACTTTAGTTTAAATGAATATTTTGATTAATATAGAACTTGTTGCTTTATACTTTGTGACAACAAAAGCACTCATAGGTTTATGTCTCAAACAACAAAAGAAAAAGTTTATTCTTATTCCGGCATTAGATTTAGTTTAACTTTTTATATTATTTGCTAAATATTCTGTTGCATTCATGATATTCTAATTTGATATATTAAATGTTTACTTTTTATATAGGTGGTGTTTGCTTTGTACTATCTGTACCAAACATGTTGTGTGTCCAATGCTTTTGAATTTTGAATAGTGATGTAGTACAGGTTAACTAGAATAATATGGGTTTAGAACGTTAAATATAAAATGTGTATTTAATGAATTCTTATAAGGAGTTAAAGTAGGAATTTATTTTATTGATATTGTGTATTATAAAGAATGCTATCAAATAAGTGAAGATTTTGAGAACTTACTATATAGAAAAATTTCACAAGATTATTATTATTTTTTTAATAAACAATTTGTGTTTAGCAGGATTCAAACATAAAACCTTAAGAGAAGTACACTCTCAAGTTTCAACCTTTCACCACTAAATCATATATTAAATCACAAGATATTAAATCATATATGATAGCTGATATTTAATTATAATTGAAATTCTTAATAATTGCATTATGTGAGATGTTTATGGCTTTGTTTGGTAAGACATATTTTTGAGTTTATAGTTTATAGTTTATAAGTTTATATAAAAATTTAGACATGTTTGATAACAATCTTTTCATCAAGAGTTTATAGTTTATTTTGTTGGCTTATAACTATTTTTTTAGACGCTATTTTAAATAGTGTTTATCTTATAATTGATAGCTTATCAATTTTTTTTTTCATTTTTATACTTATTATTTTTGTTGAGAATGTAATTCTTTGTATCAAAACACCATTTTGATAAAGTCTGTTGTTGTCGAAATGCTTTATGTGTAGAAATTGTATAGTTGTTGAAATGCCGAAAAAGTGTATCTCGACAGAAATTTAGACTTAGCTTTATTTCGTGTTTCTAGCTGAGTTAGGTTAGTTGGAGATTACTTGGTGTGTAAGCAATCTCTGCCTCTAAATAGAGGAGGTAACCCATCATTATAATATTGCAGTTGTATAGAGAAAAGATTGAATAAAATCTTAGCCGAGAGTAAAGAGAAACTCTGCAAAAATATTCTCCCCCTTCTCTTTTTTTCTCAAGCCCTAATTTTATTTTCTTCCCCAATTCATTTCTTTTCTTCTCTCATAATAATTGTGTAGCGGAATCATCTTGCAACCAAGGCGTGGTTGATTCACTTAAGTGAAGTGAGAAAAACAAGAGGCAAAATCAATCGAATGAATTGGTTCTTATTCATCAAGATTGATTCGGAATTCTCCAAGTTTTGGATGTACTTCCAATAATTTTAACTAAACCCCACGTGTATCCTTTATAATTTATTTTAATTTAAAATAAAATAATTTTATATTAAATGTCTTTTTTGTTAATATATTAATTAAATTGTTGATATTACCAAACACTTTAATTAATTTATCAGCTATCAGTCATCAACCAACATTTATAAGATATAAGCTATCAGCTATTATCTATAAGTTATAAGTTATAAGCTATCAGCTAACTTATAAAGCTTGTGAGACATTAATAAATTAATTATTTAATAACTATATTTAATTAATTAATTAACTAATTAATCAACTTATATTATATTATTATGAACAAAATTTGAAACAAAATGAAAATAGCTTACATAAGTAAATAAAAACAATAAAAAAAGAGAGATAAATTATTTTAGGACTACGTCAAAATATACATAACTTTAGTTAAGAGTGTTCATGAGTTAGATAAATCCACTAAATCTGATCAAACCAATAAAAAAGGATTAGACCATGTTATTGGGTAAATATGGTTTTCAAAAATGAAAAATTCTTCAAAACAACTGCATTCTGGTTTCAAATCTAGACCCAACCCATAAAACTCACTCAACCCATAAATTATACCACTAACTACAACATATATTTGTTTTAGGCCTTTTAATGGATTGATATATGAACTAATATTTATATTTTTATCATTAGAGTTTGGTGAGAGATATTAATGTTGAAGTCAATACCTCTTTTTGAATTGTGGAGGATATTTGGACAATGTTCTTGACTCATTTTTGTAATTTGATGAGTGAAGATTTTAACGTGCTTATATTTTATTGCTTTAATTTTAGGCTCTCTTGAATATTTTGTTATTTTGTGAGTCATATTATTAAATTTTTTAGGAAGTTTCACTTGACTATGCTAATGCTCATAAGTTATAGGAGTTTTATGTAATTCTAGCTACTACCATAATACAACTTTTGTTGTTGCAAGTATTTTTATGATAAATTTTATAGTATGTTTAGATATTTGATGCTAAAAGAATAGCAGTAATAGGTTAAACTATTTTTTTTAAATGATTGAAGCATTTTTTAAAAAAGAATATGACACATCATTTATAACTATATAATAAAGGAAATTAAATTTTTTTAGATAATCCATTATTCAATCCAATCCAACTCACAAATTTATGATTTTATTCAAACTAACTCAATGATATTGGTGGATGATTATTTTACTTCACTCAAACCGAAGCAGAGAAACCAAAACAAATACAAAAGAAGAAAAAACTACAAGGCAAAAAAAAAAGCCACAACAAATCATCTTCAAAAACACAGATCTTTAAGAACTACATCCCAAGGAAGGATCAAGTTGTAGCTCAAGCCAGTTGAACCACTAACATCGAATCATAGATCACTAAGGGAATATCAAAGAGGCACTAACACTATTAACTTGGCCGAAATCTCACTCCACTATTGATTAATCTAAAGGATTGGGTTCAAAAGCCATTTAGTGAAGGTATAAAATATTTGGTTTAAAACAACTATGTTGAACATGTGACTACATGCACAAGAGGAGAGAGGAATCAATTATGAAGGTTTAAAAATGAAAATTTCTTTACCCACCTTCCTATCTTCTTGGTCATCTCTGGCGAAAAACCCAAAATACCCCCACTTCGGAAATGCATTTCCGAAACGTTTTTTTTTTCAAAATTTGTCTTGTTTCGGAAATGCACTTCCGAAAACACGAAAAAAAGGTGTTTTCGGAGATGGATTTCCGAAAACACCCCCTTTTTTGGGTTTTCGGAGATGCATTTCCGAAAACATTTTTTTTTGGGAGGGGGTGTCTTCGGAGATGCATATCCCAAATATTCCAACACCAAATTGGTCTTGGAATGTTTCGGATATACACTTCCGAAAGAATTCAATAATTATTAAAAAATTAAAATCAAGGTGAATCAATACAATTAATATGTATAAAATGAAGGTGAATCAATAAAATCAAGGTGAATCAAAATTTCCTAAACAATTTTAAAGTTAAAAATTATTTTACTAAATTATATAAATCAAAAACATTTTAATTCCATAAGTAAATTTTGAATTATATAGAATTAAATATAAAATTTTTTCATTAAATAAAATCAAGACAAAATCTTTTTTTAATTTTTTTAAACTAAATAAAAAATTATAACTAATTTTTAATTATAAATCAGAATAGAAATATATAAATATATAATAATAATTATTAATTTTGTAAGGAAAATATATAAATATATAATAATTATTATAAATTAAAACACTCATTTTTTTAATTTTTATAATTATTATATAAATATATAAATATATTTATAATTAATATATAATAATTATTATATAAATATATAAATATATTTATAATTAATATATAATAATTATTATATAAATATATAAATATATAATAATTATTATAATTATTATATAAATATATAAATTAAAACACTCATTTTTTAATTTTTTTTTGTAAATACATAATAATTATTTTAAATATATAAATAAAAAATTATAACTCATTTTGTAAGTGAAATTATTTTAGTTTTTTTAATTAAAATTATTTTAAATTTCAAAATATGAATTAGAATAGAAATATATAATAATTATTATTCATAACTCATAAATTATATCAAAATATATAATTATTATTATTTATTACTCATAAATTATATCAAATTTATGATATATGAATTAATTAATATCCTAAAATTAATTTTTGGGATTTTTAGATTTTATTTTGTTTTTTCGGAGATGCATCTCCGAATTAATCAAAATCCCAATTTTTGGGATTTTTTCGGAAATGCACTTCCGAAATCTGGAAAAATTTAAAAAAAAAAATTTCAGAAATGCATTTCCGAAGCAGGGATAAAGTGGGATTTTCGCTGGGGTGACCCCAGAAGGAGGTGGGTAAAGAAAAAATCTTAAAAATAGATGTGCAAGTTAGTATGGTGAAGTAAAATTTTTAGTTCATCACGGTGAACTACTAAAACACATATTATAATAGATCAAATAGGTTTTCTAACAATTTACATCATTGTCCAATAATCTCTTTAATTATTTTTTGTATTTTTATAATTTATATAAAACCCCTATTAATTTTAAAGTTATTTATCAGCTCATTTATTTTAAATATAAATCATAAAAAAATACTTTTTTTAAAGAAAAATAGGAAATTATTCAAAAAATATATAAACAAGAAAAAAAAGTTAGAAACTATACAGATTAAAAATAACAACCATTATCATTTCTTATAAAATAACTAATTAGTAAAAGATAGATCAAAATTAATAAATAATAATAATAATAAAAATTAAAAAAAAAAAAAACTATAGCGAATTTGGTTAACTTATTTATCTAATTTTGTGCCTTAATATTTTCATGTAACTTATAAATTTTATATTTCATTCATTTTGGCATATGACATAAAAGCATAGGTAGGTTGTTACAGGAATATTTTATTATTCCAAAAAATGAATTTTTATTTATTTTATTAAAAATAAATAAATTTTGGTTAAATACTGTTTCTTGTTACTTTTAGTGAAAATTGATTTATTTATTTTTAATTTAAAAATAATAATATGAAAATGAATAATATTATTTGATTGGATGATACATATATGTATCCAAGTAAATTTAGAGAATATCAAAGTATTTATCTAAAAATAAAATACTAATTTATACTGTTTAATGGTTAAATCATAATTAATTACTATGAATAATTTAAAAAAGAATATTAATTAGAGATGCAATAGATAAATTATTATTATTATTATTGGTATAATTAAGTTTAAGAATATTATTAAAATTTTCATTTATTTCAATAGTTTAATTAATTTTTACATAAATATATTATAATAGTATTTTCTTTTAACTATTAGCTTGTTTTAACATTTATATCATTTTAACTTTTTAATTAGTAAAATTATTATTGTAATTTGTCCTAAATTTTGTGGTCTAGTTAAAAAATATACTTTGGATATAACAAATTCACTTGCTCTTTTCCTTTTCCTCCTTTTCATCTCGTATTTCTCTTTAATTTCAAATTATTCTCACTCTTGCTTTTTGGAAAGAAGAAGGCTTAGATCTAGTTTTGTTTATAAAAAAAATTGTGGTTTTATGTCCTTTTAATACTTACTTTTTCTTTACCATTTCTTATATTTAATTTAGCTATTATCCTTTTCTTCATTTAAATTGAGTTCATGTTTATTCTAAATTTGATTTTCTTTGAGTAAAGAGGAAAAAGAAGTTAGTTTAGTGGGAGAGAATGATGGTGAAAAAAAACGGATCATGAAGTGAGAGTGAGAAATTGATATGTTTCTTTTTATTGTTAATCATACTATTTTTTTGGTTTTTTCTTTTCATTTTTCTTAATTTATTATCATCATTATTATTATTTATTATTATTGAATTTGTGTTTATTGACAAAAAAGTCCATCCTATTTCAAAGGGCACATGATGCTAAGTTGGTTTGGACAGGTGCAAAGTTGCACTGTCGTTTTTTACTCTTCATTTACTATTTTGTTTTATTTTTTATTTATTTTATCTTATTACTTTTACTTTATTATTAGAATAAAATTAGGAATTAGAAAAGGTTTTGGGCTATTCAAATTTCAGGCCCATACAACATCCATTCACTTGTGCTAATCTTTTTCATTATTCTTTGGTATTTAAATTAATTGATAGTTAATTCCTTTTTTAATTTAATTTTAATCTAATTAAATTATTTATTTATTTATTCTAGTTAATCTATTTAGTATTCATTTAATTTAGTTCCTTCTAATTATTTTTATAAAAACGCAAAAACAATAAATAAAAACATTTCTTCTCTTTTTAATAAAAAAAAATTAATTTATACATAATCTAATTTTATTTTTTTCGATTAAACTTATGCTCCTTAGCCATTTGTAAATAAACCGCTTGTAAATAAATCAAAACTTTATACATAAATGAAGTTCAATTTTCACAATTAAACCATTTTTTCTAACTTAATCAAACCAATATTTTTCATGAATTAAAATCAACCAACAAACTTTGAGTCGAACTACGATGACTCTGACCTCTTCATCCTTTGATGAGAGATACGTAGGCCCAAGGTTGCGAAACCATGACGAGTCAAATAAAATAAATAAGAGGGAGAAATAATTAGGCAAACTATCCCTTAGACAAACACATTTACCCTTGGCTAGAGAAGGTTTTCCTTGAGTATAAGAAAAGTAAGGAGTACCTAACATCTTTCTCTCACTTAACTGACTCCCAGATCCTTTATTCAGTTGTGATCATCGTCTTATCCCTCATTTTGGAGTATATCATTATTTTCCCTGTTCCTTAGGTATGAAGAAGATATGGTGGCGACTCTGTGGATTTTTTCGGCCGCGACAAATACGCAGTGGAAAAACTAAAGTAAAGAAAATCATTGGAAAATAAAAGAGATAAGGAAAGAGAGATAATATCAGAGAATTATAGATATTCAACTAGTAAGACCAAATTATGTCCTCAAGAATTGTTCTTGAAAGTATCCAGTAACTTAAGAGCTTTTAAAAGGTTGTGCCCACGAACCTCCTTATACATGAAAATGAATTTTTCAGGATAATTTCTATCCAAACAACAAAAAAAGCTTAGAGTAGTTAGTTTTCAAAGAAAATAAAGATATTTCATAGGCTGATATCGAACCACGATGGAGTTTAGAGTTAGATATCCCCCGAATCGAACTAGGGTTTTACACAAGAGATCAGTACATTTTGATGCACACTCTTCTACTATTGTACTTATGCAATTATATAATTTATTTCATTATTTTAACTATTTTAGTGTATTTTTATATTTATGTTTATTTCTACCTTTATTTTAATTTCACACTTTATTTTTCAGCTTAAATAGTTAATTGGTACCTTCTCACTATGTAGACCATAACTTGAGCTACGAGAATCAGACTAACATATCTTGATATGCGTTCTAAAGCTAAGAGAAAGATCTACAAGTTTAGTTTCGAATTCAAAAGTTGGTTCGGAGTTCAAGAGGGACGAATAATTCATTTTATTCCAGACTTAGTACAATAATTAGTTTTCTGTCGGTTTTTTGTGTTTTCCGACCCAATTTGGATTAGAACCTGAATTCCATGTTTTTCTTAACCTAAGAGTCGCACTACTCTTCAGACATTCTGAATTTTCACGAAAGAAATAGAGCTTTGTACGAATTCTATGGAGAACTAATCTTCCTATAGCTGGGGCAGAGCCAGGATCAAAATCCAGGGGATTCCCATGATGAAAATAAAATATACAAAAAATATACGAAAAATTAATGACAAGAAATAAGATAATATTACTTAATAAAAATGTACTAGTATTTCAATTACAACTCAAAAATAGAAAACATTCTAGTCTAATCGTAAATGTATTCTTCTCTTGTTCATTCCTTGGATACACTTGATTATATCCATATCATCGATTGTATCAAACACCTCTTTCTTCATAAATTTCACCAAGCAATCATTTAGCCATGAATTAGCCATTCTACTTTTCATCTCATTCTTAACATATTTCATCCCCGAGAACACTCGCTCAACACTTGTAGTGGCCACCGGTAAGGACAAAGCTAGCTTGACAAGTGTGTACACAAACCTAAATGTCTTATATGCTTCTTTTTTCGAACAAGAGTCCTACAAAATTCTGAGATGCCAGTCAAATTGGAAAAGTGATCGTCCATCTTGACACTCTCAATATAAGTCTCCAATTCACTAGACAATTCCTTATCTATAAGATCCTCAAAGTCATTTGGGTACAATCTTGCCAATCTCACAAGTGATTTAACATCAAATGATTCAAATGAATAACAAGGACTCAAGCAAGCAACACAATTGATCAACTCAGTATTTTCAGGTGTAAACTGATCATTCAACTCTTTCAATACCACATTTATGACATGTAAGAAGCAATCATTCTTGAAATAATGAAAATTTGTAACAAAAGGAGAAAGTCATTTGGATTTCTTATCTTTCACATATTGAGACTCCATGTCAGGAACATCAATTTCAACATTACCACAAGAAGCCACAAGTTGCTCATAAAGTGTTTCCCATCCACCATTTCTAAATTCTTGCAACTTTTTCTTGCATATTTGGACAAGTTCCATGGCATGCACAATATCTTGATCCCCCTTTTGCAATGATTGTGAAAAATTATTTGTCAAAGATAAAATCTTAACCACTAAGTGCAACATAACCACAACACTAAAAGTTTGCATAACAAGTAACAAACTTTTTGGTTCACCCTTAGAATGACTATCACTTTTCAAATCTTCGAACACTTCAATAATAGCAGTAAACAAATCAACCAACCTATTAAGAGTTTGAAAGTGATATCCCCTACGTGTATCACCAGCTCTTGCAATGGACAACTCTTGATTTAAACCAGTACCAGTTTCCACCAATTCATTTTCAATTAGATTTGAAAATTGATCAACTTGTTTATTCCGAAGTAGAGCTTGTCTTTTGTTAGATGACCGTAAGAAAGTAACAATATGAGATACTTCACAAAAAAACCAATCAACATATTAATGCTTTCTCGCCATTGAAACAAGAGCCAATTCAATTTGATGAGAAAAACAATGGACATAATAAGCTTGCAGATTTTGCTTTTGAATCAAAGTCTTAAAACCTCCAAATTACCATGCATATTACTTGCTCCATCATTGTATAAAGTTTCAATTGATTCAATTGGGATGAATTTGAAATTGAGAAAAAAATTTAAAAAGGAAGGGTATTCCAGGGAATACCCAATACCCCTCTGTCTCCGCCCCTATCCCACAGTTAATTTATTGTAATCGCGCCTACGTCATACTTTGAGGTTTTTATATTTCCCAATTCAATCTATACTTCTTTCAATTCTCCTCTCTGATATTCAAATGCTTAATTTTATTTCTCTTAGAGTTGATTGATTTATTTCGATGGTTGTATGTTCCTTTACCGTAGTCGCGTTTGCTTAACCCGCATTTGCTTTACCCGCATTTTCTTAATTCGTGATTATTTTGGTTGAAGGATAGAAAAACACTTAGAAAGGGGGGGGGGGTTGAATAAGTGTAGTTTCAAAACTCGTAAGATAAAAATAATTTGCACAAGTATTTTTATCCTGGTTCGTTGTTAACTAAACTACTCCAGTCCACCCTAGACAAGGTGATTTACCTCAACTGAGGATTTAATCCACTAATCACACGAGATTACAATGGTTTTCCACTTAGACAACTTCTAAGTCTTCTAGAGTCTTCTGATCACAACTTGATCACTCTAGGAACAACTGCTTAGATACCTTCTAAGACTTCTCTAGAGTATACTGATCACAACCCGATCACTCTAGTCCTTTACAAATTAATGTAAACAAATTCTAAGAGTATTACAATTGCTTCTTAAAAGCGATAATCACAAACTGTGATATTTCTCTTACAGATTTAAGCTTAGACTCACTAAAGTATTACAACAGCAATGTAGTGAGCTTTGATGAAGATGAAGTTTCTGAGCTTTGAGTTGAACAGCGTTTCAGCAAGTTAATATTCACAGAAATTGTCAAGAATTGGTAACCTTGCTTCTCATCAGAACTTCATTTATATAGGCGTTTGAGAAGATGACCGTTGGGAGCATTTAATGCTTTGCGTATTCCGTACAGCATTGCATTTAATGTTTCACTGTTTTGTCAACTACCTCGAGCCTTGCTTTTGCTGTGACTACTGACATTGCCTTTAATAGCTTCTAACGTTCCTTTTGTCAGTCAGCGTAGCCTGCCATCTAGTACTTGATTCTGATTGGTTCTTTGTAAATACTACGTTGAAAATCATCAGAGTACAAACAGCTCGGTGCAGAGCATCTTCTGATCCTTTGATCTTGATATGCTTCTGAGCATGATTCCATGACTTCAGTGCTTCTGCTTCTGAACTCAAGTTCTTCTGATGCTTCTATAGACCATGTTCTGATTCTGCTTGACCATCTTCTGATGTCTTGCCAGACCATGTGCTGAAGTTGCATACTGAACCTTCTGAGTCAAAGCTTCTTAGCGCTGATTTGTGCATACTCTTTATATATTTCCTGAAAAGGAAATTGCATAGGATTAGAGTACCACATTATCTTGAGCAAAATTCATATACATTGTTATCATCAAAACTAAGATTATTGATCAGAACAATTCTTGTTCTAACAATCTCCCCCTTTTTGATGATGACAAAAACATATATAAATGATATGAATTTGCGATCAGAATAACAGACGGCTAAAGACAATTACACAGCTAAATCATAAGCATGTGAATATGTCTCCACCTGAGATTAACAATCTCCCCCTGAGATGAATAATCTCCCCCTGAAATTAATACTAGAAGAATTTTATAAATAAAAGACTTCCCTGAGTATTTCAGTAGAGACGTTCACATATGCTTGAACTTTAGAACATTCACTGCTTCTGATTTCTGCTTCCATAGGACAGCTTCAGAACATTGAATTTCTTTAGATCCTCAGAACATTCACAGCTTCTGATTTCTGCTTCCATCGGACAGCTTCAGAACTTGAATTTCTTTGATCCTCAGAGCATTCACAGCTTCTGATTCCTGTTTCCATCGGACAGCTTCAGAGCTTGAATTTCTTCTTACATCACTTCATGCTAGATTGTATCAGAACATTGTTGAATGTACCAGAGCATCATCAAAGCATCTCTACATCCTGAAATGTTACAGAACAAAACTAAACGACAAAAGTCAGCATGAATGAATCAGAACATAAAATATGTTTCAGAACACATAATATGTATCAGAGCCATATAAGCCATATAGAATGTATCAGAACATTCTTCCTTCTTGCTTCTGATTCTGAAGCTTCATAGCACTCAGCTTGCTTCAAGAATCCAAGAACTTGATTCATCTTGTTGCTTATTGATCTTGAATCTTCAATTCCTGCAACAACACAACTTAGAAACATATGAAGCTTGCAGCTTCTGCTAGAAATGTGGGGGCTTTCTTCCCGGAAATTGCTAATATAAATCAAATCATTTATCACTATTTCTCCCCCTTTTTGTCATAGCATCAAAAAGAATGTAAAAGATTCAGATGTAAGCATTCGACAAAGGAAAGAAAAACAAATAATCATTGATAAAACAAGCAGAAGTACAAGAGTTATGCAAAATACAGATGCAACAAACAAACAGAAAACAACTAAGACACAAAGACTAAGACCCTAGCTTTGACAAAATCTTGGCTAGTGTCTCATGGATCCCATTGTTGCTCTCAGTCTGCCTTGCCATGAAGGCTCTGAACTCTGCATTGGTCTCATCTTGCCTATCCAGACGAGAAGCCAGGTCATTTTGATTCTTCTGCATGGCCTCCAAAGTCCGCACCAGATAGGAGGGTTCACCAGAAGAAGAAACTTCCAGACTTCTGTTGACTGGCATAGCATTCTCCACTGCTGCTTCCATGGTAGTCTCTTCAGGGAGATCATCAGAATGTACCACCACATTCTCAGCAGGATGATCTTCTGAATGAGAACAGTCAATCTCTTCAGCATCTTCCATCTCTACATCTGAGTCAGACTCAGAAATAGCTTCAGCATATTCTGGTTCTGGGAACTCATAATTTCCATCTTCCAGGGCTTGAAGAATGGTTGCAAGATTTGTTGGAGAAGGAGGACCAGCAACAGCTGCAGGATAGACCACTTCTGGAAAGTCCATATCAGGAGCACTTTCAGAAGGGTTCATTCTGAACCAATTGAACAGCCCCTGAAAGTCACCAGTCAGAACCATGAACTTTGGTCGCCAGACCACAAGAGTTCTGCAGGGATTCCCAGTTAACTCATCTTCAGGCATCCTTTCCTCAAGAATTCTTCTGTTTCTGAGGACATGACGATATCTGCCATCATCAAATTCCAACAAGAGTCCAGGAGCACCACGTGCTTCAGCAGTGAATCTTCTCTGCACATTCATAGCTTCAACTTGGAAACTTTGTCTAAGAGCTCTCCAGAGGTTGCGAAGAGAACGCTCATCCAGATTATGGCGATATGCAGTTTCCAGAAGCTCTAACCAACGGTTCACACGATAGTGTAAGAGCTCAAGAAAGACAGGAGTAGCAGGTGCAGGAGGGCGAAAGGTGAAGCTGTAATCAGGGTAAAGACAAGAGTATGGATTGGGGGTCCTGGTAGGTATGGGATATGAGAGACAAGGGTCAGAAGGAAGAGAGTTAGAAGATGAGGAGGGAATATCTGTAGTTTGGTGTGATGAGGATGGAATATTTGTGGGAAGTATAGTAGTTAAGGGAGTAGGGGTCAGAATTATAGGGGGTGAGGGTGGTTGCAGGTTAATTTGTGGGGGTGTGATGGGAATTGGTGTTTCAGAAGGAGACAACAGAATGAATGAGAGAGATTCTGAGGAGGTTGGGATGTATTCCTGCCTGGAATAAATACCAGTCTTCTTAGCTCTGGAAGGATCCACCTTAAGAGGGTCAAAGGTGACCTTCTTCTTTTTAGCTTCTTTCTCAGCATCTTCTGCTGCTTTTCTTTTCAGTTTCTTCTCTCTCTCTTCTTCTGATCCTTCTTCCGAAGATCAGTCTGAGAGGGAAGCACTCTTCCACGTATCCATGCAGGATCAACGGAAGCTTGCGTCTTCACAGAACTTTCCAGATAATGCTTAACAGTTTTAACCAGTTCAGCTTGAAACATGGTTGAGAAGCCTTGAACAGGGACTCTTCTGATAGGGATATCAGAGAGAACAGTTGGAACAGAAATTATTTCCTTCACCAGTTTCATTCTTAACAGATCAAAGCCAGAGAAGACAGTGCCTTGATCAGTTCTGAAGAAAGAAGGAGTTCCACAAGTCTTAAGAGACTCCAGCATATCACTTTCGATCCGAATATCTGAGATCATTCTGCCAAAAGGAATACTATTCTTCTGAAGATGAGGATGCTTCTCCCGATACTCATCCCTTGATTCTTCAATAGCCAGCTTTAGGTTTTCAAAGAGTATGTTGGAAATATTAAGTTCAATGCTTTTTCCAATACAAAAGAGAGTATACTTCTGATCAGGATTGATGAAAGTGGAGGAGAGAGACTTCTTTCTGTGGTGAAGAGAACCCATGATGATCTCAGCCCTCACCTGAAATAGAGGTCTCAACGTGTCAGTCATGTTGGAGTTAATACCAGAGACGGTTGAGATAAGTTTCTCAACATCATACCAATCAACCCTTTCAGCAAGAGGACCAGTAACACCTTCTTCATCATCAAGATTGTACAGTTTTCTGATCAGAGCTTCAGTGACCACAACTTCATGCCCTAGCACGAAAGAGAGAATGGCGGTTGGAGTGACGGTTGCGTGCGCCCAAAAATCTTTCACAAGAGCGGGAAAGACTGGTCCAACCAATCTACCCAAATAGTTAGCCCATCCTTGATCCATAAACCTAGCTTCTGGCTTGAAATCATATGCAGCCAAGTCAACAAAGTCCACAGGGGACTCACACAGTACTTCCATTTCCGATGGAGACAGAGAGCAAGTTTTCAGAGGAACAAAGCCAAGCTTGTTGAGAACCAGTTGAGATGAAGACATTTCTTCAGACCGAGAGTTACTTGAAGATGGGTTCATGATGAATGCTAGGTTGAAGATGAGTAAACTAGGGTTTATGCAGAAATGCAGAAAGACAGAGAAAGATGGTAAACGTTGAAAAACTGAACGCAAAGAGGGAAATGAAAGAGGGAAAACTGAAACGTTTGAAGAATATAAAATAAAGAAATGATGAATGGCATTTAATGTTACGTGACAAGAGGAGAGAGAAATTATGACAAATGAAGTGATAAAACAGTTACCTAGGAAAGGCGCCTCCTCAACTGCACGCATGTTTGTCCAAATAGGGTAGACACGTGTTACCATCTGGAAATAGATGACAACTGTATTTTAAAAAAAACTTTACGCCTTTTAAATCAGATCACTACTTCTGATTGTCATTCTTTAGAAATGATCTTGTTCTGATAGGATCGTCTTTCTTTCCAATAATGACATCTTCTGAGTGAGCAGATGTGAGTCTAGATGATCTTCTGATAGTTGGTTCTTCAGAAATTCTCAGATTTTCCAAGGATGCAGCAACCTGATCTTCTGATTCTTTGCTGCTTAGGTTTTCAGCTTCTGAAACTTTTCTTCTTGGTTCTTCAACTTCTGAGATATCAATATCAATATCTGCAAAATTCTCAAACTGCTTTGGCTTTTCAAGACCAAGCTTATCATCAAACCTGATATTGATTGATTCTTCTACAATCAATGTTTCAGTATTGTATACTCTGTAGCCTTTAGAGCGTTCAGAATATCCAAGAAGGAAACATTTTTGTGCCTTAGAATCAAACTTACCAAGATGATCTTTAGTGTTCAGAATAAAACAAACACATCCAAAAGGATGAAAATATGAAATGTTGGGCTTTCTGTTCTTCCACAATTCATATGGAGTCTTATTTAGAATAGGTCTTATAGAGATTCTATTCTGAATATAACATGCAGTGTTTATTGCTTCTGCCCAGAAGTGCTTAGCCATATTGGTTTCGTTGATCATGGTTCTGGCCATTTCTTGTAGAGTCCTATTCTTTCGTTCTACAACTCCATTTTGTTGTGGAGTTCTAGGACAAGAGAAATCATGGGCAATACCATTTTCTTTGAAGAACTTCTCAAAGAATTTGTTCTCAAATTCACCACCATGATCACTTCTGACCTTTATGATTTTACACTCCTTCTTAGTTTGGATCTGAGTGCAGAATTCAAAGAACACTGAATGAGACTCATCCTTGTGTTTCAAGAACTTTACCCATGTCCAGCGGCTATAATCATCAACGATGACTAATCCATATTTCTTCCCTTTGACAGATGTTGTTTTGACAAGGCCAAACAGATCAATGTGCAAAAGTTCTAACGGCCTTGAGGAAGAGACAACATTCTTAGACTTGAATGCAGGTTTGGAGAACTTGCCCTTCTGACATGCTTCACAAAGAGCATCTGATTTGTATTTCAGATTTGGGAGTCCTCTGACAAGATTTAGTTTGTTAATCTGAGAAATCTTTCTCAAACTAGCATGTCCTAATCTCCTGTGCCAGACCCATTGCTCTTCAGAAACAGACATAAGACAAGTCACCTTCTGATTCTTAAGATCCTGAAGATCTGTCTTATAAATGTTGTTCTTTCTCTTGCCTGTAAATAGGATTGAGCCATCCTTCTGACTTACAGCCTTGCAAGAATTTTGATTAAAGATCATGTCATAACCATTGTCACTTAATTGACTTATGGACAATAAGTTATGAGCTAAACCATCTACTAGAAGAACATTAGAAATAGAAGGAGAGTTACCAGACTTTATAGTTCCTGAGCCAATAATTTTGCCCTTCTGATCTCCTCCAAACTTCACTTCTCCAGCAGATTTAAGCACCAGGTCTTGGAACATAGACCTTCTTCCTGTCATGTGTCGCAAGCACCCAGAGTCCAGGTACCATGACATGTTGTGCTTTTCCTTCTTTGCAGCCAAGGATATCTGCAATAGGAATAATCTTTTCCTTAGGTACCCACATCTTCTTGGGTCCTTTCTTGTTAGTTTTCCTCAAGTTCTGATTGAACTTGGGTTTAGCATTATAGGAAATAGGAGGAACAAAATGATAGTTTATGTTCTGAGTTCCATGATATTTCTTAGGTTTTGTCACATGCTTCTTGGTGTGTGTTATGTGAAAGCTTTGAGCATGTGATGTGTGCCTAATATCATGGGAGTGGCCAAATTTAAATTGGTTATACAGAGGCTTGTATGATATTTTCATATCATCCACAGATTCAAGCTTGTATGGGATTTCACCCTCATAACCAATGCCAGCTCTTTTGTTTCCTGACAGAGCATATATCATAGAAGCAAGTTGACTTCTGCCAATACTTCTAGATAAAAACTTTCTGAAACTTAAGTCATATTCTTTCAGAATATTGTTCAGACTTGAAGTAGATTTTTCAGAGACAGAAGGAGATCCAGTATTTTTGGATAAATTTAAAACTTTTTCCTTCAGTTCAGAATTCTCCACTTCAAGCTTCTTAGTTTCAAATTCAAATAGCTTTTTCAGCTTCTTGTATTTGATACTAATCTGAGACTTGAGTTCCAGAAGTTCTGTTAGACTGGAAACTAACTCTTCTCTAGATAGTTCAGAAAATACCTCTTCAGAATCTGATTCTGATGTAGATTCTGATTCATCATCCATTGTGGCCATTAGTGCCAGATTTGCCTGCTCATCTTCAGAGTCTGATTCTGATTCTGAATCATCCCATGTTGCCATAAGACCTTTCTTATTATGAAATTTCTTCTTGGGATTTTCCTTCTGAAGTTTTGGGCACTCACTTTTGAAGTGTCCTGGCTCATTGCACTCATAGCACACAACCTTTTTCTTGTCATATCTTCTGCCTCCAGAAGATTCTCCTCTTTCAGGCTTCTTTGAGCTTTTGAAGCTCCTGAACTTCCTTTGCTTGCTTTTCCAGAGTTGATTGACTCTTCTGGAAATCATGGACAGTTCATCTTCTTCTTCTTCTTCTGATTCTGATTCTTCAGAATCTTCTTCTTCAGCCTGAAAAGCGTTAGTGCATTTTTTAAAATTAGATTTTAATGCAACAGACTTACCTTTCTTCTGAGGTTCATTTGCGTCAAGTTTAATCTCATGACTCCTCAGGGCACTGATCAGCTCTTCCAAAGAAACTTCATTCAGATTCTTCGCAATCTTGAATGCAGTTACCATTGGGCCCCATCTTCTGGGCAAGCTTCTGATGATCTTCTTTACATGATCAGCTTTGGTGTAGCCTTTGTCCAGAACTCTTAATCCAGCAGTCAGAGTTTGAAATCTTGAAAACATCTTCTCAATGTCTTCATCATCCTCCATCTTGAAGGCTTCGTACTTCTGGATTAGTGCAAGAGCTTTGGTCTCCTTAACTTGAGCATTTCCTTCATGAGTCATTTTCAAGGACTCATATATGTCATGGGCCGTTTCCCTGTTAGATATCTTCTCATACTCAGCATGAGAGATAGCATTCAGCAAAACAGTCCTGCATTTGTGATGATTTTTGAAATCTTTCTTTTGATCATCAGTCATTTCGCTTCTCGTGAGCCTTACACCAGTAGTTTTAACAGGATGTTTGTAACCATCCAACAGAAGATCCCATAGATTAGCATCCAGACCAAGAAAGTAACTTTCCAATTTATCTTTCCAATATTCAAAGTTTTCACCATCGAATATTGGCGGTCTAGTGTAACCATTGTTACCATTACCATTGTATTGCTCAGCAGAGCAAGATGTAGATGTATTTGTTTGAATTTCACCATCCATCTTTTACTGAAGCGCTTTTCTCTTCTTGAATCTTTTCTAAACACGGTTAAGTGCTTGCACCTTAGAACCAGGCTCTGATGCCAATTGAAGGATAGAAAAACACTTAGAAAGGGGGGGGGTTGAATAAGTGTAGTTTCAAAACTCGTAAGATAAAAATAATTTGCACAAGTATTTTTATCCTGGTTTGCTGTTAACTAAACTACTCCAGTCCACCCTAGACAAGGTGATTTACCTCAACTGAGGATTTAATCCACTAATCACACGAGATTACAATGGTTTTCCACTTAGACAACTTCTAAGTCTTCTAGAGTCTTCTGATCACAACTTGATCACTCTAGGAACAACTGCTTAGATACCTTCTAAGACTTCTCTAGAGTATACTGATCACAACCCGATCACTCTAGTCCTTTACAAATTAATGTAAACAAATTCTAAGAGTATTACAAATGCTTCTTAAAAGCGATAATCACAAACTGTGATATTTCTCTTACAGATTTAAGCTTAGACTCACTAAAGTATTACAACAGCAATGTAGTGAGCTTTGATGAAGATGAAGTTTCTGAGCTTTGAGTTGAACAGCGTTTCAGCAAGTTAATATTCACAGAAATTGTCAAGAAATGGTAACCTTGCTTCTCATCAGAACTTCATTTATATAGGCGTTTGAGAAGATGACCGTTGGGAGCATTTAATGCTTTGCGTATTCCGTACAACATTGCATTTAATGTTTCACTGTTTTGTCAACTACCTCGAGCCTTGCTTTTGCCGTGACTACTGACATTGCCTTTAATAGCTTCTAACGTTCCTTTTGTCAGTCAGCGTAGCCTGCCATCTAGTACTTGATTCTGATTGGTTCTTTGTAAATACTACGTTGAAAATCATCAGAGTACAAACAGCTTGGTGCAGAGCATCTTCTGATCCTTTGATCTTGATATGCTTCTGAGCGTGATTCCATGACTTCAGTGCTTCTGCTTCTGAACTCAAGTTCTTCTGATGCTTCTATAGACCATGTTCTGATTCTGCTTGACCATCTTCTGATGTCTTGCAGACCATGAGCTGAAGTTGCATACTGAACCTTCTGAGTCAAAGCTTCTTAGCGCTGATTTGTGCATACTCTTTATATATTTCCTGAAAAGGAAATTGCATAGGATTAGAGTACCACATTATCTTGAGCAAAATTCATATACATTGTTATCATCAAAACTAAGATTATTGATCAGAACAATTCTTGTTCTAACATTGGTCCCTATCAAAAAAATTGGCATGTTTTTAATCGTAGATCTGTCATAGAGGTGAAACTCTGCATAATCGCATGTCCACAAAGCGGCCTCTGGCTCGCTAAGCAGATGTTGTTCGCTTTTCAAAAAAATAAAATGACTCGCTAAGCGGACCTAGCCCGCTAAGAGGAGGTCCCAACGTGGCTTGCTTCTTCCATACGCCGCTTGAAGCGGGGTTATTGAATTTCAGGTGCATAAGCGCGCTTGAAGGTCGCTGAGCGGACCTTGTTGTATGCAACTTTTTCTAAACTTTGAAATAGCGTATCTTTTGATCCGTGTATCCTTTTTGAATGCCGTTTTGAGCGTTGCAAAGCTAAGTAAATATTTATATGATTAAGTAATGGGATGGGCGGTGCCCCGATTTTATTTTAAAATCTAGATTTAATTAGTTTGATGGAATTAAACATTGTGTGCATGTGATGTTAGGTGTAACAATGTAATTGATGTGGTGATGGCTTGATTTTGATTATTATTATGATTGTATGATGAATATGAAAACAATTTGAATGATGTTTATGACATGTACATACTTTATTCGGTGATGTGGTGTTAAGATGAATTGTTTATCGTTATTGGTGATGGTAAGTATGTTATATGTGTATTCATTCATAAATCATTTTGGTGACGGATCCAGGTGATGATTGGGTCAATGGTGGGCATAATTCCCATTGTGTGGAATTTGTGTCGGTGAGACTGTATCTCGGTAACGTTTAGATCGTTCGGGTGGACTGATTCTACGACTTATTGGTACCACATGCATAGTGTCAGTTGGGTCATATGCATTTTGTCATAACATGATTGAATGGATTTCAGTGTTATGTTAGGTGATGTATTTGTTGTGATTGGTGAATGATAATTGAAAATTTGAATATATTGCAAATTGGGTGAATGATATATTATGATGTTTTATTGCTTATGAATGCATAATATTTATTAATTGTGAACGAGACTCACCCTTACATGTTGATATTTTCAGATTGAGGTGTAGCGGCTTATTGCTCGGTGAGGATGGCTTGTAGAGTTCATCCGTTAGTTTGGTGTCGTGTCAGTCATGCTCTGATTGTGTAACACTGGGGGGCGATAGTTTTTAGAGTTTAACCAAATTACTTTTATTTGGTTTTGGATTATGTTTCCACTGGTTTGTATTGGTGATGTTATACTATTCCGCTGTGATAAACATGATTTGTTATTTGGTGAATCGTTTCCTAATAAAGCATGACAGATGACATATGTTTTGGGTTTAAATTAATTGTGACATCCTTGGTTGCATGTTTTTACTCTGATTTTATTAATAATTGCCGCGGGGTTTAGAAGGGTATTACATAATTACCATCATAAGAGAGTTGAGAGGTCAAACCATTGTGATCTTTGAAACTTAAGTCTTCACTTGTAATTCGTTAGACTACAATATTGGTTTTCTATCCTCAAAGGAACAACTTTACGATGGAAGATGACTTGATCAACCATATTCTACATATTTGAACGCTTGAGATATCTTTAGTAGTGGATTTACTTCAAGTGTTATCATTAACAAAACAAAGTAATTACTAGTTGACTTGCATCTTGGATAACTTTATGACTATACCTAGAAGCACATAGATCCATATTTCTCCCCTTTTCAATGATGACAATGCATATCTCAAGGATGTGGTAAGAGATAAAACAAATAGATAAATTTTGGGGAAGTTAAACTTCCCCTCACATGAGTTAAGAGTATACTCTACTTCCCCTGAGATTATACTTTTCCCTTTTGTTATAACCAAAAAGGTGGGTAAAGATTCTAGAAACTAATTGTAATTATGAGGGCACATAGTTCACACATACTTACTAAGGAAGGGAAAATATATCTTTTTTAGTTCAAATACTATAAATCATATACTAACAAGGAAAAAGACTAGGAAATATGAAGATTCTATAAAGCAGAGAAATATGCAAAATTAAACACACTTGAATACCACCGCTAAAATAAATAAGAGAGACTGCTCTTTAGTATCGTCATCATCATCAATGAACAACATTAGAGGTAGATGCCTTATGTATTGGGTGAAGTGAAAGGTCATAAAGTTGATATTCTCATTTTTCCACTTTAGTCTTTTGACAAAGTCCCTGAATAAATCTTTAATTGAGGGTGTTTCAAGGATATCATAGTCAAAATCTTCTAAACTCATAGAAGCTTCTTGATCTTATTGTTCCACGCCTGTTTTCTTTCCTTTGGGAGGATTTTGAATTATTTTCCATCGATAATTTTGCACGGCATCATCCCTAGTGTCGATTCTCCTATTTTTGTTACATCTTGCATGAATTACTCTCCTTTAAAGTTGTAACTTATGTGTTCCCGGATCTTCATGACCAAGTCACATTATGGAAATCACATTCCTTTCTTTTTCTCCCTAACATGTGATGGACCACTAAAATTTCCCAATTTGTCTCAATCTTGTTGGCAACCAACCACATTGTGGCAACATCAGACCTCGTTAAGTGAATGAGATTGATTTTCCTTGCAAAGTGTAACACCCTTCTAAACCCCCGCGGAATATCGAACAAAATTCAGAGTAAAACATAAAAAGGGTATTACAACTCCAGAAAAATTTTAAAATATTAAACCATGTCATGCATTAGGAGGAACGTCAAACATATTATTCAGTGGTTATGTTAACACAGCAGAATACTTCAAAAATTGAATAACATAAAACAATCGGGATTCACATCAAAATTCACCGATTCAAAACTAACAAAATAGAATTCCAACATAGGAAAATAATCCGGCAAACACCTCTAAAATAAACGTCCCCCAAAGTTACAAGACTATAACATGACACTGACACAACCGAACTAAACGAAGTAACTCTACGAATTATCCTCATAAAGCACAAGCCGCTACGCCTTAATCTGAAAAATATCAACAATAAGGGTGAGTCTCATTCACAATTAATCATTGTTATAAGCTCATAAACAACGAGATATCATGCATAATATTCATCCAATTGAATATATTCAGATTTAAAAAAATTAATACAATCAATCACATCATATTATAACATTGGACATCTTCCATTCAGTTATATGATACACATATCCTAATGCAATGCAACTACATGCATGTGGTACCAATCCATGGGATCAACCCATCTCACCGATCCACCATAGTCAAGGATACGGCTACTTCCACTCACTAATTCTGCACAATGGGAATTATCTACCGCTGATCCAACACCATCAGGAACAACCACAATTATGATTATGTATGCATGCAATTCCTTAAGCATGTTAATCATCAACAGTAATAATAAATGAACACCATTTATCATAATTCAACAAACCAAATTAACACCGAATAAAGCATTTATATTCTAACATCATTCAACAATCATGTAATAATTACATCACGCCAACCACAACGTCAACAGAGTAAATATATTGCCAAAACACCGCTGCATAAACACATTCATTACTTGTACATACAAGTGTAATTCACCATCACAAATAACTGATTTTTAAAATAAAATTGAGCTACTGCTCTTTAAGTAATTTTATTAGATAGAAAATTAAATTACCTTTCCAATGCACAAAACGGCGCTCAAAACGGACTTACGGTTCGAAAGTTATGAATTATTTAAGAAATGAGATTTTTGAAAAGTTGTCAGGTGTAACCGGTTATAGCAGGGCTGTTACCCGGTTACGCGTTTACGTACTTTATTCGTTATTTTCAAAACTCGCCTGTAATCGGTTACAGCAGGGCTGTTACCCGCTTACAGCATTCAAAAACTCCCAGTTTCTCTATTTTTCCATGCGGTAACCGGTTACAGCATGGCTGCTACCCGGTTACAACGTGCCCAGAACCAAAAAAACTCAGTTTTAACAGCATTTCAGTCCCTCTACTCATCACCCTTTCATCCCAATACGAATCCACATCAAGACATAACCAATTTAAGTTACTAAACACTATCATAACACACTACAATCCATTTTTAACAACATTCATCATTCACAATAACCAATTGCATCATAAATCGTGAATTGAGCCTAAAAGTTTCAATACCACAAACCTAGCCTATATCCCAATTGAAACAAATAGCATACACGTTCTTCCTTACCTCGAAGTTTTTCCCCTTACCCTGAAGTTGATCTTGGGTTCTTCCTCTTCTTCGCACTTTCGTACCTCTTCAGCTTTCACGTTCTCTGTTTCTTTCTCTTCTTTTGCCCTTTGCTTTCTATTTCTCAATTTCCTTATTTTATGAAAAACAAAATTAACTTTAGTAAGGGCCTACCACTTAGCACCTCCCCTTTATTAATCAAAACACTGGCCCAATAGCCTCATTTTCCATAATTCTCCGATAATTCCAATAAAATGCCAAGTAATTCCGATAAATAATTTAATTTCAATTTAAATTAATTAAGGGAAATTATGGGGTGTTACAACTCCCCCCCACTAAAAGAGTTTTCGTCCTCAAAAACATACCTCAAGTGAAGAGTTCAGGATAGGAGTGCTTCATTCGACTCTCCAGCTCCCAGGTAACATTACCACTTGCCGGTCCTCCCCAAGCTACTCTAACCAAAGCTATCTCTTTACCACATAACTGTTTCAGCTTTCGATCTTCAATCCTCAAAGGAAATGTCTCAACAGTCAAGTTGTCTTTCACCTGTACATCATCCACTTGGATCACATGAGAAGGATCAGCAATATACTTTCTCAATTGCGACACATGGAACACATCGTGCAAATTCGCAAGTGTCGGCGGTAGAGCAATACGATATGCTACCTCTCCCACTCTCTCCATAATTTGAAACAGACTAATGAAATGCAGCGTCAACTTCTTTGACTTCAAAGCTCGACCAACACCAGTCATAGGAGTAACTCTCAGAAACACATGATCTCCCTCTTGAAACTCGAGTGTTCTCCGCCTCTTGTTATGGTAACTCTTCTGACGACTCTGAGAAGCTTTCATCTTCTCCTGAATCATCTTAATTTTCTCTGTAGTCTCTTGAACGATTTCTGGTCCAATTACAACACTCTCACCAGATTCATACCAGCACAACATCGTCCTACACCTCCGACCATACAAAGCCTCAAACGGAGCCATACCAATACTCGAATGATAGCTATTGTTGTATGTAAATTCAATCAAAGGTAGGTAACTATCCCAAGCACCGCCTTTCTCTAACACACAAGCGCGCAATAAATCTTCCAACGATTGAATCATTCTCTCTGTCTGACCATCAGTCTGCGAATGATAAGCAGAACTTAATCTCAACTTAGTACCTAAAGCCTTCTACAAACCTTCCCAGAATTTTGATGTAAACCTCGGGTCTTTATCTGACACAATAATCGAAGGAACACCATGCAAACTCACTATCCTCTCAATAAACAACTGAGCTAATTTCTCCATCGAGTAATCCATTCTCATCGGTATAAAGTGAGCAGACTTCGTCAATTTATCCTCAATCACCCAAATAGCTTCACAATTCTTAACTGTCCTCGGCAATCCATAAACAAAATCCATAGATATACTATCCCACTTCCATTCAGGAATAAACAATGGTTGCATAAATCCATACGGCTTCTGATGTTCAATTTTCAACTTCTAGCAAGCTAAACAGGAATAAAAAAACTCAGCAATCTCCTTTTTCATTCCAGGCCACAAAAACAACTTCTTCAAATCATGATACATCTTGGTAGCACCAGAATGAATACTCAATCCACTACGGTGTCCCTCTTCAAGAAAACTCTTCTTAAGTTCAGCAGCATCAGGAACACATACTCGATCACCAAACCTCAAGATATTATTCTCGTCAATTCTAAATTCACCTCATTTGCCTTAGTTAATCAAAGTCAATTTATCAACCAACTCAATATCAGTTTTCTGACTCGCTCTAATCTCATCAAGAATACCACTTGTCAGCTTTAACATACCCAATTTAACACTGTTAGGAGTACCTTCGCATACTAGACTCAAATCTATGAATTGTTCAATTAAATCCAATTCGTGCACCATTAACATAGACATATGCAAAGACTTCCTTCTCAAAGCATCAACAACAACGTTCGCTTTACCCGGATGATAATTCAATCCAAAATCATAATCCTTAAGAAATTCTAACCATCTTCTCTGCCTCATATTAAGCTCCTGCTGATCAAAGAGGAGCTTCAAACTCTTGTGATCATTGAATACTTCAAACCTCGAACCATACAAATAATGCCTCCATAATTTCAATATAAAGACCACGGCTGCCAATTCCAAATCATGAGTTGGATAATTCCTTTCATGCACTTTAAGTTGTCTCGACGCATAAGCCACAACCTGTTGGTTCTGCATCAAAACACCACCTAATCCCATCAACGAAGCATCACAATATACTACAAAAGATTCTGCCGGATTCGGCAAAATCAAGATTGGCGCACTAGTCAACCTTCTCTTTAGTTCTTGGAATCCTTCTTCACACTCCGAATCCCAAATAAATGTTTGACCCTTCCTTGTCAATTTAGTTAACGGAAATGCTAACTTCAAAAATACTTCAATAAACTTCCTATAGTAACCAGCAAGACCGAAAAAACTATGAATCTCTGATACCGACTTCGGCGCTTCCCATTGAGATACCGCTTCTACTTTAGTAGGGTCTACAACAATACCATTCTTGAAAATCACATGACCAAGAAAGCTTACTTCACTTAACCAGAATTCGCACTTCGACAATTTCGCATAAAGCTTCTTTTCCTTTAACAATTCCAACACAACTCTCAGATGTTCCGCGTGTTCTTCTTTGCTCTTGGAATATATCAGAATGTCATCTATAAACACCACCACAAACTTGTCGAGATAAGGATGAGAAATCCTATTCATATATTCCATAAAAACACCAGGTGCATTAGTTACTCGAAATGGCATCATTGTATACTCGTAATGACCATACCTTGTTCTGAATGCAGTCTTCTGAATATCGCCAGCCTTCACACGAATTTGATGATATCCAGACCTCAAATCAATTTTACTAAATACACTTGCTCTAACCAGCTGATCCATTAAATCATCAATCCTCGGCAAGGGATATTGATTCTTGATATTAAATTTATGCAGTTGTCTGTAATCCACACACAATCTCATAGAACCTTCTTTCTTCTTTACCAGCAACACTGGCGCACCCCATAGAGAAACACTAGGACGAATAAATTCCTTCTCAAGCAACTCTTCTAATTGACTATTCAATTCATCCAACTCAGATGCTGACATACAATAAGGCTCCATCGACACAGGACTAGTTCCAGGAATCAATTCAATTGCAAATTCCACTTCTCTCTCAGGTGGCAACTCTCTAACATCTTCTGGAAAAACTTCCGGAAAATCACATACCACTGGTAATTCACTGCTTACTGCCTTTCCTTTCACTTCCATAGATGTAAACAACATAAACACGATTGTCCCGTCTTTAACCGCTTCATTCACCTGTCTCACAGTCATCGCCAAGTCCTCAACACTAACTTTTTCATGAAAAATTACCGTCTTCGTAAAACAGTTGATGTGAACCCATTTGAATTGCAACCAATTCATTCCCAAGATGACATCAAGTTGTTCGAGCGGAAGGCACACTAAGTCCATTCTGAACTCTCTACCAAATATATCAATAGGGCAATTTAAACAAGCAAACAAAGTAGTCACTAAACACGACGCAGGAGTGTCAATAACTATACTTCCATTTATTTCAGATAATTCTAAATTCAATCTTTTAACAGAGTCCATAGAAATAAAAGAATGAGTTGCTCCAGTATATATAATTGCAATTAAAGGTGTGCCACGGATAAAACACGTACCTTTAATCAATCGATCCTCAGGAGTAGTCTCGGAACCAGATAAGGCGAAAACCTTACCGCCAGCTTGATTCTTCCTCGGCTTAGGACACTGTGTATTAATGTGACCTTCTTCTCCATAATTAAAGAAAGTCACAGCCTTCCCCTTGCAATCAATAACAAGATGACCCACTTTACCGCACCTATAGCACTTCTTCTCCTGACTCTTACATTCATGGATATGATGTCCAGGTTCACCGCACTTAAAGCATCTAATCGAAGCACTAGAGTCTCCCCCACTAGGCATCTTCCAACCGCCAGTCTTCAGATTACCTTTTCCATATGGCTTACCCTTATCCATAGACTGCTTTCCTTTCTTTTGAACCAACTCGCGAGAGTGAGATAACTTCAGCTTAAGATTATCCTCTTCATAGATCCTACTACAATCTACCAAGTCATTAAATCTACGAATCCTCTAGTATCTGATACCTTGCTTGATTTCTTCATGGAGGCCATTCTCAAACTTAACACACTTTGAGAATTCGCTAGCCTCATCATTGTTGTAGTGCACGTAATACTTCGCCAGCTTAACAAACTTGGAAGCATACTCAGGAATAGTCATATTCCCTGCTTCAACTCTAGAAATTCAATCTTTTTCCTTCCCCGAACATCCTCAGGAAAGTACCTTCTCATGATTTCTCTTCTGAACACAGCCCTAGTAATTGCTACACCAACAGCCTCAAGTTCATCTCTACTAGCAACCCACCAGTCAGCAGCTTCCTCAGACAACATGTGAGTACCATACCTCACCTTCAAATTTTCAGCGCAATCGATCACCCGGAAGATCCTTGCGATTTCCTTCAGCCACTTCTGAGCACCACCAAGATCGTGAGTGCCTTTGAACAACAGAGGATTGTTCCTCTGAAACTCCCCCAACCGCCAGTTAGCACCAATCCCAGCTCCATTGGCATTCCTTCCTAGTACACCACCAATCATACCCAGAGCCTCTATAATAGCATCATCATTCCTTCCACCTCTTCTAGCCATTGTTCTGCTAACCACAAAACAATTCTGTTAGAACAAAAGTATCGACAGTGAGACACACACTAGTCACATACAAGGGAATAATAACAAGACTCTGGTCACAATGACCGACTATGCTTTGAAACTGACATAACCAAACTAAACGAAGTAACTCTACGAGTTATCCTCACCAAGCACAAGCCGCTACTCCTTAATTTGAAAAATATCAACAGTAAGGGTGAGTCTCATTCGCAATTAATCAATGTTATAAGCTCATAAACAACGAGATATCATGCATAATATTCATCCAATTGAATATATTCAGATTTACAAAAATTAATACAATCAATCACATCATACTATAACATTGGACATCTTCCATTCATGTTATATGATACACATATCCTAATGCAATGCAACTACATGCATGTGGTGCCAATCAATGGGATCAACCCATCTCACCGATCCATCATCGTCAAGGATACGACTACTTCCACTCACTAATTCCGAACAATGGGAATTAGCTACTGCTGATCTAACACCATCAGGAACAGCCACAATTATGATTATGTATGCATGCACTTCCTTAAGCATGCTAATCATCAACGGTAATAATAAATGAACACCATTTATCATAATTCAACTAACCAAATTAACACCGAATAATGCATTCATATTCTAACATCATCCAACAATCATGTAATAATTACATCACGCCAACCACAACGTCAATAGAGCAAATATATTGCCGCAACACCGCTGCATAAACACATTCATTACTTGTACATGCAAGTGTAATTCACCACCACAAATACCGGATTTTTAAAATAAAATTGAGCTACTGCTCTTTAAGTTATTTTATTATATAGAAAATTAAATTACCTTTCCAACGCACAAAACAGCGCTCAAAACGGACTTACGGTTCGAAAGTTATGAATTATTTAATAAATGAGATTTTTGAAAAGTTGTCAGGTGTAACCGGTTACAGTAGGGCTGTTACCCGGTTACGCATTTACGTAATTCTATTTGTTATTTTCAAAACTCACCTGTAATTGGTTACAGCAGGGCTGTTACCCAGTTACAGCACTAAAAAACTCCCAGTTTCTCTATTTTCCACGCGGAAACCGGTCACAGCATGGCTGCTACCCGGTTACAACGTGCCCATAAACAAAAAAACACAGTTTTGACAGCGTTTCAGTCCCTCTACTCATCAACCTTTCATCCCAATACGAATCCACACCATGATAAAACCAATTTCAGTTGCTAAACACCATCTATAATTTATTTTTAACAACAGTCATCATTCACAACAACCAATTGCATCATAAATCGTGAATTGAGCCTAAAAGTTTCAATGCCACAAACCTAGCCAATATGCCAATTAAAACAAATAGCATTCAATCAATATTTCACACATGAACCGATAATAGAAATTAAATGGAAAAGTCTCCCCTTACCTCGAAGTTGATCTTGGGTTCTTCCTCTTCTTCGCACTTTCGCACCTCTTCAGCTTTCATGTTCTCTGTTTCTTTCTCTTCTTTTGCCCTTTTCTTTCTATTTCTCAATTTCCTTATTTTATGAAAACAAAATTCACTTTAGTAAGGGCCTACCACTTAGCACCTCCCCTTTACTAATCACAACACTAGCCCAATAGCCTCATTTTCCATAATTCTCCAATAATTCCAATAAAATGCCAAGTAATTCTGATAAATAATTTAATTTAAGTTTAAATTAATTAAGGGAAATTATGGGGTGTTACACAAAGAGTATATGATTTGTCTCATAAATAATTAGACAAATATTCGGGTGCATATAGCCTACAATGAATGGAGAGGACACACATGACTTGTTTGTCAGGAAATAAGATTCAACATGTAACGTCCCATTATTTTATCTAATTATTTAACCATGTGTTTATGAATTATTTGGTGAAATGTCGATTTAATTGTGAATTATTAGTATATATGCTATTTTAGTAGATAGTTGAATAATAATAATAATAAAAATATGAGTAAACTGTTATTGGGGCCTTAAGTTGTGTTAGCAAAAGAATTAGTAGGGGTGTGTTGGTTAAGCCTATAAGTGAAATAAAAGTTAGTAAAAGGTTAACTAAAATAAGAGGAAGAATAAAATTGGGAAAATTAGGAGAACATGAAAACGGAGAACGTGAAAGAGAAGAGGCACAAAAAGGCTAGGGCAAGGATTCCATTGAAAGGGTAGAGCAACCTTCAATCCAAGGTAAGGGTGGGTTTCTAACTCTATAAGGTTGGGTATGATGGTTTGCATGTAAGAATGGGAGTTTTGGATTTGTATTGATAACTTAGGTTTTGAAGACGGATTCCCATGAAATTGATAAAATTGATGCATGATGATTGATGATTCTTGTTGCTATATGATGTATGTGTATTATATGGCTTATATTGCACGAAATTTGGTTTTGTCGTTGTGTTTCGTAAAAAAATTTGTTTTGACTGTAAATTTGGTGTCGAAGGTGACGTCATAGAATCATGATTTTAGGATCCCAATAAATGCTATATGAACAAAGGAACATGAATATATGATTCTTTCATAAAAACGAACTGTGTAAGATAGATTTATGGGGGATTTAGTGGTTGTGGCATTAGTGAAATAGTTGTAGAATTTTTCTGCATAATTGCAGGTCCGCTTAGCGAGATTTATGAAGGCTTGGTCTCTGCCAAGTCCTCTCTAAGAGCGCTACAACTTCACTTAGCGAGCTAGGTTATAAAATGTTTATAATTTAAAAAAAATGAATTGGGTCTTGGTTAATAATGATTTATCAAGAATTTTAGTGAATTTTCCAGAATTTACTAGAGTCGCTTGAATGGCTTTTGAACCGATTTTTGATGAAAACCGTTTACTTGCATTTCTATGTTTTTGCATTTAAATAGATAATTGCTTAATAAATTCTTTCTAATATTGTTTGCTAGATGTTGTTTGTGATTGTATGATGTGGTTTTGTGATGACAAAGAAGTGATGACCTATGTTGGCATTTGTTAAAGGTTTTGTGGCAACATGATTGTGTTGTTGCATGTTGTCTCGCATACATTGCATTCACGATGGGGGCTTATGCTCTGTAAGATGGCTTGGATTTGCAAATTAAGATGAAGTCTTATACCTTGTTCCTGCCTCTATTGAGTGGCAATTGAGATGAAGGCTTATGCCCTGTTAGTACCACATGCATTCGCATAGTTGTTGGTTTCATTGCATTTTACATAGTGATGAATGATGATGAGCCGTTGGATGATGAATCTTTGTATAACTAACAATGCGATGATGAGCTGTTGTTGTTGAATACTTGTATACTACTTGTTGAGTAATGATATTGATGTGTTGTGAAGTGGTGAATTATGTATGACGTTATTCTTCATATACTTGTTATCACGCGCTTATTTATATTGTTATGATATCTCACCCTTTCTATTTGAATGTTACCCCTATGTCGGTAACATGCAGGTTAGTAGGAGTGAAGGATAATTACCTTCCGTTAGTTCGAGTCGGTGTCGTTGCTCTGATACGTAATACTAGAGGGGGGGGGGGTCAACGTTATTTGATTCTTTGTTGGATTTAATTTGATTGTTGAGGCTTTTATAAATAATGATGTTGACAAATATTGAACTAAGTTGTTAAGTTGATTTTAATTGAATTATGAATAATTTCCGCTGCGTAATTAAAGATATTTTTGAAGACTATATTGATTTGATCGGTTCATCCGACTTAACGTGTTATGTATCTGTTAATATTACGAGCAATTGTTTGTATTAAGAAGAAATGTGACATCCTGGTTTGTATTGAATGGAATTTTATTACTCTGATTTTATTAATATTCGACGGGGTAAATTGGGGTGTTACATTAGTAGTATCAGAGCAGGTTGGTCCGTCCGACCATGTTGTCGAGTCAGTAGTATCGTTTCACAAAAGATTATTGTCAATTTAGTTTCTGACCATTGGTTGTTGTATGGTGTGAAGCAGAAGATGGCTGGAAGAAACGATGTTGCGATTGCTGTTTCCTTGGAAGCGATGGCTCAGGCTACGTAGAGTCAGTCTAACGTTGGTGCGCATGATGAATCCTATAGCTTCGCGACTTTTCAGAGGGAGAATCCTCCCACCTTCAAGAAAAAGTACGATCCTGAACACACGTACATGCCTATTAATGATGTCATGAATTCAAATAACTTTGGGGACCAAGCATAACGAGGTAGCCTGTACTATCTCCACCATGTTAATCTTTCATTGTCTACATCTTCTGGGTGTCATGGTTTTATCTCCTGTAACCATTGACTCACCCACTCCCTTGTATTCTCTACAATAGTTTTGACTTCCCCTTCTTTTATTTCCTCTAGAAGATATAGATTAGCACCTAAAAGAGTTGATTTTATAGAGAAAACCCCCTTCACATGAAATGTTTCATGTATGTTATATGTCATGCCTAGGTTCTCTACAATTTCGATATATGCTTTTTAAAATCGTTCCACTTCCTTTTCAACCTTATTGAACTCCAGTTTTGTAAATGGAATCTTGGTCACCTTTGATTGTGTGTCTATGAATCTTCTTCTATTTTGTTCATTCCCCACCACTTAAGCATAATATCTCCTATCTCCCTCATTATGTTGCAATCTTTTTCTTCTTGTTATGTTTTTCCTCTGATAACCATCCCTCCTTTGATGATTAACATATTTCTTTCCTCTATTTCCTCTTTCATTCTTATCCTTTTTAAATCTCGATATATTAGCATTGATCTTTCTCCCCCCAATGATAATGTTATCCAACTTTATAAACGACATTCTTTCTTCATGGAAGTTTTGGAATATGACATATCCATATCTCTTCCATCTCCTATCTCTCTTGGCTGGATTAACAACATCTATAATGTCTCCATAATATTTGAATATAGCGTACATTTATTTTGCTCTCTTATCCCTTAGTATTTTAGTAAATAAACAAAAGTTGTTCTTTACATCTCGTATAGTTCTTCCATTTGTTCCCTTTTAAGCACCGCACCTCTTGTTATGGTTGTTCTGATTATGACTCCCTCATCTCCTTACCTTTGTGCATCCAAGCTCGATATTTTTCTTCCTCCTAAACCCCATTATATGATTGTTGTGATAGATGTATGATATGGTTTAATTATGTGTGTGTGCGCGTGTGTGTTGATTTAGTAATTATGGTTGAAACTCTATTTGATTAGAGAGAAGTAAGAGTTCCTCTCTAACCAACATGTCAACCTCTCTTAACCTACTTTAATTTTAAGATGTTTCTTTAGATTCCTTCAAGTCTCAAAATTTGAAAAATCACCTCACATACTCTTAATATTATGTAGAGTTGATGATCATAAAATATTATAATTATTTGTAAATGTAGCAACTCTATTGTAAAGAGGAAACTCTTGAAGAGAATTCATTCTCATGTTATTTCATATTTTCTAATAAATAATGTTGTTTCTTTAGAATCCAAATCTTGGATTCCTAACAACTAGTTATAGTAAAAAGAAAGTATTATCTTCATTGTTAGATCATGTTTGGTTCTCATTCACTTTCTTCATTTATAAGTAATTTAATTTCTTGCCAATATTAAATCCTTAATTATGAAGATCTCTTCTGCAACTTACAACACCTCTTTTTTTGTGATTAAGAGATTGTCTCCAAGCATTACATGTCACACATGTTGCATGTTTCACACCTCTTGCTTACTTACTGTCACATGTTAGTTTAATTCACCATTAGGAATTGAGAAATAAAGACAATATATACATCATGTATATGTCTTAAAAGAGAACATGAGAGAACAATTAAAAAAGAAACACATTTTGTAACACACTTGAGTGTATTTTGTTGAGGATTCTTGTTCCATTTGAGGGAGTATTGAGAGAAAATATTGTTTTTAGTCCTCGTTACTATAAAAGGATTTTTTGTACTATTTATAAAGGATTTTTTGTACTATTTATTTCACATAGTGGAACATTTCTCATGAGTTCCCGTAGTTTTCTACCTTTCATATTGGAAGGGTTTTCCACGTAAATCTTGTGTCAATACTCAATACTACAAAAAGCACATTTAATCTCGAACTGGAAGTTGATATAACTTTGGTTATTGAGGCGAGGTAACGAAGAGCGTCATGATAACTTGTCACTTAAATCCTCAATTTCTGAATAACTGAGGGGATAGTTGAGATGGTCGTTGGTTCGATCCCCAACAAATGCTTTTTTATATTTTCAAAATTAGCGCCACATGCCTGTCGGTTTATGACCAACATCGAGGCGAAAGAAAAAAAATATTTTTTTAAAAAAATATTACATTGTTTATACAAAGTAGTTTGTTTACAACGAATATTACATTGTTTACACAGAATATTGAAGTAAACATAGAAAATAAATTTTGAATCTGATTCATCGTCATCATTGTCAGTGAAGATGAGATGTTGGATCTTCGAATTATTGAATCTTGAGGAAGATCAAATGTTGGATGCAAGTATATTTTCAATGGCTTTTGCATGCATTTGTTTCTAATATAAAAAAAAGGTTAGAAAAATAAAATAAATATTCAGTTATATGATTATTTAAGAACTCAAACTTTGAATCCAAATAATTTTATGCTCTTGCAATCTATCATAGAGAACTTTACCAAGCTTCTTTAAGTTTCAAAATTTTCATTATGAATGTTTCATTATCAATTTAGATATTCATAATGCTTTAATAATTGATATCTTATAGGTTTCACGCGGATAACTAATGGTAGTGTCTTGAGCGTTGATACTCATTAAATGGACGACAAATATTTGTTTAAGGACAATGAAGAAACTAAATAAACACACTTATATTTTCTCTCGGTATTGACTCAAAACCAAGGTAAAAAATACAATAAAATCCAAAGCACCACATACCTCTCGGGTTCTGTTAAACATCAAGGGAAAATAACTTTAAAAATAAATAAATTACATTGTTTACACGGAATAATAAAATACATTATTTACAACAAATCAATATTTTTACAAATCAGATTCATCATTGTTGCCGTTATTCTTGGAGAACAATAAATCTTTGTTGTTATCCAGATTTTGTTGTATACTTATGTGCGTATTCTTTTTAAGTTCAATGGATTGCATGCATTCAACTTTTGATAAGTTATCTGTTCTAACCATGGGAAAATCTTTTTTCTGCACTTGCAATTCCTTCCATAGAACATTTACAAACTTCTTTAAGTTCCAAGATTTCATTATCTTGAGCAAATGTTTTCACAAGAAAGAGAACAAGATATATAATGGTGGATGTCTTGGCAATATCTTGAGTGTGGTTACTTTATGAATGTAGGACATAGATTCATTGTTGTAGCTGAGTAACAAAACCCCTCGGTTCTTTTTTAAAACCGATGCGAAAGGTTTTTTCTTTTTTAATTAAAAAATAAAATAACGAAACCCCTCGGTTTAATCAAAAAATCGAGGTAGAATATTACTTGCAAAAAATGATGAATGATAAAAATTGAAAGTAACGTGTCTTCTATCCATTTCAATTTTTTGTCATGCACCAATATTTTTGTGCTTGCAATTTACAACATATTTAGGAATAAATTTCTCAATATTGTCAGCCGAGGAAAACAATGTTGTTTTCTTTGATTGACAACATAGGAAGGTTATTCCAAAAAAAATACAACAACAACATTGATACCATTATGTAAGACAGATTGCAAGAGCGGAAAAAATGTTTTGTTCAAAATAGAAGAACAACATACAACACATAACATTGAAGATTTTTTTTTTGTCTCATAATCCATCCCAAAGAATGATGCATACAAATTTAGAACGGCCACATCTAAGTTAGGTTTAGGATAAAATTTTATTAACGAGTGCTTTTATAATAAAATTTGATTATCCAACCATTTGGTTATTATTGAAACCGAAGGAATAGATCGTTTATATTATAAATAAAAATAAAATAAAAAAGAAAGACACTATTTTTAAAGAAATAAAAACATATATTATATTTGTTGGGATTCGAAGTATTCCTAGATTATTTTTTCCCTCAGTTTTATTTAGAAATTGAAGAAAAATGTGATATTTAGTTTTAAAAAAAAAATTAGTGCGTCTAGGTATTATATCTCAATTTTTTTGTTAGGTGACATGAAAATTTTATTATAAAATATATTATTTGTAATAGTATATGTTTTTTTTTAACTTACTTTTCTTTAAATCTCAAATGTCGTATTGCGTTAATATGGTAACATTTATCAAGAAGGCATATCCCCAAACACGAGAATCATAAGTGGTAGTTAATTTTTATTTTATTGCATATGGTAAAAAATTCTCTAGGGGGCCTTGAGAATTGAGATATTGTATCAACTTTTTTATTTTTAATAATTATTGATGTTGTCATTGCATTCCTCATTCCCAAATGTGCAGTGTCACCATATATTCTTTTTTGTATTTTGTTGTCTAATTGACTTAGTTATTCGAGGACATTATTTAAACTTTGCTGGAAAAAGAAGGAAAATGTTTAGAATCTGATCGAAACTTTGAATTAAAAAATTAATCTAGACAATTAAAAATATCCCCTAATTCCTCCCTACATAAATAAAGAGAAGTGTAGGCTATATTCCTTCATCATCCTAATTATTCATGTCTTTAAAATCTTATTAAATATTAAATACCCTATAAGGATTATAGCATCAAATTTTATCATTATATTCCTAGTCTATATAAATAATCTCTTGTGCTTTAAATCTTTAGTTGGCTGTTCTTGATTTTTTATTATAGAAAAAAATCACTTTTTAAATATGTTATATAGTTAATATATTTGGACTATGATTTTATATATTTATTATTTAATATATTTAAAAAACAAATTTTCTTTTTTAACAAGATTAGTAATTTTAGTTCTAGTTCGATCGGATGAAGGAATTGGATTAAAGTTAGGTGCAATGAATTATCAATGTATTTAATTTATATAATTCAAATGTATTGATGATTTAATGTATTTAAAAAGGAGAAAAGGGATCATGCACTGACAGTGTAAAATATTTTTACATTGTCAACCAATCACCACCATGCATCCAATTAAAACATTCTTTTATTTAAAAAAAACTTTAATAACATGGCACATTCATGACTCCCTATTGGATGACAGTGTAAAATAGTTTTACACTGTCAGTGCACTACCTTTTAACTCTTTAAAAAGTGAAAAAATTTATAATAATTATTAGAGAGAATACTAATATGTACTACAGAGAGAGAACAAAAAAGATACAGCTAGATATGTGCATATTTTACAAATGATTGTGTCAACCTAACATATCTAAGGTATGAATAACCTGATTTATATATGTGCCAAATTCATGCAGCACACATAACCCCACCCTCTACCAAAATTAAATTCCAAAGTACAAAAAAAAGCTATATGATTCAGATTCTCATCAAAGGTTTAGAATTTAGATCATATCATATACACCTCTGATGATCCAGCTATGCATGCAGTCCCATCATAAATATTTTATGGTTTTAATTATTGTTGAAGATTCTTTGTCCAGGTGATAGAATCATTCTTGGATCAAACTCATATTTTCTTTGTACAAAACTTTTCCATTTTTTAGGTCCAAAATGGTTTCTCCACTCTTCCTGTGTGCTGTAGTGGGGAAGATATAACTTATACTTAATTTCAGCATCTTTGCAAAATTTCAAAATTTCTATGTTTTGTGCATCAAAGGCTTTCCAGTTATCAAATCCACTTGAGTGCAAAAATCCAACGGCATAAAATATTTCATCCTCATTATCTGGTATTGTTGCTGACATCTTACTGTCCCACCTGAAAAAAAAATAATTTAATTGATTAATTGATTCCTCATAACTAGATTTTAGTTTAATTAATTAGCTTTTTATAGGTTAATTAAGTGCTTACTTGTTTCTATTCATTGGATAAACTAAGACAGGTCCTGTGGTGATGTTTCTTTTTTGAATTATGTTGTTGAAAACACCTAGATTAAAATCCATGATTCTTGATTTTGGAACAAACATGTTAAGCCATGGATGAGGAACATCCCATAGTCCTTGTGATTGAAGCTTCAACTCTCCACTTCTCACTCTATTCAAGAACTCAACAAATGATACATTTTTTTCATAATAAAATCCAGGGATATAGTTTAGTCCTTGTACCAATGTTTGAATTTCCTACACAAACATGAAAAATATAAATTAGTCCAGTTGATAGCAATAGAGACATTCAATTATAGAGATATTCAACTACAGAGACATTCAACTGCAGTTGATAGCAACAAAGACATTCAACTACAGTAAATAGAATCAGAGACATTCAATTGCAAAGATATTCAACTGTAGTTGATAGCGACAGAGACATTTAACTACAGAGACATTCAATTGCATTTGATAACGGAAAAGATATTGAACTGTAATTGATATGATATAGACATTCAACTGCTGAGATGCAGATTCAAACTATAGATACTCGGGTAGAGGTCCGATAATTAAACTACTAGACCAAAAAAAATATATTAAAAAAAGTAATAATTAAAAAATAGAATGTACCTTGTTGAGAGTGTTTTGAGAATGGTGATCATAGTATTTGGCAATTTCCAAACAATAGAGGACCCTATGTTGAGTAACTAGGGAAAGTATCCTGTGATGGTCGGTTAAAGGGAAGAAAGAAGATCTCCAATTATTTATGGGTCCTTGATGCATTAACACCATCCCTTCCAAATAATCCAATTTACTCTTTTTGCTTAAAATTAAACTTTCTTGATCTTTAGTAAAATCTGTAAAATCACTATACAAAAGTCTAATCCATTTTACCTGCATGAAAATCAAATAAAAATTCACCATTAATATATTCATTCAAATATCTTAATATCAAATGTATTTCAATCAAAACTTGAATTAAATACATTCAACTTTTTTGGATTTTTTTTCTGCTTTTAATTGATTCTAGAAGTATTATAGTGGAAACAAAAACATAGTCATGCACATGTAAAGAATACAAAATAAAGGACAACGAGGACAAAAATAATTATATGGCCCTTTTTATTGGCACAATCACTTATTAAGGTCTCATATACAGTCACAATCATTATAAAAGTACTTCTGAAATTTTTCTCCTTTTTTCAAAACAACTATTTAATTGTTTTCATTCTTATGAATCTTACATTATCTATACATGTGGCTATAACTTAATTGTCGCATTATTTAATTTTGTATTTTTTTTGTTCATGGATGTGTAAAATACTACACTACAAGGACAATAATTAGATGCTCTTGTAAAGTTTGATTTTGATATATGGTTGAACAATTAATGTGACAACATAGAAGAATTGGGATTATTATGAATGGTTGGAAGAAGAAGCTAGCAACAAGACAAAAAAATTTAGTCTATTTTTTCTTCTATTTTGAAAAGTGTACGTACCCTCTTTGGTGCTGCCTCAAGAGCTATTCTTGCCTTTGTGATTATTCCAAATTGTCCTAAACCACCAAGGACACCGTGAAATAGTTCTGAATTCTTCTGTTTAGAGCATGTTACAAATTCTCCTTTTCCTGAAAAAAAAGTACCAAATAATCAAATTTTATTAAGTATTTAAATTAATTATTTGACTACAAAAAAGAAATATTTATGTATCATATGGTTTATAATCAAGTATCATATATAGTAAAGAACTCCATAAATATTTAATATACAAATTATTTACATCTCTACATTTGATGTGTGAGTTTTCGAGAAAAATAAAGCAGTCTGAAGTTTTTGAAGACCATATATAAATTAAATTTTGAGAGAGAGAAAAATTAAAACATGGTTCTATTTTGTTTTGATTTAACCATGACAAATATTTTACGAAGGATTTTTAATCATAATTTACATGTGTTAAATTTTGAATTTTATACGATAATCCGTATTGTATACCTTCATAACGGCTCTCTTTTCTAAATAAATTTAAATTGGAAAAAGTATTATATACAATTTTATATGATAACATAATATATAATAAACAATAAACTACTTGCATGCATACATATTCCTTAAAAAGCATACGGGTAAAGTTCAAAATATTTATTATTTTAATTAAAATTATTATAGTTAAGGAATTGACCTAAGTAGACTTGGACCAAACAACATATAAAACCAACAGCCTATAAAATAAAAAGAAAAAATAGGACTAGACTATGTCGACAATGTGAACTGTGTGCATAGGTTTAGAATTTTTCAAAAACATGACCGGGTGGAAATTACTTATTAACTTCTCCAAAATATCAGAACAAGAATCTCTTAACAACCACGAAATTTGGTAGTAATAGTAAATAGGAGAAATTTAATAATAAAAAACAATCCAAAACAACATATAAGAAACTTTATAATAAAAAATAAAGCTATAAAAGTTCTGTGATGGAATCTAATGAAAGTCTTTATGATACTAAAACTAAAACAGATTATTTGTTAAATCTTAAGATATGTCTTTTTATAAAAAGAAGTTAGAAAAGTTTTCCTTTATATGTCACTGTGCATTGTAAAGCCAACATGCACATGGAAGTTCCTTAGTTTCTCCATTTCTATCTGTTTTTATCTAAAATCAAATGGATTGTGACACAACAGGTCCTGACTCTTGAAAAAAAAAAATCATAAATTTCAACTATAATTTACAAAGCAATTTACATCGATCTAATATATCATCAAGCAAACGATACCAATAAACGGCCACGACAAAACCTTATTAGAAAGTGTTGATACCAATAATGTTATTCACAATTTTTATTATAAAAAATAAATTATGGTTAATTTACACCGTGATGACCGTAATCAGTATCGTAACACCTATATCAATTGAAATCGCAAACTTTTATGCGACCACAACCATTAGTTAAATCATTGAGTATATGAACTCTGAATTTAACCCTAGTCACAAATAATCTTAATATAAACTATCATTAAGTTAGACACCAACACCAAAGTTCAAACTCTTGATCTCATAGTTGTATGTGTGAATTTTTAGCTGTTATTACCACTTCGTGAACTTATAAAAGAAAAATATATTAGATGCAGAAGAAAATGTTGATGTATATACATACCAGTAACAACATCCAATTGATGAACAGTGGAAATTTGAGGTCCATAACGAAACGTTTGTCCACTAATTCCAGCATTAGAGAGTGTTCCACCAACAGTCAAGTAAAGATAATCAGTCCAAGAAACAGGTGCAAGTCCATATTCAAGTGTTTCATATAAAACATCAATCCACAGTTGTTCCCCACCAACATCCACATAGTATCCAACCTTAGCATCTCCAAATACCTTAATCCCCTCATTAACATTTTTCATTTTAATATTATTCCTAACATCTCCTCTTTCTCTTAACCCTTTTATGTCCACAACGACTCCGTCACGTGCCATGGCTTGTCCGCGCGTCGAATGACCTTGTCCTCTTGCCGCTATACGAAAAGGGACAGAACTGTTGAACGACAGCTTGATGAGAGTTGCTATGTCGTTCACAGTTGTCGGACGAAACACCGCGGCTGGTAATTCGTGTACGAGGTTGCCGTAGTCGGTTGAAGCTTCTTCAAGGGCTTTTGGGTTGGTTATGATTTTTTCAGATATGTTGTTGTTTGTTGTGGATAACTCTGTTGGTAGTGATGATTTCCATTGCTCGGTTTTTCCAACAGTGGATATTAAACGTGGGATGGTTATTATTAAGAGAATGAAGTATATTGGAAAAGGGTAACTCATGGCCTTTTTTTTTTTTTGTGTGGATGGAGAGAATGAATATGAGAGAAATTGTTTTTGGTTTTGTGATGAAGTGATGAGGTTTGGTGATGAGAGAAGGGGAAAGAGGGAGGGGGCTATAAATAGAATAGAAGAAGACTTTGCATGATAAAAGATGGAAATAGTGTGTGTTTAGAGAGAGAGAAGAATCTTTTGTCTTTTAGGTTTAATAATTGAAAATTGCTTGACTTTATTATAACTTGCAGGGGGAAAAGATTTTATGACAGTTGTTAATTCAATATATAAACTTTATTTTTATGTATGTTATTAACTATTCAATCATCTTAAAAACTAAATTTATAGATCTTTTTGCAATAATTCTTAATTAACGAACCTCCAAGAAACAATTTAAATACTTTGAGGCACTATTTCGTTTTTCTAGTATTTAAAAAAAGAGAACAAATCTTTTACGTACTTGTGTACTATAGGAAAAAGAGAAACCGATGATTGTACGTAGTGTAAAAAGAGAAATGGGTAAATGTCAAATTCAAAGATACGATCGAAGGATATCATAGATTATATTTGTCCGTCTTTTTGAAACGTCATGTAGTATTTGTTGTGTGAAGCAATAAAATGAAAACACAAATATATAATTAATTATCAAGCAGTGAAGCATTGGTGTGGTGATTGTTTTCTAGGACTCTGTTTGTGTATATTTGTACCGTCATCGTCATCACAAGATTCCTAGTAAACCAACCCACAAGTTAATTCCTTCTATTAATGATTATTGGTATTTATATATTTCAAAAAATTGAAATTGAATTGCAGCAGAATTGTCCACTTTTTTTAATATCAATAATTATAATCTTTAAAGATTATATAAAAATATGAGACAAATGGATAATAAAATACATCGCTACCTCTTATGAAGCCAAGATTTATTTTTTAAGAAATAATATACATTGAAGTAAAATACAACATTGTTATACATTAATTTTTAGACTCTATAAAAATATATGATCATTAAAGTTAAAAAATCAAAAGTGTTAAAGAAAAATAAAATAAAGTAAATTGATGTTAAATTACGATTTCTCATATTTGAACATTTTACTTAAAAACAACTAAATACAATTCATCATATGTTTACTAAAAACCGACTTTGAAATATATATATATATATATATATATATATATATATATATATATATATATATATATATATATATATATATATATATATATATATATATATATATATATATATGGATTTTGACCCCATAGAATGACAACACCAAGACAACTGTAGGATTTTGTCAACCACATCATCCACATCGAAACCGACGAAACAAATTTTTAAATGACAACGTCGTAAGAGTTCTCACACTAAAAAAAACAATACATCATAATTCACTACAAGAAATTAGATATTTGGCAGCGACTTTTTTGCAACGACTTTCAATTTGCTGACAATATCATGCATATAGCAACAACAAATTTGAGTCGTAATAATAAGTTACTCTTTTTCTCAACAATCATATTATCGCTGAGAAAAGTGACTTATCGCAACAATTATTATTGTCGCTGGAAATAATTCAACTTTTTAATATATATATATTGCAGCAACTAATGTAAGTCGTAGCAATAAATTATTATTTTTCTCGACAATCATATTATCGTTGAGAAAAATGACTTATCGCAACAATTACTATAGCCGCTAAAAATAATTTAACTTTTTAATTTGCATGTTGCGATGACTAATATTAGTTGTTGTGATAACTTTATACATCTCTCAAATATAGCATTATTTCTAAGAGAAAATAACTTATCCCAAAAAAACATATTATCGCTAGAAAAATATGATTTTATAGACACATATAGTAACTATTTGAAGTGACTGTACTAAATTATCTTTCCGCAACAATTTCTTTATTGCTGAAAATATTACTCACTTTTAAAAATAATTCTCTTATGAAAAAGTTATAATTTCTTGAAAAATATTTTTTTATCATATTTGTTTTGAGTATGGTAAATGATATATCAAGAAAATAGTTAAAATTTATATCGAACCAAATAAAAAAAAGAAGATGATCTAACATATTTGTGCATTTTGTTTAAACCCAAAGGCAAATATATTAATATCTAATTGTGATGAAAGATAACTAATTAAAAATAATATTTAAAAAATTTTAAATGGCAAAATTTTAGTGTAGTTTATTGTTTATTAAGATATTTATATCTACAATCAAAAATAAAAATATTTTAAAATAAAAAATAGAATAAAATATTTAGTAAATAATACAAAATTTATAAATTTATAAATTAATGATATATTTATGTCCAAAATAAAAAAATAATAAAACATGAAAATTTTGAAAAAAATATAAAATATTTGATGGACATGGTCAAAATATATACAACATGTTGTTTGAAGAAGTATTTATGTCAAAAGCAAAACATAATTAAATAAAATAAAATAATAATAAACTAATAAATTAACTTTAACGGTTTAAAAATGGGCAGTTTTAATTTTACATTAAATCAACTCTTATGGTTTACAGATTTTAAATTTTCACACCAATACAAGAATTAGATTGTGTAATTCATTTACATGTTCAATAGTGGTTAGATATTCACTTGAATTTGTCTATAATTAAGGAAACTAAAATATTTAGTATGCTTCTAATTTCCACGTATTTCCTTTTTAGGTGGCCCATTAAGGTTTGTTTTTTTAAGTATTTGTTTTTTTAAAAAACTTAGGAAGAGATAAGATAATTATGTTAGATATTCAAATTTAAAACCTAAATTTTTTAGGTTTTGTTCATTTATTGTAAATTTGAAATTAAGTTAGTTCTAAAAAATAGGATCTATTTATTGACCGTATATTTTTAATAATTAGAATAAAAAATTAATTAAAAAAAGAGACTATAAAAATCTAATGAGTGAATAACAACCACCATTCACCAATTGAGAAAAAAAGTTCAAGACTACACAAAAAGAAAGAAAAAGAAGAAGTGTTAGACAACCATAACTCAACATTTATTTGAGAGAGATTGGGTAAAATTTTCTTATCTCACGTTATTGTATTTTATATTGTTTTAAATCTATTGACTATTGCCTCTCTTTGAATATGATAATATCATTTGTGTGTTAGTTCCATTTTTATTTTCATAAAAGAAAAAAAATTAATTTTTAATGATTATGTGTTCAATAGAATGATTTATTTTTGTGAATTAGAAAAATATGATATGTTATTCGGAAGTAAATACAACTTTTATTTTAAAGGTGTCTGCGATCTTTATTTTCATCATACAGTTTGGAAGGAAATAAGAAGCTAATTTAAACTTTTTTTGAAAAAAGAATCTTAAACGTATGCTTTAAAAATAAAATTTGATGTGAAACATTGCCATATTTTTCTATTTGTAATTTTAATAATTATTTTTATGAAAATATTAAATTTGAGTTACATATAATTTTAATTATATGAATGATTCCTTTGTCATATATTTTAAATATTGTGTATATATTATTTTAAAATCACAGGAACGCGTGGTAATGACCAAGCAAAATAAAAGATGGATCAAACTTAGAGATAGAAGCTTACCAGAATACTTAAAAGGAATGGACGATTTTTTAGATTTTGCTTTTTCTGGGAATAAGCCTCCAAAAACAATTAGGTGTCCGTGTTGCAGATGCAATAATGTCAATTTCAAGACAAGAGATGATGTGGATCATGATTTGCATGAGTGGGGATTTGAGCCAAGTTATGTGAATTGGGAGTATCATGGAGAATCTTCAAGTGATTCATCAAGTGATAGTGATTTTCAAGATAATGATATTAACAATGATGTTGAAAATGAAAGAAGTGATGATGCCCAAACTTTCACCATGCTTTATGACATGCATCAATCATTTAACGCGCATAGTGAAAAGGTGTTTGATCATCCTATGTCTAGTAATGTCAATGAAGAGCCAAATAAGGAAGCTAAAAGATTTTATGGATTAGTGAAAGATGCTGAACAAAAATTATATCCAGGTTGTAAAAAATTCTCCAAGTTATCTTTTATTATGCGACTTTTCCAAATGAAATGTCTTTATGGATGGAGCAATACCTCACTTGACTCACTGTTAAAGCTATTGGCTGAAGCTTTTCCCGAAGGTAATGTGCTTCCTAGCTCAATATATGAAGTTAAAAAGATTATAAAGGATCTTGGACTTGATTATGTCAAGATAGATGCTTGTGCTAATGATTGTATTTTGTATAGAGGAAAAGACTACGAAAATCTTGACGAATGTCCTATTTGTGAGAAAAGTAGATGGAAAGAAAATACGAAGAAGAATAATGTCCCTAATAAGATAGTTCGTTACTTTCCCATAAAACCAAGACTACAAAGATTGTTTATGTCAAAACAAATTGCACAAGACATGAAATGGCATAAAGATAAAAGAATTGATGACGGAATTTTGAGGCACCCAGCTGACTCTTTGACATGGAAAAGATTTGATGATCAACACAAGTTTTTCTCTGCAGATGCACGTAATATAAGACTTGGTCTAGCATCAGATGGTTTTAATCCCTTCGGTATGATGAGCCCCAATTATAGTATGTGGCCTGTGGTTTTAGTTCCTTACAACTTACCTCCCTGGTTATGTATGAAACAACCCAATTTTATGTTATCATTACTTATTTCAGGACCAACTAGTCCTGGAAATGATATTGATGTTTACCTTCAACCACTAATTGATGACTTAAAGGAATTATGGGATGTGGGTATTGAAACCTATGATGCTTCTTCAAGCAGTAATTTTCAATTACATGCAGCCTTGTTATGGACTATAAATGATTTTCCAGCTTACGGGATGCTATCTGGATGGAGTACTAAAGGATCATTAGCTTGTCCTTGTTGCAACAAAGAAACCATCTCATGTCATTTAAAATATAGTTTCAAGCAATGCTACATGGGTCACCGTAGATTTTTACCTACTAACCACCCTTGGCGTAATAATAAGAGCTCATTTGACAATACAAAAGAGGTTAGACATGCACCACAACCATTGACAGGAGATGAAGTCATAGCGCAACATGAAAATATACAACCAGTGATCTTTGGTAAAACCATAAGAAAACGAAAGCGGAATGAAGGTGAAAAACATAATTGGAAGAAAAAAAGTATATTTTTCCAATTACCTTATTGGAAAACTATATTATTAAGGCATAATCTAGATGTGATGCATATAGAAAAAAATATTTGTGAAAGTGTTATTGGGACATTGTTGAATATTGATGGAAAAACAAAAGATACTTTAAAATCTCGGCTAGATTTGAAACACATGGGATTCAAAAAGTCACTATGTCCTATTAGAAATGGAGACAAGTATGTTATTCCTCCAGCTCGTTACACGATGTCATCGATAGAAAAGGCTAAATTTTGTCAAATATTGAAAGATGTTAGGTTTCCCGACTCTTATGCCTCAAATATAGGTCGTTGTATAAATGCAAAGGAATGCAAGATTTCCGGACTTAAAAGTCATGATTATCATGTTCTTTTTGAGAGAATTGTTCCACTTGCCATAAGGGGGTTACTTCCTAAAGATGCATGTGATCCATTAATTGAGTTATCACTATTCTTTGGTGACTTGTGCTCTAAAGAGTTAAAAGTTGATGAATTAGACTGCTTAGAGAAGCATATGGCAATAACCCTTTGTAAGTTAGAGCGCATTTTTCCACCATCTTTTTTTGATGTTATGGTTCATCTACCGATTCATTTGGCAAATGAAGCAAAACTCGGAGGTCCAGTTCAATATAGATGGATGTATCCTATTGAAAGGTTAGTTAGCACAATATTTTGATGTATAAAGTTTAAATATTTTAGTTTTCAATCAATACATATATGCATAAATAATTATTGTGTGTTTTCTTCCAGATTTTTACGAGTACTAAAAAATTATGTGCGTAACAAAGCACCTGAAGGTTCAATAGCAGAAGGGTATCTAGCTGAAGAGTGTATGACATTTTGTGCTAGATATTTGGTTGATATGGACTCTAGACTAAATCAACCTATATGGATTGTGTAAGTGAAAATTGCACAAGCTTATCAGTGTTTAAAAAAAATGGTCGACCTATAGGCGGTGATTCTTGGGAAAATATGAGTCTTTCTGAAATTCTCCAGGCTCATTTTTACATATTACAAAATTGTGAAGAAGTCAGACCTTGGATTGAGTAAGTAGCTTACTCTAACTTTACTTCAATATAAAAATTATAACTAACCATATTTTTTTCTAACAAGTTTGTATTTTTAATAATACAAGGGAGCATATGACAAAGATAAGAAATGAAAGTAATATAAATGTTGAGAAGAGGCATATGAATCAATTTCACAAGTGGTTTGAAAATGAAGTAAGTGTCATTTATAATAAAAATCAACTGCTCTAAGTCATGTTGTTAATTGATTTATAAATTGATTTTCTTCAACAATAATATTATATATGCAGGTTATCAGATTAAAACAGTTACAAGATGGAAGGATCAATGACCAACTTATTGCGTTATCAAGAGGGCCAGATTCTCGGGTACTCATCCACAATGGATACATCCTTAATAATTTCAAATTTCGTGCAAAAAGTGTTGAGCAACACTTAAAAACTCAAAATAGTGGTGTGGTTGTGAAAGGAGACGAGTTATCCGGACACGTTGAATATTATGGAATGATTAAAAAAATCGTTGAAGTAAGGTATTTGGATAATAACTCTGTGATATTGTTAAAATGTGATTGGTTTGAGGCTCCTTCTCAAGTTCGAAATCAAAGAAGAGGATATAAAAAAGATGAGTATGGATTTATTAGTCTAGATATCACAAAGATATTTTACAGAAACGATCCATTTGTTTTAGGTTCACAAGCTGGGTCAGTTTATTATGTCAAGCAGAATAACAATCAAAATTGGTATACTGTGGTAAAAGTAAAACCAAGGAATGTTTATGATTTTCCTCAAGATGAAGATGACTCAGAGCCATATCAACTAAATGAGTTCAACAATAACAATACATATAAGGCATTAGAAACATCGTCATTGGACCAAAGAGAGATTTTAAACCGAAATGATATTGGTGGAACAAGCTATGAACATACTATTATCGAAGAAGAAGAGCTCAAAGTAGCAAATGATGCAAGTGACTATGATACTGATGATTACGAATACCAATCTTCAACAGATGAGGACGACTATTCAGATACGGAAGATTCTGACTCTGAATAAAAATAGTTTTTTATATTATTTTATTTATAAATATGTCTTCCAAATATAAAAATTGGCACAACCATTAAATTTAGGATTTTTTAATCTATTATTAATATTCTCACTTATTTTAATTTAATTATGTGTTTAATTTGTACGCATTATTAACATTTTATTTATTTAAGTAACATTTGTTTATATTAAAATTGATTCTTATAAATCTCTACAATATTAAGAGAACCAATTTTTTATCAACAATTTTAATAGAGATTTAATTCAATATAATTATAAAAATTAGTTTTTGTATATATGAAATAAGTAATGAAAGTTGCATATGAAAATTTTATATATAATTGTGAGTTAATCGGTTAGTGAGTTGTATAAATTCATGACTAACTACTCATATAAGAATAAAACTTTAATATACTTCTTATATTTTAGCCTTTTTACATTAATTAATAATAAAAATAATATGAAGAAATTACAATAAACTATACTATACTGTACTTCCTATATTTTAGCCTTTTAAATTAATTAATTAATTAATTAATTTCTGTGATGCACAGAATATGTTGATTTTATTAACCACAGGATTCTCTAAATTTCAATGTGTGATTAAATTTTTATACGGCTTGTTTTGATTGAAAAAATAAATAATATTATTATAATAATAAACTAATTTTTTGACAGAATAATAATAAAATAATTATAACCGTGTTTCTTATAGAAAGTTTCATATCATATTTTTAAACCATTATTATTATTTTATTTAATTATTAATTATAGATATTCTAAGAAGGATATAAACTATAAACCATGTTGTTTTTTAATAAAAAACCATTTTTGTTGGGATTCAAGGAAAATTACGTGCCTATATTTTAGTCATTAATACTAATTGGGAGAGATAGTGGAATTTATAGTTAAAGTTTTTCTATTTTTTAGTAAATTTTTTAATTAATTAATTAACAATAAATAATTAAGCAATTGATTGAAAGAGATATAAAGAATAAGTCAAAAATAAATAAATAAATTTAATGCTACTTGTGCGGTATTATTGGGAGATTATTGAATTGAGTGTTGAAAAGGTAATAAGAAGTTATGGAAAGGAGAATTTAATGGGTGATAATGCTGATGAAAGTAATTAAGGAATATTTAAATGAGATTCAAAAGGGTGAATATGTGATTTAATGGATGATGTGTCAAGTTATGAAAGGGTGCAAGAGAAAGGAATGAAACACGTAAAAAGAATAGTGATCTAGATAAAATTAATTAACAATTTTTTCCCAATCAATTAAATTATACAGCAATTAAATTGGAGGTAATTTTTAGCGCTAAATTTTTTTGACAATTTTTAGAAGAGCATTATCTCTTAGATAACTGTTACCCATTATCTTCTCTTATGAGAACTTCTTCTTCACTACTTTTTAATTTCTTTTCTAACCAGCTTCAATTTCTTTCATAATCAGGTTATTTTATTCTTTTTCAAGGTAAATGCATATTTTAAGATTTCATCCATTTTCATCTTAATCAATTTTGTAATTGATTTGTTCATGTTTTGTCATTCTCTATATAGTCATGGCTCCCCCAAATCAAGGTCCGGATTTACAAATTCCAAATTCTTCAAATACAAGTAAGCAACAAGAAGGTACTTATTTCCCTATTCATATACTATTTGTTCTTATATTTCTATCTTAAAAGTTCACATTATAATTCTCATAAACTTAATTTTTGGATCAAAATACAATAGAACATACAAATACAAGAAAAATTGGAAGAGGAAGAACTATTGGCTTAGGTATTGTAAAAAAGAAAAAGAAGAGCTCTATTGGAAAATTGCAAGTTGTTATTCCAAGTGATAAAATGGTAGCTGTTGGACCAGGAGCTGCAAATTTTGTGACTGAGATTTCAATAGTTGTCCTAAAGAATGCTCCTTTTAATGTCAAAAGGTGGAGAAAAGTACCACAAGATGTACATGACAAGATAGTTTCAAAAGTTTTGGTAAATTATAAATTGTACATTTTTATTTTATTTTATTTCTTTTATGAAGTACTTACAATAGTTTATTTTCCAATTATTAACTGCAGGATACTTTTGACATTGATAATACAACACACAACAGGGATGTCATTCTCGATACTGCTAAAAGACTCTATCGAAATCATAGATGTAGATTCCATCGACACTTTAGCCAATACAACACAAATGAGACAGCTTTAGAACATAAGCCAGATGATATAAGTGAGGAAGATTGGAAGTATTTGGTGGATTATTTTTCAAGTGCTAACTATAAGGTATGTTTCTATTAAATCTAATAAAAATATGGATGACTTAGTTTTAAATATAAAAAGTGTTATATTTGTTTTTTAATATTTTCAGGCAATTAGTGAAAGGAACAAATTAAATAAAACAAAACAAGTTATGAATCATAGATGTGGAAGGAAGTCATTTCAAGCTGTTAGGTATGATGCGGTAAACAATAGATTTATAAAATCAATTTTTTTGGTATATTTTTTGTTGAGTTGATGACTAATAGATAATTATATTTTGTGATGATATAAATTTATGTACAGAGAGATCCAGAAACTCAAAAAGAGCCAAACTATCAAGATTTATGGCGAATGACCCACACAAATAGCAATGGAGAATGGATAAATGATGCCTCTAAGGAAGTACATGTATGATATATTTACCTAATTTGCAAAACATATATAATTGTAATAAATTTTGTTATTTCTAATTATAATTAACATTTTGTAATAGACAAAGGTTGGAGAAGCTTATAATGATTTTGAAGAAGCCGGATATGTGGACGAAGATAAAGACAAGCTTATAAATATTGCTTTTAAATCAGTTGTAGGAGAAAGATCTGGATATTGTCGTGGCTTAGGAGCTGGAATAAAACCACAAAAGGGTAAATCTGTTATTGGCTTACATGAAGAATTAGAAAAGGAGTGTGAAAAGAGGCATGATATGGAAATGAAATTAAAAGATGTAGAAACTCAACTCCAAGAAGAGCAAAAATTGAGGGAAGAAATGACTGCAAAGTTTGAAGAGAGTCAAAGACAACTCGAAGAAAAAATAAAGACGCAATTTGAAGAAAAAATGGCAAATATGTTTTATAAAATGATGAATTTTCAAGTAAGTATATAAATTGTTCTTTTTATTACAAAATATAATAAATTAGTAGTTTTATATAATTTTTTAATTTATTATATTGAATATGTCATTAGTGTATTTTGAATATTTTTACAGGGAGGACAATCTTCTAGTACACCGAATACAACTTTTGAATCTAATCACAAAGTTAATAACATGACTACAGAAAAATTGTAAGTAGGATTTTCTAGTGTCTTGCATATGTGGTATGAATATTTTAAGTATAGTTTATTTATTATAAGAGTTATATTTAATGATAATGTCTTATACAAGTGCTCTTTAAGATTGCTATTGATATATAGTTTCATGGGAAGTTAATTGTGTTTTATGTAAAAAGTTGGGAGCAACATTATTACTCTAGGAGTAGGTGAACTAGTATTTTTGTGTAACAAAGAGTTTTGACAATGTGTGCATATTTGTTCATTTTTTACTTTGATGTGACTTTTTACTATATTAGTTTTTTTTTCTATTGCAAAAGAATGTATTGTAAAAGAAACTTGTACATTAATTTTTTATTGTTTTGAAATTGTAGGTCAAGTAAGAGTACTTCAACTACTTCACCAAGAAGGCTTCGAAGCAAAGATATAAAGAAGAGTTAATAATCATGTTGGCGAGAGTCATAATTTCATTTATTAACTATGTAATTTTTATTTTTATTTTTATTTTTATGGGAACAAGGTTGTTTATTAATATTTAGTTTTTGATGTTTTTAGAAATTTAAATTTTTATGTCAATTGGGATAATTTGTGGTATTTTTTAATTTAATATTATATTAATTATTGTTAACATTTCTTGAAAAAAATATTATCAATCTTGTGATTTATATTGTTAAATTATGTATTTTTAAATAATAATGACAATTTAAATGAAAATAATGATGCTAATTTTAAAAGGAAGTTTAAAAATATAATTACATTTTTATTAATGACATAAATTGTTGCGAAATCTAATTTATGCCAACTACTTTTATGGTTGAGGTATAGATTATATGGCAACAACTCATATCGTCGACAAAAATGATTTTCGACAATATCTTTAGTTGTTGACAAAAAACAGCTTTTGGCAACGACTATGGGCATTGTACTTGATCAAATAAGGCAGCAATAATTATTGTTATAAAAACATTTGTTATGACAGCGACATCAAATGTCGTTGCAAAACTTTTTGCAACGGCACTTATACCAACGATATGCAACGACATTTTTTTCGTTGCAAAAAATACATTTTGCAGCAATTTCGTATTTTTCTCAACAACTTTTGTCGCTGCAAAAACTCATTTTTCTTGTAGTGATTGTAATTGCACATATTTGAGGTCGATCATAAATGAATCATCTCATATCAACTGACTTTTCTTTAAGAATTATATATCTAAACTCTAACCACTTATTTAAGATTGATGCCAAATTAATCTTGTACAGCCCAACCAATCGAATGTTGGTATTGGTATTTATCTATTAATTGATGTATATACATTACACACTATTTCAAATTATTTAATATTACCCAAATTGGAATATCCTCAAAATTGGGTAATTATGAAGAGGATCTTCCAAGATTTAGTTTTGGGGACCAGAGTACTTATGATGAAACAAGGTATGTTCCATTCAACTTTTCTTGTTCATGGAAGGGTAATGTAATGTAATGTAATGTCAATGCAAACCAAGAAAGATACATCACAACAGATTTTCCTTTGCCCAAAGATTTTGTTAGATATACTCTCTTTATATTTGAAACACGTAATCAATATCATAGATTGGAAATGGAACCAAACCATAACCCAAGAAAAATATATGTGCCTGTCTTTCTACAGATAAAGTCACTTTGAATGTCTCTATAATACTAGACTATTACAATACTAACATGATTTTCTTCCAGATTCAACATCTTCTGAGCCAAACAAAATAAAGATCATAGATTCCATACTATTATTAAATTTGGTAAAGTTGGGTTTCATATTATTTTAATCAATTATTATTAGTTGAAGTATACCTAATTTTTTTTTTCAATTTTTGTTTGCAAGTGACAATTTAAATATTAAAATTTAAAAGCACCTGACATGCATTTTACAAGAAAATGGGAAGAAAACAATTGTATGCCAAGCACACGCAAGAGAATCCAGATAACTACTAGTTGATAATTATTTTATTTAATTGTGGCTAGCTATAGCTTCCATTGAAGGGGTTATTGATGTAAGAATAATTTTTAAAAAAATCAAGGGTTAAATAAGTTTTTGGTCCCTTTAAATATTGCAATTTCATTTTTAGTCCCTCTTGTGTTTTGGCAACGGTTTTAGCTGGTTTTGGCAACGGTTTTCTTGTAAAAACCGTTGCCTAAAGGCAGGAGGGACTAAAAATGAAAACTGCAATATTTATAGGGACCAAAAACTTATTTAACCCAAAAATCAATAATTAGATCTTACTATGAAGGAAATAATTGATGTAAGGAATTATTTGGAATACACCAACCACACATACATTTGCAAGAAAGACACTGACAAAAGATTCTAATAGAATTTTAAAGATTATGTGTGGAAAGGTTGTAAATCATGCATTGTCATTAAATGCGTGATTGGTTTTGTGGGACTAATAGGATTTTTTTTTTTATTGAGCTTAATTGGTTTTTCAAAATCTGCTTATATTAAGTTGAAGATTTTGTTCAGTTATAATGTCATTTTCAAGTATTATGTCATCTAAACCTTTAACATGCTATGTCAAGCTAAAGGCCAAACATCTAGCTATAATGTGAATAAAATGATACAATAACTGAGAGATTACGTAAAAAGTATCCGAGTGTATTGCACGCTCGAAATTTAATAAAATCGTTCTTAAATTTTATTTATTTTAAAAGAAAAGGGAAAAAATCGATTAAACTCTCAAACAACGATAAATGATACAATAACTGAGAGATTACATAAAAAGTACCCTTACATCCGTTGCATTCGACAGGATCCTTTTAGTTAGTCTTGCGAAAGAATGTTAGTGTGATGTTTACATGTGATCTTCTAATTATGCGAGACGAAAGAAAAGAAATTGATTTTGGGATTTTTTATAATTGTGTCTGACGAGACGTTGGATCTCGGGCCTACATAACATTTGGTGCGGTGAGGAACACCAGAATACCAATAATACGTAAAAGTGATACCACAACAATTGAAAAAAGGATACCACAACGTCGGACCAACTATTATAAGATAAAGGTGATTTTATGTATGATACTTTCCACTACGGTCGCACGACCGTGATGATATGCTAGCTAGCGTGCTAGTTGTCACAACGGTTATATTACACAACCATTGTGAAATATATTTAGGTCATGAGTTTGAGACCCATCAACAATAATTTATTTTAAATATAATTAACATTTCACCATGATTACAGAATATAACTGTCGTAAAGAGAACCATAAATTTATTATAAAATATGTAAATTATTTGTTTTTCCCTATACCTCACTAAAAATATACATCCATTAATATTATAAAACTTTCTTTTGTTGATTAAGAAAAAGTAAAAGTTTATAGAAATAGCAAAATACATACACATTAGATGCACTGGTTCTAAAGATTGTGATCTAATCGAACTTCAAGTGGAGGTCATATGAAGAATTTCAAGAATCTTTGCTGACCCTCAGATTGCGTGAAAGTTTTGAAAAATGACAATCAAGTGGCAAGTGCTTTATCCAAATATTAAAATTACCATGCCCATGACTTGTATGGTTTTTTATTTCTTATAGATTTCCCAATTATATTCCTTATAGCATATTTTGCATGTATTTCTTTCTTGCAAGGGTTCTAGCTAGCTAGGTTCTATTTGTTGTGTTTGTCCCCTTTTGATGGGAAAAAGAAAAAAAAGAAGAAACCCACTATAGCCAGAACCAAGATTGATTTTCTTTATTACTATTACACAATTATATTTAAAAAATCAACACTAAAAACCATTATTAAAATTTAATATAATCTAGATTTGGGATAAAATCAAATCCAATGCTTTTATCATACTATACTATTTCATATCAACTAGAGTCTATTATCTATACCACAGAGTCCCATAACATAGGTTACATATTTAAAACTGTTCAAATATCTACCAAACATATTAAACAATTAACCAAAGACAAATATATGATCTCATGTTCTAAACAAAGACTTTGATTGGTAAAGAAAAATTAAATTTGAATATGAAATAACATTCAAGGAACAATCTTTGACCTATAGATCTCGCAGGTACGAGGAGCTATCAAACAAAAAAAATAAAACCATATATAACCACCATGCATATGGCTCTGTGGAATATTTTTATTATTTAATATTTATTTTTTGAATGTTGGTATTACTCTTATTAATGGTTCAAGTTGAAGGGTGTCATCTTTGACAAAACATGTGATTCATGCATGACTAATAAATGCGATTAATAGTGACTTCAAATGTTTATTCAATAAAAATGGGGATTGAATGTGGTTTTATGGTAGTTTCTTAGACTTCTTTTTAAAATGACTTTTTATAGTAACATATAGTTTTATAAAAATACTTCAAAAAAAAAAATATTTGAATTTTATTTATGAATATATATTTTAAAATATTGCTTGTAATTGTAAAGATTGTTTTGTATGATAACTCGATAAGATTTTAAAAAGAGATTTAAATAAAAATTTATTTTAAATTATACAATTTTTATTATATTAAATTTTTTTAATTAATAAAAAATATATTCAGAATATTTTCTACTATTTTAAATACCATTGCATTAAAGTAATTATGAAAATAAAAAATAAAAATTACATTTTTTAAAAGTTATACCAAACCGTCTCTTATTAAAAAAATTCATCAATATTCTAAAATTTTTAATAATTTCAGAATATAAATAATTTTTTTAATTTTTAATTCTTTTTGTTAAATAAATTTAGATCTCATTCTAAAAGAGAGCTAAATGACGTTGTCTAAAAGCATTTATATGTTCAATAGTCTAAAAACTTTAATAACGTGAAGCTCTAAATAAATTTCACCATTCACTTTCACGTTTATCATTATCATAGGTTTGAGTTAAATTTTCATATTTTTTAATCAAATACCATATTGAATAGATTTGGTTTTTTATCATTAATATGATTTTTTATCGTTATTTTCTATATGTTTTAAAAAAAATCATCAACTACCTAAAATCCAAGCTATGTTGTAATTAATAATAATTAACCATTATAGGTGTGTTTTAAAATGACAAAAAATAAGGTAAACAGATGTTGTTTTTTGAATTCAGAAATAGGCAATACTTGTGAAGTGTTACTTTAGGCTGTTTGTATTTTGAATTTAAAAATAGACAATGCTTTTGTGAAGTGTTGCAGTAGATAGTTTGAATTTTAAATTCGAAAATAGACAATGCTCATAAAGTGTTGTAGAATACAGTCAGAATGTGCAATGCTTTTGAATTGTTGCTATAGACGAAATAGTACAACACTTAATAAAAGTATTGTTGAAAGTGTTTCATCAAGAATTTCAACCCTGTGAAACATCACCACTTTAGATTATAAATTGAGCATTCTGGATTATGAAATTTATAATTAGAAAAGTCCATACTCTTCACACAGAATTCCGGGTTTCATCTTCCCTACATTTGAATTTTCAACTGTCTTGTGCAAACTCGAGTATAGGCTGAATTATCCTGAGTATTCATGTTTATAAACTGTAAGATAATTTGAGAGTGCTTGAAATACTATAAGAAAAGTTATTCGTTCACAATTCTAGCCTTAATCCACTTAATTTAAATTAATTTTCTAACAATCTTCTACTATCTCAAATAATGACAATCGAGGCTCCCGTTTCAAAAAGCAAAGGATAGAAATTTTGAACATAAGAAGAATTTACATCATGAATCCAAGTCAATAATTTAATATAAAAAGGAGATAATATCAAATTTATATGATGGTGAAAGATACACAATTAAAATACATATAATTTTTAAATTTATGTCATTTCGAATTATAAAAATGTACATAATTTGAGGCTGCAATTTTAATGGAAAAAATAAACACTCATATATTTAGTGTATTAAAAGAAAATAAAATGGATAGAGACAATGGATGATAAATGTAAACTATCTATTCATAAGAAGGTCATTTGCATGCATTTTAAAAAATTAGTCAAATATTTATTTAGAGTATTAATATCGAAAACGTTATAAGAATAAAGCATTCATTTTAAATAAATAATTTAGTTTATGTTTGTAAAACATCTATAAGGCTAGATTAGTAGCCAAGGGTTTGAGACAAAAGGAAGATATTAACGCCCCGGTAATAAACACGACGACAATTGAAGTATTGTTTGCATTAGTTTTTTTGAATGACCTTATAGTTCATCAAATGGACGTCAAAATGAAATTTCTAAATGGAGATCTCAATGAGAATATATACATGGAACCACTGAAAGGTTATGTGATTCTTGGTAATGAACAAAAGATGTAGAAGCTTGTCAAATCCGTGTATGGGTTAAAACAAGCACAAAAACAATGATATCAAAAGTTTGACTCTGTCATTGCATGAATCATCAATTAAGGGGGAGACACTAAATTAAAGGTATATTTTTTAATCATTATCAAAACACAAATTCAAAGAGTTTGTCATCATCAAAAGGGTAGATTATGAAGAATTCATCTTATATCTAGTTCAGTTTTGATGACGATAAGGATTATCAAAGAAGGAAATGATCAAAAGTGTCATCCACATCAATGATAAAGATCAAGAAGGATGAACATATAAAATCAAGTGAAGATTTAAGACAACAAGACTAAGGCGTTCATTGCAACTCATACTAACTACTTTAAATTTCTCTGAATTTCATATCTTACTTCATCTAAAAACCTTCTTGCATCATCATGCATGATCATCTAAAAACCCTCTTCATCTAAGTTTTATGAAAATTATTTTTACACAAAGTTATGTGAGAATATTTTGATATTCCTTTGTCTTTATTTCGATTACATGTTGATCATTAGAAACAAGATAAATGGAATTTTAGAAACAAAGAGGTTTCTCACTTTCACATTCAAGATGAAAGATCTTGGACTAGTTGACACAATTTTAGAGATCAAAGTAAAGTAAAGCAGTGAGGGTTATGAACTTAGTTAAACACACTATGTTGAGAAAGTACATGATAAGTTCAAACCCTTATGTTTCAAGTAAGTAAGTACTCCATTTGATCCTAGTGTCAACAGAATTCAAAACAATGATGGAAGAGTCATGGCTCAATTGACATATGCAAATGAAATTGATTGTCTAATGTATTTGATGCAATGTACTAGATCCGACATAGCATTTGTAGTTAGTAAAATGAGTAGATTTACTAACAATCCAAATGGTGAGCATTGGAAGACCATTACAAGAATTTTTTATTATCTTTTTAAAATAACAAAATTGACCTCCATTATGGTAGGTTTCTTACCATATTAAAAGCATATATCGATACGAGTTGGATATTGTATGTTGGAGATCATAAATTTACAATTGGATAGATATTTACACTAGCTGGAGGTGCAATTTCTTGGAATATAAAGAAACAAACATATATTACTCTTTCGACCATGGAATTAGAGTTTGTGGCTCTTGTTTCCGCTGGTCAAGAAGGTGAATGGTTGAGTGACCTTCTATTGTAAATTTCATTGGCAAAAGAAAATGTTTTAAAGGTGTTAATACAGTGTGATAGCCAAACTAAGTTAGCTAGAGAATTCAGTAAAGTGTATAATGGAAATTCTAGGCACATAGGACTTTGACATTATTTCGTGAGAAAATTTATTAAGGATGTAATCCTTTCACTCACATATATACGATCGTGCTATAATTTGGCTAATTCATTTACTAAACCACTGACCAATGATTTCGTAAAGACTATCTTGAGAGGTATGAGATTGAAACTCCTTGAATAAGAGTTTCAACATTGGTAGCAATCTAATTTGAAGTTAAGAAAACCGTAACCTAAGATTCAATGGGTGACAACAAGCCGTTGATTTGGATGTTACTGCGATATTATTTAATAATGTTGAATATTGTATGTTGAGGGTTGAGTTTTCAAACTCTTAATGAAGTTTAATATCGAGAATACGTATCTTAAGAAAATATATACAATATGAACTTCACCTATGTGAATTTCGAGTTGGTGTCGTATCAAAGTGAGAATTGGAGTTTCTCTCACGAAAAAATTTACAAAATAGAAAAAACACATTGCCATAAATAGTGTTAGGCACGAGATGTAGGCGAAGAACCATTAAAGAGTGAGTGTAAGGTAACGTCGGTCTTGTAACACCCCATATTTTCTAAATTTAATTTAATTGGAAATTAAATTATTATTTGGAATTATTCAGTATTTTGTGGAATTATTTGGAAAGAAATATGAGATAGGCTATTGGGCCAAGTGTGGTGTTAGTAAAGAGGGGGTATTATGTTAGTAAAGTCTTTACTAACTAAAATGTTATGTTTCATAAAATAAGGAAAATTGGGAAATGAGGAAAAAGGAGTCAGAACGTGAAAGATGAGAAGTGGAAGAGAAGAGCTGAGGAACGTAAAGAGGAACCAAAGAGGAAGAGGACAAAAGATCAAGAACTCTTGGCTAAGGTAAGGGGGACTCTCTGGTTATCATCTATTATCGTGTTCTTAGATAATAATATTGATTAGGGATGTTGTTGAGTCAATTGGATCATATGTTAGGTTTAGGGAGGTTATGAATTGATGAAAATTGCATGAATTATTGATAGATTATGTGTTGTTTTGATGTGTGATGATGAATAGTGATGCAATTGATGATTAACTGCCTGCATATGATGTTTAGAGTCAGTTTTGGACTCAGATTGAGTCAGATCGCAGGATCTGACGCAGACCCGATAGTCTGTGAAATCGCCAGTTCGCGCCGCGTCCCCGTGTTGGCGCCGCGAAGGCGTAACTTTTTCTCGTTCCGCGCCGCGTGCATAGGTTGGCGCCGCGAACGTGCTTGTGTGCTTCAGGTCGCGCCGCGAACTTTGGTTGCGCCGCGTGCTGTAGCGTTAGTTGCTTTCTTGGAAAAGTTAAATGATGTGTAACTTTCGAACCGTAGGTCCGTTTTTAGTGCCGTTTCGAGCACGATGAATCTTATGAGATAGCCTACGTGTTTAAATGATGGAATGAGGTGTGAATCCAATTATTTTAAATATGATTTTATTTCTTGGTGAATGATGTATTGTACATGTACGTGATGAGATGTGTTAGATACATGATACGTTGAAATATTAATCATGTGATGATTCGTTTCATTGGATGATATATTGTGGACATATATGATGAAATGTGACAATATAAGATGTTGTTTTGAGAAACATTATGATGTGATGAATTGTTGAGAATTGTATGATGTTGATTGATTTGTTTTGGAATGATGTGGATACATGTGTGTTCTTCTTATTGATGACGATGATTGATGTGGACACATGTATGTTCTCTAATGATGATGATGATGATTGATTGTGAATGAATGATGTTGAAAAACATGTGCATACTTATTGGTGATGTGGTGTTGAGATGAGTTGTTCATCGTGATTCGATGATGTTTTTAAGTATGTTATGTGTTTTTCATTCATTCATATGCATTTGATGATGGATCCCGTTGATGAGTGGATCGTTGGTGGCTAATTCCCATTGTGCGGAGATTAGTAAGCAGTCATCGTGTGCCCATGGGGGTGTGAGCGATGAGGTTAATCGTGTGCCCATGTGGGGTGTGAGCGATTAAAGGGCAGTATCGCGGAGAGAAGTCCTGTGAATATGATTCACGAATTTTGGTACCACATGCATAGTGTCAGTTCATACATATGCATACTTTTATAACATGATTGGAAGTATTCCAGTGTTGTAAATATTGATGACGTGTTGGTTGTGTGTTTTGTTGAATTAATGTTGAATATGATTGTCTGTTTGAAAGATGTGTTTTGTTGACGTTTGTGTAAAATGATGGATGTTCCTGATAATCTGAATATGATGAATTGGGTGAATAATATAACTATGATGTGTTGTTATTTAAGATGCAATAATATTTGTTAACTGTGATGAGACTCACCCTTACTGTTGACATTTTCAGATTGAGGATAGCTGCTTTCGACTTGGTGAGGATTAGCTCATAAGTCAGTGTATTAGTGTAGCGTCAGGTGTCATGCTCTGATATTGTAACACTGGGGGAACGTTAGATTAGAGTTTATGATGATACTCTATCGTGTTGTTATTGTATTAAAATATGTGGGATATTGCATAGATGATGTTATGCTTATCCGTATGTTGAATTTTCCGCTGTGTAAACATGAGATGTTTATGTATCATGACAAATTGTTCCTTAGTGAAAGCATGACAATGAATTTATGATAATTTGTTTTAAATTGAATTGTGGCACCCTTGTTTTCATGTTTTACTCTGAAAATTATTTTATAAATTTCCGTGGGGTTTAGAAGGGTGTTACAGGTCTAATCACAAGGAATAACAGTTCAAAGCATTGCTACCTAACATCCCGATTAGACTTTTTGTTGTCCTTACTAAAGTTAAGTTCAAATAGAAAGATACTTACCAATATTTACATTTTTTTCTCTTTTGTTGGAATTGATCTGGTCATTATTAAAACAAGTGGGGGTTGTTGTAATTAATAATAATTAGTATGTTTACTCACGTTAAATGAAAATTGATAGGTAAAAAACAAGTATGTTTACCTTTTTTTTTTTTTTTTTGATGTGAAACAAGTATGTTTACCCTCCCACATGTTGTAATAGTGTTATTTTGGTCTTGTACCTAATGAAAACGAATATCTCCTATCTTTTCAAACAAATATAGAAAAATAAATAAATTTGTTAAATAACTTTTTGTTTGTTCTATATAAATACGACAAGACATTAATTTACATCTTGTTGGACATGTAGGTCCACAATCCATATGATGGAAAATATTAATAGAAGATAGATGTAATGTGTTGCCACCATCAATGACTGAGACTGAATCCTCAACACTTTTTATTACTAGTGATTCATGATAAATTAAGAAAAACATTACACATGCAGGGGCTCTAGGATACAATGTATGTGTGTGTGCAATGTATCAATATTAAATCAAATTAATAATCATAGTTTTTGTTGTTGTTAATTACCATGGTATCAAGCTGTGGTGGTTAGATATGAGTATCAAAAGCGACATTAGAAGACATTAGCAACCTTATTTTTAGAGGGGTGCCATAATTATGTTCCTTTGTTGGCTTTAAATTTGGTGGGAAATTAAAGATTGATTTTCAATGATATATTTTTCTTCAAAGAAAACAATTATGTCCTTCGATTATAAATTTATTAACTATTCAAAAGAATGTTAAATACAATATTTAGAATTTTAAGCAAGTGAACTAAGAAATAGATTTAAAAAGAAAATCAAAAGATAAAAATGTCTAAAAATATTAATTATTGTTTGATTCTATTGATTGTTGTCCCTTTTTAACAAACACAAAGTTTGTATGGGTTGATTCATAAATATTAACAATTTTTTTATAATAATACATAAATAAAAATAAATATTGATGTTTAGGAATTGAAGTATAACCTAACAATTTACATTCATTAAATTTTGGATATGATACAATTATTTTAGGGGATTTTGGTTGGGATAATATTTGGTCGTTAAAAGTTATTTTTTGAAGTTTTGAAATGGCATTCGGTCTTAGAATTAACTTTCAGAAAAGTCGAACTTTGGGGTTCAATACTAATTTCGCTTTCTTGTATTTTGTTTCAGTTTTTTTTTTTGTGTTCGGTGTCTCAACTTCCGTTTAAATTCCTCGGTATCCCAATTGATATTAATCCAAGAAGACGTAGTTCTTGGACTCTTATGTTAGACATAATACATGCTAGGCTCTTAAGTTGGAAGAGTAAATTCATATCCTTTGGTGGTTGGGTTGTATTGCTCAATTCTGTTCTCAAATCTATTCCCCTGTATCTTTTTCTTTCTATAAGGCTCCCAAATTAGTGATAAAGGAAATCATAAGGACTTAGTCAACTTTTCTTTAGAAAGGAGAAAAGGTAAAAGAAGAATAAATTGGGTTTCCTGGGATTTTGTGTGCAGACCCAAATCGGATGAAGTCCTCAGACTCAAACATTGTGAATCATTCAACAATTCTCTTCTATGCAAGTGGGCATGTAAAATCATTTCGAATCAGAATTTACCTTGGTTGCATCTGCTTTCTTTTGAATATGGTGACCCTATATGAATTAAGCTTGACAAAAACCGAGTTAGCTGCTATAGATTTACTTCCATATGGTGGCATGATCTGAATTTGATGTTTGTCTCAAAGGATGGATCCGTTGAATGGTTTCTTGATAGCTTATCTTGCAAACAGGGTTCAGGGGAAAAATCAATTTTTGGAGGTTCATATGGATCGATCCTCAACCGCTTAAAGATGTCTTTCCAATTTTGTTTCGAACCATTGGTGAAAATAGACTGTTGATTAATAATGCATGTATGTTGATGATAGGTTCTTGGAGTTGGAACTGCATCGTTGATGCTTCTCTTGTTCCGGAATACACAAAGGTTGAATGGAAACAGTTGCAAGCTATTCTCATGAATTATTCTCCAAATGTTATAATAGCATATGCTTTTACTTTGTGGCATGATTCCAATGGATTCTCAATAAAGTCGACTTATTCAATTTGTTCAACAAATGCTTTTCATTCTTCTCCTTTTGATTCTAATCTAGATGCAACTCTTAGTCTCATTTGGCGTTCTAAGGTTCTTTCCAATATTCATTTCTTTGCCTCGAGCCTTATGTTAAGAAGACTCTAACTAAAGATGAATTGGCAAGTAGAGGTGTGCTTCATGGCATTCATGATCTTGTTTGTCCTCTATGTCTCAGTCAAGACGAATCTTTTCTTCATATTTTTTCTGTCTTCCTGTGGCTGAGTTAGTTTAGAAGAACACTTTTGATTGGATAGGTTTAGATCACTTTTTACCTCAACTTGTTTTGCATTCCCACTTTGAAGCTTTTGGCTCTTTGTTGAATGGAAAAATCCGGAAAAAATATAGGTTCATTATTTTGTTAGTAGTGGCTTGAGCTATTTGGTTGGTTATAAATAATACTCCATTCAAGGGGGGCATCAAAGGCCTTCTCATATTTTAAAGTTAGATAAGATTTTGTCTAGGGATTGGCTGTGAGAAAGTCAATTAGGGCATGTTGGTTTTGTCTTACGGAATTGATATCACAATCCAATTATTTGTTTTATCTAGTTATGTTGGTTAGTCTTTTCACTTTTTGTATTTAGATTGAGTAACCCTAGTACTCAATTTAAAAACAAATCTTTACTTGTAAAAAAAACTTAAATACCATATACTAGTTGAATTACCTCACTGAATTTATATTTGTTGTTGTTGTTGTTGTTGCTATTGGTATGATAGTAAACAAAATGTTGTGGTTAGTGAGATGGCACTGAGATTTATAGAGGTCTGGCCGAATCTTGGCATATTCCTCTCCCCAAGAGATCTTTTGGAAATTTTAATAATTACTTGAGCTTTTTTAGGTTATGCCCACAAACCTTCACTACAAGCATATCGGGATATTTTACATTAGCATATCCCCCGATAAAACAAGAGCTTTTCCACGGACTGAGTTCACAAATTGAGTTGAGATTTTAGCAGCTAATCTCAATAACTTAAAATAAATTTTACCTTGCTAAGTTATAGAACAAAATAGATATTTTCACAAGTTTATCTCTAGAACCAAACAAGAACCTTCAAGAGAATCACACTCTTGAAATAACAAAACAAGGGCACAACACTTGTACAAACTTCCCCACAAGTTGTTTTCACTCATAAGGCACTGAGACAACTTTTGGTAAAGAAAAATATCAAAGAGAGAGGAAGAGAGTAATAATATAGAAAGACATAGGAGAAACTTGATTTCTGATATATTTTCAAATGAGGAGAATCCTCCTTTATAAAGGAGAAAATATCGATCAAACGGGAATTAATTCGTGGGACATTTTAATGTGATGGTTAATTAACATAATCGATTATTGCAAGTGAATAGTCGATTGTAAAAGTCACAAATGACATGTTTTGATTTCTAGTTGTTTTCAATCATTTAGAGACTTGTTCCAATCAATTTTTTTTGCGTTACAAAGTGAAATAATTGGTTATAACACTAGGGTAATCGATTATTCAATGGTAAAGTAGCTCATAATTAACCAGACAATTTCCTAATCAATTGGCTAGGCCTTTAAAACATTTTAATGTGGTTTATCAAATCAAGAAAGGCTTCTCGAGGGTTTTAGTATGTGTGTATGTGTTTCTTTAGTAGCTTAGGATTTACTCTATTTTTATAAGACTCTAGTCACTTAGATATACGCGACTAGATGAGCTTTCACACTTGTTCTCTTTCACAACTCTAGAGCTTCAAGCTCCTTTTCCAGATTCAACAATCATATAAACACTTCACGAGAACTTTAAATATTTTACTTGATGAGGCTTGATATATCTTTAAGTTAATCACCATCATCTGAGAGTTGGAAATATATCACCACCGTGTTCAACAATTATTAGTGTTGTCATGATTAAAATACTAAGACAATCAATAACATCAGGATCATTAGTTTAATAACAATGGTATTATCTCCATACCTACAGTCATATCCCAAATTTTTCCTACACTTTTTAATTCATTTGGCTTAAGTTAAAATCATCTACATCAATTCATTCAATTAGGTCGTGCATTTATGACACCATGCATCGTATTTTGCATAACACAATCCTCAAATCAAGGTTCGATAATTTTGGTTTTAATCGGTTCGAAGTAGTTTTCTTGGTAGATGTTATCTGGTAATTATTCAGGTTTATTTCCCATATATACGTGTGGTGCATATCATCTCTTTATTTGAGATTCGTGGTTGTCAGAGTTATCACTTAATTCGGAAAATTGCTCGAATTTGAAGAAAAAGGAAAAATTGGAATAAAAGAAAATGTTCCATTCATTGGAATTAAATTCAAGATACATAATGAATCGCTTGGGATACAAGTCATGAGAGAGAGCTACAAGAAAAAAGGATTAAAAAAAATACATTTTTGTTCAGCTGACTTTTTAGTCAGCTGTTGACTTTTTGGTCAAATGTTGACTTTTTGGTCAACTATTGACTTTCAATCAACTTTTCACCACCGGCTCTATTTTTTATCCCTAATTTTCCTAGACCTATCCCATGATGATTCAATCAAGATTCATCAGCATTCATGTGAAAAATGACTTATGTCATGTTTATGTTACATGAGAATTTCCAACAAAATACAATTTTCATCAAGCCTTCTTGACATGGCTCTATCTCCACTTTCCCACATCGGTTTGCGCTCATTCTTTCACCGTGAAGTTCACGTTTCTACTAGAGAAAAGACACGTCGATTAGTCAGCAAGTATCATGAATCAAAGTCATCCGAAAGTTGCGCGAAAGTTAAGAAAAAATGAGTATTTTACACTTAAATTTTTTTTTGGCATGGTAATGTTTGTTTTTGCAACATTCCCTAATTTTTGCTGAAGTAAAAAAATCATAATTTTACCACCAACAAAAGCACTTTTTTTCAACAAAATCACTTCTCAAACAAAGCATTCAAAGGCATGGCTTAATTCACAAAAACTCAAGGCAAAAAGTGTGGAATTCAAATGCAAATTCAATACAAAATCAAGTTATTTTAAGTGACCATTAGTCTTACATAGAGACTTGGTGCTTATGTTAAACCTCAATATATTTTGCCTCTAACTTCCTTCAACTACCTATTTATTCTCAAACTCATGCATTTACCCATTTATCCTTAACTTCCCTAACCAACCTCAACTTCCTTAAAATTTCCAAACTAACACAAAATCGAATAAATTTTCTACCAATTTCTCAACAAACCTCCACCATTGATAACACTTGATCCAAGAGTCGAAAAAGGTGACCCGCAACTAATCCCCAAATCAATTCCTAACCATTGATAAGTGAAGTTTCAATCAAAACATTGATAATTAGTTTCAGGTGACCTTTATTATTACACTACCTATTTGTCAGTAAATTTCATAGACTATTTTGAGAAATAATTTAATTTCATAGACTATTTTGAAAAATAATTTAGAACTCTAGAGTCCATTATGTTTATTTCTAACTTGTTGATAACTAAAATTTTTTTAGTTAAATTTTTCTACTTGAATTTATTTTTAGAATACTTCTACTAATTAGGATTTAGTATCCATTTTTTTAGATTGAATTTGTTATGAACATGATTTTGCTACTAACAGAAACTACACTAAAAAATACTAATAACTGTAAAATTAATTTTTTCATTCATTTCATTGATACTCATTACATTCACCAATCACATATTAATAACATAAACGTAAACTAATTCCATTATCTAGATCCTCCTAAAGGATAGTGACTCACTACTATTAATTTGAATAGGCTGATAGAACTTGGGTTTGATTCATTACATTCCACTGATCTTTAGAACTTGGGTTTGATTCATTACATTCCACTGATCTTGAAAAATAACCTTGTCCTCAAGGTTGTAGAGCCTTCTCGCTACGATAAACTATCATAGATCTCTTATTATGAAGAGAAAGACTCCTCTAGTGTAGACATGTCCCAACCACATGTTCAAGGTAATCCATGCCTATGTTTCTATGGCCAACATCCTTGATACATGTGAATATGTAATTGCTTTTGTATTTGCTAAGGAACTCCTCTATTAGTCTTAATCTTGATACAAAATCATAGTTCAAAGAGAAGCTCATTGAGCCCTTTTCTTGAATTCCTAAAACAGCCACAAAGAACTGAAAAATAATTTACTTGATCCATGTTATAATATGCTCATAGAAAAATCTCTTGATCACCAAAGAAAAATATTGCTTCACAACATCAGTTTGTGATTGAACTACCTTATTACCTCGAATTAGAATTATAGACCATCCATCTTGTCTTGAATAAACTCCGGAAAGAGAAGTATTAATTGCATTTATCATTTTGCTACAAATCCCTCTAAAAGTCGCACTGCTTTTATGATACTTCTTTTCAAGATCTTCAAAGATATTCTCATATAAATCTCTCAGAGTAGAATCAAATGTATTTGATACAATGGCTTGATAACAAGACTACTTTTCCACCTTCACGAAATAATTTCCCCATTGTGTTTTAGTAGTAAGAACATGCGAAATGCATCACCATTTTAATTTTCGCGTTATATTCTTTCAGCAACATGCGAAATGCATCACCATTTTTCCGTTCACCCTGGTAGATTCGTTCCTTCTATATCCTTTTATGTTCCTTTTCGTCCTTCTCTAAGTTAGGAATACAATCCAATTCTAGTATTAATGTGAAATCTCTTCTAAGAGGACAATTTTTCTTCTTAATTTTCTTCACAGTTTCACTCACTATTTGGAAAGTTTTAGCATGAAATTGAACCACTTCTATTAAAGACGCTTCTACATTTGAAGTTTTATTCTCACCTTCAAAAGCATCACATTTGATAAGAGCCAAAAAGATCTCTTCACCACTTTTAATTAAGAAATTCACACAGGCTTTTCTATTTGGAGTTATACTTGATTTTCTTGCAAGCCAAAATTTTGTGATTCAAGAAAATGAAAATTGATCATAGTGAAAAACATGTTGAATGTTCAATGTTGATAGACTAAAACTCTTAATGAAACTTTCAACTTCACTTTCTCCACAACACAAAAGCCCATCAACAATATGATATGGGGGGTTAGGCAGAATCGCAAAACCGACATCATCATGAAACCTTTTATTGTTGAATTGAGGCCCGACCATGAGAGTTATTAAAGATACAAAATATATGATTTCAAAATATTGTGGAAGTGACTTGTATGGAGGGAGCCGCATGTAAGTAACTGAAATTTGCAGAGAAAGGTTCAAACTCACCGGGATAGTTGGAGGTTGAGACGATGTCCTATTCCAAGATTATCGTAACGGAGGTGAAGTGTTCAGTTGAGGGGACGAGATTGAAGGAAAATCGATTTGTGCCTTCTCATTGGCTTTCCATTTGGTACTAGCTTGGGTTGGGTAGGACAAGGGTAACCCGCGTGTGGAAGGTATTTTTTGCAACATTTGGGCTAAGCAATGATTTAGCCCAATTTGCAATTTTCTTCCAAGAATGGTTCTGATGATCCGGTAGGGTTAGAATGTGATCCCACTCGTGAATTTCCAATATTACCCTTGACTCTTTTTTTCTTTCAAGAATTGGTTTCCTGTTCATTGTGATATTCATAGTATTTCTTTTTATTGCGTTAGGACTCGCCATGGTATTGACAATGTAAGCTGACCAGTGTCCGACGGTTCTGGTTCCGGATGATTTGGGTTACAAATTACCATATTTGGTTGCATTAGTGGTGGTCCATGTTGTAGCAAGGTCACATCCGTGAGAGACGCTGTGGCTAGAAGTTTCGGAAAAAGGTGGTTCCGGCGAAGATGAATCGGGTGGCTTCGGAAGTGGAGGTTGGTTGTGCATCTTATGCTTCACTTCCTTTTCTATTCTTCACTTAATTCCTGGTTCGAAGTGAACCAATTCTCCCACCACTTGAGTTTCTACACCTGCAAACACTTCACAATATTTCAGATCATCACCACACTTTAATTTTGGTGTCGTTTCTTCAAGCATGGGTTGACTTCTTTGTAAATCCTCTATACTTGTTGTTTTCCTCCCTTCTTCTATGTGTTGCAATGTTGCTGCTTTGTTCTTACAATTACCAATTGGTTCCAAGAATAAGGTAGAATGGGAATGGTAATAATGATTGCTGATTGAGTGAGTATTTTCCGGTTGTCGTTGAAAAATGGTGTGTGTGAATACGAAGTTGGATCTGGTATAGAGTCGTGAGAACGAACAAGATAAGCATAATTTTTGAGGTGTTGGTGATGGTTTAATGATGATAGATCAGCATTAATGGAAGAAAGTGTGTTAACACAATTGGACATTGTTTGGAGACAAATCTGTTGAGAATCCAAAATTTGTTGAATAATGGATTTAGTGTAAGAACATGGGTTTTGAGGTGATTCCATGGAGGTTGTGAGTTTTAACAAAGTATGGGTGTTGATAGTTGTAGAATCATTTTGGTAGTGATGATAAGAATGGTAAGGAGGAGAATTCATGGCAATGAAAGCACCATTTGTTATGAACATGATTTTTCTACTAAGAGAAACTACACTAAAAAATGCTAACAACCATAAAACAAACTTTTTCATTCATTTCATTTATGCTTATTGCATTCACCAATCACATATTTATAACATAAACATAAACTAATTCCATTATCTAGATCCTTCTAAAGGATAGTGACTCACTACTATTAATTATAATGGGCTGATAGAACTTGGGCTTGATTCATTACAAAATTGATCTTGATTTAACATTAGCACATTTGCATCATAATTGCATTTAGTCTTGATTGCATTTTAATTCATGAATACTTGTATGGTTTATTTTTTTGCATGATTATGTGGATGCATACTTATGAATTTATCTTTTGTATGAACTTTAACTCTTGTGCCTAATATTCATTCATCATATTTACACATCATACTAACAACTTTACTTTCATTGTGAGGTACAAATTGTTAGAACATGAAATGTTCTGATCATATTTTCTAGTTTTGATGATAACATTAGAAATGAATTTTGTATAAGACAATGTGGTACTCTAATAAATTACGTTTTCCATTTCAGGAAAAGTGTAAAAGAGTATGCAATATCTTATCCTTCAGATGCTCTAACCCAGATGTTCTAGATGGCTACATCAGAACATGGTCTTGAAGACATCAGAACATGGTCTTGAAGTTGTCAAAACATGTCTATTAGTCTAAAAGTATCACGCTCAAAGGAACTTCCATAGTCTGAAGCGCTGAAGTTCTAACTTGCACCAAACGCTGGAAACTCTAATGTATAAAGCAAATCACAAAGTCTGATTCCAGAAGAAAGTAAATGATGAAATGCTAAATAGGCCAGTCTGTCTGTCTGATAAAAGGAACGTTAGAAGCATGGCTACAAAAGGCATAGTCAGAAAAAGCAGTTGAAGCAAGGCTCGAGGTAGTTGACAAAAGCATGTAACATTAAATGCAGTATGTACTGTACACGCAAAGCATTAAATGTAGAACTGTTAAACGGTCACATTCTCAACACTTATAAAAGGATCTGTTCTGCCCAAGAGAAAGGTTACAACATATAACGCATAACATTCTTTCACGCTAAGTTCTAGAACACAACAAGCATCTTCATCTTCAAGCTCACCTAATTTTATATATTTAGTGAGTTCTAGATCATAAGCTTAAGAGAAAAATAACTTAGTGATTACAGCTTTTTAGAAGCATTATTATCTCTGTATTTTTGATTATATCTTTGTAAAAGAAATTTCCTTGAGTGATCAAGTTGTGATCTGTAGACTCAAGAAGACTTAGAGGTTGATCTAAGTGGAGAACCATTGTAATCAATTTATTTTATTAGTGGATTAAATCCTCAGTGGAGGTAAATCACCTGTGAGGGTGGACTGGAGGTAGTTTGAGTTCAAACGAATCAGGATAAAAATAATTGTGTTCATTATTTTTAATTGCAGAAAAGAAACAACCCTTATTCAATCCCCCCCCCCCTTTCTAAGTGTTTTTCACTCCTTCAATTGGTATCAGAGCCTAGTTCTAGGTGCAAATACTTAACAATGTTAGACAAAAGATTCAGGAGAAAAACACGCAAATGGCAACTCCAGTACCAACCACTACTGAACAAAACAACAATGGTAGAAATAGCTTCAACGGATTCAACCGACTACCAATCTTTGATGGTGAAAATATGGAATATTAGAAAGATAGGCTAGAGAGCTACTTTCTATGTCAAGATGGTGACCTATGGGACTTGGTGTTGAATGGTTACAAACATCCAGAAACTGGTGGAGTCAAAATCAGCAGACAAGCTATGAGTGATTCACAAAAGAAAGATTTCAAAAATCATCATAAAGCAAGAACCATATTGTTAAATGTTATATCTCATGCTGAGTATGAAAAGATAACTAACAGGGAAACAAATCATGAGATGTTTGAATCTTTGAAAATGACTCATGAAGGGAACACTCAAGTCAAGGAGATCAAAGCTCTGGCTCTCATCCAGAAGTATGAGGCTTTCAAGATGGAAGATGATGAAAATATTAAAGCAATGTTTTCTAGATTCCAGACTCTGACAGCTGGACTGAGAGTTCTAGACAAAGGCTACACTAAAGCTGACCATGTCAAGAAGATAATCCAAAGTTTGCCCAGAATATGGAGACCAATGGTTACAGCTTTCAAGATAGCTAAGAATCTGAATGAAGTATCCCTTGAAGAGCTCATAAGCGCTCTAAGAAGTCATAAAATTAAACTTGACGCAAATGAACCTCAAAGGAAAGGTAAATCTATTGCTTTAAAATCTAACAATAAAAATTGTACTAACGCTTTTCAGGCTAAAGAAGAAAGATCTGACGACTTAGAGTCTGAAGAAGAAGACGAGTTATCTCTTCTTTCTAGAAGAGTAAATCAACTCTGGAAAAACAAGCAAAGAAGATTTAAAAGCTTTAAGAAAGCTGAAAAAGGAAAATCTTCTAGACACAAAAGATCTGGAAAGAAAAGCATAGTATGTTATGAATGCAAAGAACCAGGACACTTCAAGAATGAATGTCCATCGTCTTCATCATCAGAAACTCCATCGTCAGAATATCCACAATCTTCAGCTTGAAGGACTTTGCTCTCTTTAGACTTAGTCCTTTCTAATTTTGACCTTAGAGTAATTTATTTTCCTCTTTTTTGAGGTTCGTTTTCTTCCAGCTCTATCTCATGACTCCTTAGAGAACTGACAAGTTCCTCATGAGTTATGTTGTTCAGATCCTTAGCGAGTTTTAACGCAGTTACCATAGGTCTTCATTTCTTAGGTTGACTTCTAATGATCTTCTTAACATGATCAGCAGTAGTATAACCTTTGTCTAGAACCTTGAGTCCTGCGACAAAGTTGTTTTAGTGGCCTGGAATGAAGCGTGACATAGCTCAGTTTGTGTGTGCATGTTTGACTTGTCAGAAATCGAAAGTTGAACATCAGAAACCTGCAGGATTGATGCAACCGTTGGAAATTCTGGAACGGAAATGGGATAGCATTTTTATGGACTTTGTGACAGGTTTGTCGAATACGTCGAGGGGACATGATTCAATTTGGGTGATTGTTGATAGGATTACAAAGTCGGCTCACTTTATTCCTATTAACATTACTTATCCTATTTCGAGGTTGGCTAAGATCTATACCAGTGTGATTGTTAAGTTACATGGCGTTCCTTTTTGTATTGTTTCAAAATGGGATCCGTGGTTTACTTCTGATTTTTGGAATAGTTTGCAAGGAGCGTTGGTTCTAAGTTGAAGTTGAGTTCGGCGTATCATCCTCAAACGGATGGTCAGACGGAGAGAACTATTCAGCCATTGGAGTACTTGTTGAGAGCTTGTGTACTTGAGCATGGAGATTTGTTGGATACCTATCTTTCTTTGATCAAGTTCACTTACAACAATAGTTACCATTCGAGTATTGGTATGGCACCTTTCGAGGCATTGTATGGTCGGAGGTGTAGGATTCCATTGTGTTGGCATGAATCCGGTGAGGGTGTAGATCTTGGACCTGAGATTTTTCGGGAGACTACCGAGAAAGTGAAGTTGATCCGTGAGAAGATGAAGACTTCTCATAGTAGGCAGAAAAGTTACCATGATAAGCGAAGGAAGGATTTGGAATTCCAAGCTGGTGATCATGTGTTTTTGAGAGTCACACCGGTGACTGGTGTTGGACGTGCGTTGAAATCAAAGAAGCTTACTTCACGTTTCATTGGACCGTATCAGATTTTGGACCGGATTGGTAATGTGGCGTATCAGGTGGCGTTACCGCCAAATCTTTCGAATTTGCATGACGTGTTTCATGTGTCGCAACTTTGGAAGTATATTTCTGACCCTTCTCATGTGATTAGTATGGATGACGTACAAGTGTGGGATAATCTCACGGTGGAGACTATGCCGGAGTGGATTGATGATCGGGAAACGAAGATTCTCTGAGGCAAAGAGATTGCCTTGGTGAAGGTTGTTTGGTCAGGTGCCGCCGCCGAGAGTATGACGTGGGAGTTGGAAAGCAAGATGCGGGAGTCTTATCCCGAGTTGTTTGTTTCAGGTATTTTCGAGGACGAAAATACTCTAAGTGGGGGAGAGTTGTAACGCCCCGTTTTTAATTGCTTTATTTATTTAATTGTATGATTGGTAAATTTTCGTATTATTTGTGTGATTATATGTGAATTAAGTGATTACGTGATTAATTGATTTGTTTTAAGATAATGTTGTTAGTAAATAACTTAAGTTAGTAAGACAATTGGCATTTGGGCCTAAGTTTGTATTAGTAAGAGTGGGGTGTTAATTAGAGCCCATTAGTAATAATAAAATAGTAAGGTGTTTAACAAAACTAGGGTTTTATGAGAAATAGAGGTTATTTGGGAAATAAAAGAAAGGAGGAAGAGGAGAAACTAGGAGAACCCATTGAAGATCTAGAGGTTCCTTCAATCCATCCAAGGTAAGGGTGGGGTTCTTTCATTCTAAAGGGATGTATGATGATAGTTTATGGTGGGATTTAGGGGTTATATGTATTGAATCATTTCTTGATAAATGTTAGGTTTTGAGTGAAATCAATTAGGTTTTTATGAATTGTTGTGTTGAATGATGTTATAATGATTGCCCATGAGTAGTAACATGCTAGGTATCACTAATATGTGTTGGAATTGGCCTGGAATGAGATTTTGGGTGATTTTTTATTGGAATCAGTAGCTGTTAGTTGAACTGTGTCGCCCTCGGTTTTTTACCGTACCTCTCGTGGAGAGATACACGAATGTATACAAAGTATTTTATCTTTCGAAAGATGTTTTGAAAAAAAGAACGTTAACTTCGTAATGATCCTTGTTTGGATATATACCAAGTATTGTCTTTCTTTGAAAGTTTTATTTTGAAAAACAACGGTATATGAGACATTTATTTGTTTTGATTTGAGCAAGCAAATTAGGAGGTCTACCCTAAGTTATAAGGTCTTTTCCTATTTCCTTTAGAAAATTCTCCTTTCACCGGATGTAAACGAAAGTTCGATTTTGCATTTGAAACAGTAGAATTTGATTTTGATTTTTGAAAAGAGTAAAAGAGGGATTACCCTAAGAGGTACAAGTGTGATTGTGTTTTGATTTCAGATATTTTATCTTTGAAGTTAGTGACCTAACGATTTAATTTTTTATCTTTGACATACACACAATTTTATATGTATAGAAATTAAAATGCGGAAATGTAAAATGCGGAAAGTAAATCTACGCTATTACATCGGTTGTGCGGGAAATGTAAACTACGCTATTTACATGAATTTGACAACCTATACACTTGATCTAGGAATTTAAATTGCAATAAGATAAAAGAAATATTCTTTTTTTTTGGATTTTTTGATGATTGATTTTAATTAGAATTAGTGCATGATTAATTTAATTAAAATGAGAAAGAGGTGGAAATAAAATTTAAACCTAAAAATTAAGTTTAAAATATGTTCAAAATGCTTGTCAATTAGTTTTAAAATAAAACTAATTTTTTTGGATTTTTTGAAATTGATTTTGAAAACCATTAAGTTAAATAATACATAATTATACAAATAATTATAACTTAAAGAGAAAAATATTCTAAATATGTACAAAATTAGTCTAAAATATATAAACTAAATTTAATATAAAGAACAAATTTTTTATGATTTTTTGATTGGTTGAAATAATTAAAAAGCAAATATATAAATATATACTAATTAATTAAGCAAAATATTTTAATTATTACGAAAAATAAAATATTTTTATGGAAAAAATTAATTAAGAATTTTATCAAATTAATGGTAAAAAGAAAATATTTTTTATGTTTTTTAATTGGTTGATTTTAAATTAAATGCAAAAAATTAAAATTATTAGTTAAATATGCAGGGAGGTATATTAAGCAGTTTGGATATTGAACTGAAATCAGTTGTTTTTGTGGAAACTGGGCTCAAGAGGGGTGTGTGAAAAGCAAACGCGTGCAGGCCCAACCCATGTTTTTTCTAAACTTAAGTGAAGTGGGACCCAGCTTTATTCAAACGAACCAATCAAAGCTCTTCCCTCCGCCACGCAAGACCTGGACTTGTTGACTGGCCAATGAAACGATTGGAAAGAGCCACGTGAATCAGTCAACCACACCAGGATCTGTTGACCGCCGAAACAGTGATTCCGGTCATCTTCTCCGGCTAGGGCATCTTCCAACTGCAAAAATACGTTAGATAAATACCAAAGGAAGACCCTACCCCCCTAAATCGAGGTCTGGGAATCCATTGGTGAGGTTAGTTTGGACTGAAAGTGCCTGGTTCAAGAGATTCGAAGAAGAACATGAACACACGGTTGACAATGGCAACCTATGTTCTGGACGTTAGAACTCTCATGCTAGGGTTCAAACCTGGTCTAATGATCATTATAAACTCAACCATAACCGTTAGACATGATAACAACGCATAAATGGAGAGTTTGAAATTAATGAAAGTTTACCAAATCGGAGAGTGAGAGAGCTCGAGTTTCAGGCCCTTATGAACTTGGCTATTGATCTAAACTTACTCAAACAAGTCCCAGGAGATGATTTATGGACTTAGTTTGTTTTGAAACTAGCTACAAATTTAAACACGAAAATTTAAAGTTTCTTTGATTTTTCTTTGAAATATGAAGTGAGTTTATGCTATTTCCTTGCTATATTTCGTGTGTGTTACATTGATGAAGCATACTACTTTATTTATAAGCTAAAATGTGCTTAAAATCTAAGCCAAGAAGCATTGATTGCTTTTGTTGAATTTTTTATTTTTAAATATTAAAAATCTTTGAAATTTTGACCAAAGCTTCCTCTTCTTCACTTCTCTTGCTCCAAGCCCACTTTGTACTTCCCTTTGTTGCAGAAAATAAGCTATCTTGATGACTCATGCAAGGGACAAAGCTTTGGATAAGAATCTTGCATCATTTCTTTTTCAATTTAACTTTAAATATGATAAAATTAAACCAAAAAAGAAACAAAAATGCTATGGGCCTTGGCTTGGTCGTGGGAGGCCCTTCACATTATGGGGAACATGTTTGGATCATGAAAACTTGGACCCTTTTGAAAAAAAAACATTTTTGATCAATGTTGATTTCATGCATTTTCCCAAAAAATGGCCAACTTCAACAAGGCATAAATCCCTCAATTTTTATCATATGAAGAAGTTCTTGTACTTTTTAGAAACCTCAGAGAGTCCTCTAACAAATGTATTTGGTCTCATACCAAAATGATTTTCCATGCTTCTTGTGTGTCCTTCTGAAAAAAGTGACCTTTTGTTGACTTTGAAAATGACCTGTAATGTCTTGGTTCATATTTTTGAAATGGTGAATCTAATGACCATGGGACCAATTGAATTTGAAAGATAATTGAATTTCCTTCAAAATGAGCTTTGGTTTGAATTTTTTGGATGAAGGATGAGAGAGTTATGACCAGTCAAAGTTCAGTTGACTTTTTAGGAGAAAACCCTAATTTTGAAACTTAGGGTTTTGTTGATTTTTGATCTTTCCTTGATGAATTATGATCAACTAATTATCAAATGATGAATCTTTTGACAAAATATGGATGTTGACAAAAAATTTCATTTTTGACTGTCTGTTGACTTTTTTGGTCAAACGGGTCGTCTGTTGACTGTTTGAGCTGCTGACTGTGCGTCTGAGCGAATTGAAGTTTGAAAATTTGTATGGTGGTACTTTGAGATATATGGAGGTCCATGAAATCCATTTGAGGACTCAAAAACTTGTTCTCCTGAAAAAACAAGAAACCCTAGTTAGGGATTGTTCGTGTAGGAGACAGTTAAGCGTACCTGATTTTTGTGCAGTGTTGAGTCTCTGCTAATCATGTGATATTCAGAAGACTTCTAGAACAAAAATCTTGGAATTTTGAAATGCAAAATATTGATTTGATTGATGGTACAAAACACGGAGAATTGCACTGTCAGCGGGTTTGACTGTCAACTGACTGTTCAGGTATTAATGTGAAAATTCAATAGTCAAAGTTAATTTTTCTTTTTGTTGTTTTTTTTGTTGTGTTAATTGCGTCAGTACTATTTATCTGCAAATAAATCTCAAATAAACAGCGTGTGTGAAGTAATAAACAGTACTTGGCGTTTGTGTAAGAATATCTTCAACAGCGAGCCAAAATACCGTATAAGAAAAATTCTAAAAACCAAGTATTCATAAATCAGGATATTTATGGAATAAAAATCCAAGATTATATGAAACTCCCAATTTTTAGACAGAAGTCTGTTGTCTTCTTTCTTTGAAAAAAGATGCGGGCAAATTTTGGGGTATAACAGTTGCCCCTATTCAATCTTCTTAAACCTGAAGAGATTGTTTGAAATCTGAAGGTAGAAGATGATTGAATATTTTAGATGCCCTGAAAATTTGCACTTACCTCCACCGGAAGAGATGTTGGAAATTGCTTTTGAATGTTGTTTGAGACATGTTGTCGGCAGATTGAAACATTACCTGAGATGGGCTTTCAGATGCCATCTGGCAAATGTATTTGATGGTTTGTTCACCAGAATGAATCCATTGATTATATCTTCATGAAGGATTTGAAAACCTCTGCGTTGACCGTTACGGAACCGTCCGAGGTTACCGCTTTAAATCTTAGAGGATGATCGTTACGGAACTGTCCAAAGTTTTTCCGCTTTAGATTTTGAAAGTTGATCTATGAGGAACCGTCTGAGGTATCAGCTTTAGATCTTTCAAGGTAGATCATTAAGGAACCGTCTGAGGTATCGAATTTAGATCTTTGATGGTAGATCGTTCTGGAACCGTCTGAGGTATCGACTTTAGATCTTTGATGGTAGATCGTTCTGGAACCGTCTGAGGTATCAGCTTTAGATCTGTGTTGCTTGTTTTTGAGTTGATAGGTGATTTGGAAAGAGAGATCTCTTCAGAATGAATCTTCGGCTTGATTATATCTGAGAGGACCGATTGTCTGAATAGAATTCAGGGGAATACTGCATGTAATTGAGAATATCTTTGAAGCTATCCGTCCGCCTGAAAAAATCAAGTTAGTGATATGCATTGTTTATGATGTATGTAATGTATGCGATTTTTGAACTAAAGGAGAAATATGCATGTATATGCTGTGTATGAATATGTGTATAATGTATGATGTATGATGTATGATGTATGAGCGTATCAAGCTTCTGGTTGGGAAAATAAATCCCTGCTAGCCATTTGGAAATGAAGGCATTGCGATTGCTGAAGATCTTTGCCTTCTTGTTCGAGTACACTCGGCTGGGGACCTTCTTTGAGGACCGGGGTGCTCTGTTGAAGGATCTTTGACTACCGCTTGGGGATGAAAGGTAATTTGAAGATTCTGACTTTGATGCCCTTTAAAGTGGGAATGAGGAAGATGCATAATCCTTCGATGCACTATTTGACCAAGTCCTGGCGTGAGACCACACTTTATGGGGATAGCACTCTGGAACAGCCCTGCTGGGGAATGAGATTTCTCGAATCACTTTGTTGGAGAGAAAAATCTCATTGAGGAATTTGCTGAGAAATGCATTTCTGTTGGGGATTTTTCTTCTGATGCTGGTTTCGGGATGATGTCCAAATGATTGGGACATTACCTGAATACTATTCCTGTTTTTCTGGTAAACATCAATCATATTCAAATGCACATGTTCATTCAAAATTATCATTTGGCACGTTTACGTATTCAAAACAGAAAAAGTGAAAATGTTGATTTTGAGCATGATCTGTATTGATTTTTTTGAAAAAGAGCCATGATAGGCTGATTAGTACAAGGAGACAAAAATCCTAGTAGTAGAAAATTGTCATAAAGTTTTGAAAAGTAGGGAAATAGCTATGTGAAAATAATCTAGTAAAGTTTCAATTCTGCTATTGCCAATCTTTCTTCGAGCATCTCATCCCTCACTTGTTGGAAGAAAGTAGTTGGACTGATCGGTGTCTTTGATGTGTTGAACCTTGAAGGTGAGTAGGCAGGTGATCGGAACATAGTTGTATGCTTTATTCCCTAACTTTTGCCTAGGCTGCCTTTTCAGGTTTTCAGCCTACCGGGATAATATTTATTTAGTCTCTAATTTTTTCCTGGATCGCCTTTTCAGGTTTTCAATCCACCGAGACGCTCATTTTTTGCCTAAGTCGCCCTTTCAGGTTTTCAACTTAGCGAGCTTTTCTTTAAGCGAAGTATTTTTTGACTATGTCCACATTTACAGGGTGTGGGAAATCCTCGCCATCCATAGTGGTAAGCAACATGGCACCGCCGGAGAATATTTTCTTGATTACAAATTGTCCCTCATAAGTGGGAGTCCACTTGCCCCTGGGGTCACCTTGTGGTAAGATGATGCGTTTGACAACCAAGCCTCCGGTTTGGTATGCCTGACTTTTGACTTTCTTGTTGAAGGCTTTGATCATACGTTTCTGGTACAACTGACCATGACAAATAGCTGCGAGCCTCTTTTCATCAATCAAGTTTATCTGGTCCAACCGAGTCTGAATCCAATCGTCTTCGTCTAGATCAACTTCTTTCATAATCCTTAGGGAAGGAACCTGAATTTCAATTGGAAGAACTGCCTCCATACCATAGACTAAGGAAAATGGAGTTGCCCCTGTTGAAGTACGCGCTGATGTGCGATAACCATGAAAAAGGTAACATCTCATGCCAGTCTTTGTAGGTTACTTTCATCTTTTGTATGATCTTCTTGATGTTCTTGTTGGCAGCTTCCACCGCGCCATTCATCTTTGGTCGATATGGAGATGAATTATGATGTTTGATCTTGAACTGTGTGCAGAGTTCAATGATCATTTTGTTGTTTAAATTTGTGCCATTGTCTGTGATGATCCTTTCAGGGATGCCATACCGACAAATGAGATTGTGCTTGATAAATCGGGCCACCACATTCTTGGTGACAGAATCAAATGAAGCGGCTTCTACCCATTTTGTGAAGTAGTCAATAGCGACTAGGATAAAACGATGTGCATTGGAGGCAATAGGCTTGATTTCTCCGATCATATCAATACCCCACATTGCAAAAGGTCAAGGAGCCGTCAGGACGTTTAGCGGGACTGGAGGTACATGTACTTTGTCGGCATATATCTGACATTTGTGACAGGTTCTGGAGTGACGATGGCAGTCTGTCTCCATGGTAGACCAGTAATAACCTGCTCTCAGAATCTTTTTAGCCATTGTATGTCCACTTGAATGAGTACCAAAGGCACCATCGTGTATGTCTTCCATAATCTGTTCTGCTTCTTTCTTGTTTACACAACGAAGCAAAGTTGAGTCATGGTTGCGTTTGTATAAGGTTCCATTACTTAGAAAGAATTTGGCAGAAAATCTTCTTAGAAACTTTCTGTCGTTAATGGATGCCCCTTCAGGGTATTCCTGAGCTTCGAGATACCTTTTTACTTCATGGAACCATGGTTTTTCTTCCATTCCTTCGATATCGATCGCATTGCAATAGGCTGGTTCATCCTGTCTGTAAATGGTGATCATCGGCGCCTCATTGTCCCACCTGACTTTGAACATAGATGACATGGTAGCTAAGGCATCAGCCAGTTGATTTTCTTCGCGCGGGATGTGTTCAAAAGTGATTTCTTCAAAGTAAGGAATCAAGCTCAGCACATATTCTTTGTAAGGAATTAGATTCGGGTGCTTCGTGTCCCACTCTTCTTTGACTTGATAAATCACAAGTGCCGAGTCTCCGTAGACCTCCAGGAATTTGATTCTTAGATCGATTGCAACTTTGAGACCCAGAATACATGCTTCATACTCGGCTAAATTGTTAGTGCAGTTGAAGCATAATCTGGCAGTGAATGGTGTATAACCTCCTGCAGGGGAAATGATCACAGCTCCGATGCCATTGCCAAGTGCATTAGAAGCTCCATCAAAAACCATAGTCCATCGGGATCCTGGCTCGAGTCCTTCCTCCGGTCCTGGTTGTTCATAGTTGGTAACTTGCATAATGTCTTCATCTGGGAAGTCAAAATTTAATGCTTGATAATCATCTACTGCTTGATGAGCCAGATGATCAGCTACCACACTTCCTTTGATTGCTTTTTGTGAAGTGTACTGGATGTCATACTCTCTGTTAAGATCATTTGCCATCTTGCTATTCTTCCAGAGAGAGCAGGTTTTTCGAACACATAATTGATAGGATCCATTTTGGAGATTAGGAAAGTGGTATGATTTAGCATATACTGTCTTAGTCGGCGAGCCGCCCATGCTAAGGCACAACAAGTTTTCTCGAGCAGTGAGTATCTTGTTTCACAATCGGTAAACTTTTTGCTAAGATAGTAGATTGCATGCTCCTTCCGGCCGGACTCGTCATGTTGCCCCAGTACACACCCCATCGAATCTTCTAACACAGTTAGGTACATTATCAAAGGTCTTCCTTCCACTGGTGGTAAGAAGATTGGCGGTTTTTGGAGATACTCTTTGATCTTATCAAAGGCTAACTGGCATTTGTCATTCCATCTTTCCACTTGATCTTTCTTCAACAGTTTGAAGATCGCCACACAAGTAGTAGTCATATGGGCAATAAATCTGGCGATGTAATTCAGACGTCCCAAGAATCCTCTGAATTGTTTCTCGGTACGGGGTATAGACATTTCTTGAATGGCTTTGACCTTGGTAGGATCAACTTCAATACCTTTGCTGCTGACGATCAAACCTAAAAGTTTACCGGATCTTACTCCAAAGGTACACTTGTTCGGATTCAGTCGCAACCTGTATTTCTTGAGTTTGTCAAACAGCTTGTGCAGATGACCCAGATGTTCTTCTCCGGTGTTGGACTTTGCAATCATTTCATCGACATAAACCTCTATCTCCTGATGAATCATATCATGGAACAGAGCTACCATTGCACGCTGATATGTAGCTCCCGCATTCTTTAAACCAAAGGGCATTACTTTGTAACAAAAGGTTCCCCAGGGTGTTGTGAAGGTTGTTTTTTCCATGTCTTCGGGTGCCATCTTGATTTGATTGTACCCTGAGAATCCATCCCTGAAGGAGAATACCTTGCATTGTGCGGTATTGTCAACTAGTACATCGATGTGAGGTAAAGGGAAATCATCTTTGGGGATTGCCCGGTTAAGATCTCAGTAGTCTACACACATTCTGACTTTCCCGTCTTTTATAGGCACAGGCACTATGTTAGCTATCCAAGGAGGATAACTCACAACTTTCAGAAAGCCAGCATAGAATTTCTTCTCAACCTCGTTTTTGATCTTCTTTGACATATCGGGCCTACCCCTCTGCAGTTTCGGCTTAACCGGAGTGCTACCTTCTTTGATCGGCAGGCGATGAACCACAATATCTGTGTCAAGGCCGGGCATATCTTCATAGGACCAGGCGAATATCTCAACGTAGTCTTGTAACATTTGAATCAGTCTTTGCTTGACACTGTCTTCTAGATCAGCCCCTATCTTGACTTCTTTCTTTTCTTCGTCACTACCCAAGTTGATAACTTCAATTGGTTCTTCATGCGGCTGTATAGTCTTTTCTTCTTGTTATAGCATCCTTGCAAGTTCTTTTGGCACTTCACAATCTTCCTCACTTTCGTCCTCAGTTTGGTAAATCGGATTTTCGAAGTCATGACTGGCAATAGCAGAATCGTTATCAACAGGATCCAGAGTGAATGTGAATCTGCATTTATTTATGTGGGTGTGTGTAAGAACACAGCAATTTGAAAAATGAATAAAGCAAAGAAAGAAAAAGGATCACAAAATTTGAATATGCAAACGTTCCATGATTTTATTGAATGAACATGATCATGATATGACAAACCCTTATAAAAGGACCAGTGTGCTTCGGGCAAGGCACATGACTTTCAAGTTCATGGTTCGATAGTACAAGAACCATTTTTATCTTTGCACATAAAAACAACGAAAACAGGAAATTTTACTCCTGATCAAAGGAGATCACATCCTCAGCTTCCCAGTTGGTCAATCCATTGTTGTGAGTAGGGAGTATCCAGCTGCTCCAGTTGCATTTGTCTTCCTCATCTTCCACAACATTGATTTCTTTGGTGGGGAAATGAGCTGTTGATCCTTCGAGATAAGTAAGATACTCTGCTAGATACGAGAGCCCAGGCTGAGATACCTCTGTTGGCTGAGCGAGATACCCGATAAGATTGTCCCATCCAGTTGGAATGATGTCTTCAAGAGAGACTTGTGCATCCTGGGGAAAAGGGTATTGTGTCAGGAAATCATTCTCATTATTTGGTGTCTCCCCAACTTCTTCAAGAGTGTCAGGGTTTGTGAATGCCATATGTTCTTCGAAATGGTTGTCCCATCCAGTTGGAGTGATATCTTCAATGGCGATCCGCGAACTCAGGGGAGCAGAATACTTCACCATAAAGTCATACTTGCCACTTGGTTCTCCTAGTGTATCCCAAACTTCTTTTGGACTAGGTGGACCTTGGTATTGCTCGGTGATGGAACTTGTGAAACTTTTGCTATCTTCAAACTGATCACCCCATCTGGTTGGGGTAATGTCTTTCATAGCAATAAAAGAACTCTGAGGTGCAGTATACTTTACTAGAAAATCATACCCGCCGCTTGGTTCTCCCAAAGTATCCCAAACTTCCATAGAAACAGGTGGAACTTCATTTGGATATGGCTGAATAATATGGTTCAAGAATACTCCATCGTCTTCAATAGCATTTACTCCAGAACGAGGATTTTGATCGTTCTTTTGATTTCTATTAGCATAGCCCAGGCCTAGCTTAACGGACTTGTAAGGTACATCGAGGAGCTGTCCCCATACTGTGCAACCACCTTCTTCGATCACAACTTTAGCATCTTTGAGAGAAGCCATAGTTGTAGTTGGAGTAGCAGAAATATGTTTGGTAGTAGAGACATCTGGAGAAACCACCTCAAAAGATTGGCAGGGAGTTTCGATGAATTCGTCATCCCACTCAACATACTTGGAGTTGCTCAGGTGGCTAACCACATATTCTTCTTCGCTGTAAACTGTGACGATCTTTCCTTTTACTGGATACTTCAACTTCTGATGTAGGGTAGAAGTTACAGCATTTGCCCCATGTATCCAAGGGCGTCCTAGTAAACAGGAATATGCTGGGTGAATTTCCATTAAGTAAAAGGTAGAATCAAAGATCTGAAAGCCCACTCGGATTGGGAGCTTCACCTTTCCGTACACTGTTCTTGTTGACCCATCGAAGGCTCTTACCACAACATCGCTTGGTTGTAACACAATTCCTTCGTAGTCAAGCTTTTCCAGTACTGCTTTTGGTAACACGTTCAAAGAGGAACCGTTATCTACCAGCACATGAGATAGAGTGGTGCCATTACATTCAATAAAGATGTGTAGGGCTTTATTGTGATTTTTCCCAGCAGGGGTTAGATCAACATCAGAGAAACCGAGACCATTATTCACTGTTAGATTGGCAACACAATTTTCAAATTGATCGACTGAAATCTCTTGTGGTACATGTGTAGCTTTCAGGAACTTCATCAGGGCCTTGGCATGAGCCTCTGAATATTTTAGCAAAGACAGCATTGAGATTTTTGAAGCAGTGTGCCCCAGTTGTTCGACAATATTGTAATCACTCTTGCAGATGATTTTCAATATTCCTTCATTTCTTGCTTTGATGGATCCTCAATAGTGATTTCCACCAGTATTTGAACGGGTTCAACTAGTGGCTCTTTGCCTCGAGCGTCGATATCTTGATTAGGAACTGGGACCTGGACTAGATTAGTAGCAATATTTGGAGAAATTTCTGGTGAAAAGATCCTTCCACTTCTCGTAATCTTACTAGTACCCACAATATTATCAACAGTTGGAGTAGTAAAATTCATGGCCTCTTCAGTCAAGGTATCTTGCTTAACTCCACGGACATAAACATTAGTGTCATAACTCCACGGGACAGCTTTGTCTGAGGAGTATGGGAATGGAGTTGGACTGGTAATGATGACAAATGCCACTTTGGATGTAGCAGAAATTTTGAAAGGAGCTTTGGTAGGGATTTTTAATGGTATGTTGGAAACCACTGAGACGTCCTCTATCCTCATCCCATTTGAAAAGACTTCGCATAAATCGCCCATAGAAGGGAGCCTTTCAAACATAATGATACGGCGATCCATCCACTTTTGAATTCCCATTCTCAGATTCTCACAACCATTGGGTAGGTGTGCGCAATAAAAGCAATCAGGGTCACAACCTGGAAAGTAACCAGCGCGGATTAGCTTTCTTTTGACTTCAAGGAGCGGAGTTGACAATTCTCTCTGTTATACCCCAAAATTTGCCCACATCTTTTTTCAAGAAAACTCCAATCTGAAAATTAAGAGTTTCATATAATCATGGATTTTTATTTCAAATATCCTAGCATATGAAGTACTTAAATTTCAGAATTTCTCTTACACAGTAACTTGGCTAACAGTGGAATTTATTCTTACGCAAACGCCAAATACTGTTCTTTACTTCACAAATACTATTTATTTATTTTACAGATAAATAGTACTAACACAGTTCATGCAGGGTTAAATCTTTTTTGCAGGCGCAAAAGCAGGAAACTCACACTGTACTGGTAACAATTGTTTTTGGTTTCCCACTAACTTTTGTACTATATTCCATTATTTTCAAAATCTTTTCAAATCTCTTCTTTCCAATTCAAATCTCAACTTTATTCTACACATCTCTCTTTTCCCAACAATATCATACACTTTCTTTCAAATCTCACTTCCACTCAAAATTTCCATTTGTACGGAATCACATCATTCCCCAACGTCTCTATCATCTTTCCATTCTATAAATACCTCTCATTCTTTTCACAAATCTCACATCAAATTCTAAATCATCTTTCAAATTCCTACCTCATAATCCATCATTTCTTCTTCCCTAACAAGAATGGCAAAATGGATAGAGACACTGTTTCTTACAGTCATCACCATTGCTACGGTGATCATGACTTTCTTCTGCCTACATAGTCTTGAGGAATGTGGACCTGCAATGGCTATGCTCCCAATCATCTACATGTTATTGTTCATAGCATGGGTCATCAATCGTCATTCTTAAAATTTGCCGTATTTCTTATTTCTTAAATGTACCGTTTATTCGTCGTACTGTTCAATATAGTATGTAATATTTATACTGTCAGTATTAAATGTTGTACTAGTTGTCATAATATTGCTTAATTACTAAGATAATATTTTGTGTATTTTCTGCCAGTCAAATATTTCTATTTCTGTGCATTAAATAATTTTCAGGTTATTATCGGTAATTTTGCCCGCATACCGTAAATATCAGTTATTTATTATGTTTCTGTTTTCTAACAAGTCATGTAAATAAATTTTCATGCTTCACACCAAACAAAAATAAAAATAACAACAAAAAAAAAAAAGAAAATTAACTTTGACGGTTGATTTTTCACTTTAACTGCTGCTTCAGTACACGAACAGTCAGTTGACAGACAAACTGCAGACAGTACAATTCACAGTGTTTTGTACAATCAATCAAATCAATCATTCACAATTCAAATTTCCAAGATTTTTGTGTTAGAAGTCTTCTGAATATCACGCGATTAGCAGAAACTCAGCACTGCACAAAAATCAGGTACGCTTAACTGCCTCCTATACAGACAGTCCCTAATCAGGGTTTTTCTTGTTTTAACAGGAGCAACAAGTTTTGAGAGCTCAAATGGATTTCATATACATCTATACATCTCAAAGTACCATCATACAAATTTTCAAACTTCAATTCACTCAGACGCACCGTCAGCAGCTCAAACAGTCAACAGACGACCCGTTTGACCAAAAAAGTCAACTGACAGTCAAAAATGAAATTTTTTGCCAAAGTCCATATTTTGTCAAAGGATTCAACATTTGATCATTGGATGATCACAATTCATCAAGGAAAGATCAAAAATCAACAAAACCCTAAGATTCAAAATTAGGGTTTTTGCCTGAAAAGTCAACTCAACTTTGACTGATCATAACTCTCTCATCCTTCATCCAAAAAATGTCAACC